>NW_028188942.1:768750-1447500 GCF_054131305.1 Coturnix japonica | reverse complement strand
GCTTGTTAGCTTAGAGACAAGCTGTTAAATAGGTTTGTTCATGTATTGCAAACATGTTACTTAGCTGCCTTCATTCTAGCTTCAGAAGAACATGTGCAGAATACAGAATTGATTAAAAGAAATAAGAACTGTCTGCATAGAACTTACTCTTTCCTTTACACAGGAGAATCAAGCACACGTTTGTATGTGAGTACCTCCAGAGGTGAAACTCGATCACCCAAATGTAATGAGCAGAGACATTACAATCAGTTCTAACTGTATCTTCATGCTGTGCTGAATAAGCCTGAGTCAGGATGTAAACCACTTTCTCTTTTTTTCTTCAGATGAAGCCATTAATTCGGTCAACAAGCCCAAAACGACTCCAGAAATATCAGTCAGTCCTTCTGAAGACCTGGAGCTAGTGTGTGAGGTGTCAGCTGCAAGCGGAGCTTTCATATGGAAGAAAGATCAAACAGAGGTGAAGCAGGACCAGAGGACAAGCATCATCTCCCAGGGGACGCACCGCAAGCTCATGGTCAAAAATGTGACCCTGAAAGACCAAGGGAGCTACAGCTGTGAAACAAAAGATGACAAAGCAACATTCCAGGTGAAAGTCAGAGGTGAGAAAATGCTTGAAATCCCAGAGATAAAGGAACGCTTCATTTGGTGTGTCTTGCATTTGGAGGATCAACTGACAGCCTCTCTGGTGCAAAACATTTTGGCTATAGGGCTTTCTTTGTCATCTAGTGTCATAGCAACACTTTTCTACATGTGCTTTTCCATCCAGGAATGAATTACTGCAACAAACAATAGGCAAGGAGGGTAACTTGTGCAGCTCTTGTAGTCATCTGGTGTCTGCAGGGTTACAGTGCAAGAGCACACCAGGCATGCAAGGAGTGAGAAAATGGGAGGTGTTTGAAGAGATCTGGTTACAAAATTTGAATGACACAATGAGGTGGAAAATGCAAATAATCAGACTCATAAATGGCCTGGGTTGCAAAGCCCCACAGTGCTCATCCAGTTCCAAACCCCTCCTATGTGCAGGGTTGCCAACCAGCTGCCCAGGCTGCCCAGAACCACATCCAGCCTGGCCTTGAATGCCTGCAGGGATGGAGCATCCACAGTCTCCTTGGGCAACCTGTTCTAGAGGGCCGTTCCCTTCTGATTTACTGGAAATGTAGAGAGACATCAGAAGAAAAAAAGATAAGGGAGGAGGTTCAGCAGTGCATGCAGGTGTTCTAAATCTCATGTCCAAATCTGCTATCAGACTGCGAAATGTTTAGCTTTGTGATATGATATGATATCATATGAAATGAAATGATATGCTTATCATTTCCCAAGGCAAAATAGAGGGGAAAGTATTTTCCTGTCTTAATGAGGTATCACAATGCTCCCTGTGAAGGGCAAGTATAGTGAAAACGGGGAACTGGAGTTAGCTCTGCAGCAGACTACAGCAAAACGGTGTGACTGTTGTGATGTCCCTGCAGAGAAAGAAGACGTGTTTACAAACAAGGACAAGGTACAAAAGGAGGTGAAGGCTGTACTGACTCAAAATGCCACGCTGAGCTGCGAGGTGGCCCAGGAGAAGACGGAGGTGAAGTGGTACAAGGAGGGGAAACTGATCACCTCGAGCAAGAAGTTCAAGGTGCAGTCAGAGGGCAAACAGCGTCGGCTGGTGGTGAGCCAGGTGGAGAAGAAAGGTGCAGGGGAGTACAGCTGCGAGGCTGCTGGCCAGAAACTCACCTTCAAGATTCATGTAACTGGTAGGAAACACATTTTGGTTGATATTCTTTGATTATTCCATAGTCTGGCTGTGGAAACGTCTGTGTGAATGTGTCTTGATTCTGCCATGAAACTGTTTTGGGGAGGATGAAAAGAAATGCTTACAAACGTGCAACTAAAATGATTATTTGTTTTTAACAGTGTTTCATCCAGCTCTTCCCCTACAACTACTTTATCATCAGCTGTCCATGGATGTCCAACTGTGATTTGTACAATGTGCAACACTGCTCTACCAGTTGATATTTCAACAGTAGTAGTTACAGATCTCTACTGTGGCTGCACTGAGAAGGTTTGGTTGTTGGTGTCCTAAGAACTTTTAGTCAGAGGCATTGCACTTGCCTTTGGCTTGTTGAATCCCACGTTGACGACCATTCGTTCCATGTTCTGTAAATGTAATGATCAGTCGTGAATCCATTGATACCTTTCTAATTGTACGTTTCTCATTAGTCTGAGGGTTTAGAACAGAGGCAGATCTCTCACTCCAGCTGCAGTAGAGATTGCTCTGGTGTCAGTATATTTTGCACAAGATCTGGTAAATTTTAACTTAGACTCCAGATAGCCATGGGCACATCAGCTGCATTCTGAGTGACCATTAGTGAGCTGGCTGATGACAAGGGTTTGTCTTCTGTTTTATTTGTAGCTGCACTCTACTGGTTTTTGCTCATAAGTCAACTTGTTCTCTGTTAACTTTACAGTTCTCGTCTTGTATTCTGAGCTGATCAGGACAGGGAATCTGTTTTCTCCTCTTCTTTCTTATGGCAGTGAACACATTGGAGCTTAATCCTGGTCAAGGTTTGGCATTTGATCAGCTATGTGGAGGAGCAACTGTACTGGGAGTCTACTGCCTTTCTGCTCACGCAGACCTGGTGTCCTTGCAGGGCATAGCTTGCGTTCTGTTCCCTTGTAAAGGTTGCAGTCTTTGCTCTCTCCATCTTGGGGCATTCTGCTCCTTCAGTCCCTGGTGTGCAATATATCTCTGCTCCTGTAGTAGACAGTTTTGCTGCTGCCTGTGGTGTAGACTCTAAACTATCAGCTTTTACGTTTCCCACACCATGTGGATGTGATTCTGGGGCCTTTGGATCTGTTCCGTGAGTTGTGTAGCTCATGCTTTTGGCTCAGGAAACTGGCAGTTTCAGCAAAGAGTGGATTACAGAAAGGGTAGATTTGGGAGGTATCTGTCAGAGAAAATGAAATATGAACGATTACAGAAAGACTATGGCAACAGCTGGAATCAACCAAGTTAATCCTCAGCAGCCAAAGCCAGCCCACATCTTATTGCAGAGGCGTAGGGAGAAAACCCAGCAATGTAGTGCTTTTACACTTTAATTTTGCTAGCTGAGGGCTATTATTAGCTGTTTGCCTCAGAAACCAAAGGTTTTCTGTTCTCTTTCAGACCGGATGAGCTCATGGCTGCACAGGGTAATGTAATACTTCCTCCTCTGCCATACGTGGAGAGTGCTTGCCTAGCTACCGTTGCTGTATTTCTCATGTTTACCACCGTAACATGACGTGCAAGTCCAGCACTCACTGCAAAATGATGTGGTGTGAAAGTCAGGAGGGATTATGAGTACTCTTGGAGTGGTTGGCTCTTTCACTACAGAAATCCTCATCTTACTAGCTTCTCCCAAAGTGCAATCGCTTCCTGAGTCTTAATTTGTCCTCTTACCATTGCACTCAGAAAGATTTTCAGGGTTCCTCTACCCCAGGGTTCCACTGGTAGCACAGAACAATCCCATTTTAAGGACATGTTGAATGTTAGGTGCTGAGTGTTGAGCATTACGGGATGCAGATTAGACCTTCTTGCTTAAAAGAAACAAGTGCTGTACACCTTGGAAACCTATAGAAAACTAGACTAAAAAGGGCTGATTCTGCCATCTCATTATCTCAGTATTTGTGGTGCACGCTGAAATCCTTATTTGAAGTGGGCCAAAGCTCCATTGCATTTGTGAGAAGTTTTGCATCACCTGGTTGGTCTAGGCCATGTTTGTTGTCTTGCTAATAAGCAAGCCTTCTGATCTTCATCAAATCATTGTGGTTGGAAAAGACCACAAAGATCCCCACATCCAGCCTCACCCCATCCCACCATGCACACTGCCCACGTCCCTCAGTGCCACATCTCCATGGTTATTGAACACTCCCAGGGATGGTGACCCCACCACCTCCCTGCAAAGCTGTGCCACCACATCACCATTCCTCTTCAGAAGAAGTTTTTCTTAACATCCAACTTGAACCTTCCCTGAAAATCATCAGTCAGAACAGGGGCTGTTGAAGATGGGCGGAGAGAATGATGCTTCTGCAGTCAATACAAGCAGGGAGATCAAATGTAGAGTGTATCAACTGCATTCTTGCATTGGCTTGCTGCCCTGCTCCCTCGCCTTCAGTGGACTGCAGTGCTGGTGGTAGAGCTGTGGTGTGAATCCTGGGATTGCACGTACTGCAACGGTCAGCAGCACAGGAACTTGAGCTGAACTTACCCTCCTGGGCAGCTGCTGCCACTCAGAATTCAGACAGCATGCAGAGGAGAAAGTCATGAAGGAAGGGAAAGGGATGGCAGCAGAAGGCTTCACAGAGTGACAGCGGGGAGGAAGGAGATAGGGGACAGGTCATGGAAGGGTTTGCCATGACTGCTGGGGAGCAGGAGCCTTCCCGGTCACCTGAGCTGGGTATGCCTGAATATGCTTGCATGAATGATCTGAATGAGTGGTCTTCCATGTCTCCACTGCAAATAAAAGGCAATGTCAATCCCCCTCACACCTGCTAGTCCTGCATTCATGCTTGGAGCCTCTGTCTTGGTATCAACATCAGGACCCTGGGATCTTTCCTGGGACCCAAACAAGCATAGGAAGCTTATTCAAAATTGCTCTGCTGTTAGAAGCTGGCTAGCACTAGAGAAGTCCATGATGTAAGTGCATCATAAATATTCTGCACTTCTACAGCCTTTTGTAGGGCAAACCATGGAATAGAAATGGAAGCCCATTTATTTAGGGTTTATCTGTTCTCCCACGCCTCAAATAGGAGCTAGCATGAACGCTCTCAGCGACCAGTTGTTGGTAAAAGGAGAATCAGATAAAACAGTCATTAAAGTAATCAATAAAAGATTCAATGTATCAATCGATCCCACTTAGCAAAGTGATTAACTGAATCCCCTTAACTGAAGTGTGTATGCCTAACTAATTATACTTGCTATCTTTCTGATGCTAACTCCATTTGTTGACACAAAGGGTAAGGTGGGCTTTAAACACTTTCTTCTATATGTGTTAGGTATTAAGAGGAGATGACCTCAGCCAGTTCTCTGAAGAATCAGGGGTTGCTGAGAGTAGAAAACCATGCTTTATGCATAAAACCGAGCTACAAAACCTAATGTAGGCCAAGTATTCACAATATTAAGGGCTATATCACTGCCATATGGTAGAGTCAAAAGATGGTTTTCTGCTCTTAAATTTCTATGGTTTCCTGATTTTGAGGTCTTCATAATTGAGCTGTATTTGGCTGCTCTCCAGCGTAGAGTGGAGCAATATCAAAAAGACACACAGATGAAGATCTGTCATTGTCTTCATTAAAAGAAATCTGAAAATTAGGAGTCCTAGCTGATAGTAAAGACTACCCAGAGGGATGGGATGACCATAGGGACTGTGCTGAGGATGCATTATAATGTGTGATAAACACTGTGAAGCAGTGTTGCTCCAGGAAATGGTCCAATACAACATAGAAGCAACTTTTAATGTCTTCCAGTAACAAGTTGTTCATATGTAATGTATATTTTACCCAGTGTTTTCCAGTTCCAGAAGCAGAGGATGCCTTTATCAACAAGCAGAAGGTGTAGAAGGAGGTGAAGGCTGTACTGACTCAAAATGCCACGCTGAGCTGCGAGGTGACCCAGGAGAAGACGGAGGTGAAGTGGTACAAGGAGGGGAAACTGATCACCTCGAGCAAGAAGTTCAGGGTGGAGTCAGAGGGCAAACAGCGTCGGCTGGTGGTGAGCCAGGTGGAGAAGAAAGATGCAGGGGAGTACAGCTGCGAGGCTGCTGGCCAGAAACTCACCTTCAAGATTCATGTCACAGGTGAGAGAAATTGTTTTGACTGTATTGAACCCCCCAGCAAAGAAGGAGGGGAAAGTTAAGTGGTTTGACACATTCAACCCCAGCATTCAGTAATGTAGACGGTGCTTAAATTCTGTTTAATTTGTGTACATTCCTGTTTGCCTTCTGAAGCTATGAACACAGAGGACTTGGGTAGCCTCAGCTTAAGACAGGCTGGAAATAATTCGGGAATTTCCCTGGGGATCTCAAGTAGATGCAATGATAGCAAAATGAGAAGTCAATAATTACAGGGGAAATTAAAGAATATTAAAGGTATCTTCATGGCACAAGCACACCCCTGCAAATGCTTCTTCCTAAATAGTCTCAGAGACAGCATTTGGTCACAATGCTAGACGGCAGCATTGGTGGTTTCTATTAAATTAAAGAAACCTGCAACTAAAAAGGTTTTCCCGTATTTTCTTTTGTTTTCTTCTCTATAGCAGGTACAAAAGAAATGCTTAAAAATAGAAAGGCTTCAAGCTGGTGCTTTTCTTTCCAGAAATGGAGGAAGACAGGCGTTCATTTATTAGGAGAGTCTGATAAGAAAGTGGAAAAAGGCTTTTTACCAGGGTCTATAGCAACATAACAAAGGGCAATGGTTTCAAAAGTGAAGAGGGTAGACTCAGTTTGGACATGAGAAAAGTTCTTTATGATGAGGGTGGTGATACACTGGAACAGATTGTCCAGTGCAGGTTGTGGGTGACTCATCATTGGAGTGTCCAAGGGCAGGCTGGATGGGGACCCTGGGCAGCCTCATTTAGTGAATGATGTCCCTGACCACGGCAAGAGGTTGGACTGGATGATCTTTAAAGCTTCCTTCTATACCCAAACCATTCTATGATTCCATAGGGGAAACCATTTTATTACTGCCTCTGAAAACTCAGGAGATATTAGAATTGTTTTCAGAAATAAGTAGGTGAGAAAAATACATTTCCTCACTATGACTTAATCACAAACAGAATTTAATCTTGACCCTCACCTGGCTTTTGCTGGCAAAGCAACTTACAGCTGTCAGCTTGTTTGGACAATTTAATGCCTGTCCCCTTGTATGAAACAGACTTTTCAATGACTGCGTATGCTGGTGTGCTGCTGGACAGTGGGGAAAGGGGTGTTTTTTAATTTTTGAAGATTTTGGAACATGATACTGGTGGAAATGAAAACAAGTTTAGGGCTATCTAAACTGTTTTGGTCTGGCAGGGAGGAAGTTCTTCACTGGCAATTGATATAGTTCAGATGTTGGCATTCAGTTCTGTATGGGAGATCACAGTGTGAACCACTGATTGATCAGCTGAGGCAAGTGTGGGGTCAGCTGTGGGAGCACAGGTGAAAGTTATGTAGCTGTGCTCCCTAAAGGGGTGGAGTTCAACTCCACCTCCTCTGAGACCTCATTTAAGGGCTGACCCTCACTGAGGCAGCATCTCGTGGAGATCGCTTGCCAGGGAGGATTGTCTCAGCTCTGGTGAGTTCGCTTTTCCTTATATCTTCTGTATTTCTACCATTTTGCTTGTAATTGCTATCCTTGTTAGTACCAGCATAGTTACTGCCAATACAAGTTCATAGCACTGTCAGGAAATGTGAGTGGGAAAGCTGTCCTCAACGGTACAGTCCAAAGACTAATTTGGGCATTTGGGGAAGGCTGTGTAGAAAAGATTCATGTCTTAAATGTGCCCATTTGCCTTCAATTCCAGAAGCAGAAGATGCTTTTTTCAACAAGGAGAAGGTGCAGAAGGAGGTGAAGGCTGCACCAACCGAAAATGCCACACTGAGCTGCGAGGTGGCCCAGGAGAAGACGGAGGTGAAGTGGTACAAGGAGGGGAAACTGATCACCTCGAGCAAGAAGTTCAAGGCTGAGTCAGAGGGCAAACAGTGTTGGCTGGTGGTGAGCCAGGTGGAGAAGAAAGATGCAGGGGAGTACAGCTGCGAGGCTGCTGGCCAGAAACTCACCTTCAAGATTCATGTCACAGGTAAGACAGGTGTTGTCTGAAATACAGCAGAGATCAGTAAAGTAAAATCTAGTTTCTATTATACAGTGATCCAGTTGCAGTAGTCTGTGCTGAGGTTTTTCCCCTATACTTGATTGCCTGGGTTTGTAGCAAGTATTTGGATTTAGTATGGCACAAAGACCTGTTTCAGTCTGTCTGTAGAATAATAATTACTGATATATGTACAGTGGAAGCAATATTCAAGATATTATTCAAATCTCTCCAGTGCCTGAGATCCCAAACTGTAATTCTTGTTCACCGAAACATTTGACTAAGAAAAGTATGTGCAGTGAGGCTGGAGTGCATGTTCTACGTGCAGCCTTTCGTGGCAGGAGAAGCAGGAACTTCTCCTAGTAGTACACTGCCTTTTTACTATGCCTTTATGTTGGAGGCTGCATCTGGATAGGTGAGTCTGCTACTCACAGTAAGAGACCTGGTAGAGCTGACTATTGCCAGAGCTCAAAGTAAGATAGATATCTGCAAATCACACACAAAGAACAAAGGACTGTGTTGGTGAGCATATTTCCTTTGTGCCTTTGACAGTCACAGTTGTGGCAATGGTAGAGGCCATGAGGAGTCTGTTCAGGAAGCCAGGAGTACTGTTCTGGGTCATGAAAAGGCAGCCAGTGGTTTGACTATCACATGTTTATGTGTTTTGATGTTTCACAGTGGGTCTTAAGCAAAAGGAACTCAGGTTTTGGTTGCCTGCAGGTCAGATGTTCTTTTGGGTTCAATATGTTTGCATAGTGACTTGCAACCATGGGACTGGTGTTCAAGGACCCTCTTGGTTCCTTCAGTTCCTAGGTTCTTTCTTGCCTAGATTTGACACTTAGTTTCAACAGAAGAGCTGATATTCTCTAGTGAAGACTATTAGTTTGGGCACAAGTGGTAACCTAAACCTGTTCCAACCTGTACATACAAACCTGCAAGATGGTCTCATTTCAGTCCTTCTGTTTTTCTTTTCTTCCCTCAGAGCCAAAACCTGTGTTTATAAACCAGGAGCAGGTGCAGAAAGAGGTGAGTGCTGCCCTGGCAGCAAGTGCTTCCCTCAGCTGTGAAGTAGCACAGGATCCAACTGGAGTAAAATGGTACAAGGATGGAAGACTGCTTGCCTCCTCCAGAAAGTTCAGAATGGAATCTGTGGGCAAAACACGGCGTCTGGTTGTGGAGCAGCTGGAGAAGAAAGATGCTGGAGAATACATCTGCGAGGCTGCTGGCCAGAAGATGACCTTCGAGCTGGAAACAACTGGTGAGCATTCAGAAATTCTCAGCCAGGATTTTGTAGCCTTGTTTTGAACTGGGTTTTAGGGTGAAATCTCAGTTTTCTTTGCACCTGACAGTGTGAGAATTTGCTCTGGCACTTTGTGTACCTCCCCGGTGCTCAGCTGTTCCTTCCCTTACTTGGGGATAACGTCATTTATTCAAGGTGATGTCCAAACGGGCTTGTTAACAGTCCTCTGCAGTGCTTTAAGCTGTCATATGTCAGCCAGAATTTATGCGTGTTCTATAGCCATTCCTACATGTTGAAAACACTGCACTGTGCTTAAGCGTCAGCATATGTTCCAGTAAGTACAGTTCCATTAATTCTAGGGAATTGGGTGAATTAAGCATAGATCTGAAGGCTGCCTTTGCCCAGTGCAGAGATGGAAGGACTAATGTAGATTTGACTTGATATTTTCCCTTCTAGGATGGGAAGGAGCTCCGTCAAAGTAAAAAAGTGGGCATTACTTCCCAGGGAAATAAGAGAAGTCTCATTATTCACAGGCGGTGAACTCTCATTTTCTCTCTCAGTCTGCAACCAGGCTGGGTTGCTGTTTCAGTACTGGCTGTTTTATGCACGAACTCTGCTCCTGAGGTTAATCCAAGTTGTATCCAGGCCCTTCAGAAGGAAAGGGAAATAGCAGCACAGAAATATGGTCTGATTCTGACATAAATAAGTGCAGACCTAGGGAGTTAAAAGGGATTGTGTGATGTTCAAGGGACTTTGAAGCAAAGATGTCCCCTAGGTAAGATTTGTGGCTGACATTCCCCATACATTGTGGGCACACAAGCTAAGGAGAGACTAGTGATGAGCATGCAGAGAAGCCAATGGTTCAGACAGGTTTGTAGTGACACAACACTGTAGAGTTCTGTCTAGTTCTCCTTGGCATAGTTTGGAAAATAAAGATGAGGAGATTGGTGGTAACCAATATGGCTTCCTCAAGGTCAAGCCATGCCTGACAAACTTGGTGGCCTTTCATGATGGAGTAACAGCATCAGTGGATAATGGGAGAGCAACTGACATCATCTACATGGACCTGTGCAGAGCATTTGATCCTGTCCTGCATGACATCCTGGTCACCAAACTGGAGAAAAATGGTTTTGATGGATGGACCAGTTGCAGGATAGGGAACTGTCTGGATGGTCACACTCAGAGAGCTGCAGTCAATAGCTCAGTGTCCAGATGGAGGGTGGTGTTGGGACCAGTGTTATTTAACATTTTTGTAGGCAACATGGAGAGTGGAATCAAATGAACCCTCAGCAAGTTTGCAGATGACACCAAGCTGAGCGGTGCTGTTGATGTGCTAGAGGGAAGGGATGCTACCCAGAGGGACCTGGACAGGCTGGAGAGGTGGGCCCTTGGCAGCCTCATGAACTTGAGTGTGGCCAAGTACAAGGCCCTGCACCTGGGTCAGGGCAATCCCAAGCACAGGCACAGGCTTAGAGGAGAATGATTTGAGAGAAGCCTCGACCCTGAGGAGAAGAGTTGGTGTGGAGGGAGGTGTCCCTGCCTATAGCAGGGGGACTGGAACTAAATGACCTTAAAGATTCAGTCAGTTCTATTGTTTTTCTACCCTTAATTTTGCTTGAAAGGTTTTAGAATAAATGAGATTCTGGTTTCCATGAAAACTGTTTGCAGGGAGCTCCATTGTAGCTAGTAAGTCTATCTTTAATTTCAAGGGCAATAATGCATTGACTGTGTTGAAAAGGGAAATGACTCAGGAATGGATGATGGTTTAGAATAAAACATAATCCTACTTATTTTCTATGCAAATATGTGTAAGGAAAAGATGCTGCACTCAGTTCTGGAAATACCCTGACAAATATGTCTCTAGTATTTCACAGCTGGAGATATCAAGATTGTTAAACCACTGGAAGATGTGGAAGTGAATGAATATGGGAGTGCATCTTTTGTCTGTGAGATTTCACATGATGAGGTTCAGACCCAGTGGTACAAAGATGACAACAAGCTGAAGGCTGATGACAACATTAGAATGCAGCAAGATGGTAGGGTGTAAGAGATCTTTCTCCTGAGTGGGGGGTGGGTTGGAGATCAAGCATATAAGACATCTGAAATGAAGTGAAGAGGGTTCAGAAGCGAGTTCCCCTTTTGTTTTGGGACTGAGGTTTAGGTGGAACAAGTGACAGGTGGGAAGCTTAGTGTGGGAAGTGTGATGCTATCCCACCATCCCACACTGCCAGGAGCAGGTAGGAAATGAGTGCAGTTATTTCCAACGTGGGGGTGAACAGGGCAGTCAGTTCACCTCTCCAAAGAGGTTTTGTCTGACAGTGAGTGTGATCCTTCTGTATCATGTACTTTGAAGGTGACGACGGCCACATTTGGTCAGTCCTTGTAGAAGCCATGTTTAGATTACACTTTGGTGGGGATGTGGACATGGGGGAATGGGTGGTTTCATTGACATGAGAGAACAGGCAGTGATGCTGTGAAACCAGATGGATGATGCTCAGCCTGGCCATGTGCCTCAGAGCTCTTTGCTCAAGGAAGCCAAGTGTAGTTGTGGGGTTGCTCTCAAGAGCACAGTTTGGTAGGGATGAGTTGGTGGCTGGACTAGATGACCTTAGTGGTCTTTTCCAGCCTTAGTGACTCTGTGGTTCTCTGCTTCAGGAAAGAGCTACTCGCTGACTTACACACGTGTCCAAGTCAAGGATGCAGCAGAAATAAAATCTGTAGCAGAAAAGGCAGAATCTCGTGAATCTTGTGCCCATCTTAAAGTTAAAGGTAATTATGCTTCTGATGATGATTTTGATTAAATTATCTTATGTTATAAACGAGCTAACATCCTTTGCTTTAATGTCAAGGAAGTTAAACACCACCAGGGCCTTTCACAGAAATAAAAACTCCTACCTACCTACCTTTCTGCCCACAAAACATCCAGCTTCTCTTTTGGAATTTACTTTTGCAAAGTAAGATGGATTATTTTCTTAGGAGGTTGATTTTCTACGTTTAGACTTCAGATTTGTGTTTGAACGTTGAGGGATAAAAAACATAGCTTGACCTTTTCTTCATTTTCTCTTGCTGTTTGAAAAGAACACAGGGTTTTGGTTTTTTTTTTAATATATACAATGTCAGGGTATATATATGATGTTAAGTGTGATAAAGAAAAGGGAGACATTTGAGTTAGCACACTACTCAAGAGTTCAGTCCCCAGCTTTGCCACTGTTACCATTATAAGGGCAAGAAAATCCTGGAAAATGAATTTCTCCTAAGTAGAGTCATTACATTTGAGCTACAGAGACCTTTACTAGGTGAAAACTTGTTGTTCAGAGCTAAGTTGCTGTATTTAACCAAAGTAATTATCAATGTCCTTGTTTCAATGAACCTCTTTTCCATTTCGTAATGCGAGGAGTTTGATATTG
Organism: Coturnix japonica; assembly: GCF_054131305.1. Classification (NCBI taxonomy): domain Eukaryota; kingdom Metazoa; phylum Chordata; class Aves; order Galliformes; family Phasianidae; genus Coturnix; species Coturnix japonica. Next base: position 1,435,040 of record NW_028188942.1, on the reverse strand, counting down.
GGATGGGAAGGTCATGGTTTGATTTAGATGTTGGACTGGGAATCAGAAGATCTCGGCTCTTTTCAGGTTGTCAATCTTATTGTCTGACTTCTTAACAACATTCTTTTCTTTCTATTATTTTTTAATGGTGTTTCAAGGCATTCTGAGCTGATAGGTGTAGTGTTCATGTGCAGTAATGCTGACGTGAGTAAGTGGGGTGATAATGTAAGGGTTTTTTACATTCCTTCTAAATCTCTGCTTTCTCTTGTTCCATCCTTCTTAAAGAGCAATCCATTAATCTAGTAAAGGAGCTGTGTGATGAGGATGTGACTGAGCCTGAAAAAGCCAAATTTGAATGCGAGATATCCATTCCTTCTGTGAAACCTCCCAAGTGGTATCTACGTGGGGAAGTCTTACAGGCTGGCAGAAACTTGATTATGCAGCAAGAAGGCACCATCCACCAGCTTGCCATAGTGATAACCACCACTGATATGACAAGCACCATTCAGTTCTCAATTGGCAAATCCAAATCCACAGCCAATCTGCTTGTCAGAGGTAACATATCCAGGCTTTGAAAACACTGCACTGTGCAAAGATCTGTTTGAATAGCTGTGATGTGCTTACTATTCAGATCTACAGAGCTGAGGTTTTGTCCTTGGCTATACCAAAGAAGTCAAATCAGGTGAAATTAATTGTATTTCTGAACTAGACAAGGTTAAGTTTGGTAGCACCTAAATTTGATGCAGTTTGTCATTGATTTCATCTGAAAGAAACTTGCAGGCTTTTTATCTGCTGTTGTCCCCAGCATTAGAGTCTCCATTCACACCCTAAAGTACTTGTTATATTTTCAACTCACTCTTATTTGAATAAAAGCCTCAACAATTGGGAGCAATTTAATAAGCACAGAACAAGAGCTGGACCTTGCATTTGGTAGATAATATACAGTATTACTTTATAGAAATGTAGTCAATGGCATTCCCTATAGACAATCGTTTGTTTTATCTTTAGAGTCGTTCAAAGAACCATTGTGAACATGACATTAATTGGAATGGAATACACGCAAGAGACTTTCCTCTTCTTCCAATTGTCCTCATCCTTTCTTCTCTTCCACCCCTGCTTTGCAGATTACCATATAGAAATCACCAGGAAGTTGGAGGACAAGACAGCTTTGGAACGTCATTCTGTCATCCTGTCCTGTGACTTCAGGCCTTCTCCAAAGGTTGTGAAATGGTTCAAAGGCCACACACTCATCAAGCCCTCTGAGAAGTACAAGATCAAGAGGGATAAGCATTCAGCAGAGCTCAAGATTCTGAAGCTGAAGCCCGATGATGCTGGTGTGTACAAGTGCAAGGAATTGCAGAGACTGAGGCCACACTGACAGCTGAAGGTATGAGCAGGGGGGGTGGTCTCTTACATGTCCTATTTCACCTCAGATTTCTCTTCTTGGGGTTGATTTCTGCCGTTCTCCCCTGCTAACTTTATAAATGTATAATCTTCACTGAGAAGATTACACAAAGATCATCTAGTCCAAACATTCTAACACATCCCAGTATGATTTATAGTAACAGTGGTAACAGTTCACCTTGTTTCCCCACAGCCCGCAATGTAGAAGTGACGAAGCACCTGCAGGATGTGGAAATTGAAGAAGAGAGCTCTGCTGTCTTCTCCTGCGAGCTGTCCCATGATGACGAGGATGTGGAATGGTTCCTGAATGGCAGCCTCCTTTACACCAACAATTACAATGACATCAAGAACGTTGGCAATTGCTGCACACTGACAATGAAGCAGGTTAAGCCTGAGGATGCTGGCACAGTGACAGTGAAGTCAGACAAGGTGTCAGAAAGCGCACCTGAAGGTGATAGGTGGGTCTGATCACAGCCCTCCTGGATGTAAGAGATGCTAAGGAGCTCCAGTTCATTCTATTGTGCAGCAGTCCTGCTTCTAAAGCTGACCTCTCTGGGGTGACAAGTCATCAGAGGCTTTCTTCCAGTGGAAGGTTCCATTGCAGCAGATATCAACGAAGGAGGATGGTTTTGGTGTCCTGCCAAAGCATTGCATTGCTTTTTATCATCATTTTATTTAGCACAAGGAGAGTTACAAGAGCAGTTTCTTTTACTGCTTCAGTAACATGCAGTGTCAATGCTGTTGTCTCCAAGGATTTATGACTGCAGGGAGAGATCATTCAGTGTGTGTTTTGCCTCTGGGATGACTAATGACCAGGCTGTGAGCAACCTGATCTAGCTGTGAATGTCCCTTTTTATTGCAGGGGAGCTGGGCTAGATGGCCTTTAAGGGTCTCTTCCAATTCTAAGGGTACTGTGATTCTAATCTGCTCTCCCCAGCAATTAAGTTCTTTTACTCTATGCGCTCAGAGTTTGAAGGATTTCCTCTTTCTCCTTTCTTTTGCATTTGGTGGAAGTTTTTTCCCCAGTATAAACATCTGATGTGTGAAATAGAAGATAGATAAAAGGAGTCAATAAAACAGGAAAATCAAAAGTGTTCAGCATCTTATCCTCTTAATCCTGTGGCCTGCTGTATGAGCTGTGCTCCGTGTGAGGGCAATGCCAGCTCTCCAGCTTTAGAAGAGCTGCATCCCAATTACTTCATATGATATCAGTCCCACCCACCGGCAATGCAGGCTGTCCCTCCTGTTCCCTGTATTCTCCTACTGATTAGTTCAGAATTCCATAAAGTGCATTCAGTCAACACACATGAAACCGCTTTAGGTTCTATATTGGTGTTGTCAGTACTGGTAAAGATTTATTTATCCCTCTTTAAAAATCTGAAAGCAACTGGAAATGTCTCAACTACTGTATCACATTGTTCTGTTTTGCCCTTTTAATTGCAGAGAAGCCTGCTGTCTTCATGAAGTCCTTGGATGATGTTTTTGGTGAGGAGCGGGGTGTGATTAAATTGGAATGCGAAGTCTCTAAAGAGAAGGTCAAACCAGTGTGGAAGAAGGACAGTGTTCTGCTCACTTCTGGCAACAAGTATGAGCTGGTACAGTCTGGGAAGACCCTATATCCCCTTATCCATGACTTCGAGAAGTCAGATGCAGGTTTCTATACCTGTGATATTGTCCGTGATGTTGCCAAGTCAAAGGTCGGCATTCAGGGTAAGTACTGTGGAAAGTAAAGGAGTGCTGAAAGCACATTCAGTGTGGTCACTATGTCTTACACCTATTCCCCCGTGAGCCTTAATAGTTTCTACAATAGAACTGTATTTCTGCAATTTAGCACAGTGATGTCTGGAAAATTCCCATTGCTTTTGATGTGAATGTATCTCATTTTGCCATGAAAATCACCAAACACATCAAGAATGTCCTGGAAATATTTCCTTTCTAAACATCCCTAAAATGGAGAAATGGTTTGAACACCAGTAGGGGTAGGATGGTAACAAATTAGCTAATAGAAACATTTAATTTCTTGTCGTAGGCAAAACCCTTTTTCTCACGCAGCATCCTAGAGTTGTCCTCTCTGTTAGGTTGTTCCCTCTGTAGCTCATTGAATCTTCATTGTGCTCCATGGACTGAGCTGCTCTAATTGTAGTTCTTCCAGAGCAAAGACAAGAGATTCATGTCTCTTTTTTTTTTTTATAGCTTTCTGGTAATTCTGAGTGGAGAATGTCTTAGAGAATACATCAGTAAGGAATGCAGCCATGTTCTGCAAATCCGAAGTTAAAACACCAGTACTGCTACTCATGTCAGTCACAGATGCCTTTTCTCCATATAAACCTCATACTAACGTATCTCTTACCTTCCAGAGCTGAATAGTGGCATTACCAAACGGCTGAAAACCACTGAAATCCAGGAGGGAGAAGATTGTACTTTTGAATGCATTCTGTCCCATGAAAGCATTGATGAGTTCAACTGGACACTGAATGGAAGCAGAGTGAAAAATGGTGGGCGATTTAAAGCTTCTAACGTGAGTCGGAAATATACTCTCATTATCAAAAGTGTGACTCCTACTGATGCTGGGGAAGTCGTTTTTACTGCCCGTGGTCTAACCTCCAAAGCCTCTCTGTCTGTGAAAGGTAATGAGATGGGAGAGATTCTGGGGTCTGATTCCTTCAACTGTCTTCTGATAAGATTGTCGTGAGAGCTAACTCATAATATGGTTAAAGTGAATAGCAACCTTCTACTTGAACCTTGAAGCACTGAGAATTTCTCTTAAAAATAAGTAAAAGGACAAAACGTTTTACACAAATGTGAGAACTACCCAAAGCACTGGGGTAGTGTTGGAAATGGGCATCTCACTACAGCTTGTTCCATTAACAGTAAATCAGGAATGATCTGTTGAGGGAACTGTGGGAGCAAATATCCTCTAAGTATAAGCTGAAGGGATGGCCTTCACATCATCTAGCTGTACAACAAATTCCTATCTAGAGCATGTGCATCTGAGAGCATCATCCGAGGCTCCCAGTGTGATGAGTGGAGAGAAGAGAGAGGCAGTTTTCAGACATGGTTCATCATCCTCAATTGGGTAGATTTAAGAGAGAATAAATGCTGCCTGGAATTCTATTGTCTGTACTTTGCAGATTACTGCTGGCTGTAGGATGGCGTCTGTTGCAAGTGCCTCTCTAACTTATCTCCAGCATGTAGATGCATGTATTTTGAGAGAGGCATCCTACCCTAAGTGTATGTTACTCAAAAAGCAATGTTTTCTTCCAGGAAAACCTACTGAGGTTTCAAAACAGCTGGAGGATAAGACAGCAGCAGCAGGGCAGGACATCAGCCTGAGCTGTGAGCTGTCAAAGCCGGATTTGAACATCAGGTGGTACAAGGATGGCAAAGCAATCAGAAAAAGCCAGAAGTACGACTTGCAGCAGGAGGGAAGGAACTGGGGCCATTCTGATCATCCATGACTCTACTGCCAAGGACAGTGGGGAGTACCCCTGTGAGACAGAGGACTCCATAACAAAAGCCAGGGTCACTGTGCAAGGTGAGTTGAAAAGCACACTGGGGATGGCATGTAGAGAAGTCGAGGTAAATATCTGCAGCCTGTGGGTGATGTTTTTCTCTTCTGTTTCCTTGAGCAGGATCAATTCTTAGTTTTCAGAAAATATGATGGATTAAAATCTTCCAGATTATTTTAAGGAAAAACCGAATGATTCTCCAGTGCGATGTGGATCTGGGCAGCCTGGTCTGGTGGTTGGTGGCCCCTTGACAGGGGGTTTAAAACTAGATACTCTTTGAGGTCCTTTCCTACTCAGGCCACTCTATGATTCTGTGATCATTCTATGGTTCTATGATCTTGGTTGTTAGTGAGCCAAGAAAAGATGGCAATCTGAATTAGTCTATATTGAATATGTGTAATCAAAACTATATGCAGTTTATCAGATGAGATCCTACCAGCGCATGTATAATGGTATTGAACTTTCCAGATATCTACTGGAATTATCAAACCTATGTAAATGGGTGGACTCTGTGGACTTCTTAGATTCTTTGCATCTCTATGTGATGTTCTAGAAGTGAGGGCAAAGGAGATTCAGGCCACCTCTGTATGCTTGAGACTTGTTCGGGTAACAAATCCCTTTGTCCCACACCCTCATCCCCCTCTTTTCCTTCCAGAAAAACCTAATTACTTTATCAAGGAACTTTCAGATCTGAAAACTGAAGAAAGTGGAACTACAATTTTTTCATTTCAGTGCGAGAAATGCTCATACACCGTCATATGGAGGAAAGGCATTGCTGAGCTCAGGCCTGGCAGGAAATACGAGATGGCACAGAAAGGACGAGACCTGCAGCTGAGCATAAGAAATCTGGAGGAAAGTGACAGTGACGTGTACACCTGTGACATTGGTGATGCCCAGTCCAGAGCCAAGCTGGTTGTACAAGGTATGTGTGAGAGCCATATGACTGCGCATCCTGTTTCTCCACTCCCAAGACATTATCCTGGTAGAATTTGTACATTTATGGCAGGTCTTTGGGGCTGCAGCTGTCTGGCCTGAATAGCGGTTCACAAGCCATGCACAGAGCGAGCTGCATGGAAAGGGAAAGAACTACCAACTAGAGCAGTGCCATTGAGAACTTTATGTATCATTTAAAAACCAAAAATGCTGATGTACGGTGAGGCTGGTGACCCAGAAATCAGTGTGAACTTTCTATCTCTGACCTTTCTGAGTTAAAAATAGTTCTCTAAAGTTCTAGGCAAAAATTCCCTGATGCAGCATTCTGGGTAGTTGTCACGGTTTAAACAAAAATTTACCTGTGTTCGTGACAGGGGGGCCACAGGCAAGCGAGGTGCTAGAAGGAGCTGAACCTCAGTCCCAGCTACTTCAGAAGCAGCCCGAACCCCCTCATACACGGCTAAGATCTCCTTCTCAGTTTAAGCATAGCGCTCCTCAGACCCTTTATATGCTCGACTCCAAAATCCCAGGGGTCGGCCTTGGGTCTCTCCTGAAGCTCTTTGCCACAAACTCCAAGAGGGACCTTTCTCTCCAGCAGCAGTGTAGATTATGTTTTTCACATCCTGTCCCGTCCGTACTGGCCCCAAGGCCACGGCATGGGCTATCTCTTGTTTTATCTGCTCAAAAGCCTGCTGCTGCTTAGGACCCCATGAGAAATTATTCTTCTTCCACGTTACCTGATAGAGGGGGCTCACTATGTGGCTGTAGTTTGGGACATGCATTCTCCAAAAGCCCACTACTCCCAGGAAAGATTGGGTCTCTGTCTTGTTGGTGGGCAGAGACATAGCAGTGATTTTGTCAGTCACATCTGCTGGGATGTGTCGATGCCCATCTTGCCATTTTACACCTAAAAACTGGATTTCCTGGGCAGGCCCCTTCACCTTGCTGCGCTTAATGGGAAAACCAGCTTGCAAAAGAATTTGGATTATCTGTTTTCCTTTCTTGAAAACCTCTGCTGCTGTATGGCCCCACACGACAATATCATCAATATACTGCAAGTGTTCAGGAGCATTACCCCGTTCCAAGACAGCTTGGATCAACCAATGGAAATGGTTGGGCTGTGCTTCCACCCTTGAGGTAAACAGTTCCAGGTATACTGAACAGCTCTCCAGGTAAAAGCAAACTGTGACCTACATTTTGCAGCCAATGGGATGGGAAAGTAGGCATTAGCAATGTCAATGATGGCAAACCACCTTGCTTCTTTTGACTCCAGTTCATACTGGAGTTCTATCATGTCTGGTACAGCAGCACTCAATGGAGGTGTGAATTCATTCAGGCCACGGTAATCCAGCGTCAGCCTCCATTCTCCATTGGCTTTACGCACTGGCCATATGGGGCTGTTAAAAGGCGAGTGAGTTTTGCTAATCAATCCCTGATTCTCTAATTGGCGAATTAGCTTGTGAATGAGGAGCAATGAGTCCCTATTGGTGCGGAACTGCTGTCTTGTACCACTTTGGTGGCAATTGGTACCACTTGGTCTTTTACCTGGAGCAACCCCACAGCAGAAGGATCATCTGACAGACCAGGTAAAGCTGACAGCTGCTTAACACAGTTTGTGTTAACAGCAGCTATCCCAAAGGCCCATCGATAGCCCTTGGGATCCTTAAAATATCTCATCCTAAGGTCATCAATACCCAAAATACATGGAGCCTCTGGACCAGTCACAGTAGGGTGTTTTTGCCAGTTTTTACCATTGAGGCTTATTTCGGCCTCCAACATAGTCAATTCTTGGGAACCCCCAGTCACTCCATGGATCTATATTGGTTGTGTCCCTTGGTGACTTGAGGGCATTAGGGTGCATTGTGCGCCAGTGTCCACCAAGGCTTTATATTTCTGTGGTTGAGATGTGCCAGGCCACCTAATCCACACAGCCCAGTATACTCTATTGTCCCTTTCCCCGCCCAGGCTGTAGTCAGGGCCCCTCTATTGGTTACCTCGATGGCTTGCAGCAACTGGAACTTCCCCCCTTTTGGGGCATGTAGCCCTGTCTTTCATGTCTCATGTCCAGTTCCACATGTTGTTTGAAGCACCATCTTAGAGGCAGCCTTTATTTCTCCAGCCCACCACTCTCTTGTACCACGAGAGCTCTCCTGCTTCTCGCTGTGATGTGAGACCAAATGGAAGGCCCTGCAGAAGTCTGGGTAGGTGATGTCAGTTGCTGTTCCTTTCCCCAACTGGTGCTGGGAAAAGCAGGGAATGGGACTGGGAGACATCCCGGCGGTGGGATCCTGCCTAAGCAGAACTGAATGGCTGTTCTGATCCATGTATTTTAACCTGAGTGAATCTGAAACTAATGAGGGAGGTGAGGGACCTGTGGGAAGAAAATGTATGTGCCGCAGTTTGTGGTGCAAGGTGTTCTAGGAGCTGCTGGTAACAGTGCCCAGAAGTCTTCCTTTTTTGACGGGGAGAGGATTAACAAGGTTATTTTAATGAATCTATTTCCTTTCTGTTCATCTTTCATACTACCTCTCAAAAAACTGTCTGTGGATTCTGTCATAGTTTTGTGCTGTTGCTGTCAATATTCTACATCATAACATCATGTGCAGTATGAATCATTAATTGAGGGTATAAATAGTGGAATCATGTACAAAGGAAAAAGGGTTAAAGAGAAAGTAAATTTATGTGTGGATTCTATGCATTCTCAAGTAGTAGTTCTTGCTAAAGAGAATTCGTGTGCACTCTGTGCTTTCATCTGCACAAAGGATCTTGTAATCATCTCTGTCTGTGTTTCTTTTAGACCCAGAGATGGAGCAGAGAGGAACACAGACTTGGGTGGATCTTCATTCAGGAGCAGGGACACGTCATGCTCATCTGAGGTGTCTGGCTGACAACAAGAGCAGAGAGGTAATTTTCATAGGGTCGCGTGCCCATTTTATTTTTTTTTTTCATTCATGATGCATAGAGGCGTTCCCAAGACAAAGTGAGCATTTCTCAACTGGACTTTCTAGAAATGAGCTAGGCAGTGAAAATGGGTTTGAAGCATTCCTAAGAGCCCCGCAAGAGAATGCTGAGAGTTAATCTGGCACCTTCCATTGGAAACGTCCGTTGTCTGTCAGCTCTTCAGCTGTGCCCTAACACCTCCCATTGCGCTGCCACACCAGGATAGAATTCCAAGCCCACACTGAGTCCTGGAATGTTGTGGTGCCGTGTTGGAATCAGATGTGACCACGTGGTCTTGGCTCCCCGCCTTGTGGGGGGTCATGGTGGACCAGGCTGTTGGCCGTTGGTGATGTCATAAGCGTCTGGAATGAGGGGAGGAGCGGTGCGTTCTGTGTTCCTTTGTGGGTGATATAGTGGTCGGAGTGGTTGCTTGATTTGTTGTTCTTGTGCGTTTAGTGTCGGCAGTTGGTGTCGGCAGTTGGTGTCGGCAGTTGGTGTCGGCAGTTGGTGTCGGCAGTTGGTGTCGGCAGTTGGTGTCGGCAGTTGGTGTCGGCAGTTGGTGTCGGCAGTTGGTGTCGGCAGTTGGTGTCGGCAGTTGGTGTCGGCAGTTGGTGTCGGCAGTTGGTGTCGGCAGTTGGTGTCGGCAGTTGGTGTCGGCAGTTGGTGTCGGCAGTTGGTTGCAGCGACTCGGCACGGACTCAGATGTGAACGATCCAAATCGTTTATTACAAGTTCTCACATCCCTTATATACCTTCACAAGTTGTTATTTTCTAACTTTCCCATCCGCCCTTACAACTTTCCCAAACATCTTACATGTCAACAAAGCATTCTACAAAACACTTTTCAACTGTCCATGCAGGCACATAACCAATCAGAGCTGTGAGACTCTTCTTCTCCTTGCAGAGGTGTCCTTGGTTCTCATGCTGTTTATCTTGCTCCACAGCTGCTGCTCTGAACAGCTTTTCTTGTATTCCCACAATTCCCCCTTTTTTGTTTATTGACAAGCTACTACCATACTATAAAATAATAGCACTAATTATATTAATAACATAATCATTATAACTCAATCAAGGCCTCGATTGACAATATTCTAAAAGTGAAAAAAGAGACAAGTCAAATACAACATAACAACATTACTGTTAAACCCACTAAAAAGAACAAACATGTTTGTACTGCAACCTAATTTTCTGCAACCTGAAAATAAATCCATGAGGGTCCCACTGTGTTAATCTGTAACTGATCAGGAAAAGTCTTCAATTTTTATATACTCTGATATATTGATTTTTAATGACCACTAAAATTTGTCGTTAGTTGGTGTCGGCAGTTGGTGTCGGCAGTTGTTCTTGTGCGTTTAGTGTCGGCAGTTGGTGTCGGCAGTTGGTGTCGGCAGTTGGTGTCGGCAGTTGGTGTCGGCAGTTGGTGTCGGCAGTTGGTGTCGGCAGTTGGTGTCGGCAGTTGGTGTCGGCAGTTGGTGTCGGCAGTTGGTGTCGGCAGTTGGTGTCGGCAGTTGGTGTCGGCAGTTGGTGTCGGCAGTTGGTGTCGGCAGTTGGTGTCGGCAGTTGGTGTCGGCAGTTGGTGTCGGCAGTTGGTGTCGGCAGTTGGTGTCGGCAGTTGGTGTCGGCAGTTGGTGTCGGCAGTTGGTGTCGGCAGTTGGTGTCGGCAGTTGGTGTCGGCAGTTGGTGTCGGCAGTTGGTGTCGGCAGTTGGTGTCGGCAGTTGGTGTCGGCAGTTGGTGTCGGCAGTTGGTGTCGGCAGTTGGTGTCGGCAGTTGGTGTCGGCAGTTGGTGTCGGCAGTTGGTGTCGGCAGTTGGTGTCGGCAGTTGGTGTCGGCAGTTGGTGTCGGCAGTTGGTGTCGGCAGTTGGTGTCGGCAGTTGGTGTCGGCAGTTGGTGTCGGCAGTTGGTGTCGGCAGTTGGTGTCGGCAGTTGGTGTCGGCAGTTGGTGTCGGCAGTTGGTGTCGGCAGTTGGTGTCGGCAGTTGGTGTCGGCAGTTGGTGTCGGCAGTTGGTGTCGGCAGTTGGTGTCGGCAGTTGGTGTCGGCAGTTGGTGTCGGCAGTTGGTGTCGGCAGTTGGTGTCGGCAGTTGGTGTCGGCAGTTGGTGTCGGCAGTTGGTGTCGGCAGTTGGTGTCGGCAGTTGTTCTTGTGCGTTTGGTGTCGGCAGTTGGTGTCGGCAGTTGGTGTCGGCAGTTGGTGTCGGCAGTTGGTGTCGGCAGTTGGTGTCGGCAGTTGGTGTCGGCAGTTGGTGTCGGCAGTTGGTGTCGGCAGTTGTTCTTGTGCGTTTAGTGTCGTTAGTTGGTGTCGGCAGTTGGTGTCGGCAGTTGGTGTCGGCAGTTGGTGTCGGCAGTTGGTGTCGGCAGTTGGTGTCGGCAGTTGGTGTCGGCAGTTGGTGTCGGCAGTTGGTGTCGGCAGTTGGTGTCGGCAGTTGGTGTCGGCAGTTGGTGTCGGCAGTTGGTGTCGGCAGTTGGTGTCGGCAGTTGGTGTCGGCAGTTGGTGTCGGCAGTTGGTGTCGGCAGTTGGTGTCGGCAGTTGGTGTCGGCAGTTGGTGTCGGCAGTTGGTGTCGGCAGTTGGTGTCGGCAGTTGGTGTCGGCAGTTGGTGTCGGCAGTTGGTGTCGGCAGTTGGTGTCGGCAGTTGGTGTCGGCAGTTGGTGTCGGCAGTTGGTGTCGGCAGTTGGTGTCGGCAGTTGGTGTCGGCAGTTGGTGTCGGCAGTTGGTGTCGGCAGTTGGTGTCGGCAGTTGGTGTCGGCAGTTGTTCTTGTGCGTTTAGTGTTGGCAGTTGGTGTCGGCAGTTGGTGTCGGCAGTTGGTGTCGGCAGTTGGTGTCGGCAGTTGGTGTCGGCAGTTGGTGTCGGCAGTTGGTGTCGGCAGTTGGTGTCGGCAGTTGTTCTTGTGCGTTTAGTGTCGTTAGTTGGTGTCGGCAGTTGGTGTCGGCAGTTGGTGTCGGCAGTTGGTGTCGGCAGTTGGTGTCGGCAGTTGGTGTCGGCAGTTGGTGTCGGCAGTTGGTGTCGGCAGTTGGTGTCGGCAGTTGGTGTCGGCAGTTGGTGTCGGCAGTTGGTGTCGGCAGTTGGTGTCGGCAGTTGGTGTCGGCAGTTGGTGTCGGCAGTTGGTGTCGGCAGTTGGTGTCGGCAGTTGTTCTTGTGCGTTTAGTGTCGGCAGTTGGTGTCGGCAGTTGGTGTCGGCAGTTGGTGTCGGCAGTTGTTCTTGTGCGTTTAGTGTCGGCAGTTGGTGTCGGCAGTTGGTGTCGGCAGTTGGTGTCGGCAGTTGGTGTCGGCAGTTGGTGTCGGCAGTTGGTGTCGGCAGTTGGTGTCGGCAGTTGGTGTCGGCAGTTGGTGTCGGCAGTTGGTGTCGGCAGTTGTTCTTGTGCGTTTAGTGTCGGCAGTTGGTGTCGGCAGTTGGTGTTGGCAGTTGGTGTTGGCAGTTGGTGTCGGCAGTTGGTGTTGGCAGTTGGTGTTGGCAGTTGGTGTTGGCAGTTGGTGTTGGCAGTTGGTGTCGGCAGTTGGTGTCGGCAGTTGGTGTTGGCAGTTGTTCTTGTGCGTTTAGTGTCGGCAGTTGGTGTCGGCAGTTGGTGTCGGCAGTTGGTGTCGGCAGTTGGTGTCGGCAGTTGGTGTCGGCAGTTGGTGTCGGCAGTTGGTGTCGGCAGTTGGTGTCGGCAGTTGGTGTCGGCAGTTGGTGTCGGCAGTTGGTGTCGGCAGTTGGTGTCGGCAGTTGGTGTCGGCAGTTGGTGTCGGCAGTTGGTGTCGGCAGTTGGTGTCGGCAGTTGGTGTCGGCAGTTGGTGTCGGCAGTTGGTGTCGGCAGTTGGTGTCGGCAGTTGGTGTCGGCAGTTGGTGTCGGCAGTTGGTGTTGGCAGTTGGTGTTGGCAGTTGGTGTTGGCAGTTGGTGTTGGCAGTTGGTGTTGGCAGTTGGTGTTGGCAGTTGTTCTTGTGCGTTTAGTGTCGTTAGTTGGTGTCGGCAGTTGGTGTTGGCAGTTGGTGTTGGCAGTTGTTCTTGTGCGTTTAGTGTCGTCAGTTGGTGTCGGCAGTTGGTGTCGGCAGTTGGTGTCGGCAGTTGGTGTCGGCAGTTGGTGTCGGCAGTTGGTGTCGGCAGTTGGTGTCGGCAGTTGGTGTTGGCAGTTGTTCTTGTGCGTTTAGTGTCGTTAGTTGGTGTCGTTAGTTGGTGTCGGCAGTTGGTGTCGGCAGTTGGTGTCGGCAGTTGGTGTCGGCAGTTGGTGTCGGCAGTTGGTGTCGGCAGTTGGTGTCGGCAGTTGGTGTCGGCAGTTGGTGTCGGCAGTTGGTGTCGGCAGTTGGTGTCGGCAGTTGGTGTCGGCAGTTGTTCTTGTGCGTTTAGTGTCGGCAGTTGGTGTCGGCAGTTGGTGTCGGCAGTTGGTGTCGGCAGTTGGTGTCGGCAGTTGGTGTCGGCAGTTGGTGTCGGCAGTTGGTGTCGGCAGTTGTTCTTGTGCGTTTAGTGTCGGCAGTTGGTGTCGGCAGTTGGTGTCGGCAGTTGGTGTCGGCAGTTGGTGTCGGCAGTTGGTGTCGGCAGTTGGTGTCGGCAGTTGGTGTCGGCAGTTGGTGTCGGCAGTTGGTGTCGGCAGTTGGTGTCGGCAGTTGGTGTCGGCAGTTGTTCTTGTGCGTTTAGTGTCGGCAGTTGGTGTCGGCAGTTGGTGTCGGCAGTTGGTGTCGGCAGTTGGTGTCGGCAGTTGGTGTCGGCAGTTGGTGTCGGCAGTTGGTGTTGGCAGTTGGTGTTGGCAGTTGTTCTTGTGCGTTTAGTGTCGTTAGTTGGTGTCGGCAGTTGGTGTCGGCAGTTGGTGTCGGCAGTTGGTGTCGGCAGTTGGTGTCGGCAGTTGTTCTTGTGCGTTTAGTGTCGTTAGTTGGTGTCGGCAGTTGGTGTCGGCAGTTGGTGTCGGCAGTTGGTGTCGGCAGTTGGTGTCGGCAGTTGGTGTCGGCAGTTGGTGTCGGCAGTTGGTGTCGGCAGTTGGTGTCGGCAGTTGGTGTCGGCAGTTGGTGTTGGCAGTTGTTCTTGTGCGTTTAGTGTCGGCAGTTGGTGTCGGCAGTTGGTGTCGGCAGTTGGTGTCGGCAGTTGGTGTCGGCAGTTGGTGTCGGCAGTTGGTGTCGGCAGTTGGTGTCGGCAGTTGGTGTCGGCAGTTGGTGTCGGCAGTTGGTGTCGGCAGTTGGTGTCGGCAGTTGGTGTCGGCAGTTGGTGTCGGCAGTTGGTGTCGGCAGTTGGTGTCGGCAGTTGGTGTCGGCAGTTGGTGTCGGCAGTTGGTGTTGGCAGTTGTTCTTGTGCGTTTAGTGTCGGCAGTTGGTGTCGGCAGTTGGTGTCGGCAGTTGGTGTCGGCAGTTGGTGTCGGCAGTTGGTGTCGGCAGTTGGTGTCGGCAGTTGGTGTCGGCAGTTGGTGTTGGCAGTTGTTCTTGTGCGTTTAGTGTCGGCAGTTGGTGTCGGCAGTTGGTGTCGGCAGTTGGTGTCGGCAGTTGGTGTCGGCAGTTGGTGTCGGCAGTTGGTGTTGGCAGTTGTTCTTGTGCGTTTAGTGTCGGCAGTTGGTGTCGGCAGTTGGTGTCGGCAGTTGGTGTCGGCAGTTGGTGTCGGCAGTTGGTGTCGGCAGTTGGTGTCGGCAGTTGGTGTCGGCAGTTGGTGTCGGCAGTTGGTGTCGGCAGTTGGTGTCGGCAGTTGGTGTTGGCAGTTGTTCTTGTGCGTTTAGTGTCGGCAGTTGGTGTCGGCAGTTGGTGTCGGCAGTTGGTGTCGGCAGTTGGTGTCGGCAGTTGGTGTTGGCAGTTGTTCTTGTGCGTTTAGTGTCGTTAGTTGGTGTCGTTAGTTGGTGTCGTTAGTTGGTGTCGGCAGTTGGTGTCGGCAGTTGGTGTCGGCAGTTGGTGTCGGCAGTTGGTGTCGGCAGTTGGTGTTGGCAGTTGGTGTTGGCAGTTGTTCTTGTGCGTTTAGTGTCGGCAGTTGGTGTCGGCAGTTGGTGTCGGCAGTTGGTGTCGGCAGTTGGTGTCGGCAGTTGGTGTCGGCAGTTGGTGTTGGCAGTTGGTGTTGGCAGTTGTTCTTGTGCGTTTAGTGTCGTTAGTTGGTGTCGGCAGTTGGTGTTGGCAGTTGGTGTTGGCAGTTGTTCTTGTGCGTTTAGTGTCGTTAGTTGGTGTCGGCAGTTGGTGTCGGCAGTTGGTGTCGGCAGTTGGTGTCGGCAGTTGGTGTCGGCAGTTGGTGTCGGCAGTTGGTGTCGGCAGTTGGTGTCGGCAGTTGGTGTCGGCAGTTGGTGTCGGCAGTTGGTGTCGGCAGTTGGTGTCGGCAGTTGGTGTCGGCAGTTGGTGTCGGCAGTTGGTGTCGGCAGTTGGTGTCGGCAGTTGGTGTCGGCAGTTGGTGTCGGCAGTTGGTGTTGGCAGTTGGTGTTGGCAGTTGTTCTTGTGCGTTTAGTGTCGTTAGTTGGTGTTGGCAGTTGGTGTTGGCAGTTGGTGTTGGCAGTTGGTGTTGGCAGTTGGTGTTGGCAGTTGGTGTTGGCAGTTGGTGTTGGCAGTTGGTGTTGGCAGTTGTTCTTGTGCGTTTAGTGTCGTTAGTTGGTGTCGTTAGTTGGTGTCGTTAGTTGGTGTCGTTAGTTGGTGTCGTTAGTTGGTGTCGTTAGTTGGTGTCGTTAGTTGGTGTCGTTAGTTGGTGTCGTTAGTTGGTGTCGTTAGTTGGTGTCGTTAGTTGGTGTCGTTAGTTGGTGTCGTTAGTTGGTGTCGTTAGTTGGTGTCGTTAGTTGGTGTCGTTAGTTGGTGTCGTTAGTTGGTGTCGTTAGTTGGTGTCGTTAGTTGGTGTCGTTAGTTGGTGTCGTTAGTTGGTGTCGTTAGTTGGTGTTGGCAGTTGGTGTTGGCAGTTGGTGTTGGCAGTTGGTGTTGGCAGTTGGTGTTGGCAGTTGGTGTTGGCAGTTGGTGTTGGCAGTTGGTGTTGGCAGTTGTTCTTGTGCGTTTAGTGTCGTTAGTTGGTGTTGGCAGTTGGTGTTGGCAGTTGGTGTTGGCAGTTGTTCTTGTGCGTTTAGTGTCGTTAGTTGGTGTTGGCAGTTGGTGTTGGCAGTTGGTGTTGGCAGTTGGTGTTGGCAGTTGGTGTTGGCAGTTGGTGTTGGCAGTTGGTGTTGGCAGTTGGTGTTGGCAGTTGGTGTTGGCAGTTGGTGTTGGCAGTTGGTGTTGGCAGTTGGTGTTGGCAGTTGGTGTTGGCAGTTGGTGTTGGCAGTTGGTGTTGGCAGTTGGTGTTGGCAGTTGGTGTTGGCAGTTGGTGTTGGCAGTTGGTGTTGGCAGTTGGTGTTGGCAGTTGGTGTTGGCAGTTGGTGTTGGCAGTTGGTGTTGGCAGTTGGTGTTGGCAGTTGGTGTTGGCAGTTGGTGTTGGCAGTTGGTGTTGGCAGTTGGTGTTGGCAGTTGGTGTTGGCAGTTGGTGTTGGCAGTTGGTGTTGGCAGTTGGTGTTGGCAGTTGGTGTTGGCAGTTGGTGTTGGCAGTTGGTGTTGGCAGTTGGTGTTGGCAGTTGGTGTTGGCAGTTGGTGTTGGCAGTTGGTGTTGGCAGTTGGTGTTGGCAGTTGGTGTTGGCAGTTGGTGTTGGCAGTTGGTGTTGGCAGTTGGTGTTGGCAGTTGGTGTTGGCAGTTGGTGTTGGCAGTTGGTGTTGGCAGTTGGTGTTGGCAGTTGGTGTTGGCAGTTGGTGTTGGCAGTTGGTGTTGGCAGTTGGTGTTGGCAGTTGGTGTTGGCAGTTGGTGTTGGCAGTTGGTGTTGGCAGTTGGTGTTGGCAGTTGGTGTTGGCAGTTGGTGTTGGCAGTTGGTGTTGGCAGTTGGTGTTGGCAGTTGGTGTTGGCAGTTGGTGTTGGCAGTTGGTGTTGGCAGTTGGTGTTGGCAGTTGGTGTTGGCAGTTGGTGTTGGCAGTTGGTGTTGGCAGTTGGTGTTGGCAGTTGGTGTTGGCAGTTGGTGTTGGCAGTTGGTGTTGGCAGTTGGTGTTGGCAGTTGGTGTTGGCAGTTGGTGTTGGCAGTTGGTGTTGGCAGTTGGTGTTGGCAGTTGGTGTTGGCAGTTGGTGTTGGCAGTTGGTGTTGGCAGTTGGTGTTGGCAGTTGGTGTTGGCAGTTGGTGTTGGCAGTTGGTGTTGGCAGTTGGTGTTGGCAGTTGGTGTTGGCAGTTGGTGTTGGCAGTTGGTGTTGGCAGTTGGTGTTGGCAGTTGGTG
The DNA here is from genome assembly GCF_054131305.1 of Coturnix japonica. NCBI lineage: Eukaryota > Metazoa > Chordata > Aves > Galliformes > Phasianidae > Coturnix > Coturnix japonica. The sequence goes on along the minus strand of NW_028188942.1, from coordinate 1,418,141 downwards.
TTGGCAGTTGGTGTTGGCAGTTGGTGTTGGCAGTTGGTGTTGGCAGTTGGTGTTGGCAGTTGTTCTTGTGCGTTTAGTGTCGTTAGTTGGTGTTGGCAGTTGGTGTTGGCAGTTGGTGTTGGCAGTTGGTGTTGGCAGTTGGTGTTGGCAGTTGGTGTTGGCAGTTGGTGTTGGCAGTTGGTGTTGGCAGTTGGTGTTGGCAGTTGGTGTTGGCAGTTGGTGTTGGCAGTTGGTGTTGGCAGTTGGTGTTGGCAGTTGGTGTTGGCAGTTGGTGTTGGCAGTTGGTGTTGGCAGTTGTTCTTGTGCGTTTAGTGTCGTTAGTTGGTGTCGTTAGTTGGTGTCGTTAGTTGGTGTCGTTAGTTGGTGTCGTTAGTTGGTGTCGTTAGTTGGTGTCGTTAGTTGGTGTCGTTAGTTGGTGTCGGCAGTTGGTGTCGGCAGTTGGTGTCGGCAGTTGGTGTCGGCAGTTGGTGTCGGCAGTTGGTGTCGGCAGTTGGTGTCGGCAGTTGGTGTCGGCAGTTGGTGTCGGCAGTTGGTGTCGGCAGTTGGTGTCGGCAGTTGGTGTCGGCAGTTGGTGTTGGCAGTTGTTCTTGTGCGTTTAGTGTCGTTAGTTGGTGTTGGCAGTTGGTGTTGGCAGTTGGTGTTGGCAGTTGGTGTTGGCAGTTGGTGTTGGCAGTTGGTGTTGGCAGTTGGTGTTGGCAGTTGGTGTTGGCAGTTGGTGTTGGCAGTTGGTGTTGGCAGTTGGTGTTGGCAGTTGGTGTTGGCAGTTGGTGTTGGCAGTTGGTGTTGGCAGTTGGTGTTGGCAGTTGGTGTTGGCAGTTGGTGTTGGCAGTTGTTCTTGTGCGTTTAGTGTCGTTAGTTGGTGTTGGCAGTTGGTGTTGGCAGTTGGTGTTGGCAGTTGGTGTTGGCAGTTGGTGTTGGCAGTTGGTGTTGGCAGTTGGTGTTGGCAGTTGGTGTTGGCAGTTGGTGTTGGCAGTTGGTGTTGGCAGTTGGTGTTGGCAGTTGGTGTTGGCAGTTGGTGTTGGCAGTTGGTGTTGGCAGTTGGTGTTGGCAGTTGGTGTTGGCAGTTGGTGTTGGCAGTTGGTGTTGGCAGTTGGTGTTGGCAGTTGGTGTTGGCAGTTGGTGTTGGCAGTTGGTGTTGGCAGTTGGTGTTGGCAGTTGTTCTTGTGCGTTTAGTGTCGTTAGTTGGTGTTGGCAGTTGGTGTTGGCAGTTGGTGTTGGCAGTTGGTGTTGGCAGTTGGTGTTGGCAGTTGGTGTTGGCAGTTGGTGTTGGCAGTTGGTGTTGGCAGTTGGTGTTGGCAGTTGGTGTTGGCAGTTGGTGTTGGCAGTTGGTGTTGGCAGTTGTTCTTGTGCGTTTAGTGTCGTTAGTTGGTGTTGGCAGTTGGTGTTGGCAGTTGGTGTTGGCAGTTGGTGTTGGCAGTTGGTGTTGGCAGTTGGTGTTGGCAGTTGGTGTTGGCAGTTGGTGTTGGCAGTTGGTGTTGGCAGTTGGTGTTGGCAGTTGGTGTTGGCAGTTGGTGTTGGCAGTTGGTGTTGGCAGTTGGTGTTGGCAGTTGGTGTTGGCAGTTGGTGTTGGCAGTTGGTGTTGGCAGTTGGTGTTGGCAGTTGGTGTTGGCAGTTGGTGTTGGCAGTTGGTGTTGGCAGTTGGTGTTGGCAGTTGTTCTTGTGCGTTTAGTGTCGTTAGTTGGTGTTGGCAGTTGGTGTTGGCAGTTGGTGTTGGCAGTTGGTGTTGGCAGTTGGTGTTGGCAGTTGGTGTTGGCAGTTGGTGTTGGCAGTTGGTGTTGGCAGTTGGTGTTGGCAGTTGGTGTTGGCAGTTGGTGTTGGCAGTTGTTCTTGTGCGTTTAGTGTCGTTAGTTGGTGTTGGCAGTTGGTGTTGGCAGTTGGTGTTGGCAGTTGGTGTTGGCAGTTGGTGTTGGCAGTTGGTGTTGGCAGTTGGTGTTGGCAGTTGGTGTTGGCAGTTGGTGTTGGCAGTTGGTGTTGGCAGTTGGTGTTGGCAGTTGGTGTTGGCAGTTGGTGTTGGCAGTTGGTGTTGGCAGTTGGTGTTGGCAGTTGTTCTTGTGCGTTTAGTGTTGGCAGTTGGTGTTGGCAGTTGGTGTTGGCAGTTGGTGTTGGCAGTTGGTGTTGGCAGTTGGTGTTGGCAGTTGGTGTTGGCAGTTGGTGTTGGCAGTTGGTGTTGGCAGTTGGTGTTGGCAGTTGGTGTTGGCAGTTGGTGTTGGCAGTTGGTGTTGGCAGTTGGTGTCGGCAGTTGGTGTCGGCAGTTGGTGTCGGCAGTTGGTGTCGGCAGTTGGTGTCGGCAGTTGGTGTCGGCAGTTGGTGTCGGCAGTTGGTGTCGGCAGTTGGTGTCGGCAGTTGGTGTCGGCAGTTGGTGTCGGCAGTTGGTGTCGGCAGTTGGTGTCGGCAGTTGGTGTCGGCAGTTGGTGTCGGCAGTTGGTGTCGGCAGTTGGTGTCGGCAGTTGGTGTCGGCAGTTGGTGTCGGCAGTTGGTGTCGGCAGTTGTTCTTGTGCGTTTAGTGTCGTTAGTTGGTGTTGGCAGTTGGTGTTGGCAGTTGGTGTTGGCAGTTGGTGTTGGCAGTTGGTGTTGGCAGTTGGTGTTGGCAGTTGGTGTTGGCAGTTGTTCTTGTGCGTTTAGTGTCGTTAGTTGGTGTCGTTAGTTGGTGTTGGCAGTTGTTCTTGTGCGTTTAGTGTCGTTAGTTGGTGTCGTTAGTTGGTGTCGTTAGTTGGTGTCGTTAGTTGGTGTCGTTAGTTGGTGTCGTTAGTTGGTGTTGGCAGTTGGTGTTGGCAGTTGGTGTTGGCAGTTGGTGTTGGCAGTTGGTGTTGGCAGTTGGTGTTGGCAGTTGGTGTTGGCAGTTGGTGTTGGCAGTTGGTGTTGGCAGTTGGTGTTGGCAGTTGGTGTTGGCAGTTGGTGTTGGCAGTTGGTGTTGGCAGTTGGTGTTGGCAGTTGGTGTTGGCAGTTGGTGTTGGCAGTTGGTGTTGGCAGTTGGTGTTGGCAGTTGGTGTTGGCAGTTGGTGTTGGCAGTTGGTGTTGGCAGTTGGTGTTGGCAGTTGGTGTTGGCAGTTGGTGTTGGCAGTTGGTGTTGGCAGTTGTTCTTGTGCGTTTAGTGTTGGCAGTTGTTCTTGTGCGTTTAGTGTTGGCAGTTGTTCTTGTGCGTTTAGTGTTGGCAGTTGGTGTTGGCAGTTGGTGTTGGCAGTTGGTGTTGGCAGTTGGTGTTGGCAGTTGGTGTTGGCAGTTGGTGTTGGCAGTTGGTGTTGGCAGTTGGTGTTGGCAGTTGGTGTTGGCAGTTGGTGTTGGCAGTTGGTGTTGGCAGTTGGTGTTGGCAGTTGGTGTTGGCAGTTGGTGTTGGCAGTTGGTGTTGGCAGTTGGTGTTGGCAGTTGGTGTTGGCAGTTGGTGTTGGCAGTTGGTGTTGGCAGTTGGTGTTGGCAGTTGGTGTTGGCAGTTGGTGTTGGCAGTTGGTGTTGGCAGTTGGTGTTGGCAGTTGGTGTTGGCAGTTGGTGTTGGCAGTTGGTGTTGGCAGTTGGTGTTGGCAGTTGGTGTTGGCAGTTGGTGTTGGCAGTTGGTGTTGGCAGTTGGTGTTGGCAGTTGGTGTTGGCAGTTGGTGTTGGCAGTTGGTGTTGGCAGTTGGTGTTGGCAGTTGGTGTTGGCAGTTGGTGTTGGCAGTTGGTGTTGGCAGTTGGTGTTGGCAGTTGGTGTTGGCAGTTGGTGTTGGCAGTTGGTGTTGGCAGTTGGTGTTGGCAGTTGGTGTTGGCAGTTGGTGTTGGCAGTTGGTGTTGGCAGTTGGTGTTGGCAGTTGGTGTTGGCAGTTGGTGTTGGCAGTTGGTGTTGGCAGTTGGTGTTGGCAGTTGGTGTTGGCAGTTGGTGTTGGCAGTTGGTGTTGGCAGTTGGTGTTGGCAGTTGGTGTTGGCAGTTGGTGTTGGCAGTTGGTGTTGGCAGTTGGTGTTGGCAGTTGGTGTTGGCAGTTGGTGTTGGCAGTTGGTGTTGGCAGTTGGTGTTGGCAGTTGGTGTTGGCAGTTGGTGTTGGCAGTTGGTGTTGGCAGTTGGTGTCGGCAGTTGGTGTCGGCAGTTGGTGTCGGCAGTTGGTGTCGGCAGTTGGTGTCGGCAGTTGGTGTCGGCAGTTGGTGTCGGCAGTTGTTCTTGTGCGTTTAGTGTCGTTAGTTGGTGTTGGCAGTTGGTGTTGGCAGTTGGTGTTGGCAGTTGGTGTTGGCAGTTGGTGTTGGCAGTTGGTGTTGGCAGTTGGTGTTGGCAGTTGGTGTTGGCAGTTGGTGTTGGCAGTTGGTGTTGGCAGTTGGTGTTGGCAGTTGGTGTTGGCAGTTGGTGTTGGCAGTTGTTCTTGTGCGTTTAGTGTCGTTAGTTGGTGTCGTTAGTTGGTGTTGGCAGTTGTTCTTGTGCGTTTAGTGTCGTTAGTTGGTGTCGTTAGTTGGTGTCGGCAGTTGGTGTCGGCAGTTGGTGTCGGCAGTTGGTGTCGGCAGTTGGTGTCGGCAGTTGGTGTCGGCAGTTGGTGTCGGCAGTTGGTGTCGGCAGTTGGTGTCGGCAGTTGGTGTCGGCAGTTGGTGTCGGCAGTTGGTGTCGGCAGTTGGTGTCGGCAGTTGGTGTCGGCAGTTGGTGTCGGCAGTTGGTGTCGGCAGTTGGTGTCGGCAGTTGGTGTCGGCAGTTGGTGTCGGCAGTTGGTGTCGGCAGTTGGTGTCGGCAGTTGGTGTCGGCAGTTGGTGTCGGCAGTTGGTGTCGGCAGTTGTTCTTGTGCGTTTAGTGTCGTTAGTTGGTGTTGGCAGTTGGTGTTGGCAGTTGGTGTTGGCAGTTGGTGTTGGCAGTTGGTGTTGGCAGTTGGTGTTGGCAGTTGGTGTTGGCAGTTGGTGTTGGCAGTTGGTGTTGGCAGTTGTTCTTGTGCGTTTAGTGTCGTTAGTTGGTGTTGGCAGTTGGTGTTGGCAGTTGGTGTTGGCAGTTGGTGTTGGCAGTTGGTGTTGGCAGTTGGTGTTGGCAGTTGGTGTTGGCAGTTGGTGTTGGCAGTTGGTGTTGGCAGTTGGTGTTGGCAGTTGGTGTTGGCAGTTGGTGTTGGCAGTTGGTGTTGGCAGTTGGTGTTGGCAGTTGGTGTTGGCAGTTGGTGTTGGCAGTTGGTGTTGGCAGTTGGTGTTGGCAGTTGGTGTTGGCAGTTGGTGTTGGCAGTTGGTGTTGGCAGTTGGTGTTGGCAGTTGTTCTTGTGCGTTTAGTGTCGTTAGTTGGTGTCGGCAGTTGGTGTCGGCAGTTGGTGTCGGCAGTTGGTGTCGGCAGTTGGTGTCGGCAGTTGGTTGCAGCGACTCGGCACGGACTCAGATGTGAACGATCCAAATCGTTTATTACAAGTTCTCACATCCCTTATATACCTTCACAAGTTGTTATTTTCTAACTTTCCCATCCGCCCTTACAACTTTCCCAAACATCTTACATGTCAACAAAGCATTCTACAAAACACTTTTCAACTGTCCATGCAGGCACATAACCAATCAGAGCTGTGAGACTCTTCTTCTCCTTGCAGAGGTGTCCTTGGTTCTCATGCTGTTTATCTTGCTCCACAGCTGCTGCTCTGAACAGCTTTTCTTGTATTCCCACAATTCCCCCTTTTTTGTTTATTGACAAGCTACTACCATACTATAAAATAATAGCACTAATTATATTAATAACATAATCATTATAACTCAATCAAGGCCTCGATTGACAATATTCTAAAAGTGAAAAAAGAGACAAGTCAAATACAACATAACAACATTACTGTTAAACCCACTAAAAAGAACAAACATGTTTGTACTGCAACCTAATTTTCTGCAACCTGAAAATAAATCCATGAGGGTCCCATTGTGTTAATCTGTAACTGATCAGGAAAAGTCTTCAATTTTTATATACTCTGATATATTGATTTTTAATGACCACTAAAATTTGTGCAGTAAATGCTTTTAAGATGTTCATAACCATGCTCTACCAACTGAGTTATCCGGGCTAATAATTGATTAATGATCGCACAATTTAATGGAATATCATGTCAAAGAGAACCAATTTTAGAGGACAAATGTACTAGAGTATCACTAGGGGCATTAATACTTATTGACCCTTGAGAAACAGCAAGCCATGTTGGTGGTGGATGTGACAGGTAGTGCCAGCAGGGCGTCCCCTGCTTCAAGGTGCACCTTTCCTCTCTCACCCATCACAGATTCTCTCCTGCATTCAGGGTCTGAAGGATTTCTTCCAGTTGTACACCACATCCGCATGGCCAGTGCGTGATATAGAGCCCAAGTGGAACACCTGCTTGGAAAACAGAATAAACCATCAAATTTAGTTCTATTAGCGTGCACTTTTGTCTAAAATGATGCATGGTTATATTTTCAGATCCCAATTAATTGGATGTAAAAGAGGTATCCGTTCTATGATACAGGGTCATCTCTTTGCCTGGGATTCCTTTCCAGGTTTTGTCTTTGCAAATTAAGAAAAGCTAATTAATAGACTAATAACATCATAACCAAACAGTACTAAAACATTAAAAGAGCTATTCCTGTAGACTCTAGCATTGATTAGATCAAATCCTGTTTAATACACATCTGATCTATTACTAAAATAGAAGAAGCACACAACATCCTAGCTAATGCCTTAAACTCTAAATCTTGAGACTGCATTCACCTGTATGTGCTGTGGAAAATACTTAAGAAGAATGAGTATCTATTGTTACAGGTGCATATTTTAGACGGCCAAATTCAGGAACGTGAGTGACATCTGTCTGACACAGTTGAAGAGGTGCTGTGCCACATGGATTTGTCCGAGTCGGAGGCAAAGAGCTATCAGTCAAATTATGTAGCTGATATTCAGTCATAAACACGGTGTATTGCATAGGAGAGAGGATCATTCTTAACACAGTTTTCCAATCATGAGGGGTCATAGTGTAACTGTCACTGTTTGCAACCAAAAGATTGTATGTAAAGGCTGACTGAACTCCGAATGTTCTCACTGACTCCCTTAGCTCCTTCACTGCCTCATAAGGCAGAGATTCCAAACGGGGGACCTGATTAGGAAAGGTCTGCAACGTGTCAGCATCACCCCTTAATATTGTTTCTTTTTTGCATTGCTCTAAGACATCACAGTACGCTGTAGGGAAATTTGTCATTCCTGCTTCCTTCAAAGTATCATCAGGAGGAAATGCGTCCGATTCTCTTTCTGGATCTTCTGGACCGGGGTCACAACGATCCCCTGGTTTCGATCTGTCCGTGTCTTTAACCACGTTACACGCCGGCTGCACAGACGCAGCAGCGCACGACGTGGGGGGGAGGAGGGCAGAAGCGGCGCGACGAGCGTCGTAGGCGGAGCGAAGGGCGAGGGCGCCGTAGAGGGCGGCAACGCGGCGAACGTCGGGGGAGGAGCGAACGGCGGGAGCGCGAAGGGGGGCGGCCGCGGCCCCTCGTCTCCCCGAATCGGGGAGGGGTCGGAGCCGCCAGTCGGATCCGGGCACGGGCCGCTTCCCGCAGCGAGAGGCAGCGGCGGGGTTGGGACGGAGGGCGGCAGGGAATGGTCGGAATAAATTCTTTCCCGTCGTGATTGCTTAATCCCTTCCATTATCCGGCTCCAAACGGGCAACAGCTTAGCAGCCTTTCTGTCTTTAGCGAGAGAAGCCTCGTAGAGTTTTGAGCCGATTTTGTCCCAAAGTTCTCCATCGAGAGAGAACTCAGTTTTTGGAAATTCAGGGACATTTTTGCTTATCCATTTAAGAAGAGTAGCTAATGCTTTAGTAGACACAGTCTTATCCTGATACGGTAACACTGACCGCAATACTTCGAGATTTACTTTCTGCTCCTTCGTTAGTGAGCTCCCCATAGTTCCCGACTGCTCACCTTCTGTCCTGCAGAACGGTGCGGGTGCGCGCGAAACAGTCTCTCCGAAGTTCAGTCGGGCGACGCTGCCGGACTGGGCTCGCTCAGCCGCGGGTTGATTTGCCCCACGTTGGGCGCCATTTGCAGCGACTCGGCACGGACTCAGATGTGAACGATCCAAATCGTTTATTACAAGTTCTCACATCCCTTATATACCTTCACAAGTTGTTATTTTCTAACTTTCCCATCCGCCCTTACAACTTTCCCAAACATCTTACATGTCAACAAAGCATTCTACAAAACACTTTTCAACTGTCCATGCAGGCACATAACCAATCAGAGCTGTGAGACTCTTCTTCTCCTTGCAGAGGTGTCCTTGGTTCTCATGCTGTTTATCTTGCTCCACAGCTGCTGCTCTGAACAGCTTTTCTTGTATTCCCACAGTTAGTGTTGGCAGTTAGTGTTGGCAGTTAGTGTTGGCAGTTAGTGTTGGCAGTTAGTGCCTTTATTGCCTTTTTCTTCTCACCGTCGTGCGCAGCAGCTTGTAGGTAAGCTGAGCTGGCGTGGGATGGATGGGTGGGCAGTGAGGTGTTGAGAACTGCTGGCTGTCGGAGCTCACAGCACCGTATTGCTTACTCTTGACCATCAGACATAATTTTCCCCTGGTACACACGTTCCAAAGGGGGTATCCGTAAAGTTGGCACCTGTCCCGTGCTTCTTCCATTGTCTTTGCTCAGTAGTGGAAGCATTGTAAAGTTGCTGGGCGGACAGGCATCACGTAGCCTGAGACTCAGCATGTCTTGCAGCAAGTGGATGGGACGGTTGTGCTGTGTGTGTTATTCCATGGATGTCTTAGCCCTGCTCACTGACCTGCTCTTTCTCTCTCCTCTCCTCACCCTCCGCCCACTGCCTCGGTGCAGCTTTTGCTCTCATTCCATCCGAGCAAAGCGACAACTGCTGCAGATAGCTTGAGGTGATCTCACTGCCAGGTACGTGCCATGATTTGTCCCCCCACATGGTTTTGCCACATGGTATGTGAATGTAGTTCTGAAGAAGTCTGTCCATACTGTGCTGTGTGAATAGAGAAAACAGAAGTGTGTTTCTGCTCTGTTCCAGCTGTTCACACTTGCTGTGATGGGTGCTGCGTGCAGTGAGATCAGCCGTGAGCCTGAGGTGGCGGCGACGGAGGTACAGTATGAAGCTCTGGCCGGTCTTTGTTCCCTGTGTTGAACCATTAGAAGGAGCTGCAGATGTACTCTCCTGCAGGAAAGAATGGGCCAAAAAGGGCCTGGCCAGCTGTCTGCGCCAGTGCCATTGCTGATGAGTCTGGGTAGAGAGAGATGCATCTTTGCATGGCCTGGCAATGCACACCAGGAAGGGAAATAACTGTGATGAGACGTGCAGCTCCTTCTGAAGTGCTCCTGATAAGGATAGAGCGCATTTGCTGCAGCTTTCTCTGCAGATGTGCTCCTCACCTTGAAATCCTCCTGATTTGTCCTCATCTCCTGACCACGGCCTGTGCTCTGTTTTGCAGGCTGATAACATGCGGAAGCCGCAGCTGGTGCGTGCTATGTCATCTTTAAACGTACCAGCGATTGCGGCAGCCCATGTTATTAGGAGCCACGTCGCCCAGGGGCCGGATGAGCTCTCTCTGGAGGTAAGCAGTTCCAGGCGTTCCTTGTTGTTGTGCACAGAATTAGTATAGAGTGTGAACGCCTTGGGAATACTCTCATATTTTGTGTCGTAGAAGAAGGCTTTTGTTTTAGCTGTGCTGAAGCTGGGATTGATGTTTCAATCTTTTGCAGGTTGGAGACATCGTGTGCATTGTTGATATGCCACCAAAGGAGATGAGCCCCTGGTGGAGAGGCAAGCGTGGCTTTGAGGTAGGCACACATTTTTGACTAGAGAGCACAGCTTCAGTAGTGTCTAGAATCTCCGGTTGGAGCTGCTCTGCCTGCACAGGATGGCTTCTGGATGCAAACAGTTGCCCTGTGTCGGTGTCAGAGGACCTTCCCTTTGGCTCTGGGCTTGGGCTAATGCCCACCTGTCTTTTTGTTCTTATTACAGGTTGGTTTTTTCCCTGGTGAGTGCGTGGAACTCATCAGGGGAAAACTGCCCGAGTCCATCCTACATTCATTGCCAAAGCCAGGTGCGTATTTTACATTTGACAATGCGGGTTAGTAAAATGGGGTCTGAAGGTGGCTTTCAGGGGGTTCATTAATGCCCGAGTTGAGCAAGCTTAGAAAGAGAACTGCATTAAGCTCCTTGGGCACCTCCAGGGATGGGGAAAATCCGTTCTTGTGTGTCCTTGTTGGGAACATACTTTCTGTTGTTACGTGTTCTGTTGAATGCGTTGCACTTGGCCTCGTCCAACCGAGCCAAGCCTGAAATGAACTTGTTTCTTTGTTTTGTTGCACAGAGCCAAAGAAACGGGGCAAGTTCATCTCCTGCCTTCGTTGCCCGTTGAAGGCCCGCCCCAGGAGAGCGAAGCAGCCTGAGCCTCCAACATTCTCGGGATCCATGTCCCTGCTTGACATCGTTGAGAGGTATTTAGCCAACAGGACTTGAGGGCTGAGCTGTAGGAATGGAAGCATCCTTTGCTGTTTGAAACAGAGCGCTTTTCTAAGCTGTGTTTCAGCAGAAACCAGGCATTGACAGGAACAGGCAACTATTGGCAAGGGTTCGGTGCAGCTCTTCCCTCACCCTGCACCATGACTGACAGCATGCTCTGTTTTCTCTGCAGAATGAGTTCTCCCAGTAAGAGGGCAGAGTCAGCAGCTTGCAGTTGGCGTTCCTGCTTCTGCCTGGGCAAACCTTCCCCTGTGGCCAAACGCCAACTGCAGAGCAGTGCCAGGGAGCCCTCTGAAGCAGAAGTCTTGGTCCTGGCAGGTAAGCATGCAAATCCAGCTTTCAAAACACTGCTTGTCAGCAACACAGGTAGAATTCATGCTTTCAGTGGGCTTGTACATCCTTCTGGCATTCAAGCCTGTGCCTGACATCTTCAGTTGACTCCTGTCTTTCCCAAATGAGTCTCTTGTCAACACAAGAGCTGGACCTGCACGAGGATCACTTTCAAGGCAGTGACACTGTTGCTAGAAGCCTATTTGCTTCTGCCCACCATCACTGCATAGCCAAATGTCAAGAACCTGTTTCATGATTCATCTTGTGAAACTTTGACACTAACTGCTGTGCATCTACTCCTTCCTTTGTGACCCGAGCCTTTGTATATCTCCAAGACACCGGGCATGTTACGATGCAGCTTCCTGTGATTCCATCAATGAAGAACTGTTACTAAGCACAGGATGCTGCAGTTCAGATGAAAGCCTTCCGTATAACATCAGTTATAAAGAGAAAGAATGCCATCATCGTTGAAGCTCTCGTTCATCCCATACCTGCTGAAGCTGCTGACCTGAGCCTGCCAGACTCCTCAGGCACCAGCCTGAACCGAGTGCCTTTCGAGGACAGCCCAGCCCAAGCACAGCACGAGTGCCCCGACAGCAGCACAACCATGCAGGCTCAGGTCAGCATTACAGAGGAGAAGCCAAACATCTTGGAGGGGGAGGTAGAATCAGGCCAAGAGTCCCAGGCTCCGGGCAACAGCACGACTTCTGAGACACTCTCGTCAGACAACAGAGAATGAGTCCCATCTTTCCTCCAGACCTCACACCCCCTCCTTTTTCCTATTGAATAAAGGCACGCTCGTGCTCAATCAACGCCTTGACTGAATTCTGAGTTTTCATTCGCAGAGATTGGGATGAGTACAAGAAACAGCAAGACAGCTCAGCTTGCAACGCTCTGGCTGTGGGGTGCGTGCAGGGACACTGTAACCATACAGGGAAAGGCTTCCACTGCTTCCTCAAGCTGTAGTCCAGCCCTGCTACTGCTCTGTGGCACAAAGCCCTGAGGGATGTTCCATATTGTTAACCTAAGTGAAGCCAGCTTCATGCACTGTGTTTTGTTGTTGCTGGGTGAGAGGGGGATGCACGTTGGTGAGAAGATGAGCATTGCTGGATCTGCCACGAGTGTCCCTTCTGCCTCTAAGAATATGTCCTAAGTAGGATGTGAACACTGCTGGCACTTCCTCATTGCACGTGCTTGGAGGATCTTCAGTTCTTGCACATTCAGGATGTCTGTCAGTGACTACGAGGAAATTCTCAAGTACTAGGAATTCCATGAAACAGTTGGAACGGGTAAGTGTCATCTTTGTACAGAAACAGCACGCCTAACAGTCTGTCTCACCACTCTAGAATTAATCTGAGAATAGATTAACAGCTCTTGTCAGTTCTCTAAGTCAGGTTTCATTTGTATAAATTTGAAATTCGTTTTTTAAACCAGTTGGAAATTGTAATATTATATTAGAGAAGAATTCACACTCAACTTTAAGCATCTGTGTTTTGATTTGTAGGTGGTTTTGCCAAGGTAAAACTCGGGCGGCATCTTCTTACTGGTGAAAAAGTTGCACTAAAAATCATGGAGAAAGTTACTGTAGGGGTAAGCCAAAAGGCATTTAAATATGAGAATATCTTCTGTTGGAGTTGTGGAGTTCTCAAGAACACGGGGGCAGGTGGGATGGTACATACGAATGCAGCCTACTGGTCCCATTGCCTTTTGAAAGATACTGTAGAGCTGGAAAAAGTTTAACAGAGCACCACAAATCTTCTTCCTCGTTGTTCAGAGGGCAGTATTCTCTGGCTGTAAAATGGAGGAAGTTATTACGTTATTACATTACATTACATTATTGTTACATTATTACAGCAACTTTACCAAAATACCAATGAAAATGCTGAATGTTTTACTTTTCATTTTTCACAGCTCTGTTTCAGAATTTCTATGGGAGTGATGTCAGTCATTGCTGAGTTGATGTTGAATTGTGTACTGTCCCGTATGTGCTTGTTATGTTTCACAGCAGTCAGATGTGGTACCTGGTATGTCACAGTAGTTAGCGATTTCATCGCTTGCTTTTATGGTCTCTTAAGGATGACTTGCCTCATGCTAAAACAGAAATTGATGCCATGAAGAACTGAAGTCATCAACATGTTTGCCCATTGGATCACGTAAGAGAGACACCAAAGAAATATTTATAGTCATAGAGGTAAGAAATAGTTTCTGCTTTCTGTGCTGTCATTGTTACTTACCTTTCTCTGATACTCTCTAAATGCATTTTCAGATAACCTTATCTTACAGGGAAGCTGTTTGATTGCATTGTTTCTAAGGACCACCTTTTGGAAGAGGAAGCTCCAGTCTTTTTTTGACATATTGTTTCAGCAATTGCTTATGTTCACAGTCAGGGTTATGCCTAGAGACCTCAAACCAGTGAGCCTGAACTGTAGTCAGTCTTCCATAAATAATAATGAATGTGTTTTTATTTTTCTGTTGGCAGAGAGAGTTACAGTACTCCACTCCATTCCAGTGGATTGCAGGAGAGAACTTAAGGCGGGAGAAGTAACACAAAGTAGAACTAATGGGTTGATTGAATTGATAGAATTATTTACTGAGATAAAGGATAATAGTTATGATGAATGCAAAAGCAATTGCTCACCACCTACCAATCAGTGTCCAGTTAGCCTCCTAGTAGTGGAAGAGATTTACATGAAGTTCTACCCCCTTCAAAACTCCTTCCACAATATGTCATATAGTATGGAATATCCTTTGGCCAGTTTAAGTCAGCTGTCCTAGTTCTGTTCCTTCTCACTTCCTTGGGCTCTCAGCTGAGATTGACTGTGGCTCTGTACAACGCTGCCTGGCAGCAACTGTAAGCATCACTGCGCTATCTCCATTGTTTCTCTAGAATGAAAACGTAGTATTAAATCAGACACTGAAGAAAATATTTCAGTTCCAGCTGAAACTCAGAGAATAACTTGTGCTTAGGATTCTTTCCCTACAGGAAATGTTAGATAATTATTGCTATTTGGTACTGTGTTGTGTAGCTGAGCTGGATTTTGTTATCCTTGAAGAAGTATCTTCCTCTGAAAGGGGAGTAAAACATGATGCTCCTAATGAGCGGAGCAGAGACACAGATCTGATCTGAGTGTTGGTTTCCCATTTTTGTGATGCTCTTTGCTGCAGTTTGTATCTAGAGAGAAGCCCTTGTGGTGTCAGTCTGTTGTGTAACCTGCTCTAGTTTTGTGCCTCAAGGAAGAGTGATCCTTTAAACAAATGGTGGCTGTACAGAGGGTATGGGGTGAGATGCATTCCTCTGGCCCCATCCAATGGATTTTCTGTCACTGAAGTCTTGAAGCACAGGTTAGGTACTGGAAGGCTTGAATATTTCCTCACCAATAGGTTAGAGCTTGGCATTTTGTAAGCTGCTGGTATCTCTCAGTAAAGCAAATCATTACAGCACGAGCATTTTCCTAGGCATCTTATGAAATCCCTCTATCTAAGGCTACTGGAAGGCACTCTGAACAAAGATCATTCTCCCCAGCTTCTCTTCTCTGAGTGGGAGCTTCAGCCCCCTGCACAGGCTGGAGGTCATCCCCAGAACTTGCTTCAGGTTGTTATCCTTCCTGGCCAAAAACCAGATACAGTATTGTAGATGTGGTCCAGGGAGTGTTGAAGCAGGAATGACTTGTCCTGGTCTGGTTGTGCTGCTTTTTAATGCAGCTGATGATCTTGTTGTACTTCTTTTCTGTCAGAGCACACTGCTGGCTTGCATTCAGCCTGTGGTCTCTCACCACTTGTCCTCCTAGTTCCATACAGTTCGGTCTGTTCATTAAAATGTTTCAGTAAGTTGGTCTGGTCCTACGAAGTTGTATGACTGCAGTAAGCAGTGTACATGGTGCGCTGTGAGTACTGCACACATTCCTCTTGGCAGCTTGTGGAACAGACATTGTGCATTGTTTGGATTGTGTAAGCATTCCTGTTGGTCTCTTGTGATGCTTACCTTCTTAGAGCACCTTTCCATGTTTGGCTCTACATATTTTGGTACCTTACTTGTTCTGTTTGGCTTAGCAGGGAAGGTCTTCTTCTGAAGCATCCTCAGTCTTGGTCTGGGCAGCATACTTAGAAATGACATGGACGTTACATGAGTGGGTGATCAAAGGGGGAAAGATCTCACCTTTCTGATCTGTTTCCTTTTAGAAGACAGTCCTGGAGAGGATTTGCTTTCCTTGTTTCCTGGAGACTTGGATTCTTAGATGGTTTTGACTGCAGCTATTTCTGATGTTAATTCCTTTTTCTGTACTTTAGTAGCAAAGTGCACGTGGAGTGCTTTGGAATTGTCTGAAGTTGCCAGGTTGCTTGTGATCACATATGTAACGTGGAGTTATGTGTGGTGCCAGTGATAATTCAGTGTGATGAACTTGAAGGCTTTCAGTAGAATTGCAGCCCTAATAGAAACAATGACTTGAACTCTGGAATTCTGTGTAAAATCATTAGCTAGCTTGTGGTCCGGGTCTTCAAACCAAAGGCTATGAGGTGCTGCTCTTGTTGACACAGGCTGTGAAAGATGACTTGAGCTCTAAGAGTAATTTCCCTTCTGCTCTTGATATGAACGTCAAATCCAAAATTACAGTATTAAGAACATAATATAAAAGTTTTTGCTGCTGGCTTGTGGACCTGCATTAGCTCTTAGCCATAGTTTGGAACTTGCAAAGCAATCTTATTTAGATTTTAGTGATGAAATCTTTTGATGAAATCTTTCTTTTAATTCTGCAAAAGAATCTCAATGGCACATTTCTTTTCAGTCTGAAAAGGCTCTGACATAATGAAGATGTGCCAGACTGCAGCCATGTGCCAGATGTGTTTGGATCCATGGAATTTTCTGATGTAGCTTCAGTGTTTGAAGAATCTCCGCTTGATCTAAATACTCAGAGAACAAAGCAGGTGTGTAAAGATGTAGTGCTAGTTTCTTACAGAAAAAATATAGCACTTAATCCAGAAATTTACTTCTCATTGTATATAGTGCTTACTCCATACTTCAGTATCTAGTAAACCTTGACCGAAGTAAGATACAGATTGAGCAAAGTATGTTAAGCATAAATTTTGGTGCCTTCTACCTGTAGGCCATGGTTCATTTTACAAGAACCCTAACTCCAGTGTTTGGTTTGCACAGAAATAGCAAGCAAGGGAACAAGTAAAGGAGTCAGTGAGGATTTTAAAACGCAATGGAAAGTGATAAGGCACAGTTGATAAGATTTTGGAGTTAGGTTGGATGTACACAGAGCTTTAAAGAGGAAGAATCTTCAGGAATAGTCAGCATGGATTGACCAAGGGCAAATTGTACTTGACCCACCATTGCTAGGTGAGCTTCTGCTTTAAAGCATCAAGCTGCATAAAGAAGGCAGTTTTAAAAGCAAGCTTACCAATTCGTTTTTAACCAGTGATTTTTTCAGGAAGGAAAGCTTATAGATGCTGTTTGCTAATGGAAGATGGAGAGAGGAAAAGCAAGAGAAAGGCATGATGTGTGCATAGCCACCACATCCCATCTGCAGCGTTCTCCCCCTCTGCAAACGAGGAGCAGCTCATCAAGCTTGGCCTGGGCCATGGAAAGGGAGCATGCTAACATCTGGGCCAACCCAAACGAGTTAGTTCTGCAGGTTGGTTGTTTTCTGCTGTTTGTCTCACGTCCTGTTGCTCAGCGGTAGATTTGTTCATGTTCAGTGCCAACAGGAAACACCCAACAGGTGGGGTTTGCGGAGAAAGAGGTCCTGCAGGTCTTGTGTGACACCCATGGAACCGTAGCGAGGCTGCATGTGTGTAAAACACCAGGAATCAACAGAGGTGTGAAGGTGAGCTGTGGGCTGCAGTACCACAGGAAGGGATGTGTGTGCTCTGGGTTTGGATGCTTCTGTGTGTTTTAAGTGACTGAGATACCACTGCTCAGTCTGTTTGAGTGTATAGAAGAAGTGTAACATCCATTCTGATGGAGTATTGTGAACGGAGCCCTGTGGGTTTGAGACCTGCCTTTAAGCTTGTGGGCATCATCCAGGAGTTGGGGATGGGGCAAGGGAAGTTGGGGTGAGGGATGAAGTGTAGGAACAGAAACTTCTTTGGTCCATATTAACTCCTCCCTTTTTTGATTAGGAATCGATGTGGGTTTCTTTTATAAAGAAACAGACTCATTGTGAAGCCTGTGAATGAATTGATTCACGCCTGCTGATTGGTGCTGTTCTCTACAAGGAGCTTCAGTGGAAATGGACACTTCTGGTCCACTGTCTGGCCCCCTCCTATGTGCTCAGATCAGCCAAGTTGTCAAGGCCTGGCTCTTGGTTGGTGAGTTGTGCCAAGGTCAGAGAGTTGGATTTTCTGGGCTTTGAGACACGTCTTCAAGATGCACATTGTGTTATTTCTGATGTGTTGACCTGTTGAGGTCCAGCCCCAAATGAGGATTCAAGTACTACCACAGCAGGAATGGTTTAGATTGGAACTGGAATGCAGAAGGTTGGAGTCAGCAGGAGCAGGGAATCGATCATCCCCCTGTACTTGGCACTGGTGAGTCCTCACCTTGAGTTCTGTGTTCAGTTCTTGGCCCCTCACTGCAAGAAGGACACCGAAATCCTGGGATATGTCCAAAGAAGAACACTGAAGGTGTGAGGTGTCTAGAGCACAAGTCTTTTAGCAAGCACTATCTTAGAGGCAGCCTTGATTTCTCCAGCTCCAAGCTTTGTGCCACAAGAGCTCTCCTGCTTCTAACTGTGATGTGAGACCGTATGGAAAGCTCTGCAGAAGTCCTTCCTTTTCTT
The DNA here is from genome assembly GCF_054131305.1 of Coturnix japonica. NCBI lineage: Eukaryota > Metazoa > Chordata > Aves > Galliformes > Phasianidae > Coturnix > Coturnix japonica. Next base: position 1,400,646 of record NW_028188942.1, on the reverse strand, counting down.
GACTGTATTTTGTGTGGCTTTGGACTTGTTTTCATCTTCCTCAAAGCCCTCTGCCCAATTCTGTGTCCTTCTCTGCAGCCATGAATTCAATATGGAGCAGGTTCCTGAGCTCAGCGTCCAAGACATTCACAGCGTGAGCTCCCTGTGTAAGATGTATTTCAGGGAGCTCCTGAACCCTCTGCTGACCGAGCAGCTGTATGCCAGGATCTCTATAAGCTCAGGGCAATGTCTTGGAAATGACACGTACCAGTTCCCTGGCCATCCTGGTTAGTGGTTGTAGCAGTGCCCCAGCTCTGAGGTCTTCTTTCTGTTAGCCCCATGAGTCACGTCTTTGCCACATCCTGCCTCTCACTGATGGCACTTGTGGTGGTGCCAGGAGGTGCTTATTTAAGCTATTCACAATGGTTGTGAGAATTCCTTTTCCTTTGCTGTTCTCCTGCTATTGGTAGAATGGGGTTAATAGCAAAGTGGACTTGGAGACGAATGCCTGCTGCGAGGAGCTGCACTGTGCAATCAGGCTGTAAAGCTGCCCAGTGCTTGCACCGCTTGGCCTTGATGGCACGGGCTGTGTGTATAATCAGGAGGGGTGTTAACTCTTTGAAAGGGCCGATAATATCAGTTCAAGAGGAAATGGTTTTATGTTGAAAGAGGGAAGATTAACGTTGGATGTTAGGGGAAAGTTCTTTACTAGGAGAGTGCTGAGGTCCTGGAACAGGCTGCCCAGGGACGTTGTGGATCCCCCATCCGTAGAGGTGTCCAAGGCCAGGTTAGATGTGGCCCTGGACAGCCTGGTCTAGTAAATGTGGAAGATAGGTGGCCCTGCCAGGCAGGGGGAGTGGAGCTTCATTATCCTTGAGGTCCCTTCCAACCCGGGTCATTCTGTGTTTCTGTGTTCCCCAGATGCCTCTTGGAAGGCATCAAGTCTGCCTCAGTGCTGACCACCAGTGCACTGTCCCCATGGGACTTAATAAGACACTTGATTTCTCTGGCAGGGATCTGCTCGGTGATAAACATGCATGCTAAGAACTTAGCGATAGTGTGGGCTCCAAACCTTTTAAGGTAAACTTCTTCTTCCATTTCAACACGATGCTTAGTTCTGCTGTCCCCCAACCCAGGTGCACAATTTCTAGATGACAGTTTCTACTCACTTGTTTAGCTGGGACTGCTGTGTCTCTGATCATCCAGGAGAATTAGTGGCATCACATCAGTGGCATCGCTGTTTGCCCACTGCGGAAGTCTCCAGAGCCCAGCTTGACAGTTTTTGGCTACAGAAATTCAGACTTGGGGAAGTGACCTCGGGGAAATGACTTGTAAGATCTGCCTTTTCTTCAGATCCCAGCAGAGCCAATCTTCCTGCGCCAGTGAAGCTGCCTGCATGGAGCTGCAGATACAGTCAGCTGTTGTGGAATTCCTCATCAGCCACACAGATGTCATCTTCTGCTCCAAATCCACACCAGCCATGGGAGAGGGAGTAGGTGAGCATCTTCCTCCATTAGCTTGATCTTGATCTGACAGCTTCATCCAATCCAGGGCTTCTCCAAGACCTTTGAAAATTCTATTACTGTTGAGGAGACAGCAGGCTTCTGGGCTTAGATTAGAATATGGTGCCCCATTCCTGGATCCTTAGTGTGTCCAAACACAAACCTTACATGGAGAAAACCATCACTGCTGTTAAGATTTTTTGCAAGCAGTTGAAGCTTGATTGAAATGTGGCAGCAAAGCTTTCTGAAATCCCAGACCCCTAGTTTTTCTAGGATTTTTGTTTGCCTGTTTTTGATACAGTGAGCTGCTCTTAATTGTGGCTGTGTCCTTTGCCATGAGCATACCTCTGAGCACACGGTTATTTTGAGCTCCTCTTCTTCCAGTGTCTCGGATAAGCAAGTCTGAGAGAAATGCAGAACTGGGATGGCTGTGCTGCTGCTTCCTCCTCCATCTCACCTGTGGTTTTCCCTTGCAGGGCACAGTTCTCTGCCTGGGCCCAAGTCTGTGTGGGTGTCTCCATCCACAAAGCTGCTCACACTGCAGGAGGCACAGGCTGAGAGGAGAGGCCAGAGCAGCTCTCCTGTTGCAACACGGAGCAGCAAGATACAAGTGGAGGAAGGGCCTGCAGCTGTACTGAGGAACTTCAACGCAATCATTGATTTTCCATCTGAAAGGTAAAGAAAGAGGAATTCCCTTTCCAGCCCCTATCATCATTGTTCAGGTGATTTCTATTGGTTTATTTTTTGTCCATTATATCTCCAAGCACTCAACTAAAAAACAGTTGCACTATGGGCTCAGTTCAGCCACACAAGGTGCCTTTCCTTCCTGGTTGGGCAGGCAGTCACAAGATGCAGAAAGCCACGCTGGTGTCTATCCTGGCCTGTGCTGCCTGTACCTGGAAACACTGGGGTTTTCCAGATTTCAGGGCCACGCACCTGAAACCAATTGCGCTTCTCCTGTAAGCAGAGCTGTTGGTCGGACTTGCTGGCACTAGAAATTAAAGATGGCAGTGAGCTGAGGCCAAGGAGGTGTTAACGTAAGAGTCAGAGATGCTTTTGAGCTTCCCTTATGGCTGCACCATTTTCTCAGAAAGCAGTTACGCCTGCCAGCTCCTGTCCTGCTGCTGAGCCTTTGCTCACATGCTCCGCATCTTGCTTGACACTTTTGAGAGGAATGTAGCCAGCAGGACTTGAGGGCTGAGCTGTAGGAATGGAAGCATCCTCTGCTGTTTGAAACAGAGCGCGTTTCTAAGCTGTGTTTCAGCAGTAAGCAGGCAGTGCCAGGAGTAGGGAACTGCTGGCAAGGGCTCGGTGCAGCTCTTCCCTCACCCTGCACCACGACTGCTCTGTTTTCTCTGCAGACCATGTTCTCCCGGCAAGAGGAAGGAATCACCTGCTGGCAGTTGGTGTTCCTGTTTCTGCCTGCGCAAACGATCCCATATGGCCAAACACCAATTGCAGAGCAGTGCCAGGGAGCCTTCCAAAGCAGAACGCGTGGTCCTGGCAGGTAAGGGTGCAAATCCAGCTTTCAAAGCACTGCTTGTCAGCAACATGGGTAGAATTCATGCTTTCAGTGGGCTTGTACCTCCTTCTGGCGTTCAAGCCCATACCTGACATCTTCAGCTGACCCCTGTTTTCCCAAAGGATGAAAAAGGCTTTCTCTGAAGCCTTTGCCTCCATGGGCAGAGGAAGTTGGATGCTAACCCCTGTGTATCCACTCCTTCCTAGGTGAATCGAGCTCTTGTGAACCCAGAAGAGCCAGGTCAAGTGCTGATTGCTCAGAGAGTGCTTCCATCAACAGAGACCTCATGGGAAGCACAAGTTGCTGCAATTCAAATGAGAGCCTCCCGTGTGCCAGCAGCGACGGAGAGCAGGAGGTCATTGTTCAGGCACTCATTTCTCCCAGCTCTGCTGAAGGGGCTGATCTGAGCCTGCCAGAAAACACAGTCACCAGCCTGGACTGTGGCCTGGTGCCTTTGCAGAGCAGCCCAGACCAAACACAACCCGAGTGCCCCAACAGCGGCACCTCCAAGCAGGACGAAGTCACTGTCACTGAGGAGCAGCCGAGCCTCTTGGAGGGGGACTTGGAGTCAGGCCTCCAGTCCCAGGCACCCGGCAGCAGCACGAGCTCCGAGCCACTCTCTCCTCAACAGCAAAGGATGAGTCCTGTCTTTCCAAGTGACTAAAGGCACGCTCATGCTCAGTCAACGGGATGGGGTGTTGGAAGAAGAAATGCTTAGAAGAGAAAATTTCCAGTGTTCATTTTAAAATATGGCATTTTTAAAAAGAGAAGAAGATAGAATAAGCAGATGTTGACAGATTAAGGGCACCTCATCAAATTTTGGGAAAGTCCATCTTGAGGAAACTTGGATAAGAGCAGAAAATAACTGTTTATGGATATACCCAATCACTAAAAATACCACCCTGAGTGCCAGCTCATGGCCCCAGACCCTTTTCTTCATTTCAAGAGCTGTCATCACAGAGGGCATCTTCCTGAGCTGGAGACCCTGAAGTAAAAGAATCCTTGGTCCTCAGTTAGTCCATGTAACTGATTTGCCTCGGAGCTGTGAACGTCACGGTGCACTGCTGAAAAACTGGCAGAGTTCCCCTGGAAACCCTGATTTGAATTCAGCAAAGTTCATCAAATCCAACAAGATTCAGAGGAAATGTTACAGGAACAACGAGTTGATATTTTCTCTGAAACTTCCTGGTAGGAGCACTAGAAATGTGGTCAGAAGTCTTTGTGGCATATGTAGGCCTCTTTTAAGAGATCAACATCACCTTTTGCAAAACAGAAAGATGTGGTGATTCATTCACATGAATACTGTGTCTGAACTCCACTTGTACCTGCCAAAGATCCTGCTACCTTCTCAGCTCAGTGAAGATTTGGCCTGCTGTCTGCCCTGAATTATGGTATGGTCTTACCAGATTTTCCGAGTGAAATAACACATGACCAAACACTGCTCCTACTTCAGAATATATCCTGAGTTCATCCCACCTAATACAGACAGAATCATCTTATGCTCTGTTATTAGAGTATGAGAGATGGTTTGCATTGTTGACTAAACATACTTTTAGCACCATAGAACCATAGAATATCCCAGTTTGGAAGGAACCCAAAAAGATCATCAAGTACAACTCCTGGATCCACACAGGACTACCCAAAAATCAGACCCTGTGTCTGAGAGCACTGTCCAAAATACTTCCTGAAATCTGGCAAGCTCAGTGCTGTGACTACTTAATCTGGGGAGGCTGTTCCAGGGCCTAATCACCCTAAATCTTACTTCACTGATTCCTGAGAATTTCTTGGATGACCACGTTCCTATGTCATATGTATCCAGGTTAGATTGCATGAACCAAGCAGATCAATGTGATCTCATCCTCAACAATTTTGCATAAACCTAAAAGCACTGAGTTTTGTAAATGGGAAAGAAACACAAAGCAGACGCAGTTCTTATTCAAACTATAAAATGTCTAGGTGTTTCATGGGAAAAATAAATTTATATTGAACATATTTATATGTAAATTTTATTGTACAATAGAAATAAAAGAACATTAAAAACAATGAGAAACATGCTGTTGTTTTATTCGTCTTCATAATGATGATGAAGAAAATTAAGTACAGAAGGATTTGGCCCAATATTCACTGACTTGTGTTGTCCCAGATTAGACTTCTCTAAGTGTAAACTCAGAGACCGAAACTACTGTCTTGATGTTCAGATGTCCTTTGCCCAAACCAGTGGGGTTGCTCAGGTGTGTATAGGTCTGTGGGTATGTGTGCAAGGACGAGCATGCACATATATGTGTGTGCACAGGGGTGTGCAGAGTGTTGGAGCTGCACAAGGACATTGTGGTACCGGTGTGTGCGTGCACTTTGGGAGTGAAAGGAAGGGGTTACACATGTGTGTCTAATGTCTGGACTGTGGCAGCAAAGAGGCTGCAGTGTTGTTCTCTGTAGGAAGAGGCCAGTAGTTGCCCCATGTCAGACAGAACCAGTTCAAGTGCTGGCCAAAGCTGAGTCAAGGAGTGATGCTGCTGGCACTTCTGTGATAACTTTGTTAAGGAAGGTTAAAACCACTGCATAGCATATGTGAGAGCTATGAGCAAGAATGATGTGAGACAAACAGCCCTGCAGTCACCAAGGTCAGTGAAGAAGGAGGAGAGGAGGCTTAGTGGACATGGTGGTGATGGACTGATGATTGGGCTGGATGATCTAAGTGGTCTTTTCCAGCTCTCATGATTCTATCATTCTGTGACAGGTGATGTTAGTTTTGTTGACAGGTTCAGCAAGGTGAACTGGGACCAGAGGTACATCCCAAAACCTTTGAGTTGCTGGACTGGAGATAATCTTCCCAAAATAACTAATGAAAATAGTAGAACCATAAAAGGAATTTCTTTATCACTATGAGAAAAAGGGAGGGATCCTTTGGCTAATGAAGGCCTGATTTGGCAAAGCCAGAGACAGTTTGCTTTGCACCACATTTATTTGACTTTCCAGAATGGTGTACTTACTTTCCAGGTATTTCTAAACAGTGATTTTTTATTTCCAAACATGGCTAACAGCAGGTTAAAAATTCTTTTCTTTGTTTCCTTTCTGCTAAGAATGAATGAATTTAATGTGGTCTTTTTCGTGCTTCCTTCTTTACGAAGGAGACAGCTGCTGCATCATGGCAAACAAACATTCAGATGGTTTGGAGAACAAGTCCTTACACAGACTACAGTGTACAGCAATAAAGGGCACACACAGCAACATGCAAGACATTCATTCAGCCTCCAAACACTTCTCCCTGTTGACCAATTCAGAACATATTAAACCATTTAAGAAGGGCATTAAGCTTTAGAGTTGATGGGACGTTTTATACCTTGTACTTTTCTCCAACTCCCATAGTAAGCAAGGAAAAACAGAACAATAATAATAAAATCATATACAAAACAAACAAAGAAAGAAACATACAAGCAGAAAACGCTGACAGAAAAAGAATATACCTCGCAAGGTGTCAGGATCCTTTATATCTAATCCTCAAGGCAGAGGATGAAAGCTTTGTCTTTTCTAGGTAACTTGTGGCTAAGACTGGGAGCTGGGAGGACTTTATACTTTCCCTGACCCGGTGGTATGTAAACTAAATATAGAAGGTAGTCAAATAACTATAACATATGTAACATATATATTTATATATATGTATTTTTAAATCCCAGACCTTAAGCCTGAAGTTCCTTGAATGGCTGGAGCTTTTAAATAGTGTTTTGATAGGAATTCTCTCAGCTGTCTAAGAGTGCAGCTGGTCAAATCCACAAGCAAGCACGAACGATAAGCTTCATTTATAAGAGCAAACACAGAAGAACAACATGGAGGGAATAGTTGTTAGTTTCTTGAGTGAACTAACCCAGGCACCGTGTAGCCTCTACTATTGCTGTTCCTGAAGGAGAATCTGTTCCTCCCTTTACTTCTGAGCTTCACCCACCTCTACCACCTCTCACAAGAAGTGTGTTTTGGGGGAATATTCATATGGAGTTGAAAGGAGCTGGCTGTTCTATCCAATCAAGAATGGGAAGGCATATGACCTGTAGATTAGAAGATAATCCAAATATTTTACAAGAAATCTCTCCATTTATTTTAACAGCTCACTTGGAAGCTGTGGAAGAATTATCACCTATTTACAAACAAGACAGTGAGAGATAAAATTCCATTGTACAGTGAAATCCATGAGATAACAAAGACAGAAAGTCAGTAAGTCCATCTGCCGCAGCAAGCAAACCCCATCACTTTGGTTTTTGCCCGAAAATAAGAGTAAGGTTTGTATGTGTTGGAACAGAACAGCACTGAATGAACTGCAATGGAACCAAACTTTAAATTGCACACCTTGCTTCTGAAATTTGAGGAACTTGATGTGCAGAAGCAGCTCGTGAATGCTGAGTTTACAACAGCAAACCTGAAACTACTTTGAATGAGAGGGAAGAAGCAGAAGCTAATTGTGGCAGGGTGATTCTCTTCATTTAATGCTTCCATTTTCTGTTTTGCCAGGGTTCACTGGATTTCATTTAACGTGAGGTTCTTAATGACTATTATATGTATCCATTTAGAGTGTCATTTAGCCAAAGTCTTTCTGAAACAGACAGGCCTTCCTGTTCTGGACTGTGAACACCGTGTAAGTTTTGCCTCTTCTGCCTTTGCCTGGTCTCTCAGTGGGTTCAACTTCTTTATTCAGTCCTAACTAAGTTTGGCCTGTAGGAAATGGAGAATATTCTCATCTGCTAGAGAAAGATGGCTTTAGAAACTTGGGATGTTTCACGGCACTGAGAGACCCTCCTGCTGCCTGCTTATCTTCTGTGATTTTGCTTCTCATAGAATCATAGAATCACAAGGTTGGAAAGGACCTACAAGATCATCCAGTCCAACCGCCCTCCCATCGCCGTTGCTGCCACAACCACATCTCATAGCTCCTCATCCAGACACCCAGAGCGTATAGTAAAAAGGAAAGTGAGAAATTAAAATTTCCTCAGCAAAGCTTCAGTCATACCAATAGTGGAGGGTAAGACCAGCTCCCGTGGGGCTTCACAGTCAGATTAGTACAAAACTATTCTCAAAAAGGATGCCATCACCTCTTGTAGGCTGAGCTGCCATATCTGCGGCACCTGCTGTGATTCTGGTGGTGGACAGCTGATTGATTCAGAGATGGCTATTTGTGCCAAAGCATTATTTCCATTTCTATGACATGCAGAACAGAAAACAATCATGGCACTCATTGCCAACTTCTTTTTCATAGAGCAGTGCTTATCAGAGGACTTCACTTGTCTCTCCTTCCTGAGCCTTGTTTCATCTGTTCTGCTTGTGGTGGGGCTATGAAAAACTCATCTGATTGCTGTCCGCTTTTGGACTGATGCCCTATTGAGACAGGAGCTCACCTTCCTTTTCTAAAGTCCTGAAGCTTTAGAGATTCTTTTGGTAGCAATATGAATCAGTTTCTACAGATCGTTTTAGCTTTTGTACTGAGGAAGGATTCCACCACTCTGATAGTCAGCACGCCAGTTACTGTAATGTGCAGCTGAATTGGGCTTTCCTACCTCCTCGTGGTTTGCTGCTGTGCCCGTGCAGAGCTGCAGCTGGGTGGAGTGAGACGCTGTGGTTAGGCTGCTACATGTAGGAGGTGCTAGAATCTCTTTGTTTAAATTTATGATGTTTTGAGAACTTGTAATTGCATAATATTCTGTGCCTGCTATAGATGAAATAAAAGAATGGATTTCTTTTGTTTTTCCTGGAGGATGAGATGTATAAGCCAGGCAACCCATGTCCTGTGGCATGCTGAAAGAGGAAAGCATGCAGATTTCTACATATTTGTGTCTGCAACTTACAGCAGAGTGGTTTTGGTTATCAGATGTTAGTCTTAAAAACTGAGATTAAATCTGAGATATACGTTATGTCCCAACTGCTCTGCAGCTTTACTTATCTGAACAAACTTTTGTATTTGGCTTGATAACAAATGAGGCAAGAAAACGCCTTCCTGGCACTCTGAGATTCCTGCCTAGAGAGCTTTGCTTATGTTTGTTTTTTAAGGCCTGTGTGCTTGAGGTAGATTTAAACTATGTGACAATCTTGGGTGCTTTTTCCCTCTTAAAAAAAAACCTATTTCACACGCTTTTATAGCAAACTTGCAAATGTGACCTACATTTCCCCCAAAATTGGGCTGCAAATGAAAGGAACCAGGGAGTCTCTGAAGACTTTTATCAGTATTCCTCCTGCCTCCTTGTGCTGCGGATAGCAGGCTCATAACTGATTCTTGAACATGTGAGGCTGTCACATAAACCTGTTCTTTCAGAAGTATTTATGTTAAGAATGACTTTGCACACATCCCCTTAACACCCAGGTCCAACACTCTGGCTGTCAGTGTTCATTCTGAACAACCTAAGGAGGTTCTGCTTTCCTTTATGATAGGTTTTCTTTGCAATCGTTTTCAGATTAATGCAGACATAAGTTATTAACTAGAATTTCTTCTATTGGTAAAATGTGCGAACCACGAGGGTATTAGTATTATTTGTTCTATTAAATGTGCTTTAACCACTGTCAGACTGTGCAAACAATAACATGAATCAGTCTCACGGTGTGACTGGAACAAGGCTTTGTTTGCAGAAAGAAGAAATGTGCCCTACTGCAGCCTGGTGTGAGGACGTGGGAGCACCTGATTCCTGGTTTCGTTGTCTGCTGGCGTCATTTTGAAGTGTAGTTTGACCACTGTGAACAGACAGCTCACTCTTGGCAGCTGGTGCCTCTAACATTTAATTCTCGTGTATCGGTTCTTGTCTGCTTGGGTATTTTTCCCTGCTATATGGATACTTAACAATGTTGTTCGTACGTTTTCACGTTCTTCTAGGCTGTACTCCTTCATCCTTCTATTTGCCTTTACTCTGGCAAGTACTAGTTAGACCATAATTGTGTTGTGATAATTGCTTAGTTGGATTTATTTTTATTGGTACAGCAACTGCTGGTATCAAAAGTTGAGCACAGTATCGTTGAAACAAGGTAGCATGTGAGATAACTCCCAGTAAACCTTTAAAATGAAAGTAAATACCCATAATTAAACTATAGCTTGTGTGTGTTTGCACAGGACGAGGGTGGAGTGGCAGACTGGAGTTGCCCTCCCCAGGCACGTCATGGTTACGCTGAAGCACAGAGGGAAAGTTCCATGTCCTGGATGGCTTTACAGTGTCACAACATAGTTGTTGAGCCATGCAGCTTCACAGAGAGATGGCAAAATGCTTCTCCTTCCCAACTGTGTCATGCTGAGAGAGCGTTTGGTGGGAATAGCACTTCTACGTTGATCTTGCCAAATAATAAGTGGACCAAACTCCTGCTTGTGCTCATAGCAGAGTTGTCCCTTAACAAAGTTGCTTGTAGGCAGTTGAGCTGAGGGTCCCCCCTGAGTTGACATCCTGAGGATAATCTGGTAAAGGTGGCATGTGGGAGCCCTGAGCATGGCGTGCTCTCCGGGGGGTGTTTTCACTGACAAGAAAAATTACAGCCTCAGGATAAGCAGAAAGAGATGGAAGATGTTTTCTTGAATTGTCACAGCTGAAATCTGGCTAAAATCTATACTCCCTTTGCAAGGTTTCATTTGTTCTGCTATCTTGACAGGTAAGAGGCTTGGGCATTTTTGCATCTTGTTTTTTGTGATGTGAATTTGTTTTGCATTTTTTTTAGTATCAATAAATTACAGGTTTTCAGTCTGTTTTCTAGAAGACCAGGAGGGAATTGCTCGTCTTAGTCATCGTAGAGTCATACACAAAACAAAGTTTCATCTGGTTGTGAAGCTTAAAGCGTGCCGCTGCACAATTAGAAAGCAATTGCTTTGTACTGGGACTGTAACAGCACTCCCAGTTCCCACTTCATGTCTGCCTGTAAAGTACAAAGTTGTCAGTGCTGTTGGAGGTGCCCTGAGGGATGATGCTGACAGTTGTGTTGATGTTCCCTAGCAGCTCTGAAAAAAAGCATTCAGCGCTCTCTCCTTTATTTTTAATACAGTGATGTCATGTACATGTATCGGTGTTTAAATGCCTTTCATGTTGGGAAGTGGGATGTAGGGATATATTCAGTTTCAGGTTCGTTTTGATGAGTAATTTCATAGGCTTCTTTAGAAAGCAGGGCTTCTTTACTAGCAATTTAGAGCACTTGACCAAGACTTCTCTTTTGACTCATCTGTAGCGGACTGTGTTTCTTTGCACTTTGTAGAGGGACCCAAAAGCAAATGGTGAGAAGACCTCATGGCTGCCATAGGGAGAAAAACCAACCAGCGCCACCCCGACCACACCTGAGCTGTTTGTTACCAAATGTCTGTAATGTCAGTTTCATTGGACTGACTGGGAGCAGCCAGAAAGTCTGAGCAGGGCCACTGCTATGTAGACAAGCACTCTGTATGCAGGACTGCCACAGCTGAAGGTGAGACCATGTGTTTGTGTAGGTGCTGATTTCTGACGTGGATCCTTGATGTGGACAGCTGAGCAGAACTTAACTAATGGGGTGCTTTTGTGAAGTGGAAGGAAGAGCTGCACAAGCAGCACAGTGCTGCACCAGAGCAGGTTCACACTGGATTTGGGGAGAAATTTCTCTCCAGCAGTGTCCAGGAGGCGTTAGGACAGTGTCCTCAACGTGAACTGACTTGTGCTCAGCCCTGAAGCTGTCATGCAGTTAGACCTGATTATCTTTGTAGGCCTCCTCCCCCGATCTGCTATAAACACGATGAATTTTCTTCCTCTTTTCTTCAGATTACATAAGCTCAGTGAAGGGTTTCTGTGCTTGAGAGAGATGCAGGATAAGAGCACAACAGCACAAGGTCTGCCTTTTGGCAGCTGGAGCTGTGATAATTCCAACATGCATGAAATGGCCTGATGTGCAGCGATTTAATTAATTGTGATTGCAGTCACATTTGGAGTTCAAGAGTTGCAGTTTGCATTTTGTCTGTGTCTTTTCTGGACCACGTGCAATTAAGTTTGAAATATTTCAGCATAATGTATGTAAGTGTACGATGAAGGACACTGCAGTTGCTCTTTTGAAGGTAAACATGTCTGTGTGTCCCTGTGTGTAGGTCCTGAAGCTGATCAGACATACTGTCAATAGTAACATCTTACAGATCAAGCTTGCTTGAGTTCTGATTCCAGTGATGTGGAGATGGGAGGAACAAAAGATATCAAAGCGCTGTTGCTATTCAGAAACATTCAGGTCTTGATTTTAGAAGTACTACTTCACCTTCTTTCTCTGTAAGATGAAAATAAAACCAGTTACCTGTTGTTTTAAGTTCACTGCTGTCTCTAGGGGAAATCTTTCCTTACTGTTATATATTAATAGATTAAGTTCATCTGCAGGGCAAGTAGAAAGAACGGCAAAGACAAAGAAACCACACCTGGGTCTGCAGGAGCTGAATTAGTGGAGGTTCCCAGCTGCTGCTGCTCAGGAGGCATCACCCATAGAGCACAGGCTTGCAGGATATGATGCCTAATTGCTTGTTCAGTTTGTTTCAGAATAGCCTGTTATGTTTGAAGGACTTTTGTAGAACATGAAGTAAATTGATATTTTCCTTCTTGTTTGCATAAGTCCTCAAATTCTTGGCTTCCCAGGCTTTGATTGGAGGAGGTGCAAGACAAAGGAGCAGCATCTGAAAGGCACAGCTTTGTGGAAAGGCTCTTACTGTTCTGTCAGGACCTTAATGCAGCACTGCACAACACTGCAGAGCACTGCAGTGAAATGGCTGAGGTACTTGATCAGGCTTTACCTTCAAGGGTCAGTGTTCCTCATAATGAGAAACAGAAGGGTTTTTCGCTGTGGGAAAAACACTATAAAGAGCAATTAGAGCACAGAACCCTGAGCTGCATCTGCTGCAGGCTTCATTCCAAAGTGTTGAAGTCTGGAAGAATTCACTAAGTTACTGTGCGGTGTCAGCTCAGACATATGTAAAGTACAGGTAAGGATCTTCAAATACAAAACCACTCACATTAATAATCCCCAGGGGACATGAAGGAATGCAGGTCTCGGTGAAGGCAAACAGCATCTGTAGGCAGAAGGCCACGCATCAGAGACCTTTTCTTGTTGTTTGCTTGCATTGTAAGTGAAACATCTAAAATGACACTCCCAGAGGAGAATTATACCCAGGCAGTGGTGCACAGGCATGTATTAAAGTGCTCTTAGTACTTGTAAACACAATCAAATCAGATGGAAACATAGTGCAGAGTTCACTTCCAAAGGTCTTGAAGTTTGTTATTTTTCAGGCAAGATCTGATTGCTCAGGGTGTCAGTTTCATCACTATCAGGATGATTTCCCTCCTGAAGCAGAATCTGTTCGTCCCAGTCTCACAGGAAGGCTGAGGCTCACAGTCCTCATTTCCACATAGGGAAAACGGTCTTGTATTTTGTATTTTGCAAGTGTAGCTGCAGGAGAAAGTAGATCAAGCCTGTCTTTGATGCCAGGAATGAAGTACGAGGAACTGTGCTCGTTTCCCAGTTAAGGGCCATCAAGGTAATTAGACATCTTGAAGTACATTATACTTGATAGATCAGAATATTGCATCTCATTTAAATGTCAGTGGGGTCTTTTGGTGTTTTTTCTGCATCCATATTATTTTGTTTCCTTGTCTTTTGTTCTTTCTAGGGCTCATGTGCTTCTGTTACTGTCTGATTCCTTTCTCTGCTGTTGTTGTTTAAGGTTTTCAGGTATCAGGTGGAATATTTTCCATGAGTGAGTCCACAATAATAGTTTAAATGTCTGTGGGATTTTTTTCCATGGTGCACAGCAGAGGTTAAAGCAGTTCATCTGTCCTTGCACTTGAGGCCTGATTTATGCGTCCTAGCCTTCCACTCGTGACCAGCTGCTGTTCTGTAAGGTGCTTTCCTAAATAGCTCAAGTAAAATCTGAGCTTCATAAATAGGGAGCAAGACGATTGTTTAACAAGGAATGCTACTGTTTTCCGAATCCTATTATGTTCTTTATCAAGTACACTTGTCATGTGAGCCCTTTTACTTTCTCTTGGTGCTTTACTGTAAACAGAAGAAGTAGATTTGAGAGACCAGAGGAGGAAAAACATCAGGATGTTGTGTTCTCACTGGGTGAAACTTTGCAGAAGTGTGGAAGAACACATTGTTCATCATGTGATTCTTCCCTGTTGTGTTTGCTCTCATGCTCACATCGAATGACCGTCAAATTCCAGCTTCAAACCGGCACAGCATCACAGCTGATGGTTTTGCTGTTCAAGTTATTGGAAGTCTTATCTGAACTATGAAAAGTAGGGATTCTTTGCTTTCTGAACATATGGAGTGTGTTTGAGTCACAGCTCGATGCTTTTGTCCCTCAGCTGTGGCAGCTAGAAACTTCTCTTACGTGATAGCTGCCATTCTTATGCAGGCATCTGAATTTGACACCTCAGTTTTCAGGAGAAAAGTCTTCAGTTATTAATATTGCTTACCATGATTATAGCTGATAAGGAGCCCTTGTCACCAACCCTGCGTGGATTCAGAAAATGAATGATCTGAAAAAAAACAAACATGACAGCCATAAGGGGGAAAGAAGAAGTAGAATGTATGACTGAATAATGTAGGCAGTGGCACAGAGTAGGTGGCTTATTACTGTAATTTCTTAAATGTTGGTTGTGAGCTTATTTTGGGAGAGGCTTACGTAAATCAAAAGGGAAGGATGGTCTTTGATCAATCAACAGGTGAGCAACTGTGGGTGAGGGATGCTGGTGAGGAGTCAAGCTGATTGAAGAGATTGATGAGGGTGTAGGAGATATTTAGCATAAAGAAATCTTTGGACTAGGACAGAAAGTCCAGCCCAAGTTAGAATGATCGCAGTCTGTAAGTTCCTTCCTTAGTGGATTTTGCTGGCTAGAGATTTCAGATGTTTTCTTCCTGGCAATAAAATAGTTTCCTTCTAGGGGAAAAAAAAAACCAAAACATAACTGTAAACCCCACAGGATTATGATATCACAGATGTGAGAACTACTGACAGAGACTGCTGGATCTCCTTCATGGAATGGCTTTTAAACAGAACCAGGCGCAACCTTTTGTTTCTTTACGCTGCCCGTGGTTTGTCCTTTTACTCTGGGCTCCTTAGTACTGAATGTGCAGCTCCAGGGTTCTTCAGGAATGAATCAAGTGAAATGATGGATAATTCTCATGTTCTCTTTAAACGGCGAATAACAGAATTTTCATTTCTCCTAAATATTTCTGAGACAAAATAGTTAAGGACAGTGGAAGTGGTATTTCAAGTTACACTGCCAAAACATATCACAGTACAGTGCTACTGGCCTGGTTTTCCATTCTGGTCACCATTCCAATCACCAACATGCTGATCCTGTCTCCAGTGTCAGTCTTTGTGCAGTGCTGTTTTGCGCACTAAACAGGCAGTGTGCTGCCCTCCACACCACCCACGAAGGAGCTATGTGTGTGCATCAATGTGCTTCTGACACATTCTGTGATGGAAGTCACTATGCCTTAGGCCATTAAATAGATATGGTCTGAATTTGATTTTTTGTACTGATAAAGTTAGTGTTTCTGTCACTCTATGCCAGTAGTCCGGTGACTGGACTTAGAAAGCATGTGAGTTTGCTCCTGTAATTGCACCTAACTTTGAAGAATAATTGATTTTCAATACCATTGTTCCATAGTGCTCCTCAAATATTTCACAAATTAAATTCCATTTGAAATGCTTCAGGCAATCTGAAAGAGGAAACTCCCCTTAAAAATACCTGTTATGCAGAGTTTTCTAACTTCCTTGTTTGTCTGGCAGTGATTCAGCCTGGTTGATGCTGACTCAGTTATAACTCTTGTATGTGACTCTTTATGTTCCTGTTTTCATGCTTTTGTTTTATTGAGGGACTGGTTCTTCTGGTCATGGGTTTACATACTGTGACTCAGGTGCAATGCAGACAACACGGCAGTTACAGGAGAAAGCCTGTTAATATCAGGTATGTTAGTACTTACGTTTTCCTTGTGCCTTTAGCTGAGAAATTCATACAGTCATAGAATGCTTTGGGTTGAAAGGGGCCTTAAATTTCCAACTCCCTCCAACAGCTGGTTGTCTCCCACAAGGACAGGCTGCCCTCATCCAGCCTGGCCTTGGCCATCTCTAGGGTTGGGCACCCACAGCTTCTCCAGACAACAGTGCCAGGGCCTCACTGCCCTCTGAATAAAAAGACACACGAGGGTTGAGCAGGTGATCCAAGACAGCTGGCACAGCTTCACCAAGGCTAGATTGTGCCTGACCAACCTGGTGACCTGGTGACCTATGATGGAGTGTTGGCATCACTGCACAAAGGGTCAGCAACTAATGGCATCTACCTGGGATCCTGCAAAGCCTTTGGCACGGCCCCTTATGCTCTGCTCTTGTATGGCCCCAGCTGGGGTAGTGCGTCCAGGTTTGGGGTCTTTAACGCAGGAAAACTGTGAACTTCTAGCGATGGTCCAGAGGAAGCCATGAGGATGCTCGAGGGCTGGAGTGCTGCTGCTATGATGACAGGCTGAGGGAGCTGGGCTTTTCAGTCCGGCTTCAAGGAGACCTCGCTATGGCTTTACAATACTTAAACATAAGTAGGAGGGGAATAACATTTTTACACAAGTGATAGGACAAGGAGGAACTTCCTTTGTATGCCCAGCAGAGGCAACGCTTCGCCCGCCCGGTGCCAGCCCTTGGTGCTCCTTGTGCCCCACTCCGCTCGCTCAGAGCTGCGTGCCGCTGCTGACTTGGAGCGGTGTCAGACGCGCCGCGGATGCTTTGTAATTTTAATGCTAAAACGGAGCTGTGCCCGAGGGCTTGCACGCACGTGCCAGGAGGTGGAAAAACAGCAAGCAAACAAACGCGGCCTTTCCAGCGGTGTTGGGGCTCCCTCAACTCTGCCGCAGGCAGGAGCCGCCTTCTTTGTTTTACTCCGTGTTTGGCTTTTCAGATGTTGGAGCGCTCTGCCTTTCATTAGTCTTGGATATGGTGAGGACAGGCCGTATCTGTTGGCTCCCAAGGGCTAAGAACCAAATGTTTAGCTGCTCTGGATAAACCTGGCATTGAAAGTATGTTTGTACAGCTGTCACCTTTGTCCCTATGGCTATTTATTGTCTCCTGTGGTCAGTGGGTGTTTCTCGTGCATCTTTCGGAGGACAGCCCGGGAAGGGACACACCTTGTGGGAAAGGTTCTTGAAGTCTGTGCCCTTTTGACACTGTCCCGAGTGGAGCAATGTCCTGAAAACCTGCATTTTCCTCAGCCAGCATCTAAAGTTCAAAAGTACAGTTGAAAGTTAAGGACAGAGAAGTCGGGTTTTTTGAATTCCTTCTTATAAATGCATCAGTGTAGGTGTGTGCTGGAAGGGATTCAGAACGAATGCTGTCTTTCTCAGAGCTCTGTGCACAGCACAGATTCAGTGCAGCCGCCTCAGGTACCTTCCAGCATTCTGTCAGTCCTGCTTTCTTTCTGAACAGCAGCTGTTTAACACTGACCTGTTTGCCTTGGGGATTTCTGCAGAGGTGCTTTTCACATCCAGTGAGTTCACTTTTGCTTTGAAGACTGCAAAGCCATGTTTTGCTGTTGACGCTGGGTGAGTGTACAGTAAGAATGAAGTGACACAAAAGGCTCAGCTGACCTCACCTCTGCCTTATAAGAACGTGTTCTGCTCGTTGGGGGTGCCAGGAAAGCAGTTCTGTCAAGTGCATTTGTCAGCAAGAGTTACCAGCCCTCGTTTAGAATCAAGGGTTGCGCAGATTAATTGCGTAGTAGTTTAGCTGTGCTCAGTGCAAGGAGTGCAGGAGTTGAATATCACTGAGTAACCGCAGGGGAACCCCGAGTTAATCAGTGTTCCTGCTGATGGTGAGCAGTACTGCATCACTCAGCAGAGCTGCTGCAGGAGTCCTTTGCAGCCTCCTATTTTTAGACCTCGGAGGAGGGCTGTGTCCATCGTCACACACGGTGACTAACCCTCCTGGAGTGCTCTGTGGGCCTATAAATACTGGGTGTGCTATTTCAGTCTCAGTACCTGTGAGGCAGATCGGTGCGTGAGGGCAGCTCTGTGCTGCTGAGGGCAATGTTCCGTCCCACACCTGCCCTCAGGTTACAGCTGGGCTGTGCTGCTGGGCTGTGCTCACACACAGAACCAACCCAGGCGGCTCTCGTTTCTGAGCCCTTGTAAGACAAATCTTGGCCAGTGAGAGTTTCTAAGGGAGATCTGCCCAGTCTGGAGGCGGAATGCTTCCAGCTGTTCATTGCAAACAGCAGACCTGCACTGAAGGATGTTACTGTTCTTAGCACTGTATATTGTGTGCGGTCTCATTGCTGTAAAATAACATATATGTACATATGTTTTAAGATATTGGAGTATCCCTACTGTTGTGGAAGTGTGTACTTAGGCAAGCATTATAAGTGCGAATGCAGCTATTTAACATGCACATGTAGCACTTCATCACTATTGTGATCCTATAATACAGCTGGCTGGTCTTTTTAATTCAGCTGGAGTACTTATCAGGAAAAGAGCTGAACTGGACTTGTATCTCACTTGCTGCTGTCTTGTAATATTGGCCCTTCTGCTTAAATTTAGCCCATCTGTATTCATATTCTCAACCAGTGACCAGCCTCTTCCTTTTGCTGTGTATGCGGCAGTGCCCAGCTACAGGCAAGGTAAGTGAACTTATAGGGCTGCTCTGTCTTTCTGTTCTTATTAAAGTACAAGCTGGATGAAGATTTCAGGGCTGTTTTGTGAGCTCTGACAACTTAAATGTGCTTAATGTTGCCAGGGAGAGCAAAGGAAAACTGTTCTTTTTATGTAGGTGTTGAGATGAAGATTTGCTGTGATGCTCTCAGCTTTGCGGAGGAACTTCTAAAAGTTCCTAATGTAGATTGCACCAGGTGAGCAACCTGGAAATTAAAAAGCCTTTGTTCCCATCTGCAGCTTTGGACAGATCACGTGCACTGCAGCAACTTACAGATCCTGAAACAGGCAAAGAAATAGAAAAAAAAAAAAAGTTCAGTCTTTTGCTGTAGTCACTGAGCTGCATTGGATTCCTTCTGGCAATGCTGTATAGCAGCTGCTCTGTCAACTGCAAGACAGCAAAGTTGTGTCTTTTTAAAGATGGGGCTGTGTCTGTATGTCGGGTCTGCACGACGAGGGTTTGATGGCAGCTGCAGCAGTGACCTCTGGTGGTCTCCAGCAGCTGCCCCAGCTCAGCTCAGAGCCAGATCCACCCAGGACTAGAAGGGTGGTGCTGGTGGCCTGAGCTGAGCCTGAGCAGTGCTGTCTATGCTCTGGGGATGTGGGGAAGGTGTTTGCATTTGCTTTAGCTCTCACTGCTCTGATTTGTTACCAGCCGGTAATAAATTACAGCAATCAGTCTATGCTGAGTGTTTTGACGGTGACAGTAACTGGTGATTGACCTCCCTGTCCTTACCTCAACCTGTGAGATTCCTTTTCCTCCATCCTATTTCCCCCCTGTTCTGTTGAGGAGTGGAGCATGGTGCGGTGGAGCTGAGCTACCTGTTGCTGGATCACAACAGTGTGTGTGTGCTGCTGGGAACCTGTGTGAGGATTCCACCATCATTTTAAAAGAAATCTGAGCAGTGGGAGGACGTTTAAGGAGGGAGCTGAGGGGCTGCTGGGAGCAGCATTCTGACCAGCACAGCTGCAAAAACATGAAACTTTTTCCCTGAAGATTTGGAGGAAAATGTTGGTGTTTCCTGTTGCAGCAAGTCCTGGGAATGTGTAAATGGAGCAGAGAAAGAGAAGGGAGCCTTCATCCTGCCCAGCCGTATTTCTGAAGGTGGTTTGCAAAGCCTCTGAGTCATACAGTATTATCACAGAGTCCCCCCTCCTCCTTTTTTTTCCCTCCATTCTGACAGCTTAGATTTGGGTGGGAGAATTTTGCCCTCTTGCTCTCACCCTTCTTAATATTCTGCAGTAACTGGAATAAAAACATATAAAACTCATCATGCTCTTCTAATACAGAACAATGTGGCCTACAGCCTGCTGGAAGGAAAACTTGCATCGGCTTAGAGTATAAATGAAGAAGCTTGAGGCAGAAATTAAGAAGTAACACAAATCATCGGCATTTCTGATGGTACAGAAATGTGAATAGAAGGGCCGTGTTTCACTTGGAGATCATAAGCTCAGTCAGTGTGTCAGCGGGGTGACACGTTAGTGTGCAAGGTGTGCTCAGGACAAACGGGGGCTTCCATGTGCTTTCTTTTGTTGCATCTTTTGAGCGAGCTTTCTGCTTCAGGAGCTCTGTGAGGGGGCTTAATGGCTTTCTGCTGGTTCTCTGTTATATAGTCACGTAGCTCTTCCCTTTCTATCTTTTCCCTTGGCATTAGGGAGCAGCTTCTTGCTGTTTGCAGAGGTAATAACCAGCGGGTTACTTAGCACAGCACTTTCTATATAGTGAGAACATTCCACAGTGGGTAGGTGTTCTGCTTCACCAGGCAGAGTGCATCACAGAGCATCTGTTTAACGTGCGATTAAGAACCTATGAAGCTTGATAGATCAACTGCCCGGGGAAATAAAGTTCACTTTGTTTGGAAGCAAAGACAGAAGTGGAGCACTGTGTTCACAGTAAGGTTTGTACTTCTTTCCCCTTTTTAAGAAGAATAAGAAAAACAACTGAGCACCTGCCTGGCAGAATAGTTGTTCTAAGTCATATGAATGGTAGTAACTACTTTTGGGATGTTGTCTTAGATCTTCAGCACTTCAGTAGTGTTTAGCATCTGATTTAGGCCTTAAAAGGCATGCAAATCAGTATTGGTACTCCCCAGAACCTCTTCTCTAGGCTGAACAAGCCCAGCATCCTCAGCCTGTCTTTACCCGGGAGGTGCTCCAGCCCCCTGAGCATCCCAATGGCCCTGCTCTGGGCCGGCCCCATCAGCTCAGGGTGCAGAAAATGAAATCCTTCTGGGCAAACGTAAGCCGTGGTATTGCTGCACTGATTTCATTTGCCCTACATGTTTGCTTTGGATTTTATGCGGGGTCTCATACGGGTTTTATGCTAATCATGCTAATGGTTTTGCAGAAGAAAACGTCTTAGAAGCACAATTTCCTTGTAGTATCTAAATCTCCGTCATGTAGAACAGTCCCAGGTTGTACATTACCTACAGACAAGGCCGCATTTAAATGCAGAATAACTGGGGGAAGAACCTGTCTTTACAGTGGGGTTGGGAGCACGTGATTAATGAGCTGGAAGACTTGCTGGAGCTGAGCCCTGACAGTGACCGTTCTTATTCCTGCTCCAGATAACATTATGCTTGCTCCATTTTATTGGCACACATGAAACACCTAAGCATGGTGCCGTTGCATCCCTCCTACTATACTAGGATAGTTGCCACCACAAATTACTGGGTCATGACTGACCGAGAAGGGCAGGGCTTGGTCTCTTGTACCTTTTTATGGTATTGCAAATAGCTATGCAGTCATCCTGGAGGAACAGTGCAAGAAAACAAATTACAGGCTAAGCCAGTCTGCCGGTGTCTCGGTGCAAGAGTTTGTTTATGTTAGTTTCACTCTGCCAGTTCTTCCAGAAAAAGGAAATACAGGGAATGCTGCCGTATCAACAAGATCTTCAGCAGGTGTAAGGTTACCAGTGAAATAAGCCACCTGGGAGTGCGCCCTGGGTGCTGCACTGGGGTAGAACAGTTAAAGACACTCGATGGTTCCTTCCTTGGATAGGAACGGGGAAGTGGACTAAATGAATGTGAAGTTCAGTTGGGACAAACACGCTTCTCCAGAAAATCATAGAATGACCCAGGTTGGAAAAGACCTTGAAGACCATCAAGTCCAACCGCAGCCTAACCAGTACCCTAACTCTAAAAACCCTCCGCTAAATCATATCCCTGAGCACCACATCCAGACGGCTCTTAAACACATCCAGGTGCAAACAAAGAATCCTCTATAGAAACGCAGTCCAGCAGAGAGAGATTTGAGAGATGCAGTGACTTATAGCCTTACTAAAACAGAACCATGTGAGCTGTGATCCTCAGGAACAGCACAAGTGCTGTCCTGGCCTGCAGCGTCACTGTCCTTTATGTCTCATGGTACCCGTTTTCTCTGTAAAATGTGTGTATTGTCAGCAGTTCTTAGTCTGTTCTTGTTACAGTTAATAAAAGATAGGATAGAATATTTTAGCTAACCATTGCCATGGGGTGTGGTTTATTTTAGCTCTCTGCTGAGTTATTTCTGAGAATGGCCATCCTTCTTTCAAACATGTTTTACGTTTTGTTCCTATTCTCAGATACCAGCTTCTGCTGAAGTCTTTGCAGGGCTATGCAAATGCTAGTTTTAGCTCTAAATAGCTTCTCTATTTATTCAGAACTAAAGATTTGTGGCAAGACAAGCTTTTTTAAGAGCAAGTCTGTATCTTAGAACCAGTGATTTGGCTGCTGTGCAAGAGTTGAACTGACCCTAACCGATGCAGGTGAGGATTGGCCTCTGCACGTCCCACATCTCTGCCTCATCTCTGGAGGCGAATGGTGCCTTCAAGGCCAGGTTGGATAGGCAGCCTGAACTAAGGGGTGGAGACCAACCCAGCCCATGGCAGGAGGTTTGGAGCGAGATGATCTTTAAGGTCCTTTCCAATCCAAGCCTTTCTATGTGTCTGGGACAAATAGGCACAAATAAGCAGTTAGATGAATGATTACAGTCAAAACCGTGGTCATTCCTGAACAGGCTGTTTGCTCTGGGAAAAAAAGGGGTGATGAAAAATATATGGTATGAAGTTCCATGACTGCTGACGTTCTCAAGCCCCATAAATAGTCCGTGACTGCAAACACAAATTCAGATTTGTTAATCAGCCCAATCCCTGGAGAGAAATGGGAGAAAACTGTATCTCAGATACTGTATCCATCATTGGTGTCATTACTGTCGCTTCCTATTTGCTCTAATAAAGAGACAGAGACCTAGAAAAGGAGTCTAAGGCTGTGATTGGCAGCACAGGGAGGAACCTTTGCAAAATGGAGCCAGCTTGTTTCCAAGTCACTTCAAAACTAACAAGCTTTCTGCTACTTTTAGACTGCAAAATATGTAATGTCTCCTGTGCTCACCCTGATACACGGGGTGCTTTTATCGTCATTCTCATCACAGTCATGCTTTAAGAAACCTCAGAAATATTGTCTTATCTGTCATAAAATCTAACCTTTTATAATAGCTACCAAAACTCTTAATTCGTGGCTGCTCTGCTTCATAGCAGGATTATGGTTTCCATTTAAGAGGAAAGAAAAAAAAAGCAGTTTGCCCAAGATTAGTGACAAGAGGCAGCAGTTTCAGTAGCAGCTATAGCCATTAAGAGTGCTTTCTTGCTAAGCCCTGTCACCTTTCTTTTAAGACAAGTGTTTCTGCATCTTTTTGATCCTGTAGTCTATAAAACAGTACCATATTTATTTGGCACACTTGTGTTTTTCTTGTTAGTCAGATTTTTCTCCTTTCTAACTTGAAGGCTGTAAACTGTTTCCAGTCAGTCTGATGCTTAAGGGCCAGGAGCCTAATGAGAACAAACGAGAGGCTAAATTTTGCTTTTGCTTACAGTGGGTTTGTGCCAGAAAAACTCAGCTGAAGTTACTGGAGTAGAGTTACCCTTGTGCAAAGCCAGAGTAATAGAGTGACCTGGATTAATTCCACTCCATTAATTACAACTTTCCCTCTAGTCTGATTTTCTCATTTCAGCAGTAATAAAGGCTGGTAGTGAGAGGGACTATCAGAATGAAGACTATGGTTTTTCATTTCCACCTTACAAACGATGCTGACTTTCTGTGTGCTTTAGTGACCCGTTACCTTTCCTGTTCACAGCTGACTGTAACGTTCAGTCACCTTCAAATCACAAAACAGACACTGGACACTCAGCAGTGGAAAGGAATCAGAACAGATGGACATTTACATAGGTTAATAGCTGCTAAAAACAATTCACTGCAGCAGTTCTGGAATTAACTTTCCAGTAATTGTAGAGCTGCTTGAGAACCTGCATAATTTCAGAGTGCCACGTTTGGACCAGCAGCTGAGTGTCCATGTAGTAGAGCTATAGAACAGGGACTTCTCATTGTCAAGATTTAGTTGGACTGTGGATGGATTTGGAAGTCGAAAGCTGCTTGATTTCAGTCATCCTAGCACAGAAAACAGGCAGCTTTCCCAAAGACATCCAACCCAAGAACGTCAGTAAGGAAGAGTACAGAGCACTTTCTGCAGGCGGTGCTGCACAGACTTGGAGTAGTTGCTGGCACTCACTTGGCAGTTCTCTTCTGCAGGGATGAACCTGTCCACTGCCACGGACTGAGCCTGTTTATTAATACTGGGTGTGGGCACAGATTTTAACCATATTCAACCCAAACAACAAAAGCTAACTGTCGTTAACCTTCTTGGCCTGTATCCCTAAAACAGTTCTATCTAAAGCTGGAATACTCACGCCAGTAGGCAAGAGCAGCAAGGCAGGAGCAAGACTGTGGGTGGTGAGAACAGATGCAGCACGCAGAAATATTTTAATGCTGTAGTTTTACTTTAGCATGGAGGCGGGCTGTGTGTGTTTGGGCAATGCTGTGAGCCAGGAGAAGAGCCCCAGGCTGCCACCCACATTTGTCAGTATTCTCACAAGGGGAAAAAAGAGAATATTTTCTGTGGGGGGTGGGCTGAGGCCAAACACCCCATGGTGAGGCTGGGAGGAGTCTTTATAAAGTCTCAAATAGGTTGTGGATTTTTGGAGGGTTTCCTCCCCTGCCCCAAGTTTTTATGTGCATGTTTGTTTCACGGTTTGTGGTGGGTTGGCTTTTGTCAGATCTGCAGCATGGCTATTTCTGTACAAGTTATTAAACAGTAAAAAGGGAGAGAAAAGGAAGGCTGTTTGCAGTCTTGGAGGACTTTGTTACAAAAGCAAACATTAGAGTTTAATAGATTTTCACGGATGTGAAAACAGCTCCAGCAGGGGAGCTGAAGAGAGGATGGTGGATAAGATTCTGAAAGAGTTTTTGACTGCTCAGCCTCTGATCAAACCTGGCTGCTAACAGCATCAGTGGGGCCAAGCAATCACAGGTGTGTGTCTGTACACCACTTCCTTGTCTTCGAAGTACACAGTGCTTTGTGGGTATGTAAAAGGACCAGGAATCTCTGAATGCTGCGTGCATCCTGGATGACTTCAATGAACGTTGGGTACTTTCCACTGTGCAGGTGTACGTGTGAGCTCTGATGCTCATCGTTTTATAATGCAACAGGAAAGATCTCAAGAACCCCTCTGTGAGTGAAGATCAGTCAGTCAAGACTGCTGTGATCTTTGTGACCTGACTGTCCTGGCTGCTTTCAAAAAGCACCATAAGGATACTGGCTGTTAAACCCCTGTGCTGTATGACATGTGTGTGCTCCCTGCTTCTATACACAAGTCACTAAGCAGCGCGTCCCTCATTCCAGTGAGTGGCCATGTGAATTACTAGCAAAACTGCTCGTAGTTGTGGACAGCTCATCCTTGCTGTTTAGCTGAGAAGTTAAAGCAGTAAACTGAAAACATCATTTGTCCTTTCAGCCTCAGCTTTTTCAGTCTGTTTCCCAGAGAGGTGAAAGTAGCTGCGTTGGCTGCCTCAGTACATGTCTTCCCATGCATCTCCTGGGAGCACTGTGCAGAGTTCTACTTGTGCTTACTCTTTGCTTGGAGGGGGGAGCAGCCTTAATGAGTCCTGTGAGAGTCATTCTTAGGTTTTTGCTTTGGAAAACGAGAGGATCAGAGGCATGCTATGAAGGAGCTGGCGTGCTCCTTCAGTGACAGAAAGGGAGACAGATGGTGAGCTTTGGTTCTTGAAACCTCCATCCATTTCTGCAAGGAGAGGACATTCATTCTTTTAGGCTTTCTGCATTATTTCAGTCTCTAAATGCAGTTAACAGTTTCACTTAGTGAAGTGTGCTTTAATTCCTGTCCTGTGCCTTCCAGCTGTAATGCTTGAGCAGTGGAAATGCTGTGTTTTCCCCAGGGGGGGAAGACGGTCTTGTGAAGGACAAAGTGTTTGGGAACCATTGGGATGAAAAGGAAGTTCAGGAACCGCATGGCATAAGTTTCAAAGAAAATCCCCAGGATGGTTTTTTAATCTTATAAAGGAATGATCTGCTCCACTTCTCCCTTATTTGTGACTTGTGTTTAGTTATGTCGGTGTGTGCTGTAAGGTGTGCTGCTTCAGTTGACGTTACCCAGGCTGAAAACACCAGAGGAGAGCAACAAGGATGAGACAGTATCGTGGAATACAGTGCAGTTTATAGCATGCATGTGCTGTACAAGCATTCTGACTATCAATATGCTTTCCTTGTTGTCCATAAAATTCCTCTCATTCACTTCCAGGAGAAGACTGGGAAGTCCTTCTTTTCCACGTGTTGTCTGTTCACCTTACAGACTGCATTGGAATAGTTAGACTGACATTTCCTATTTATGCACAGCTGGGTACAGGATGGGCAGTAACACACGAAGCTGTCTCGGATTTGCCCACCTGGCTCTGGTGATGTCAGCACATTTCGGTCCCTGTAGCAGTTCAGTGCTGCTGGTTTTTGCACTCTGCTGGTCAAACACTTCAGAAATAGTTGCAGAGGAGAGTTCTGTGTTTTTTTGTTTTGAATCCACCTCGGTGTGTGTGGGGGAGGCAGCTCTCGGCCCTACACTGACTGCTTTGGCAGACCCATCCAGTTTCCTCTGTAGTGTTCTCCACATGTGGTTGTGAAATCCAGTGGCTGACCTCTTTTCTAAATACTGAGTCACCATTCTTTTAAAATAAGTGATGCCAGAATTCTCCCTTGTTTTCAGGACCTTTCTTTCTACTTCTGCAAGTATTGAGCATTTCTCCCTTGTCCATTCTGCACAATCACTTTCCAAGTAACTTTATTATTCTTTTTGCTTTACTGTGTTCTGGTGTAAGTAACTGTTTGGTTTGTCTTCCAAGCAAAAGATCTGCTAACAAAGACTGCTTTCCTTCAGCAATGCAGGAGCAGCCACCGAGGAGTGTGCTGTGCCCCACAGTTAGCACAGAGTGTGTTCTTCACGTGGGCACACCTTCTGTGTGTAGAACACGGACAGTAACGATGGTGTTAGCAAAGATGAAGTGTTCTGTTTTCTCAGTTCAGTTCTGAGCAAATAGCTGATATGTCTTCACTGCACTACCCAGCTGGAACCACCTGATGTCCTGCATTATTAACGTGGTTAAATGGTATTGCGTGTAAGTAAATGTCTTAGCTTGGCCTCTTGCTAACGATGCTAGACTTTGGCTCAGAGGTAAAAAGGGACCAAATGTAAGCCTGGGCTGCAAAACAGCCAGCAGACTGAATGAGTTCACTTTTTATTGGTGAGTCGTCATGTGCTTCAAGAAAATGACACGCAAAGCTCATAGGAGCCTCACATGGATTTGGTTGAAAAACCCAGTGTTGCACAGTGAAAAGGGCTGCTCACCCTTTTATCTGTATGGTTTAACAAGGCAAGTCTGATTTTGGGCCTCCCCTGTTGCAAATTACACATTCCACTCTCTGTACCGCTGATCTGATCTCATTGTTAAGCACCACAGTTCTCTCTTTTGTTTTAATAATCACACAAAGGTCTGGAAAACTGCCATAATTCAATAAAAAAGCAAGGCTGACTTCATGGTTTCCTGGCTAGCTCTCTCCTAAGCTGCAGTGAACCTGCATATACCCTTCGGAAACGTTACTGACAACATTACGGGGTTTCGTTCTGTACAATGTAATGTTTGTGAGCCTGGGAAGGCTGGGAGGGGATGGTGGTCAGAGCGGCACCAGCAGGTGTTGGCAACCCAGGTGCAGTTACAGAAGGTTTGTGGAGGATCAGAACTGTACCGTCCTGCTGGACATGTCTCTGGAATGCGTCCTGTTAGCAGGGCCTGGACACACACGGGGAGAGATGTGGGGGTTTGTCCTTACTTCTGTGTTTTCAACTTCAGGTGAGCGATACGTGATGACTTTTCTGAATGTGATAAACTTTGGCGATCAGGGTGAGTGTGGCGATGCTGTGCAACAATGACATCATTTTCTAGTTGCTCCTTTTTGTCTGCTTCTGAAAATACTGAAAATATTAGAAACCATTTGAAAATAACATGAAAATGTTGGAGGATTTCAGTGGCGCTGGGACGTTGAGGTGCATTTCAGAGAATGATGGGTAAATGGTTATTAAATATAACACACACCAAAAAACAAGAAACAAAACCAGAGCAACTTGTTTGAGGGTCGTGGATTTAAGGAATGCTTCTCCCTTGGATCAAAACTTGGCAGTTGTGCCTCTTCTGCTGTGCGTCTTGTTTCTGTTTTAAAAACTTGGAAGGAAGCAGCATAGTATCTGATACATTGCAGTTCCTTCTCTTCATTTTCTTGGCCCTGTTGTCTTCCTTTGCAGTCTGTTAGCTGTTACAGCAGGAACACTGTTGTTTGTAGCATCACATCTCCAACTGAATGTGCTCCATAAAAGCAGTGTCCTTACAGAGTAATGAATGGCAGCAGCAGTTCAGGTGACAGCACTGGCTGCGCCACAGGCTGATTCTCTTGCATCTGGATCTTTTATCTTCCTCTGTAGTAAGAACTGAAGGGGCTGCCTGGGGGTGTCTGGGGCTATTGCTAGATTTGCTCTAATGCTGCATTAAGTTCCACTGGTTCTCTCTTTGTTTATCAGAAATGTGGAATAGGAATTTGTGCCAGAAAAAAAGTGACAGCTTGTTGGTGTGTTTTGTTTGTGAAGGTGTGTATGATATCGTGAATAATCTCGGGTCGCTGGTGGCCAGGTTCATCTTTTTGCCTATTGAAGAGAGTTTTTATGTCTTTTTCGCTCAAGTATTGGAAAGAGGGAAGAATGTAAAGGATCAGAAGCAGGTACGTTTGTTAGTATTGGTTCCACATGAAATGCTTACCTTCTGTTGGAGATCAATTGTATCAGGAGTGTGACTGACGTGTGTTTAAATTACTGAGTGTAAAGATACTTGGAAAGAAACTTGAAGTGGAGACCATGCCGAAGGAGTCTGGACAAAAAGCAAATGGATAAAAAGGTAGCGAAGTAGGAGTTACGAGGTGCAATGACATAATGCTGCATTGTCTGGTAATTGAAGTTAAAATCCTCTACTCCAACAGCATGGTGCTTGTGCACCATGTCTGTGCAGCTGTGCTGAGGCAATTACTGTAGGTTCAATCTCTTTCCAGCAAATAAGTGGCACTTGACAATATTTGACTGACTTGAAAATACAACAGGCTGGTAAGCATTGAGCGCTTCAGAGGGTGCCCTTTCCAGAGGAAGACAGCTGTGTTTTGGCTGAGCTTTGGGATTGTTTGCACAGTAACGATGGTTACATGAAGGAGAGGTTTCTGTATGCTCTAGAAGAAATTCTTGGTCAGATAGGAAGGTCCCAGTCAGCCAAGTGTCGTGTCTCACGTTAATGGTAGGCTGACAGAGGTGTACCTGTGTGTGTGTTTGACGTGGAGTGTTCATGGTGTGTTTGTGTGTGGGCTTATCCCGTGCACCTGGCAGGAGGTTTGACTCCTCATGAGGGGTGTGGGCAGCTGCATCTTACCATGTACAGAACTCACAAGTGGCTCCTTATGCTGTGGCGAAACTTGTAGTCCAGTGTAACAATGAAGACGTGGCCCTTTTGGTGATTCAGGCTGTGGCCCTGGGCAAATGCTGTGCTTTTCTTTGCTATTTACTGGCTGCTGTTTGCCCCTTTCCTTAAGCCCTGAAACAGAGCTGTCAATGGCTGATCTTCGTTGAGAGTTCTGCATATAATACGGAAGAGAATAAGAATACCTGAGCACAGCTGGAAGCCAGGACCAAGTGTGTAGGTGTGTCAATACCAAAAAATAGTCTTGGCTGTGCCTTGCATTGTGCCAGTGGACTTTTTCCCCCTGGAACAGTTTCTCTTGGTGACAGCAGCAGTTGTGCTGGTTCTAGTTCGTGTAATTGACTGCTGGGTTTTGTTGTTTTGTTTCTGTTTTTTTCTCCAGGATGATGTTGCTATGGCTTCGAATGTGTTAGAACTGCTGTTGAAGCTGGTGCTTCTGATTGGCCTTACCATTGCTGTTTTTGGATGTGCCTTTTCTCAGCTGGCTCTGGATATTTATGGAGGTTCAATGCTCAGTTCTGGAACAGGTAAAAAGCTTTAGCTGTGTTTTTTGTTTCTCAGCTCTGTTCTGAGCTCTTGGCTCGGTCAGCTTTCTGTCTGAAAAAAATCAGCTCAGGTTAAAAGGAGCTTCAAGTAGCCTCATTCTGGTAGAATTATTTGATTGCTTTGCCCTCCTGTAGATGCATGCATTTAGAATATTCCAACTGTAGCACCACAGCTCCCAAAGTTACCTGCAGGGATGCTTGCAGAGGCTGGAATGTAGCCCAGCAGTAGTTTTAACAATATTAGGAGGTTTACAAGGAAGGAAGGATAAAGCATTGGCTTTTCCTGACTTGTGTCACGTGTACCAGCTTATGGCCCAATAAATACAACCACCACTTTTGTGGAGGAGATCTTGTCTGTTACATTAATAGCTGCTGCCGCCTTGTACTTTGTGTTTGGGTTCCCCTTGCTTTGTTTATTCTGTTTGTCATCTTGTCAAGATGTCCAGACCAGAAGCTTCTCAAAGGGACACAGAAGTTGCTGTTATCATCGGTGATAATGTTACAGCTTCTGTTGTGGAGTATGAAACTGTGGCTTTATAAAAGAAATAATGATCTCTTTATCCTTGTAATGCTGCTGTCTTTATTTTGTTGTAGGTCCCGATCTTCTCCGGTGCTACTCGTTGTATGTCCTATTTCTTGCTGTCAATGGAGTAACAGAATGTTTCACGTTTGCTTCGATGTGCAAAGAAGAAGTGGACAGGTGAGGAGTACCCCCAGTGCATCTGTGTGTGATTTGCATGGAGTTAAGCATGCAAATGGGGAACAATTGTTCTGCTTGGATATTCGCTTGGAAATGCTTTTCTGTTACTGAGAAGGCAGTTTCTTTTTGCAGTCGTTTTAAGGACTGTGTGCAGACCTCGATGTAAAAGCTTTAGTTTAAACCTTTGGGTAAAAAGGATCCGAACTGACAAGGTTATTAGCTTTTAATACACAGCAAACTGGGAAAGTAATTTAATGTGAAGTCTTATTTTCTGTACATGTACGTGAATAGAAGCTTCAGTTTTTAAGGTGGACTGTTATGTTAAACTCCTTAAAGTCTTGCAGCTGTTAAAACTTCTCAGTCACAGTTTCTATAGATCACATTTGGGATGACATGAGTTCAGTGGTTTATCGGCCTTGAGGAGAGCTCTGGACAAGATGACTTCCTGTGATGTTTTGCAGCCTGGATGTTTTCTTGGTTCTCTGTTGTGGTGTGTTGGCACTGCAGCCTGATGGCTGCCATCGGACTTGTTTCACTTCTGTGGCTGTTGTCTATTACAGCTCTGTTCCAAATTAATTAGGCCTTTATTTTTTTTAGGTCATTAATTAAAAGAGATCCTCTTTTAGCAGTTTAGCAATTGAGCAATTCTTTTTAGATGTGCAAGGACTGCTTTTGTCCCCCTTTCCAAGTGTGATCTTCTCTTTAAAGCCACTGTTTGGAGCAGGACTAAGTGTCACCCTATTGAGCGTTATTGTTCTTCAGTACCGAATAGAGAAGGAAAAAGTCCTCAGTGTTTGATACTGCTAATTATTGTTAGTAGGTTTTCTGAAGTGAATGCACAGGTGAATAGTAGGATAGAATTTCCTTTACTTAAAGTAGTTGTTGGTTTAGTTTACTCAACGTATTTTTCATTCTTGTGCTGCATTTCTTTTCTCAGCCTTGCCGGCTGTTAGCAGATGACAGGAGTTGTTGCTCCCATGTTTTAGAAAGCGAATGGATTTTTATCTTCTGAAAATGAGTTTAGTAATTAAATAGTGCAACTGCATATGTTGTTTATATTGTTTCTTCTTCCTAGGTGCAATTTTGTTATGCTGGCCTTGTCCTTCGTGTTCCTGTGCATCTCTTATTTCTTGACCCGCTGGCACGGAAGTGTTGGCTTCATCCTTGCCAACTGCTTTAATATGGGTATTCGCATTGCTCACAGCATCCAGTACATCTATGAGTACTTCAAGGAAAGCTCCTACAGACCTTTGACAGGCTTGCTTCCCTCACCGTTTTTAATACTCGCTTATGTCATAAGTGGAGGAATTACTGTTTATTCAGAGGTAAGTATCTGCCTCGGGATGTTCCTTTCACTGCGGAGGTTTGTCAGATGGCTTCATTACCAGAAGGAAAGAAATATTATCAACAGGAAAGGCTTACAACCATAGCCTTGGAGATTTCCATTACATCTTGCAAGGCTGCGTATAGATCTATTAAAAATGAAACAAAGACATGCAATTATATTGATCTTCAGATGTGTGCCTGCTTGCCTTCTCCAGGTGGCAGAGAACTGTGTACCTAATGAGTCAGACAGTTCTGCTGGCCATCTGTATATCCACATTCTTAGTTCTTGGTAATTGATGGTGATAGTGCAAAGAAATGGTCACTAAAGATTCGGTTAAAAAAATAAAAAAGCAGTGCAGGGGGAATAAAACAACAACATCTATCATGTATGTAGCTGGCCTACCTTGTGCCAACTGGTTTTCCTTCAGTTGCTGGTTTCCTTTGTTTTAGGCATTCTTCTGCTGCGATAAGGGTTGGATGTCAAGGCTGATTCACATCAGCATTGGGGCGCTGTGCTTTGCAGCTACCACCATTACCATGTTCTGCACAGAGACCAAGCTGGTCCACTTTGTCAGAAGCCAGTTCCTCTCCCAGTATATGAAGAAAGGAACATGAAATGCTCGTGGGCAGAATAATTCTTGTTCGTGGCTGCAATTATGGAGGGTTGTATTCTTTGCACGGGTCTGCCTGGATAAAGGTTTCCACATGAGTTTGTTGGAAGTATTGATAGTGACAGTATAAGTGGTTGCTGACTAAACTACTCTGTACAGTGAAAGAGAGCCGAGTAATTTTCTCTTCATGCATCATTCGTTCTTAGCTTTTCTTCCAACAGCCTCGTTGGTGATGAAGGTCTGTAGTGCACCTGCCTGACATGAACTGATGGCCAGAATTAATGTGGGGAGCTCCCATTCTTACCGGTAGGGAGACATATATGAAGGCATTGTATGGCTTACGTCTTAATTAACATGTAATTAAGAATACCCTTATTGAGGATGGTGGGCTGTTGAAAAAGTTAGCAAAGAAATGGTTTGATGTTGAAAAACAAAAACCAGAACCAAAACCTGAAGCAAACACTGGAGCGAGGACCAAGCACGAAACCAGTACCAAAGTGGAACGTAATGCAGCGCAGAAAAACCTGAGTTATCGGTGCCCTGAAGTGAGAAGCATTAAACAGACAGTTCTGGTACTTGCAGGGAAGCTACTGGAATATGCAGCGTGTCCAAGTCCAAGCTGGCTGTGTGAGTTTACTTCTGTCAGCATCATTCATGTAAGGAGAGAATCGATTAGCTTGTCAGAAATGCTCTGAAGCTTTTCTCTAGACAGAAGTGTGGTGGGTTTTTGAGCAGTGCCGAACAACAGCTGTGAATTACAGTCACGTCCAAGTTCCAGAAGGTAGAGTTAAATATCATTGACTTCACTGCTGTTCTGTTCCTACCTGAGGTGATCAGTGCAGTTATGAGCAGATTTGTCTCGCCTTTCTGCAAAGTGGAACGTTGTGTATGTTGAATGAGATTTCCTTCTGGGTTTGTGCGTGTTGGATCTCTTGCTTTTGGATTAAAAAAATGCTGCTTTTTCTTACAACGAGGTTTTTCATCTGGTTGCTCCTTTTTGTGTTTGTTATAAACCTTTGTGTTGATTTAATTTATTGAAAATGTCAATGCTCAGAAGCAATAAAGCATTGAATTTTGTTTCCTAAGGGCGCCATGTCGTATTGCTGGTCTAAGATGTGACTTCAGAGCATACGAGCAGCACGTTGTAACAACCAGCATTCCCTTCACATGGTTTGAGTGGAGCAGGAAATGCCGAGTGTGCTGAGACGTACAGCATGAAGACTTCACTGTCATCACATAGCAAACTCCACAGGTCCTGAGACAGCTCTAGAAGCATCTTCACTTCCAATGGCAGTGAGGAGTTGGTACCAATGGACAGAGCTGACGGGGTGAAATGCTTTCTGGTATCACTGTGGTACCATTAGAAACGTTTGGTTCTGTTAGAAATGTTTTCTTAAGTGTCGCCTCCAAATCCGGCGACAAGTCAAGGCTGCGTGTGAAAGTACCGTGCCTCCGCACATGGGGAACAGATGAGACTCACACACAGTGCGTAATGCCAAAAGAACGAATTTAATGCCTTGCAACAAATAGTATATACCGGTACATGTGACCGCCCCCATCAGGTACTTGTGACCTCCCTGACTCCAGCCCAGGTGCACCCAACAGCTTTGTCTCAAGTGATGCACGGTCATAGTTTACAAATCCTGATGAGCGGGCTGAAAGGAAGTGATCACACTATGATACAGGAACATCCCCTTCACCCGAGATTTCTGTCCAGGTTTTGTCTTCTCCAATTTAGAAAAGGCTCATTGGTAGGCTAACAGCATTGTAACCAGCATTACTAACACATCAAATGCCTATTCCCATAGATTCCAGCATTGGTAACATTAGATCCTATTTGATTCACATCCAATTTATTAATAAAATAGAAGCACACTGGATAATAACCTGGATAATGCCTAATAATTGCAGTTCCTGAGACTGCATTGGAAATGCTAGAAATTCTCCCATTATGTCGCTCCGCTGTTATCTGCAGTATAACAGGTTACAAAGCAGCACACGGGCCCAGTCACTATGAAAACTGGATACTAGGGCCAGTCCTAACGACTCCCATTTACTTTCCAAAAGCACAATTTGTGCGAGCGATGGGGCAAAGGGAAGTGATGTGCCCGAGGAGTGGGGCTGAGCAGCAGGCAGGAGATGCTGGGAGCTTTGCAGGGCGCTCAGCTGTCTGCCCGGGAGGAGCGCCACCTCCTCCATGTGCCACGGAGCCTGGTGGAGAGCTGCCCAATGGCTCCTTGTGGATGTGGCCTCGTTTCCTTCAGGATCTTCAGCGTCTGAAGGGCCAAGGAAGCGACAGCTGGACTGGGGTCATGCTTCATTCCCTGAAGGCCTGCGATAAGAGGAACAGAGAGGCATGATGACCCAGCTCTCCCCTCTGGCAGGAGGGAGCGAGGGACAGGCATGTCACCTGCTGGCTGCCCCAACATCCCACTCCCTGGCTTACTTTGGTAGATGTGCTCTCTGTCAGCCCGCTGCTCATCCCTCATGTGCCGCCCTAAGAGCCCTGCGAACACAAAGCCCCGT
This sequence comes from Coturnix japonica, assembly GCF_054131305.1. NCBI lineage: Eukaryota > Metazoa > Chordata > Aves > Galliformes > Phasianidae > Coturnix > Coturnix japonica. The sequence goes on along the minus strand of NW_028188942.1, from coordinate 1,365,407 downwards.
CAGCGACCCCCGCTGTTCCGTGGGTGCAGCATGGAGGGCCGGGGATGGGGGAAGCTCAGCCTCGTGGCTCACCGATGAACCTCACGGCCTCCAGTCGCAGGGTTTCCTGCAGGCTCTGCAGGTAGAGCAGGCAGTCGCCCAGGTAGTCCTGCGCTGCACTCTGTCTCCTCCTCTTGGTCAGCTGAAGAGGGAAGAATGTGAGGTCAGTGCAGGCTGGTCCCGACCCTGTCCTGGGGTGTGGGAATGGGCATACTGTTGCGCATACACACCATGCAGTTGCTGATCTGCCAGAACTGCTCTGTCTGCACCAGGTGCTCCAGCTTCCTCCAGCGCAGGAACCGTGCAGCACCAAGGAGGGCTTTCTGGGAGGCCTGCCAAAGAGCTGAGATAGCACCGCAGCCCGAGCAGCCGCAGAGCCCGTGTCCCCAGAGCCCCTCTGCAGGGAGGATGCAGCAGCAGGGGCTGATGCTGCTGTGGGCTGCAGTACTCTTGATGTATGGGGGGCACCACGGGAGCAGCATCACCCTCCCCCAGATGAACCTGATTCCCACCTTGGACACGTTCTCTTCCTCATCGTGCAGGTGTAGATACAGCAGGACCAGGTTCCTGCACACCGTCTTCTGCATCTTCCTCTTTTCTTGGCCCTCCACAAAGCTCAGCGTTTTGAGGAAGAAGTCGATGGAGAGCTGACGCACCGTGCCGGACTCCTGTGGAGGAGGAAGGAAGGACATCTGTGTCAGCAGCTCCAAGTCCATGGCAAGCAGGGACAGCACCACCAGTGAAGTGGGGGCAAAATCTCCGAGCTGAGAGGATGCAGATCTTGAGGATGCCCTCAGAACTGCTCCAAAGTGTGCAAGCTCTGCCCAGCGGAAAGTCTGCCCAGGACCACGCAGTGCCTGAACCTGGTGAGCGGCCAGGAAAGTCCCCTGGTGCGCTGTCACAAGGCAGCAGGCATGGGCACGCTGGGCTGGCAGCCACATCCCTCGTGTGCTGGACTCCCTATCATCCTTACATCGTTAAGCAGAGCTGGGAGCTTGCCGGCCAGCTCCAGAGCCATGACGCTGAGCTTAACCTCCTTCAGGAGGTGCAGCAGGTTGCTGAATATTGGTAGGGCCGTGGCACGGATGTCACTATCTGCATCCTGCAGCTGCTCCATGATGCACGGCAGGAAGATGATCATTGTCCTTGCCTGTGGGGAAAAACACCCCATCCTTTAGGTACGGCAGCAAGCGTAATGAGGGCAAGGCTACTCCAGTACCAGCCCTGAATAGCAGGCAGTGATGGGGTGGGCAGAGCGCACCAGCTCCTCACTGCCTGAAAAGTTGCCGAGTTGTACATGGCCCCGCTACAGCCCCATGGCAGGCCCAGCCCAACCTGTGGCATTCCTGGCCACCCCTGCTCACCGTGTCCTGCCTCTTGCTGAGCTGCAGGATGCCCCTGAGCACCAGCTGCTGCATGCCCACCCTCTTGCTCTGCAGATAGTGGGCAAAGATTCCTATGATGCGGTGCAGCTCTTTGCTGAGGTCCATGCATTCCAGCATCTGCAACAACAAACGTGGCTCTTAGTGCTGGATCTAACAGTCAGCTTGGGGAAAGACAGCAGGCCCCGAGGGAGGCAGCAGGGCTCGTGCTGCCAGTGGCCTTGCAGCCTCCAGTGTTCTCTGCTTCTGCAGCTGTTGCTCACCTCAACGAGGAAGACCATGGCCACCATATCCCAGGAGTAGAAGTTGGTGCTGAGCAGCTCAACCAGCTGCTGGAAGATGGGGTCACGCAGAGCAGCAGGCAGTTCCCTCATCACCCTGCAGGGATAAGAAGGCACCGTGAGCCCTGAACCAGGCAGACGCAGCTCTGGCTGTGCAGCCCTCTTGCCACTGCTGCAGGGGCCACAGGCTCTGGTGCTGTGGCTGCAGTTTGGCTGAGAACTGGGGACCCCCGTGACACCACAAGGAAGGGCTCCCACCTGGCCACCACCTGCACACCCTGGAGGTGGGTCACAGTGCTGAGAAGCGCGTCCCAGCCCCCCTGCTCCTGGATGGCCTCCATCTGCTCCTGGAGGCCCACGCTGCAGAGCAGCACCTTCAAGGACTGCACCGCGGACCTGCAGGTGGAGAAGGGTGCGAGTCACATCAGGAGCCCCAGCACCGGGTCCCTGGGTGCAGCAGGGGGACGGGGATGTGGCACCTGATGGGAGTGAGCTGGTGCTGCTGTTGCCCCTCCCAGAAGATTTCCACCTCCTGCAGCGTCAGCTCCGTGGTGAAGGACACTTGCAGGAGAAGGGCTGGGAAGAGCTGGGGGAAGATGGCTTCAGCCTCCTTGAGGACCAGAGGCAGCTGGAGTATCTCTGGTAGGATCCTTGCTGCCTGCAGAAAGCACCCGGATATGATTCTTGCCCTGTCCCCTGGGTTTCCACCCCGTCTTTAGAAGTGTAGGGATGGAGAAAGGGAGGGGGGGGGAGGGAGACCCCCAGAGCCCCAGGCAGGTCTATGGATGCATCCCAGGGCAGGAAGAAGGCTCGGGGGTGGACAGGGAAGGGGAGTGGGGACTCAGCTGGGGTTCAGCTGGGTGAATGAGGAACTCACGGCCAGGGCAAGGACACGTGGCCTCTCCTTGATGAATGGGGAGGTGTGCTGCAGAGTGTGGTTTATGAGCACTTGGAACACCTCCTGCAGCACTGTCTTCACGGTTGAAGACTCCGAGAGCATTTCCCTCCACATGGTGACAGCAACTCTGCAGGTCCCCAGGGCTGTCAGCGTGGCTGCTCCTGCCTGGCTGATGGCCGTGGGGTGGGGAGGGGGGGGGAGAGGAGCCCTGAGGGCTGTGGCCCCATACCTGGAGCAGGTGAGAGAGCAGACCAGCAGGCTGCTGACCATCTCCTTTGGGAATTTGCTGGCCAGCACAAGCAAGGCCCTGCTCAGGCTTTCAAGAGCTGGCTTGGCTTTGATGGAAGGCAGGCTGCTGTGGATCGCCTTCACAATCTTTTGCACCTGGAGGGGGGGAGCATGGGTGAGAATGGGATGGCACCAGAGCAGGGCCCTGCTGCCATCCCCACTGCTGCCTGCCGGCCAAGCGCAGTGCCAGGGTTGGAGCAGAGCCCCCAGGGCTGGAGCGGAGGCAGCAGCAGGTTCCCACCTGCTGTGGAGGGAAGCGAGCCTCTCCTGCGAGCACATCCACCATGTGGGCAGCCAGCTGGGTGCTGTGGAGGCTCGGTGCTTTCATGCTCTCAATGGCTGTGAGTAAAATGTTGACCTTTTCAGGGTACAGGAGGTATTTCAGAAGGACCTGTGGGAGGGAGGAGAGGAGGGATGACTTATCCTCTGCTTGGCTGCTCAGCTGTGCAGGTGTCCCAGGAGAACTGGGAGCAGAGGCTGTGCTGGGTGATGCCAGGGATATGAAGCGTGAGGGCCCCAAAGGCACCAGGGCTGCTCGGGGACAGTGCGTGCACTCTTCCTGACACTGCAGGCCTGGGTTCTCCTGTGGGCTCAGGGTTTGCTCTTTGTACCTCGAAGATATTTCTGGCTCTGTCCTCACGGGAAACCTCCTGGTGGAGCGAAGTTTGGCTGTCCCAGAGCTGTGGTACTGTGCGCTCCTCCGGTTGCCATGGCAGTCCTGGACAGGAGCACACACGGTGTCAGTGAGGGGTCTGGGCATCTGGAGGGACCTAGCCCAACACAACTCCTCTCACTTGGGGCAGCGATGAAGATGAAAAGCTGATGAACAGCATTAATCGCCTCATCTCTGGTCCTGTCATCCGTGGAAGTGCAGGACAGGATGAGGTGTCCGACCAGCTTTCCCAGCACGGGGAAGCGTTGGTTCTCCTGGCACTTGTGCTGGAACACCGTGGTTCCAACGAAGCAGGTGCACAGCTGGGGAGAGAGGCAGCACGGCTGAGTGGGCAGCAGGGCCCAGCCCAGGCTCTGTGCAAGCCTGGACACAGGTGGGCTCTGGCTGGAGAGCCAGGATGTGGTCCCAGAGCTGAGTGCGCCGGGACTCCCTACCTCAGGCAAGACGCAGGTGTTGCTGAAGGCGAGCAGCCTGGCAATGCACACCACAGCCCTCTCCTCCACGGCCGCCAGCTGGCACGTGGTGAAGGGCAGCAGGAGCTGTGGAGAGAAAAGTTGCTGTTGTGCCCACAGCACGGGGCACTCGTCCTTCCCCTTGCTCCCCAGCTGCAGCGGGGTGGGTGGTTGCGTCCCTGTCCTGCTGCAGCCCTGCCATCTTCCCGCTGCTCCCCACCCATCCCTCTAACACTACACGGGCTAGTTTTGGGCCAGCACCCCCTGCCCGCAGCAGGCCCTGGGGGGACCTCGTGTGGATCCCTCCTTTGTGGCCTTGAACCATCCCCACAAACCCCAGCGTTGCCACATCCAAACCTCCATGATGTTCTGCAGCTCCAGGAGGACAAAGCGGCCAGCGCTGCTCACCAGCACCTGCAGCAGGTGGTGCAGGGCTTCCATGGTCTGCAAAGGAGGACAGGGGTCAGGGCGGCCTGCCCTGCTGCGTCCTGCTGGCAGCAGAGGGGCATCCCGGGTGCTGGTGCCCAGGAAGCGTCCCCAGGGCTCAGCTGATGCGCACCTCCACGTAGAGTGCCGCATCCAGGTCCGCGTCGTCCTCGTAGCAAGGGAGGTGGAGGACGCTGCCGAGGCAGGCACGCAGGAGACCGTTCTTCTCCTCTGGAAGCAGCCATGCTCCACTGCGAGGGGAGAGAGGGCAGAGGTGTGATGCTCCGCTCAGCACCCTGTGCCCTGCAGCCTGTCCCGCTCAGGGCCCCGGCTGGGACCAATGCCTCCACGCTGGCAAAGCCGTGCTGGGGCGGTACCTCATGGCGGCGATGGTGCTCATGGCCTGCTGCCAGAGCTCCGTGTCCAGGTGCTCGGCGGGCTCCTCCTGCAGCAGCGCCTGTGGGCACAGCGGGATGGGATGGGATGGGATGGGATGGGATGGGATGGGATGGGATGGGATGGGATGGTGCAGTGTGCCCTGCTTTGTGTGCAGAGCCCAAGCACCCCATCCAGGCCCCCAGTCCTGGCCCTCGTTCAGGGCTCCCCAGTGACCTTGCAGTGGAAGGGCTGTGCCCTCAGCCCAGCCCTGCAGTGCTCCATTACCTCAATGCACAGCACCACCTTCAGCACGTAGTCACACAGCTGGCTGTGGACCACGCTGTCCGTGATGGCAGCTGTGCAGGCAGTGCGGACGCAGGCCAGAAAGCGCAGCTTCTGTTCCTGTGTCTGAGACAGGAGGGGAGTTACAGGGGTTGGCATCGGGGGACCCCGACACCCTCTGGGCACAGCCGGGCAGGGGCAGCCATGGAAGCACAGAGTGCACACTACCTGCGGTCTGCATGCACAGCAGGCGTCGATGTAGCTCAGGGGATCCTCGTCCTGAGGTGACACGACGGAGGCAAAAGGATCCTCAGCTGAGTCCACGGGCCCCTGCTGGGGCTGCACCCCATGCACCTCGCCAGGCCCCTGCGGGGCCGTGGGGGTGCGGGATGCTCCGCGCCTCTCTGGCCAAGCCTCTCGAACTCGGAGTGGGGGTCTCTGCTCCATCTCGCAGCGAGGAACAGCGGCGAATGAGCCTCGTGTTCCAGCTCTGCCTCCTGGTGGTCAAAGCCCATTGTAACGGGGCTGTGATCTCACCCCGTTCCATCCGCCTCCACATAGAACCCCTCCTCTTGCCCTGGGCTCGCGCCAGAGCCCCACAGCCGTCCCTGTCCTTGGGCAGGTTCGGTCTGGAAGGAGCCCTTGTATTCACTGTGTGTGTTTGCCACAGCTGCAGTGTTGGGATCCGGGAGTCCTTCTTCAGTCCATCCCCGCATCCCCCCCTGTCAAATTAAACCATGTTCTGGTCTCCATTGGGACGGAGTTGATTTTCCCTTCTTGGCATCTGGTGCTCTGTTTCGGCTTTAGGAGAAAAACAGTGTTGGTAACGCAGCAGTGTTTCTAGCTGTTGCTGAGCTAGATGGGATGGGATGGGATGGGATGGGATGGGATGGGATGGGATGGGATGGGATGGGATGGGATGGTGCAGTGTGCCCTGCTTGGTGTGCAGAGCCCAAGCACCCCATCCAGGCCCCCAGTCCTGGCCCTCGTTCAGGGCTCCCCAGTGACCCTGCAGTGGAAGGGTTGTGCCCTCAGCCCAGCCCTGCAGTGCTCCATCCCTGCAGGCATTCAAAGGCAGGCTGGATGTGGCTCTGGGCAGCCTGGTCTGGTGGTTGGCGACCCTGCACATAGCAGGGGGTTGGAACTGGATGATCTTTGAGATGCTTTTCAACCCAGGCCATTCTATGACTGTACAGTTCCATACTGGAACAAAGATAAAATGGTAACTATGTAAAACATGGAGTCAAACCTGTGTGATTTGTCCACACCAGGAGGTGATTAGAAAACAATTTGTAAGCTACAAAGCTGCTTGCATGAAAGGAAAAGAAAATAAAACTACAAGAATAAGGGAAAACCTTTCTTCCTGAAAATAGGAAGAATAATGGACCTGACATGAAATTTGGGTGAAGCTGCCTGATTTTATGAAGCTATTCCCATTATTTTCTTGGTGCTGTGTTTCCCAAATGAGTGGTTTCTGGCTGTGCTGCAGCACCAGTCTGCATGTGAACATCAACTCTATTCACCATCTGGGAAGATTAGGACTTCCCTTCTCCCACCAGCACCACTGAATTACAGTTACTCAGTGGTTAAACAAAGGAATCCTTAAAGAAGGGTTTACAGCTGTCGTGTTATCTGAAGTGCTTGGGGCATTCTGATGCTATTAAGCTCTATGTATTAACAAGTTCAAAAAGAAAAGGTAGGCATCTGATTGTTGTGACAGTTTCTAAGTTATTTGGAAAGCTGTACCACCCAACCACTCCTTCTGTTTGATGGAGGTGACAAAGCTCAGTTTAATTTCTGACTGCTGTTTAAATCCTGAAGCTGGAGCTGGTTCCTGGAGCAGAAAAAGCTCGGAAGCTGTCCCTCCTACAAGCAGGCACCTCTGAGCAAAATATGACATCTCGATTTCTGATGGTAAGGTCAGGAGACCTGATTCCAGCGTCTAGCTTTCGGATTCATGCTATGTTAGTGGGACCTTTGGCATCTAGCACTGACCAACAGCAACTGACAGGCTGGTAACAGTGCACCCCAAAACAGTTACGTTTCTATTTATGTTATGAGGGAAAATTGTATCGCATTGAGATTTCCAGTTTTTACTCTTTGCAGATCTAACTAGCTGCTGGAAGAATCCTGTACGCCATGTTCACACCATTTCCAATGAGCTGGATGAGTCTGTTGTTGGCATTTTAAAACCACTGACCAGGCAGGCAATATGTATGGAGTATTTGGCTCTCTCTACAGTCATGAATGTTTGAGTATCTTCAACATGTGGCTCATTGCTTCCATTTCAGGCTGCCCAGAGAAGCTGTGGATGCCTGTCCTTGGTGTTGAAGGCGAGGTTGGATGGGTGATGGGCAGCCTGAGCTGGTTAGTGGGCAGCCAGCCCATGGCAGGGTGTTTAGAACTTAATGATCTTGAAGGTTTCTTCCAACCCAAGCCCTCCCGTGATCCTATGATTCTGTGATTTCATTCAGGTTTATTAAGATGAGATGAGTTCTCCTAAATGCGCTGTTCTCCATATGATGATAATTGGAGTCTAGATGGATGACTTAAACCAGACACCAAACTTTCTGATGGCCAAAATGAAATGAAATCAATCCTTTACTGTGTCAGTAGTCTGTAACTAGAGCCCATCAGGTAATTCCCAGCCTCCTGCCTGTATCAGTGGCTGCACACAGTGAAAAAGTCTGATGGGATTTTAACCTCTAAAATGTTCAGAATCAGCCAGAGGGTGAATATATTCACTATGCAAATACCTGCAGGAATAAGCTTGTCATGTATGTCCTCAGGTAGCACAGTAGTTAATGGTGGGACTCAGTAGGTCATGCTGAAAGTTGAGTCTGCTGATCTTGAAGGTCTTTTCCAGCCTACATGACCTTCTGCTAATATTTCTGTATTTATTTCTGTTCAGCTCCCAGAAAACCTCCCACCCAGCCCCCAACTGACCCCGTGGTGAAAAATAAAACAGAAACCTCAGTGATGCTGGCATGGTCCCCTCCGAAGATGCAACGCCCCATTCCAATCGATGGCTACATTGTGGAACGCAAGAAACTAACTGGCTTCACGTGGGTGAGGTGCCACGAGTCTCATGTCCCCGTCCCAGAGTTCACGGTGAGCAATCTGTCTGAAGAGGCTGATGATCAGTTCCGAGTGTCTGCAGTCAATGCACATGAACAGAGCCCGTCTCTGGAATTCCCAGGGAGCGTGCACCTTGGTAAGCACAAAAACCCCAATGGAAATGGGTCAGTGTGAGCTGAGCAGCTGTGTTGGTTCCCTAAAGATGTTTCCTTTGACTTTAAGGATAGTAGTGCATTAACACACCAAAGGCTTTCCCTTCTTCCTAGTTCTCCTATCAACCTCCAGCTACCACTAAAGTGATACAAGTTCTGTTTCTGTGACAGAGACATGAATATCCTTATCTTTTGATATCTCACATGTGCAAGAGGCAGAACTTTCTGTAACAGATTTGAAGCATAGAAGTGCTTCTTCCAGCACTCATGCAAAGGGAGAAGAAGAAATGTACCTATGATTTAATCTTCCATCTCTAAATGAGATACCAGACTTGCATCTAAAGAGCATTAAGACATCCATGTTGTTCTTCCTCAGAACCAGTCCTGGCTGTAAAATCCCCCCTAACAACTGGTGAAGCTGTACCTGGAGGGGATGCCATGTTTACTATTGACCTTATAACAACGTGTTGCAGCACTTGGTACCTCTATGGTAAAGTCTTACAAGAAAGTGAGACCTGCATCATCAAGAGAACCCAAACTAATCACAGCCTAATCATAAAGAACGTCACCAAGAACGATGATGGAGCAGAAGTGAAATTTGTTGCCGAAAATGTTGATGTCAGCAGCAAGATGAGAGTGAGAGGTATTTGCTTTGATCCTTCTCCTTTCATCTTACAGTCAAGGCATAGTTGCTGTGATCTGTTGATTAGAACTGGGGCTGCAGGCATTCACTGCCTGTACCAAATACCTGAAATTGCATCCCATGGACTGACGTGAGTCCTGGTAATGACCTAAACATGATAGCACCGAGTGTAGGGTAAGCCAATCTACCCAGCTGCTTGGTATCTGAACCAGATTGCTTCATGCCAGCTGATGAATGTCTGCAGTTCACAGGTATTGGCCAGTGCGTTCAGTCAGCAGGTTTACCACTGCATCACCATAGAGCAGTACTTTCAGATCCAGGTTCAGACAGCCTTTCTGATTGCACTGGAATAGTTTAGAAGTAGGGGAGCAATCATTCCAATAATATCTCTATCAATCAGCTTTGCATGACAAAATAGAACAAATAAACATTCATTATGGGAGGACCTGTTTGTCATTGGGTGGAAACCTCTGCAGAAGCATGTTTAGAGCATTCTTAATCAGTAGAAGGAGATGTTTGGTTGATTTTTACTTAGTAAATCCGGCAAGAAGACCAAATGAAATATCTTGAATTGCTCAGCAGTGACACAATGATGAGTGCAGGAACAGAAGGTGATACTTTTTCAGAGATGTTGCAGCAAACATTGACCACGTTAGCCTGATATCAATTGAAATAACGAGGCCTTTGCTCCTGACAGGTGCTGCAGTGAGATTTACCAATAAGAGCAAAGATGTAGAAAAGATCTCCGCTCGGCTGCATGAGGAAGCCAAATTGCAGGCTGAGCTTTCAGACACAGGCGCTACTGTGGAGTGGATGAAGGATGGGAAGGAGCTCAAGGCCAGTGAAAATTATGAACTGCAAATTGTGGGGAAGAAACACACCCTGAAAATTCACAGCGTCTCAATGGATGATGCTGGAGGTTGTCAGTGCATGTGTGAGGGGGATAAAATGCTCTATCAGCTTTCAGTGAAAGGTATGTGACAGTCTGGGCTGTCCTCTTCCTGCCCAGGGCCAGCAGACTGCATTCACCTGACTCCCCGACAGTCCAGCTGTTGTCAGACAGCATCTGGGGTGTTTTCAGTGGCTGTTTTGACTTGAACTGGCCAATCTGCTTTGTAGAGCCATTTGATTTCTGTGTTCTGTCCTGTGATTCGTCCCTAAGATATAGAGGAAATCAAGGGAAAGATAGGAAAAAGAGCATCCCAGCCTTCCTGCTCTTCTCTCAGGTTGGCCACGAGAGATGATGTAAACAGTTCTTTTTGTAGCAGTGATCCCAAGTGTAGAAGAGACCTGTGAAGAGTCACAGGGATGTTTCCTTAGCTGTCATTCCATGGTGGGCTTTTTCTGACACAGATGTAGAGAGAAACTGAACTTTCCCACCCAGGTCTCTGTTTTGCTGCAGGGTGTAGGTCTGATCTCTGAGATCCACACGCTGGGCCTTGATTGCAATAAATGAGAGCCCTTTGTTTGCTCCAGTGGAAGACTTTCCATTTCTGCAGTACCCTCTGCGGATGACACAAATGCAAATGCACCTTCTTCCCAGCAACAATTGCCTTTTTTTTTTTACACTGAGTATGCATGACGCTCTTCATCATATTCTGCTGGCTTGTCACCCTTGTTGATCCATGGAGAGACGAGAAAGCCCTAGAGTAGTGTATGCACTTTGGCATTGGAGAGCTTACTTAATTGCTTCTTCTCAAAGAACAAACTCCAGAGAGGCATGGAGACAGCTCCAAAGAGAATTGAATAATGGGTATAAATTTAAGGAGAGCAGAACACCCTGCCAAGGCTTGTCAGCTAGTCTTAATTTTGCTTTTCTTCTCTTTCTTTGTCACGATAGCATAATATTTCATACTGGCAGTTCTGCCCACAGAATTAACTGGCACAGGCTGCCCGGGGAGGTGGTGGGATCCCTGGGAGGTGTTCAGGACCAGTTCTTGGGACCAGTGCTTTTTTACATGGTTATCAGTGACACCAATGATGCAATGGAGTGCACCCTCTGCTGTTTGCTGAGTGGTGCGGCTGATGCAGTGGAAGGAAGGGATGCCATTCAGAGGGAGCTCAACTGAGAGGTTGGCCTAGGTGAATCTAATGAGGTGGAACACAGCAAAGTGCAAGGTTTTGCACTTGGGCTGGAGGAATCCCAGGCATTTCTACAGCCTGGGAGGAGCAGTCCTTAAGAGAAGCCCCGCAGAGAAGGACCTGGGGGTCCTGGTGGATGAAAAACAGAACGTGAGCCATCAGCGTGCTCTTGCAGCTCAGAGAGCAAATGGTCCCCTGGGCTCCATCAGAAGAGGGGATGGCCAGCAGGGACAGGGAGGTGATTGATCTTCATGATCCTTGAGGTCCCTTCCAACCCGGGCCATTCTATGATTCTGTGATTACACTTGCTGTCAGAAATAACGGCAGCTGTACAGAAGCTGGATATATTTTGGGACAGTTCTTGTAACCAGCTGATTTTAAGACCCTGCCAGAGTTGAGAGTCTAAATTGCATGTCAGAAGAAAACTGGTAAAGTGGCTATTGCTCATTCTTTTTCATTTGCTGATTCTTTCTTTAGGGATCCTTTTCCAAAGGAGATTCTGGTGCTGGAAGCAGTTGAAGAAAGGACCTAAGCAGCTCTTGCCAAGAGTGCTTGAAGTCCCTGTGGAGAGAAGCAAAGAACTTGGGCTTCCTCTGGGATGCTCCCCACCATGTCTCAGGAAGGAGACCAACCGCTGTTCCACTTTCTGCTCTGTGTGTGGAAAGGTACGTCTGGGTTTCTTCTGCTTGTTTTTTCTTTCTTTTTCTGGCTTTGAAGGAGAAGGGGTGGAGCAAGGGGAGACCCACTGGTCATTTGTTACCTCAAGAACAGGATGGATTCTGCATTGACTGTGAAAAACCTGGGCTAGTAGCATGGGCATGTTTCAGGCTGGACTCTTCTTTGGCTGCTTGGTTTCCTTTTTGCTACAGGGAGACAGCTGTCTAAAGGTGTGTTTTCAAACCCACTCTCCAAAACCATGTTTCATTGTTGCAGGTGGTTCAGTGAGCTCTTGCAGTGCAGATGCTGTAGTTTGCTGTAGAATCTGAATGGTTTCTGTTCCTAGGGAAGGAATGGGAGGAGGTAGTGAGAAGAGAATTCAATGCCTAAGGGGAGGGGAGATCGGGGATTGGTGGGAGAGGGAGCCAATAGGAGGGAGAGAGAAGTTGGGCGCAGGGTGATGGTAACATCCCTTTGTGACGTCATAATGCTCCTTTGTGACATCATAATGCTCCCTTGTGACGTCATAATGCCCCTTTGTGACATCATAATGCCCCTTTGTGACATCATAACGCCTTTTTGTGGCGTCACAATGCCCCTTTGTGACATCACAATGCCCCTTTGTGACATCATAATGCTTCTTTGTGACATCACAATGCTTCTTTGTGATGTCATAATGCTCCTTTGTGATATCACAATGCCCCTTTGTGATGACATAATGTCTCCCCTTTGTGACGTCACAATGCCCCTTTGTGACATCATAATGCTTCTTTGTGATGTCATAATGCCCTTTGTGATGTCATAATGCTCCTTTGTGTTATCACAATGCCCCTTTATGACGTCACAATACCCCTTTGTGATGTCATAATGCCTCTTTGTGACATCATAACGATCCTTTGTGACGTCATAATACCCCTTTGTGACGTCATAATGCTTATTTGTGATGTCATAATGCCCCTTTTTGACATCATAATGCCCCTTTGTTACATCATAATGCCCCTTTGTGACATCATAATGCTTATTTGTGACATCATAATGCCCCTTTGTGACATCATATCACCCCTTTGTGATGTCATACTACCCCATATGAAGTCCAGGCAGAGTCAAAACTTATGGACCTGCACGAGGATCACTTTCAAGACAGTGGCTCTGTTGCTTCAAGCTTATTTGCTTCGTCCTGCCGCCACTCTATTACCAAGTATCAGCAACCTCTTGCATGATTCAACTTGCAAACGTTTGACACTAACCCTTGTGTTTCTGTGCCTTCCTAGATAATTCGAGCCCTTGTCAACCCCAAAGATCCAAACCAAGTAGTGATGTGCAGTGTGTTTCCATCAATGGAGAGTTCTTATTAAGCACGAATCGCTGCAATTCGGATGACAGCCTTCCACATGGTAACAGTGATGGACACAAGGGGCTCATCCACGTTCATGCTCTCATATCTCCTGGCTCTGCTGAAGCTCCTGACCTGAGCCTGCCAGACACCACAGTCACCTGCCTGGATTGTGACCCAGCGCCTTTGCAGTGCTGCCCATCCCAAGCACAGCCCGAGTGCCCCAACAGCAGCAGCACCATGCAGGAGCAGGGCAGCATCAGTGAGGTGAAGCTGAGCATCTTAGATGGGGACTTAGAGTCAGGCTGCCAGTCCCAGGCACCAGGCAGCAGCACCAGCTCTGAGCCACTCTCATCTTGACAAGAGGAGTCCCATCTTCACCCTTGACCTCTCAAGCCCTCCTGTCTTTTATTGAATAAAGTCACTCTCATGCTCAATCATCGCCTTGGCTGCATTCCGAGTCTTCATTCACAGGGATTGGGATGAATGCAACAAACAGCAAGGCAGCTCAGCTTGCAATGCTATGGCTGTGGGGTTCGTGCAGGCAGAGCTCTGGGTTCCCATTTTGCATGGCTTTGGGATGTCAGCAGCATGATCTCTACCATTTTGTATGGCAGCAAATAATCTCTAGCATCCAGGTTGCTGCTCATGATAATCCGAGTCTTCCTGGCTGTCGCTTTGTGATACCTTTTAAAGCCTTTTGATACTCTTTGATGCCTTGGCTGCTCCCTAACACCTCTGTCCTCCTGCCATGTTGACTCATGTCTCCCACTTTGAAGCTGGCTTTGCAGATCATCTCCAGCCCTGTCATCATCACGCTGCAGCAGGAGGTGCTCACCTGGCCCAATGTCTGGCAGTGCTGCTTGTTCTGCAGATGAGCAGCTGCCTCCTCATCTCTTCAGCTACAGTAGTTTTTCTCAGGGCAGTTAGATGCAGTCATGCTCCTCTGGATTTGGTGTGTTAAATCCATGCTGCAGGGCAGCAGTCAGTGCAATACAAAGGCGTTCTGTGTGCCACAGCATTTCTCCAGGGGCTGCCAAAGGTAGAAGCACAACACAGCACCATCCTTCTGACAGTAATGTCTGTGAGTGTTAGACATGTGAGCACTGCATCATCCCCAGCGTGTCAGTGCTTTTCCACACCAACCTGACTCTCACACTCTGCACTGAATGTAACTCTACTCTTGTGGAGACAAATGCTTTCTGTCACATCCTCCATCCCTGCAACCATTTGCCGGTAGGCAGCTCTTGCAGAAGAATCAAGCAGCAGATTCTGCTTTTGCTCACCCTACAGCATGCAAATGCTATGAAAGCAGAAATAACCTGGCGTGCTCTGGGTCTGCAAGGCTGCACAGATGGGAGAGGTAGATTGTGTTTTTGCAGTGGAAGTTTCCAGTATTTTCAGTACATAGTGTAGGCCCTAACTGAATGTATAACCCTCTTGTAAAACAGCTGTATAAGTAGTTTTTCCACCAAGAAAGTTGCTGAACAGAGTTAAGTTCAGACTGGGGGCATTCTGACATGGGTAGAATTGAGACAAGCACAAGATAAATACGCAGGGTGGGTAGAGCCCAGCACAGCACAGAATGAATGTACTGACTGTTGGAAACATTGCCCTTCTCTGTCCGCAGAAAAGTACAAGGCAAACCTAAAAACAAGAGGTTGGTAATTGACCTTCTATGGAAATGAATCCTAGCAACAGTCTGGAGGAGTGTGTGAGCCTGAGATGCTCAACCAATGAGAGCCATGAGAGCATCACCTGCATTGGGTTTAGGGCATAGAACAGAATTAATGTCACTGACTGGTGTGCAATTTCTCCCTTGCCAACAGGGGATGTTTGCGCAGTATTGCAGTAATGAATAAGCACTGCTGCTATCGCTGCCATCTTTGCCTAACTAGAAATCTTTGACTTTGAGAGTTTCTCACACAAGGGGAGAGGGTAAGAAAGTAAAGAGGCACAGAAAACTAAGGGAAACTGCTCTTCTTTATCTTACCTATAAAAATTGATACAATTGATGCTGTCGTGCATTTTTTTTTAATTATTTTTATTTTTTTTTTGCCAATGTCAGTTAGATTGTTTTAAAATATCCACACACCAAAATCTGACTACCAAGCAAATGTAATGAAAATGAAATGAAGGTGAGTTAGCGGAAAGCACAAGGCCATATTATATCAGGCTCTAGCAAATTTACAGGCAGTCACTGCACGAAGAGGTAGATTTGAGTTGCACATTATATGATTCCCACAAAGATTAATGAAATCTGAAGCTTTCAATATATTTCCCCTATAATCAAAAGAGAACGGATCCCCAGGGTCTGTCCCGCAGACGTTCTTTCCGTGGTCTCTGCTGCCACCTGCTGGCCAATACACGGAACTGCCACTGTTGGGCGTTTGGTGCCGCAGGAAGCACAACGCAGATCTGAGTTCTGACCGGTCTACGCAGCAAATCCGCCAATCTTTATTGTGATAAGCCCTCCACATGGCATTGCACACGCACTCGAACACGCAACAGGCATAGATTTCTCCTAACTCCTCGAGGAGCAGGCAAGCAGAACAACTGAGCGCACCACTGCTTGTGATTGGGCCACCCCCATCATAGAGATGTGTGTTAGATCTTTTACCCACCCCTGGCATTTTTGGCTACAAGGGCACACTGCTGGCTCATGGTCAATCTGTCGTCCACCAGGACGCCCAGGTCCCTCTCAGCAGAGCTCCTCTCCAGCAGCTCTTCTTTCTGCTTACACAAGGAAGATAGTCTTGTCAATGCAGAGAAATGAATCACAGAATCACAGAATGACCCGGGTTGGAAGGGACCCCAAGGATCATGAAGCTCCAGCCCCCCTGCCTGGAAGGGCCACCAAACTTCCATGTTTAGTAATGAAATAAATTAAATAAATGACAAAATTTCCTTTCAGAGAGTTGCATTCACACCTTGACTTAGGTTTGTACAGCTTGGGCATTTGGTCAGACGTGTTCTGAAGTCAGGTTTTTCTTTGATTGAGAAAGCATTGAACTAGTTCCTCATTGATGTACAGTTCCTTAGAAATGGAGTAGTCCCCACTTCAGACCAGCTCCTACTGGATCCCATTTCCTGAGAGTCCCCCAAGAAATTCTGGAGGAATCAGTTTGCTTTCTAATCTACCAACTGTCTGATGCTTTCAACACCTTGAATAAATTGCCAGTTGCTGACTTGTTTCTTTTTGTAAATCTGTTGATGCACGCACAAAAAATGGATCAGAGCACGGGGTCTTATCTGGAGATGGGAAAACAATTGGATAAACAGAAAATTGTTATTTGCAAGTTTTGCAGATCTGTAAGTGGCTTTTCAAGAGATTGTACCACTTCTGCACATTGATTGTCTGACAGTTTCCCTATGATTTTACTTAAAAATGAAGAAGCAATGAAAAGCTCTGTGCTCTGTGGGTGTGCATGGCTGGCTCTGCCCTTCTCATAGAGGAGAAAATCAACATTTTCACCCCTGGTTCCTACACTTAGATAAAATCCCCTCCACTTACCTGCAATTTTCCTATGTGTGGAAACAGCCTGACCTCAGATGGGGTGAAGCAGCTTCTATTTGTCCTTTCTCATTATTGAGGAAATAATCTGTATTCTTGGTGTCACATCATTCACATGAATACTGTGTTTGAACTCCACTTGTACCTGCCAAAGATCCTGCTACCTTCTCAGCTCAGTGAAGATTTGGCCTGCTATCTGCCCTGAATTGTAATGCCAAGTATTGGCTTTTATTTAGTTTTTCCAGCAACGTTTTGTTACATTGAAACCTGCTTTTCTATTTTAACTATCACCACCACTTTGCTGTGATCAGTGGAGATGAAAGTTTATCCTGTGGATATATTATGCCTTGAGGAAACAAATGACTCCCTGACACTCAACCATCTCTCATTTTCAATATCCTTAAACAATTCTCTCACTGACTTCCTGCTGTTCATCTTCATGGCATCTCGCTCAAGCTGAAACCCATCAGAAATTCAAAAAGGTGCCACTTATCCTAAAGACCGGGAGGTGGGAGCTGATTTTACAGTTCAGTGTGAAAGAACATGAATGAGAGGAAGCAAGTCTTGAGAAACAACTTCACCAGCTGGAGTCAAACAGGCACATCTGGAAAGGACTGTCAGATGCAGCTTTTTCACTTATCAATTCAGATCCAAGCATGACATTCAGAAGACAAACGCAAAGTGATGCTGAGGGAAATAGAGAACTGTGGTAGAGGTCATGAAATACTGAGACAAACACAGGGTTTAAAAAGAGATTTTCAATAAAAGAACTACATAATTTCAAGTTGTATATTTTTCTCAGGTTGTATTACGTCTAATGTCTGGACTGTGGCAGAAAAGAGGCTGCAGTGTTGTTCTCTGTAGGAAGAGGCCAGTAGTTGTCCCATGTCAGACAGAACCATTTCAAGTGCTGGCCAAAGCTGAGTCAAGGAGTGATGCTGCTGGCACTTCTGTGATAACTTTGTTAAGGAAGGTTAAAACCACTGCATAGCATATGTGAGAGCTATGAGCAAGAATGATGTGAGACAAACAGCCCTGCAGTCACCAAGGTCAGTGAAGAAGGAGGAGAGGAGGCTTAGTGGACATGGTGGTGATGGACTGATGATTGGGCTGGATGATCTAAGTGGTCTTTTCCAGCTCTCATGATTCTATCATTCTGTGACAGGTGATGTTAGTTTTGTTGACAGGTTCAGCAAGGTGAACTGGGACCAGAGGTACATCCCAAAACCTTTGAGTTGCTGGACTGGAGATAATCTTCCCAAAATAACTAATGAAAATAGTAGAACCATAAAAGGAATTTCTTTATCACTATGAGAAAAAGGGAGGGATCCTTTGGCTAATGAAGGCCTGATCTGGCAAAGCCAGAGACAGTTTGCTTTGCACCACATTTATTTGACTTTCCAGAATGGTGTACTTACTTTCCAGGTATTTCTAAACAGTGATTTTTTATTTACAAACATGGCTAACAGCAGGTTAAAAATTCTTTCTTTTCTTTGTTTCCTTTCTGCTAAGAATGAATGAATTTAATGTAGTCTTTTTCTTGCTTCCTTCTTTACGAAGGAGACAGCTGCTGCATCATGGCAAACAAACATTCAGATGGTTTGGAGAACAAGTCCTTACACAGACTACAGTGTACAGCAATAAAGGGCACACACAGCAACATGCAAGTGTGTAGTCCAACCACTGACTCATCCCCACCACACCCACTAAATCATGTCCCTCAGTGCTATATCAGGGACTGCACCACTTCCCTGGGCAGCCTGTTCCAAAGCATTGCAACCCCATCTGGGAATCATTTTTTCCTAATACTGAACCTCTCCTGGCACAACTTAAGGACATTACCTCTGGTTCTACGACTATCAAAAAGAGAATTCAGTAGATATAAACAGAAACTTATCCACCTGATATCTGATAACAGACACTGGGGTCCTGTTTCCTTTCTGTTAACCTAATCCATGGCAATGAAAATTGGCACTAAAAATCTTCAGCTACAGGACAAGAGGTAATGGCCTCAAGTTGCACTAGGGGAGTTTCAGGTTGGATAGTACAATAAATTTCTTCTCATCAAGAGTAGCAGTGCACTGGAACAGGTTGCCCAGTGTGATAAAGTGTTTGCTCATTAAGACCAGGATGTGGTCTTAGGAAAATTGATGATCATTATGGTCCTTTTCAACCCAGGCCATTCTGTGATTCTATGATATGCCTTGAATAGCTGAGACAATGCATCCTTTCTTGTTTCCCTCTCTGTGTTACACAGAGACAAGACTGATGGTGAACTGCCAGCACTGCTGAGCAGAGATGCAGCTTTAGTCTTCATTTGTGTGCATGCTTTTCTACAGGCCCACGCACTGCTAACATCACAGAAGATGAAAGTGGTTTTAATCAGAGCAGAAAACGTGGAGAAAAATATCACACTGTAGCCAATAAAGAAAAACTTTCAGTGATACTCAGTTCAGAAGGCATTCATTCTGGCCTCCTTTGTAGTTTGTTTCGTTTAGGCTCTTTTTGTTGTTATTACTGTTGTTCAGTTTTCTGCTAGAAAGAGACTAAATGAATGGAAATTGATTGGTGTATCTAAAGTTATGTACAGGGATAATAATAATAATAATTCTATAATCAGTGATTCCCATCTCACAGTAACCTTGAAGATAGAAATGTCAACATGGATGCATGGATACACCACTGTATAAACGAGCATTGCAGTCATTTCAACTTTTACCTGTTGAAATTCTTTTGTGGAGTAAAATTCAGAAGGCAAAATCAGCCCAGTCAAAGACATGTCCCTGTAAGGTAGTCTCGTAGAGAGAAGCATGCTGTACTTGTTATGAGAGAAGAGTTGACGTCTACACTTGAAATGCCTGCCAATTTAAGCAGGCAAATCGATACTCATGGTATTTTCTTGCTGCTCAGCTTTTTCTGACTCCCTATGTAGACCAGCCCTAGGCAGAGAGGTAGGGTACATTCTTATGTGCATCCCATAGTTTTAGATATAGTCTCAGTACAGCTTTTTGACAGAGCAAAGTAACTCCTCAAACAACTACCTCCCATTCTTTCAGTAGACTGCTGAAATCCCATTGAGCACATTGTCTTTCGCTGGCCCTGCACAAGGGATTCTCTGAGAAATTTCAGGCAAAAATGTTAATTCCCAACAATCTCTAGCTAAATTTAATATAAGGGTAAGACTTGTACGGCATATCTACAGAATCACAGAAGCGTTAAGGTTGGAAAAGAGCACTAAGATCATCTAATCCAACCATCCAACCATCACCACCATGCCTGCTAAATCTTGTCTGTTAGTGTCACAGGGAGCATGAGTTGAGATGGAGAAGACAGAAAGGGAGTAGACGTGTTCAGGGTATTCCTGCCACCCTTTCTAATGACACAGCTGTGCCATTGGCAGTCCCAACTTCATATATGCAAACCAAACAACTTAGCCAGTGTTTTCCTAGCCATACTGAAAAGAAGTCTTCAGTATTCACAGAATTAAAGAATCATTAAGGTTGGAAAAGACCTCAAAAGATCAAGTCCAACCATCAATCATATTGCCAAGGAATACTGTGTTAGTAAGACAGTTCAATACCTACCATCTGTCTGTGGATTGCATCACAGGTGTCTGGATACAAAACCTACTGTGCCCTTACCCCATACCTTTCTGTTCCATTGCCTCCAGCAGTGGGTTCCTAAAATTTGCATTAGATATAATGTGAAAGCAGTATGATACTCAGCAAGTTGAACTTTGTAAAGCACCACAAGCATTAAAGGCATTCAGTAACCAGTAACTGCTGCTCCTGAGCATGGGCTCAGGTCCATTTTGATACTTAGGCTGGCTTTCGCAAAGGCTGAGGAAATTCTTTCCTTTACAAACAATTAGAGAAATCATGTGTGTATCCATGCACAGCCTGTTCTCCACCAAGGCAAAACGTAAGTCAATTGCTAGTACCACAAATCTTAGAAATGGCAGGCTTCCTCATCCTACAGTTTAATTCTTGGCAGTTTTGATAGATTTCTAAGGCAGAGGTAAATAATCTTGAAGAGTCTTTTAAGGTGATTGTGCCAGCATCAAACCACCCTCATTTAAATATACAAAGAAATCTAAGGTAGTATCACAGACCATGTCTGAAAGTACTTTAAAAGGAGGTGAATAAATTAGAAATGTTTTATTTTTACACTCTTTCAACACTCAGAATAATTTCTTCCCATAGATTTAAAATAGGATGAATAGGCCCAGTGCTTTCCAGCTAGGGATCTCTGAGGACCATTTTCAAAACGGTTACTACAGCTACAGAAATTTAATCTCATCCAAATTTCTTACTGCTGATGCTCTAAGAACTGCATAGATTCGATATGAAAAATTTACCATTTGTTGCCTCCACTTTGTATTGGTTTCCAACCTGGATTATCCCCATCTGAACTTTGCTGTTTTTTATTCTAGTTGGCTACAGTACTGAATGGGAAAGAAAGGAATTCAGCAATGACATTCAGCACAAGTTTGGAACTCATTCAGTCATGACCCCAGTGGAAGAGTTCAGACTAAATATCTCAATGAATTTCACTGTTTCTTGTTTAAGTAGTGATTACATGAGGGCAATAGGATTCTATGTCCCAACTGTTGGCTGAGTGATGCACTTGACTATTAATCTAGAGTTACAATGCAGGTTAATGCTGTTATCTTTACAGCTCCTGCGAGAGTTGGGGTCTGGGTCAGGTGTTTAAAAAATGAAATGAAAAAAGAATTAAAAAAATATATTGAAAGCTTCAGATTTCCTTAATCTTTGTGGGAATCATATAATGTGCAACTCAAATCTACCTCTTTGTGCAGTGACTGCCTGTAAATTTGCTAGAGCCTAATATAATATGGCCTTGTGCTTTCCGCTAACTCACCTTCATTTCATTTTCATTACATTTGCTTGGTAGTCAGATTTTGGTGTGTGGATATTTTAAAACAATCTAACTGACACTGGCAAAAAATTAAGAATACAAAAAAAAAAAAAGGAACGACAGCATCAATTGTATCAATTTTTATAGATAAGATAAAGAAGAGCAGTTTTCCTTAGTTTTCTGTGCCTCTTTACTTTCTTACCCTCTCCCCTTGTGTGAGAAACTCTCAAAGTCAAAGATTTCTAGTTAGGCAAAGATTGCAGCGATAGCAGCAGTGCTTATTCATTACTGCAATACTGCGTGCACATCCCCTGTTGGCAAGGGAGAAATTGCACACCAGTCAGTGACATTAATTCTGTTCTATGCCCTAAACCCAATGCAGGTGATGCTCTCATGGCTCTCATTGGTTGAGCATCTCAGGCTCACAGACTCCTGCAGACTGTTGCTAGGATTCATTTCCCCTGGAGAAATGCTGTGGCACACAGAACACCTTTGTATTGCACTGACTGCTGCCATGCAGCATGGATTTAACACACCAAATCCAGAGGAGCGTGACTGCATCTAACTGCCCTGAGAAAAACTACTGTAGCTGAAGAGATGAGGAGGCAGCTGCTCATTTGCAGAACAAGCTGTACTGCCAGACATTGGGCCAGGTGAGCACCTCCTGCTGCAGCGTGATGATGACAGGGCTGGAGATGATCTGCAAAGCCAGCTTAAAAGTGGGAGACGTGAGTCAACATGGCAGGAGGACAGAGGTGTTAGGGAGCAGCCAAGGCATCAAAGAGTATCAAAAGGCTTTGAAAGGTATCACAAAGCGACAGCCAGGAAGACTGGGATTATCATGAGCAGCAACCTGGATGCTAGAGATTATTTGCTCCCATACAAAATGCTGCAGACATCCGAAAGCCAGGCAAAATGGGAACCCAGAGCTCTGCCTGCACGAACCCCACAGCCATAGCATTGCAAGCTGAGCTGCCTTGCTGTTTGTTGCATTCATCCCAATCCCTGTGAATGAAGACTCGGAATGCAGCCAAGGCGATGATTGAGCATGAGAGTGACTTTATTCAATAAAAGACAGGAGGGCTTGAGAGGTCAAGGGTGAAGATGGGACTCCTCTTGTCAAGATGAGAGTGGCTCAGAGCTGGTGCTGCTGCCTGGTGCCTGGGACTGGCAGCCTGACTCTAAGTCCCCATCTAAGATGCTCAGCTTCACCTCACTGATGCTGCCCTGCTCCTGCATGGTGCTGCTGCTGTTGGGGCACTCGGGCTGTGCTTGGGATGGGCAGCACTGCAAAGGCGCTGGGTCACAATCCAGGCAGGTGACTGTGGTGTCTGGCAGGCTCAGGTCAGGAGCTTCAGCAGAGCCAGGAGATATGAGAGCATGAACGTGGATGAGCCCCTTGTGTCCATCACTGTTACCATGTGGAAGGCTGTCATCCGAATTGCAGCGATTTGTGCTTAATAAGAACTCTCCATTGATGGAAACACACTGCACATCACTACTTGGTTTGGATCATTGGGGTTGACAAGGGCTCAAATCACCTAGGAAGGCATAGAAACACAAGGGTTAGTGTGAAATGTTTGCAAGTTCAATCATGAAAGAGGTTGTTGATATTTGGTAGTAGAGTGGCGGCAGGACGAAGCAAATAGGCTTGAAGCAACAGAGCCACTGTCTTGAAAGCGATCCTCGTGCAGGTCCATAAGTTTTGACTCTGTCTGGACTTCATATGGGGCAGTATGACATCACAAAGGGGTGATATGATGTCACAAAGGGGCATTATGACGTCACAAATAAGCATTATGACGTCACAAAGGGGCATTATGACTTTAAAAAGGGGCATTATGACGTCACAAAGGGGCATTATGATATCAGTAAAGGACATTATGACGTCACAAAGGGGCATTATGATGTAACAAAGAAGCATTATGACATCACAAAGGGGCATTATAACATCACAAAAGAACATTATGATGTCACAAAGGGGCGTTATGACATCACAAAGGAGCTTTATGACGTCACAAAGAGCATTATGACGTCACAAAGGGGTATTATGACATCACAAAGGGGCATTATGATATCAGAAAAGGACATTATGATGTCACAAAGGGGCATTATGACGTCACAAAGGAGCTTTATGACATCACAAAGGAGCTATATGATGTCACAAAGGGGCATTACGACGTCACAAAGGGACATTATGACGTCACAAAGGGGGCATTATGATGTCACAAAGGGGCATTATGATGTAACAAAGAAGCATTATGACATCACAAAGGGGCATTATGACATCACAAAGGGGTGTTAACATCACCCTGTGCCCAACTCCTCTCTACCTCCTATTGGCTCCCTCTCCCACCAATCCCCGCTCTCCCCTCCCCTTAGCCCCGCCATCCGCCCCCGTTAGGCCCCGCCCTGCCCCTCACACCCACTCCCTGCCGCCATCTTGCCCCGCTCCGCTCACCCACC
Source organism: Coturnix japonica (assembly GCF_054131305.1). Lineage (NCBI taxonomy): Eukaryota > Metazoa > Chordata > Aves > Galliformes > Phasianidae > Coturnix > Coturnix japonica. The sequence continues at coordinate 1,341,505 of NW_028188942.1, read as the reverse complement.
TGCCCGGTTTCGCCCGGCCCGAACCGGGAACCGCTGAAGGGACGGGGAGGGCAGCAGAGATGGGGACGGGGTCTAGGGCGGCCATTCTGAGAGACAGCCCTTCTGAGGGCTGAGCTGCAGGGCAGTGGAGAAACCCACCCGTGACCAGGGTCACATCAAAGCTGCATGAGGCTGTGTTACTAAACACGGTGCCACACGGCCTGCAAAACCATGCGGGGGGGACAAAACATGGCACGTACCTGGCAGTGAGATCACCTCAAGCTATCTGCAGCAGTTCCTTGTCGCTTTGCTCGGATGAAATGAGAGCAAAAGCTGCACCGAGGCAGTGGGTGGAGGGCGAGGAGAGGAGAGAGAAAGAGCAGGTCAGTGAGCAGGGCTAAGACAGTCATGGAATAACACACACAGCACAACCGTCCCATCCACTTGCTGCAAGTCATGCTGAGTCTCAGGCTACGTGATGCCTGTCCGCCCAGCAACTTTACGATGCTTCCACAACTGAGCAAAGAAGAGCTGCACCAAGCCCTTGGATGATGGATTCCCTGCTCCTGCTGGCTTCAGCCTTCTGCATTCCAATTCCAATCTAAACCATTCCTGCGGTGGTAGTACTTGAATCCTCATTTGGGGCTGGACCTCAACAGGTCAACACATCAGAAATAACACAACGTGCATCTGGAAGACGTGTCTCAAAGCCCAGAAAATCTAACTCTCTGACCTTGGCACAATTCACCAACCAAGAGCCAGGCCTTGACAACTTGGCTGATCTGGGCATGCGGGAGGGGGGCAGACAGTGGACCACAAGTGTCCATTTCCACTGCAGCTCCCTGTAGAGAACAGCACCAATCAGCAGGCGTGAATCAATTCATTCACAAGCTGCACAATGACTCTGTTCTTTACATGATAAAAAAACACACAGAGATTCCTGACCAAAAAGTTGGGAGTTAATAACGACCAAAGAGGTTCCTGTTCCTACGCCTCATCCTCTCACCCCAACTCCTGGGTGATGCCCACAGGCTTCAAGTCAGCTCTCAAATCCACTGAACTCCCGTCACGGAACTCCATCAAAAAGGATGTCACACATGTGACACTTACATACATGAGAATGTATGTATCAGAAACAGTGACGCCAGCAGGAGCAGAGAGGTGACTGTCCCCCTGTACTCAGCACTGGTGATGCCACAACTCTAATTCTGTGTCCAGTTTGTGGCCCCTCACTGCAAAAAAGACACTGAGGCATTGGAACGTGTTCAAAGAAGGGCAACAAAGCTGGTGAGGGGTCTGGAGCACAATGGAGCCATATGAGAAGAGGCTGCGGGAGCTGGGAATGTCCAGCCTGGAGAAGAGGTGGCTCAGGGGAAACCTCATTGCTCTCTAAAACTTCCTGAAGGGAGGTTGCAGTGAGCTGGGGGTCGGCCTCTTCTCTCATGTCATTACTGATAGAACTAGAGGGAATGTTTTCAAGCTGCGGCAGGAGAGGTTCAGGCTGGACATTAGGAAATATTACTTCTCAGAAAGGGTGGCCAGGCACTGGAATGGACTGCCCAGGGAGGTGGTGGAGCCATCCCACCTGGGGGTGTTCAAGGAATGACTGGATGTTGTGTTGAAGGACGTGGTTTATTGGGAGCTATTGGTAATAAGAGAACGGTTGGACTGTTCTTTTAGGTCTTTCCCAACCCTGGTGATTCTATGATTCTGTGATTCATACACTAAGAAGCAAGGAGAGGCTCTTTTGTTAAATCTTTCAATAGAGAGAAGAGTTGATATCTGCTTCTCCCAACAACAGAAACACGGAAACAACTTTCCAAGCCCACCTGCCATACAGTAGGCAGAAAACGCACATTGTAAAGGAGCACGCACATCCCCTCTGGCATAAGTCGAGCCCAAAACCCACCTTCAGATCTCTGTGCATTTCCCTTGTTTTACACCAATGCAGCCTCGCTGCAGCTCCGTGGGTGTCACACAAGGCCTGCATGTCCTCTTTCTCCGCAAACCCCACCCTCAGGCCTTGCTCTGTGAGGATTGACACCTGAGCTAAAACAAGCACTAAGAACGAGAGTAAAGCACACTGGATTCGCCCTGGCCTGGCCCAAGCCACAGTCCTACCAGACAGACCCTGGAATGAAAACTGCTCCACAAACCACAGATGGACACCAGCACACAAGAAGTTGATCGGATACAATCCCATGCAAGCACCAAGCCTCCTAAGGAAGCTCTTTGCCATCAGCTCCTTCATCGCCTTTCCTTCTCACCTCAATCTTAAAGTGGCTTCAACATCTGCCAGCACGTCTTACCACGCACCTGCTCATCACACAGTGCTTCAACAGCAACAAATTTGCTTCCGGGGCCCTCCTTCAACTCACTGTGCTAACACTCATGATTCAAATTACACAGAAATCCTAGCAGAAGTTCTCAGTGAGAACTGCACCTAACATTCCTCCTTCTACAAGCAACAGCCACAACAAGTGGTCATGAAAATGCTTTCATCAAAAAGAAGCAGAGACGGCACGGCAGGACAGATGTACTCTGTGTGCACGTCTGAAGCCTTTTGAGAACCTAGTCGTTCTTCCTGCAGGACCCCTGTCTTCTGTTAAAAGCTGAACGGTCCCCAGAGCACCTGTTTCCATCAGCTGCCACCATCCAAAGCAGCCAGCCTTCTTACAGTCACCTGGCCCAAACATCCCTTTTGCTCTACACTTGATTCACAGAATCACAGAATTGTAGGGCTTGGAAGTGATGGGAGCTCGGCATGCACACCATCCTTCCAACAGCACATCCCAGCAGCAAGGGATCACAGCGCTGGCACAGCTGAAACAAAAAGGGTGTGCGAGTTTCCTGTTAGCACTCAGTGTGAACCAATCTACCACTGAGCAACACCGTGAGCCCCCACTCACCTCAGCACAGGTCAACCTGTAACCCCAGCCTTCCCCTATCCATGTGCACATGCACACCCGTGTGCCACCCTGCCTGCTTTGCACACCTCCATGCACACACCGCATCGTGTGCCCTCCTTTGTATTCACAGACGTGTGCAAACCACCCCTGGGAACACGTACGTGCCTACACCTTCCACAAACACCCCTTTGTGTGCACCTGTGTGCAACCCAACTCCTCAGCACACGCACACGTTTGTGCCACCCTGTCCACGCACTCACCACGTGCCCTCCAGCATCACTGCTGCCTCCTCTGGTACCAGACCTGCAGATGCTCCAGAGCTCATTAGCATGGACTTCCTTCCTCCCCTCAGCAGCTGCTCCTGCACTCACCTTCATTCCTACTCAGATACCGGCTGCTTCCAGCACCAGCTGACCTGCAAGACACAGAAAGGAAAGGTGGGAGTCATGCAAATCCCCAAGAAGCCCAAGGCTGCATCACCACCACGTATGGCAGCCTCAGGAAGTCAGCTGCAACTACAGACTTTGTCAGAATGGAAACAGGAATCGTCAGTTAATTGTGACCTCTGAACTCATTGCCACCATCAGAAACAGGCACTGAAATCGCTCACTTCACTGCAGCTGGTTACCTCCTGATTTTGGGAAAATGCAGACACGGAATTGAAGGACACCAGCAAAGTGACATCTACTTCATTGTAGGTGGTTGTTGCAGAAAGGAACCAGGTCGAGACTCGAACTCGTGGGTACTCCAGGGTTGATTTTATTAACAAGCTCAGTGCTCAGGTGAAACATGCATACAGAGCTTGGGTCACTCCTAGTGAATGACCCTTAAGCTTTACAAACGTCCTATATTTATATGATTAGGTAAACATTACATCATTTATGTTATTCATTTCTCGTGATTAATCAATACATCTTCAGTCCTTCTTTCTCGTGTTTCATCCTAGGCCCAGGCTTCATGCTTCACGTGTTACTCTTCTTTTCAACTTGTCCAAAAACTCATTATCTTCTTTCATCCGAGCCATCCGGGCTAGACCAGTCCATTCCATCTGTCTTATGGTTAAACTATACATTTTAACTGATTAACTACTAAATAGCAATGTCAGCACTATTATTGTCTACCTCTGCTGTTTCATAACTTCACAATACTCTAACACCCCTACATGGGTCATGGTTCAGGGCTATACAGGGGATACATGAGTAGCATATTGGTTGAGAAATTTACCATTTTCCCTAACAGTCCCCCCTTTTCTAATTGCTACTTTCCCAAGTATTCTACTGATATCCACCAAAAACTATCTTAGGTGGCGGTGGTGCCTTTACAGTTAAAGCAGACCCCATTCGCATACAGCATTGTATTAGTACATAAACAATAACAATCAGAACAATCACAACAATTATAATCAAGATAATTTTCTTAGCAATAGCAGAAAGATTTGGCAACCAGGATGTCAGCCAATGCCATGTTTCAGAAAAACCCCATCGAGTATCATCCTTCTGTATTTCTTGCATCGTCTTACTTACTTCCCATATTTTCCCAACATCAGTTAATAATTCTCCAGTTTGATCAACATACATACAGCAACTAGCATTCAATACAGTACACACTCCCCCTTGCGAAGCTAAAAGCATATCTAGTGCCATTCTATTTTGCAAAACTACTTTAGATAAGTTTGTAAGCTCGCCTTGTATAGTTAATAAGCCATAAGCCGTTGCATTAGCTAACTTTTCCACCTCCCCTGACACATTCAGTATTGCTTTTTCCAGTTCACTAACACCTAAACCAGGTATAAACCAACGCACAAATGCATGGAATCCTGTTGGTCGTTCAATTAAAGGATTTAAAATAGTTCTTTTAGTACGTCCATAGAAAGACCTATGCCATAACGTTCCATTTATTTCTCTGGGAATGATTTCCATATCGGGTACAACTAGGCCTAAAGTGCATCTTCCTCGCCACTTTTTGGGTAAAATTTTGTACGCATGTTCTCCACACAGCCAATAGGCTCCTGGGAGACTCAAAATCAATTGATTTCTGTTTTTAATAGCAGTGAGATTATCACATCGTAAAGTCCAATTCCCCAAATAGGTTCCAGTAGAATCACGATTTTCAACACAATGAATATAAGTATTGTTCTCCAATCGTGTATGAGCCAATGATAAAGCATGAGTGGTAAAATTACTTCTTAATATTGTTGTATTCCAAATATGACCAATAGTAGTATTAACATGAATAGGGATACCAATCAAATTTACTCCATGTGCTACTGATCTAGGTAAGGCTGAACAAATCCAACAATCACTGACATTTAGATTCTGGGCAAACGATTGCATTATTGATACATGAGAATTATCTGTCCAATAACGATAGTGGCCTAATTCATAAGAGACATGTGGCTGTAAAGACCTTCGGTGTCTCATCTGCTGAGTATGGCTACTTGTGTCATGCCAGGACATAGGTCCCCATTTTATCTCTTGCCAATGTGTATGAACTAATTTAAACCCGTCCCGAGGGTATGCAATGGAGAATTTATGACAGCACGAATTGTTGAAGCCGGGGAGCATACCCACACACCAGATTCCAGTACCACTGCTTGGTTCTCTAAAATTAATATTATGGTTAACCCATACCGCTCGGAGCCGAGGAGGAGGTACTCTGGGGTATGAAGGATAAGAAAATCGTGCTCTAATGCAAAAACTAAAATTAGCTCGAGTACTACCGGGGATATACCATCGAAATGTGCCAAAAGGGGTTCGGACATTGTTGAGTTGTAATAAGTCAGTATTTCTTTCTCCTTCTATGATGAATTCACGCTGAGTCGTAGAAACCTCTTTCGTTTTCAAAGTTACCTGATGTCCAGTCAAAATGTCCCGATAGGAGAATTCATACTGGTATCGATGTCCTGAGGCTATGCAGACGAGGAAGAAAAGGATGCAGAGACCTTTTTCACATGAGTATGATGGATCCATGCCTCTTTACCCTTGACCTTGATAGCATAAAGAGAAGTTAACAACACACAATAGGGCCCTTCCCATTTGGGCTCCATTTTATGTTTCCGTTTAAACACTTTCACCATTACCATATCTCCTGGAATAATATCATGTACTTTAACATCTCTTGGTAATCCTTGATAACAATAAGCATATTGCTGAATTCGCTTAAAAGAATCTTGTAAATACAACAAATATTGAGTAATATTCTCTTCCCCTTCCAAAAGTGCAGTTTTTGCTGAGACATACGTTCCTGGTACTGCCACTACTCTCCCAAATAAAACCTCAGCTGGGCTAATTTTTAAAGGCTCCCTAGGGGATGTTCTCAAATCCCATAAGACTAAAGGTAATGCATCTGGCCATTTGAGTCCTGTTTGTGACATTACTTTGCCTAATCTATCTTTAATAGTCCTATTCATTCTCTCTACCTTTCCGGACGACTGTGGATGATACGGTGTATGCGCCGCCATAGTAATTCCCAGTGTCTTTGACAATTCGGCCATCATTGAGGAAACAAAATGTGTTCCCCTGTCTGAATCTATTTCTTCTGGGACTCCGTACCTTGGAATTAAGTCTCGTAACAGAATTTTAATCACAGTTTTTGTATCATTCTTTCGTGTAGGAAATGCTTCCACCCAGCCAGACAAATGATCCACAATAACTAACATATATTTAAATCCCAATACTGGTGGCATTTCAGCAAAGTCAATTTGAAGTTTCTGAAAAGGATATTCAGCTGGAGGTCTCTTCCCTTCTTCCATCTTGGGTCTGGTTATCCCGTACTTTTGACATATTTCACATCCTGCAGCAATTCGTCTAGCTGCTGCATATACTCCCGGTGCTATCCACAAACGATCAATCTGATTTGCAATATTTCCTGGACCACCATGGCTTCTATCATGATACCACCTTACCAAAGTTAGCAAATATTTATGTGGTAACATAGGTTTATCACCAATCATCCAAATCCCATCCTTTTGAACAGCTCCCATACGCATCCACACCTCCAGTTCCTCTTTATTCATTTCTGTATAAAGTGTCCTAGGGTCCGATAGCAGTGGTATAGTTTGTACAGTCATAATAGGAACACTATAATTAGGGTGCACAGCAGCTGCTCTAGCTGCCGCATCTGCAAGTTGGTTTCCTTTTGCTAACGCATGTTTTTTAGAGCTGTGTGCAGGTATGTAAACTACAGCAATCTCTCGTGGTTCTTGTATAACCAGTAATAGGTCATTTATTAGCTCACCGTGAGCTATTGTTCTCCCTGCAGAGGTCAGAAAGCCTCGCTCTCTCCAGAGCATGCCGATAGCATGGCAAATTCCAAAAGCATACTTTGAGTCCGTGTATATATTTACCTTCTTGCCGCGTGCTAATCGTGCCGCTCTACAGAGCGCAATAAGTTCTGCTCCTTGTGCTCCCAACCCGCTTGGGAGAGATTCTGCTAGTAGAACAGTTGTCTCAGTTGTCACAGCAAATCCGGTGTATCGCTTTCCTGCAATGTAATAACTAGAACCGTCAGTAAACAAGTTTAACTCAGGCTCTGTTAATGGCTCATCCTTTAAGTCTTCCCTCGGTCGTGAGACTGAGTGAATCACCTGCACACAATCGTGTTTATTTAGCTCTCCAGTTGAATCAGGGAGTAAGGTGGCTGGATTCAAAGGTTTTGATCGCTCTAAGGTGATATTATCAGCTAGGAGCAAAATGACTTCGTAGCGGTGAGCGCGCTGTGGAGAAAGGGATTTTTCTGCATACCTTTTAAGCAAGATTTCTACTTCATGCGGAACCTTTACAACCAGGGGATGTCCCAAGACAATGGTCCGGACTTTCTCGGTGAGTTCTGCCGCTGCAGCCACAGCTCGAATGCAATAGGGAGTTCCCCTCACAACAGGATCTAATGACTGTGAGTAATAGGCGACAGGCCGCTCGTAAGGTCCAAATTTTTGAACTAAAACTCCTTTTGCAATTCCTCTTGATTCGGTAACATGTAAGGTAAACGGCTTACCATAGTCGGGCAGTCCCAAAGCCGGTGCGGATACCAGCGCCTGTTTAATAGCCTGGAAAGCTTGCTGCATTTCATCAGTCCATGGTATCGGTTCGATGGCCTGGTCCTTAGTAGCTTCTTGTAAAGGTTTAACAATTTCACTATACCCTATAATCCATGGTCGGCAAAATCCAGCCTGTCCTAAAAATGCCCTCATCTGTTTCTTTGTGATTGGCCTAGGTACTGCTTGTATAGCATTAATTCGTTCTGGATCAATTTTCCTTACCCCTGAAGCTAATACATACCCTAAATACTTTACCTCAGGCTTACAAAACTGCAATTTGGAAAGGGAGACTTTATGTCCTTTTTCATACAATTTATTACATAAATACTTTGTGTCTTCTATGCAAGCTTCTTTTGTTGCACTAGCAATAAGTAAATCATCAACATATTGAACCAACACCGATTTTTGAGGTAAAATAACATCCTTTAAATCATTTTTCAAAATCTGTGAGAACAAAGTTGGTGAACTCGTAAACCCCTGAGGTAATCGAGTCCACGTTAACTGTTTCCCTTCCCATGTGAAAGCAAAGATCTCTTGGCTTTCCTCAGCAATAGGTATACTAAAGAAAGCTCCCGTCAGATCCATTACAGTATACCACCTGGACCATTCTGGTATTTCAGTTAATATTAGTGAAGGGTCAGGAACTACAGGGTGCAGGGCTTCAACATGTTCATTAATTGCTCTTAAATCTTGTACAAAACGATATTCAGGGTTCCCGTCCTCATCCTTTCTATTTTTAGAAACAGGCAGAATAGGAGTATTATATGGACTAATAATGGGTCTCAATATCCCTTCATCAATAAAATACTGAATTTGTTTCTTTAAACTAGGTAACGCTTCTGTCGCAATCGGGTACTGTTTAATTGAGGGCGGTGGTCCAGCTTTTGTCTTGATTACCACTGGTTTTGCAGATTTCAAAAATCCTATATCCTTACTACTATGACTCCACAAACCGGAGGGTATGTCTTTTAAGTCATCTGGAATTTCAATTTTCTGTTTCTGTTCCCTTTCTACTGCTAGTACATTCCCCAAAACGTAAAGTTTCATCCCTTTTGAATTCAAATCTAATTTAGTGCCTAGTTCTCGGAGGACATCTCTTCCTAATAGGGATATTGGAGAAGTGGGTGAAATAACAAACTGTGCCCATGTCATCCGTCCTGACAAGGTTACAGGCAGTGGTTTACTCAAGTATTTCTCTTCTACCCCTAAAACTCCCTTGATAGTAACAGTTTCTAGTGATTTTTCAGGCAAATCAAAATTTAACAAACTTAAAGTTGCTCCTGTATCTACTAAGAATGTAACTTCTAGCCCATCTACTTCTGCGATTACATGACCTTCTGGACTCAGAGTAACAGCCATCCTCCTGTTATTGCGAGTGAGTTCGTCGCAAGCCTCCCACTCCTGAATCTATATGAGGCCCAGATGCGTCTGTCACCGGATAACCCTGGGGGGTTAGAAAAGGTTGAGGTCTGAGGGGGCATTCTCGCTGCATATGTCCAAAATCTCCACACCAATAACATACAATTTCTCCACCAATCTGGGGTGGAAATCCTCGTCTCCTTCCCCGATTTCCTCTACCTCTGCCTCTAGCATTTTGCCACCTATTCTGTTGAGCCGACTGAGCAATCGCAGCTGCCAAAAAAGTCATATCTTCTCGTTTTTCCTGCCTCTCACGTTTCCTCTCGGTCTGTCTCTCTCGTTCCTGTTGCTTTCGCTCCTCATCCTTCTCTTTTTGCATTTTCTCCTGTCTCTCCTGATCTCGCCCATTGTATACAAACGTAGCAACAGATAATATTTTTTGCAACCCCTCTGCCTGCCATCCCGGCATATGTTTCTTAAAATACTTATTAATATCGGGTGCAGCCTGATTTACAAACACACTAATCGCAAGCGGCTCTTGAAAAGTCTGCTCTGTCATACCCCCATACTTAAGTAAAACAGAACGGAGTCTATGCCAATAATCACTGGGATGTTCATCCCACCGTTGCTGACATTCCTGTACTTTGGACCAGTTAGTAACCCGCTCGACACACTGGCGTACAGCCTCTAGCAAACCCTGTGTAGCCGTTCTCCAAGCCTGAAGCTCATCCTGTCTAACAATATTCCATTTCGGATCAGCTATGGGCCATACAGGTCTTCCTGGATTAGTATTTGATAACTCTCTATCCTTAGCCATGATCTTCTCTCTCTCTTCTACAGTAAATAATTCCTGTAACAGAGTCTGTATGTCCTCCCAATTAGGTTTATAATCTCTGAAAATACTAGACAACATCTTAGCACATTTTTCTGCATCTTCTCGTAAACGCGGCATTTTCTCTTGCCATAGCATCAAATCTCCCGGTTTCCAAGGCTGATGTACTGCTGCTGCTAATAGAGGTGGTACATCAGGGCCGGTATCAGGACCAACCCTCGGATTAGAATGAAATTCAATAGTCATCAGATACTGCCCCACTTCTTTATTATTTTCATCTTTTTCCCGATCAGAATTATACCCACCCTGATGTAATTCATCGAAATATGCTAATAATTCAGTTTTACTAGTAGGCTTCCCCAACTTAATTTGATTTCTTTTATCAGCCCAATTTATCCACACATATAAATAATCCATTTGATAAGGATTTCTATCTTGGAGTATTCGCCGCATGGTAGCAAGACGTTTATCATCAAACGTCCCCTCAGGTGGCCATACTTCGTCGGGACCAGCCCCACGAACCCGGGTTAAGAATGGCCAGTCATCCTGACACAGAGTGATCACTCGCTTCTTTTTTAACCCCACAACACCTTCAATCTTACTCCAGTTACACAAAATTTCCTCTAAGGGTGAACCCTTAGTTACAGACGGCGATCCCCCCATAACTATTCTCCAAATAGAAATCCAAGGTCCAGTGAGAATTGCAGCCACTCTGTAATGAGGAAAATAAACCTCAGAAAAATAGAACCCCAAACCCCCCAAAAATAATAGGCCTCGGGGACTCGAACCCCAAAAATAGGACTCGAACCCTTAAAAGAGTGGATGCACTTCCCCCTGGATATAATAAAAAAATTTAGGCACTTACCCCAATCAACGCCTAGAGTCCCATCTGGGGTGCCAAACTGTTGCAGAAAGGAACCAGGTCGAGACTCGAACTCGTGGGTACTCCAGGGTTGATTTTATTAACAAGCTCAGTGCTCAGGTGAAACATGCATACAGAGCTTGGGTCACTCCTAGTGAATGACCCTTAAGCTTTACAAACGTCCTATATTTATATGATTAGGTAAACATTACATCATTTATGTTATTCATTTCTCGTGATTAATCAATACATCTTCAGTCCTTCTTTCTCGTGTTTCATCCTAGGCCCAGGCTTCATGCTTCACGTGTTACTCTTCTTTTGAACTTGTCCAAAAACTCATTATCTTCTTTCATCCGAGCCATCCGGGCTAGACCAGTCCATTCCATCTGTCTTATGGTTAAACTATACATTTTAACTGATTAACTACTAAATAGCAATGTCAGCACTATTATTGTCTACCTCTGCTGTTTCATAACTTCACAATACTCTAACAACCCTACATGGGTCATGGTTCAGGGCTATACAGGGGATACATGAGTAGCATATTGGTTGAGAAATTTACCATTTTCCCTAACAGTGGTTAAGCTTGGAAGCAGGACTTGAGCAAGAAAAGCTTCTCAGCTCCTTGTAAGGCACTAAGTGATGGGATGATTTCCCATCCCTGCAGAAATCCTGACCTCTGCCACAGGTGGCTGAGTGACACAAAAGCTGTGTCCTTGGTTCCCAGCCTTACCTTCTCATGTCGTTCATCTTGCTCTGCAGCTCCTGCTCTGAATAGTCTTCTTATATTCCCACATGATGTACCCTGAAATACATCATTTAGTGAGTCTGAACAAAACATAAGACATTAATTGGAACTATGAAGAAATGTCTTTTGCACTTTACTTGGAGAATGTTCCATCCTATAACTTCTGCTCTCAATTGTAACACATGATTTTTTATAAAAAGAAAGATAACAAGTCAGCTCTTCAGTGTGCACATTGATGAAACTTGGTGAAATACAACTTTAAGAAAAGGTAATTTTTAAATTATCTTAAATTAAATAAAAAAAATTATCAGAATCTCTGCTATTAGTTACCGTTCCAATGTTCTGATCTGATGATGTGTCTCTCAGAGCTGTTTTGTCACTCCCCTCCTCAAATGCACTTCAAGTGCTTTAGGAGCATCACTGGAATTTTGAATAAACTCGATATATCTTAGCAAAGCTGCTACAGCTGCACAACTGAAGTACTTTGGAAAAAAAAGAAATCTTTAATGAACGCTGAACAGTGTTATTTAATTATAATCCAGGTAATTAAATTAATTAAACCAAGGGAATCACCTTCCAGTCACTCAGCTCTCACCAGGGAAATCGCTTCCCTGCCAAGCAGATGCAACCAACACAAGCTGCTACATCACTCTAGGGCCTCACTGAGTCTTCCCAAGGGGTCTCCAAAGGCTTCCCTGTTGACTTCTGGGAATCTGGGAACACTCACATGGAAGCCAGTGCCCCCTAATGTGCCCCAGACGTTTCTCAGGGCCCCACAATTAGCTCTACAGACATCCAGACATGCCCCAGAGCAAGTATGTGTGCTGTAGGGAGCCCAAGAGACATTCCAGAGCACCCTAGTACTCCTCAGTGCACTCATGGATGCTTCACCTGTCTCTAAATATGCCCTACTGGACTTTGTTTTCTCTTCTGGAGCTTTCCTTAGTTCTCAGCTTTGCTTTCTCATGCCATTTATCTCGCTCCACAGCTTTTGTTCGCAATATTCTCTCTTGCATTCCCACCTTCCAACAGAATCACAGAATTGTAGGGGTTGGAAGGGACCTCTAGTGATCATTGAGTCCAACCCCCCTGCCATGGCAGGTTCCCTACACCACGTCGCACAGGTAGGTGTTCAGGCAGGTCTTGAATATCTCCAGAGAAGGAGACTCCACCACCTCCCTGGGCAGCCTGTTCCAGTGTTCCGTCAGCCTCACCGTAAAGAGGTTCTTGCACACATTTGTGCGGAACTTCCTATGCAGAAGTTTCAGCCCATTACCCCTAGTCCTGTCCCCACGCACTACTGAAAAGAGACCAGCCGTGCCACTATGGCCCCCACACCTCAGGTATTTATAAACCTGGATCAAATCCCCTCTCAGCACCGCCAACGACAACCCTCTGCACTCTGCCAGTCAGACAGTTCACGACCCACTTCACTGTCCACTCATCTATCCCATACTTCCTCAGCTTTGTTATAAGGATGTCGTGGGGGACAGTATCAAAACCTTTCTGAAATCAAGGTAGACTACATCTACCACTCTAGCCCCGTCCACCCAGCTAGTGACATCTTCATAAAAGGCCACCAGGTTGGTCAAGCACGACCTCCCCTTGGTGAACCCATGCTGAGTACTCCTGATAACCTCCTTATCACCCAGTTCTCTGGAGATGGCATCCAGCACAAGCTGTTCCATCACATTCCCTGGGACAGAGGTGAGGCTGACTGGCCTATAATTACCTGGCTCTTCCTTCTTGCCCTTTTTGAAGACTGCAGTGACATTGGTCATCCTCCAGTCTTCAGGCACCTCCCCAGTTCTCCAAGACCTCTGAAAGATTACAGAGAGGGGCTCAGCAATGACCTCCACCAGTTCTCTCAGCACCCGTGGATGCACCCCATGCACCCATCCCATGTATTTATGGACATTAATGTTTCCTAGGCAATCACAGACCACCTCTTCCCTGACTAAAGAGAAATCTCCTATTGTCCAGACTCTCTCATTAACCTCCAGGGTCTGGGATTTCTGAGGGAGAGCCTTTTCACTAAAGACAGAAGCAAAGAAGGCATTCAGTGTTTCTGCCTTCTCAGCATCCTCTGTTATCAGAACGCCTTCCTCCCCCCCTTGTTTTTTGTTTATTAGCAAACTATTAATATACTACAAAATAATAGCACTAATTACTAAGTAACATCACCATGCCAGCATCCCGACCACCTGCTTTAGAGATTTCTCCTTCATTTTGTGCAACACTTCAAAAACTGCAAAGGAAAAAAGCAAGTACAGAACCAGGACACCACTTCCCTCAGGATTTTACAGTCTCATTCATGTCTGACAGATGGAGGCCCTGACAACAAGAGCTGTGTCTGTCCATAACAAGGACTCACCTCTGCAGGTGCAGGGGCAGCTCTCAGAGAAGCCTTCTTCATTTCTGCTTTCTTCTCTTTTTGTCTTTTGACTGGGAGGTGGTGTTGATCTGCCTGAGGGAAGGGAGGCCCCTTCAGAGGGATCTAGATAAGCTGGATCAACCTCACTGGGCTGAGGTGAATGGGATGTGGTACACCCAGGCCAAGTGCCAGGTCCTGCACTTTGGCCACAATAACCCCATGCAGCGCTATAGGCCTGGGGCTGAGTGGCTGCAGGACTGTGCAGAGGAAATGGACCTGGGGCTGTTGGTCGATGCTCAGCTGAACATGAGCCAACAGTGTGCCCAGGTGGCCAAGAAGGCCAACGGCATCCTGGCCTGTCTAAGAAATAGTGTGGCCAGCAGGAGCAGAGAGGTAATCATCCCCTTGGACTCAACACTGGGGAGGCTGCGCCTCAAGTCTTATGTTCAGTTTGGGGTTCCTCGCTACAAGAAAGTCATTGAGGCACTGGAACTTGTACATGGAAGTCTGTCCCTCGAGCAGCTCCCATTCATCATCAGCTCCCATTCTGAACCCCACTGTGCAAAACTTCTAACTTCTACGGCAGATGGCTGCAGTCACCAAAGCTCAGCCCACTATCCAGGTATCAGCCTTCTCCCTTCTGTTTTCCATCTTAGCCCATAGTTTTGCTTCCAGAAATGGAACTCCTCTTTAACAGCCAAAACACAAACTAATACATCACTTTCACTGCTCCTTCCCGCACCCCCATAGGAATGGTTACCTGACATCCCCTACAGCACAGCACCTGCTCACAAGTATCATTCAAACTCTATTCTTTCATACTTCTTGAGAGAGGACGGTAAAAACTCCCTTCTGCATGGCACTAAGGACAGTCTGTCCCCATCACATCCCTCTGTGTGCTGAAAGCTGCCATTGGATCTCTTGCAGCCTGCTGGCTGCTGCTCACAAACACAGGGAACTGCACCACACTGATTCTAAAGAGAGAAAGGAAGAAACTCTGGTGGGAATGAGCACCCAAGGTTTGCAGAGATGCTCCAGATTGTGACAGAGATGGAATATCACAGTGCTGGGACATGATTGATCACTAAGGAAAACACTTGGAAGCACATTCAATCTGCAGAAGCTGTAATTACTGGGCACAGTCAGCTTTCCTATGGCTCATCTGGAGGAGGCGGGTGGTCTCACACATCTGCTCAGGGGCTTCAGCTGAGATACTTGCACAATGCTGGGATCATTCTGATGGAAACTATGTCTTCAGATACCATGGTTAAATCCATCCAAAATGATCAAGCCGAGCCTTAGCTCTTGAGCAGCACTTCTTCCCCACCCTTCACTACTCCAAGCAGCTCCAACAAACTTCTCAGAAGAAATCCAGGCCAGCACAGACCTGGCAGACCAGAACCAAGTGCTGCTTGTGGGACGGCAGTGCCCACTCCTTGCTTCCACCCTGCTCCAGCAGGTTAAGGAGTCTGAGCCTCACTGGCCTTTGACAGCTCAAGACTTTCAGCACCTCATGCCAACATTTCTCACTAAGATACACCTCAGGCATTGAATTCTCTTCTCACTACCTCCTCCCAGTCCTCTCCTAGGAACAGAAACCATTCAGATTCTACAGCAAACTACAGCATCTGCACTGCAAGAGCACACTGAACCACCTGCAACAATGAAACATGGTTTTGGAGAGTGGGTTTGAAAACACACCTTTAGAGAGCTGTCTCCCTGTAGCCAAAAGGAAACCAAGCAGCAAAAGAAGAGTCCAGCCTGAAACATGCCCATGCTACTAGCCCAGGTTTTTCACAATGAATGTAAAATTCATCCTGTTCTTGAGGTAACAAATGACCAGTGGGTCTCCCTTTGCTCCACCCCTTCTCCTTCAAGACCAGAAAAAGAAAGAAAAGACAAGCAGAAGAAACCCAGACGTACCTTTCCACACACAGAGCAGAAAGTGGAACAGCAGTTGGTCTCCTTCCTGAGACATGGTGGGGAGCATCCCAGAGGAAGCCCAAGTTCTTTGCTTCTCTCCACAGGGACTTCAAGCACTCTTGGCAAGAGCTGCTTTGGTTCTTTCTTCAACTGCTTCCAGCACCAGAATCTCCTTTGGAAAAGGATCCCTAAAGAAAGAATCAGCAAATGAAAAAGAATGAGCAATAACCACTTTCCCAGCTTTCTTCTGACATGCAATTAAGACTCACGACTTGGGCAAGGTCTTAAAATCAGCTGGTTACAAGAACTGTCCCAAAATATATCCAGCTTCTGTACAGCTGCCGTTATTTCTGACAGCGAGTGTAATCACAGAATCATAGAATGGCCCGGGTTGGAAGGGACCTCAAGGATCATGAAGATCAATCGCCTCCCTGTCCCTGCTGGCCATCCCCTCTTCTGATGGAGCCCAGGGGACCATTTGCTCTCTGAGTTGCAAGAGCACGCTGATGGCTCACGTTCTGTTTTTCATCCACCAGGACCCCCAGGTCCTTCTCTGCGGGGCTTCTCTTAAGGACTGCTCCTCCCAGGCTGTAGAAATGCCTGGGATTCCTCCAGCCCAAGTGCAAAACCTTGCACTTTGCTGTCTTGAACCTCATTAGATTCACCTAGGCCAACCTCTCGGTTGAGCTCCCTCTGAATGGCATCCCTTCCTTCCACTGCATCAGCCGCACCACTCAGCAAACAGCAGAGGGTGCACTCCATTGCATCATTGGTGTCACTGATAACCATGTTAAAAAGCACTGGTCCCAAGACAGACTCCTGGATGACACCACTTGTTATCAGCCTTCACCTGGACATCGAACCATGAATCACCACCCTCTGTCTGTGGCCTTTCAACCAATCCCTTATCCACCAGGTGGTCCACCTGTCAAATCCACATCCCTCCAGTTTAGAGATAAGGATGTGGTGGAGGGCCATGTCAAAGATCTCGCTCAAGTCCAGGTCAATGAAATCTGTTACCTTCCTTTTGTCCACAAATGCCATCACTCCATCATAGAAGAGCACCAGATTGGTTAGGCATGGCCCTCCCCTGCTAAAGCCACGCTGGCTGTCTTGGATCACATGCTCATTCCTTATATGATCAAGCATGTCTTTGAGGCAGATCTGTTCTTCACCATCTTCATCACAGTTCTACATTTGAATCAAATAATTGGTGTTGCTGCCACCAAGAAAACCTCTTTGTCTTCTACTCCTGCTGCAGCTTTCACCAGAAGCAAAGGGAGAGGCCACCTCCTAGATCCAAATTTTAAGAAACCAACACCCAATAGGTGTCAACTGAAGTAAAATAGGAGAGAAATCAAGATGACTCTTCTGCATCCAGCTTGGATCACTCCCTCACTCAGGCACACCACCATCAGATCAAGGAGATGCTGCCTTCAGCTTAGAGATTGTATGGGAAATCACACCTTGAACCTCTGATTAATCAGCTGAGGCAAGTGTTGGGTCAGCTGCGGGAGCACAGGTGAGAGTAATGGAGCTGTGCTCACAGAAGGGGTGGACCTCGACTCCACCTCCTCTGAGACCTCATTTAAAGGCTGACCACCACTGAGGCAGCATCTCTTGGAGATTGCTCCCCAGTTGAGACTGCCTCAGCTTTCTAGTCAAAACATCGACATTGGTGAGTTTTCCTTTGCTAACAACCTTTGACTATTTACCACCATCTTGGTTAACATCTTTTTATTAGCCACCCTTACAGAGACCATAAGGGTTTGGGCTTCCAAACTCTCAACAAGCATTTGGATCAGCCAGCTTCCTGCTGGGGAGCCCCCTGAATTACTGCTGCCTCCTTTGGTACCGTACCTGCAGATGCTTCAGAGCTCATTAGCATGGATTTCCTTCCTCCCCTCAGCAGCTGCTCCTGCACTCACCTTCATTCCTGCTCAGATACCGGCCGCTTCCAGCACCAGCTGACCTGCAAGACACAGAAAGGAAAGGTGGGAGTCATGCAAATCCCCAAGAAGCCCAAGGCTGCATCACCACCACGTATGGCAGCCTCAGGAAGTCAGCTGCAACTACAGCCTTGGTCAGAATGGAAACAGGAATCGTCAATTAAGTATGACCTCTGAACTCATTGCCACCATCAGAAACAGGCACTGAAATTGCTCACTTCACTGCAGCTGGTTACCTCCAAATTCTTTTACTTTTAGGAAAATGCGGACACGGAATTGAAGGACACTAGAAAAGTGACATCTACTTCCCCATAGGTGGTTAAACTTGGAAGCAGGACTTGAGCAAGAAAAGCTTCTCAGCTCAGAATCACAGAATTATCAAGGTTGGAAAAGACCTAGAAGATCATCTGGTCCAACCATTGCCAATACTTCCCGGATAAATCATATTCCATACATCACATCCAAATGTTTCTTGAACACTCCCATGGTCGGTGACTCCACCACCTCTCTGGGCAGTTCATTCCAGTGCCTGACTACCCTTTCTGAGAAGTAATATTTCCTAATGTCCAGCCTGAATCTTCCCTGGCGCAGCTTAAAACCATTCCCTCTAGTTCTATCACTGATTACTCGAGAGAAGAGGCCAACCCCCAGCTCACTACAACCTACCTTCAGGAAGTTATAGAGAGTTATAAGGTCTCCCCTGAGCCTCCTCTTCTACAGGCTGAACAATCCCAACACCGTCAGCTGCTCCTTGTAAGGCCTGTGCTCCAAATCCCTCACTACCTTCGTAGGTGAAGACATTCCAGAACCGCAAGGTTTTCCTGCATGGAGAGGCTCAAAACTGAATAGGTCAGACCTCCTCCTCTCCATCATTGCTGTCACGTGAAAGGCTGTCCTTGGAACTGCAGTGACTCATGCATCCTAACTGCACTCCATTGATGGAAGCACACCGTGCATCATCGCTACTTGCCGGGGTGTTCCTGCACTGGCAAGGGATGGATTCACCTGGAAAGAGTAGATACACAGCAGTTAGTGTAAACTTTCACTATCCAAGGAGGCAAAGGCTTGGTGCTGCCTGTCAAGCAGGTTTCAAGCAGCTTGCGAGACTCATTTGGGAAAGACAAGTGTCAACCAAAGATGTCAGGCACGGCTCGAACGCAGGAATACAGAAAGAGGTACAAGCCCACTGAAAGCATGAATTCTACCTGTGTTGCTGACAAGCAGTGTTTTGAAAGCTGGATTTGCACCCTTACCTGCCAGGACCAAGACTTCAGCTTCAGAGGGCTCCCTGGCACTGCTCTGCAGTTGGTGTTTGGCCACAGGGGATGGTTTGCCCAGGCAGAAGCAGGAACGCCAACTGCCAGCTGGTGACTCTGCCCTCTTACTGGGAGAACTTGGTCTGGAGAGAGAAAACAGAGCATGCTGTCAGTCGTGGTGCAGGGTGAGGGAAGAGCTGCACTGAGCCCTTGCCAATAGTTGCCTGTTCCCAGCACTACCTGGTTTCTGCTGAAACACAGCTTAGAAAAGCCCTCTGTTTCAAACAGCAGAGGACGCTTCCATTCCTACAGCTCAGCCCTCAAGTCCTGCTGGCTACATTTGCTTTTCTCTGGGGCTGGATTCTATATGAATTTGGTCTTGTCCCACATAACACAGCCAAACAACTTCTCAGCCTGACATTTTATTGAGTCTGGCCCTCCAGAATAATTGGTGCACTAACAAGCTCACAACATGCTTGATTAAAGCACGGAATTAAAAAGAAAGTCAGCCAAACAGAGGGTCACATAGAACAAGAAATGACAAATAAACACTCCTGAAAGGCTACGTACTGCAAACAGAGGGAACGGTGCGGAACAGGCTGGGTAGGGTTAATTCCACATCGAGCACAACAAAATCTGCACTAAAATGGGATGGGGGAATTCCATTCCACCACCAAATACAGGTGTCTCCAAGAGGCAAAAAAAAGAAAAAGAAAAAGAAAAAAAACAACCCAGAAGTTTGAACTTCAGAAGTTCAGTTCCTTTTCCCATTTCTGTTACTGTGAAGAAAATAATGCCATTTGTGTCCAAACTAAGGGCAAAAGAAATAAGTAACTCACATGACAAATGCACAGGTGTTGAATCTTCAGCATCCATTAAATCCAATTTCCTTGTTTTTGTGGGTTTTTGTGTGTGTGTTCTGCTTTGTGTTGTGGCATTTATTTTTTTTTTTTTTTTTGTTATTTTTTAGTAAAAAGTTATTAGCAAAGGAAAACTCACCAATGTCGATGCCTTGACCAGAAAGCTGAGGTAGTCTCAACTGGGAAGCAGTCCCCACATCCCCCTCTGCCCCCCCCCACAACGGCCACTCCCGCGCACTGCAGCTCAGCCAATCGGAGCCGGCGGAGCTGCCGCAGCCCAATGGGAGGCCGGGGGAGGCCGGCGCTGGGACGGGGAGAGGAGAGAAGAGACAGAGGCAGCACTGAGGTGGGATGGGCTGATGGGGAGTGCGGGGAGGACAGGGGGGTGTGGGGCTGTGGGGGGGCAGAGGGGGATGTGGGGCTGCAATGTGTCAGTGTCTGGAGCACAGGTGAAGGCAGCTGAGCTGTGTGAGCAGTTGTGTTTGAGTCTGGCTGCAGCTCTCTTAGACCCCACTGAAGGGCTGAGTGCCACTGGGAAAGGATCTCTGTGTGGAGATTGCTTCTACTAGAGGTAGTTCTATCAGACTGTTCTATAGAGCTGTGCAGGGGCTGTAAAAGGAGCTGAGGGGGACTGTAGGGGGGATATGGGGCTGTGGTGGGCCATAGGAGGACTAGGGGCTCTAGGGGGCTCTGAGGGTGTGTAGGGGTTGTGGGGAGCTATTGGAGGATATGGGCAGGTATGGGGCTTGAAGGGGTGGTGTATGGAGAGATAGAGGGTTGTGGGGGCCTTAGGGTGATATGGGGCTACTGGGGGCTGTCGGGGCCAAATATGGGGAGGAATATGGAGTTGTAACAGATTGTGGGGGTGTAGGTGTGGTATATATATATCTATATATATAGATCTGTCATTGTCTTCATTCGAAGAAATCTGAAAATAAAGAGTCCCAGCTGATAGTAAAGACTACCCAGAGGGATGGGATGACCATATGGACTGTGCTGAGGATGCTTTATAATGTGTGATAAACACTGTGAAGCAGTGTTGCTCCAGGAAATGGCCCAATACGACACAGAAGCAACTTTAAATATCTTCCAGTCACAAGCTGTTCATATCTAATGTCTATTTTACCCAATGTTTTCCAGTTCCAGAAGCAGAGGATGCCTTTATCAACAAGCAGAAGGTGCAGAAGGAGGTGAAGGCTGCACCAACAGAAAATGCCACGCTGAGCTGCGAGGTGGCCCAGGAGAAGACGGAGGTGAAGTGGTACAAGGAGGGGAAACTGATCACCTGGTGCAAGAAGTTCAGGGTGGAGTCAGAGGGCAAACAGCGTCGGCTGGTGGTGAGCCAGGTGGAGAAGAAAGATGCAGGGGAGTACAGCTGCGAGGCTGCTGGCCAGAAACTCACCTTCAAGATTCATGTCACAGGTAAGACAGGTGTTGTCTGAAATACAGCAGAGAACAGTAAAGTAAAATCTAGTTTCTATTATACAGTGATCCAGTTGCAGTAGTCTGTGCTGAGGATTTTTCCCTAGACTTGATTGCCTGGGTTTGTAGAAAGTATTTGGTTTTAGTATGGCACAAAGACCTGTTTCAGTCTGTCTGTAGAATAATAATTACTGGTATATGTACAATGGAAGCAATATTCAAGATATTATTCAAATCTCTCCTGTGCCTGAGATCCCAAACTGTAATTCCTGTTCACAGAAACATTTGACTAAGCTAAGTATGTGCAGTGAGGCTGGAGTGCATGTTGTACATGCAGCCTTTCATGGCAGGAGAAGCAGGAACTTCTCCTAGTAGTACACTGCCTTTTTACTATGCCTTTATGTTGGAGGCTGCATCTGGATAGGTGAGTCTGCTACTCACAGTAAGAGACCTGGTAGAGCTGACTATTCCCAGAGCTCAAAGCAAAATAGATAGCTGCAAATCACACACAAAGAAGAAAGGACTGCGTTGGTGAGCATATTTCCTTTGTGCCTTTGACAGTCACAGTTGTGGCAATGGTAGAGGCCATGAGGAGTCTGTTCAGGAAGCCAGGAGTACTGTTCTGGGTCATGAAAAGGCAGCCAGTGATTTGACTATCACACGTTTATGTGTTTTGATGTTTCACAGTGGGTCTGAAGTAAAAGGAACTCAGGTTTTGGTTGCCTGCAGGACAGATGTTCTTTTGGGTTCAATATGTTTGCATAGTGACTTGCAACCATGGGACTGGTGTTCAAGGACCCTCTTGGTTCCTTCAGTTCCTCGGTTCTTTCTTGCCTAGATTTGACACTTAGTTTTAACAGAAGAGCTGATATTCTCTAGTGAAGGCTATTAGTTTGGGCACAAGTGGTAACCTAAACCTGTTCCAACCTGTACATACAAACCTGCAAGATGGTCTCATTTCAGTCCCTCAGTCAATACTTTTTCTTTTCTTCCCTCAGAGCCAAAACCTGTGTTTATAAACCAGGAGCAGGTGCAGAAAGAGGTGAGTGCTGCCCTGGCAGCAAGTGCCTCCCTGAGCTGTGAAGTAGCACAGGATCCAACCGAAGTAAAATGGTACAAGGATGGAAGACTGCTTGCCTCCTCCAGAAAGTTCAGACTGGAATCTGTGGGCAAAACACGGCGTCTGGTTGTGGAGCAGCTGGAGAAGAAAGATGCTGGAGAATACATCTGCGAGGCTGCTGGCCAGAAGATGACCTTCAAGTTGGAAACAACTGGTGAGCATTCGCTTTGGGAGCACTAAGCAGCATTGGTGGGATGTGGATGTGAGGGAATGGGTGGTTTCATTGACATGAGAGAACAGGCAGTGATGCTGTGAAACCAGTTGGATGATGCTCAGCCTGGCCATGTGCCTCAGAGCTCTTTGCTCAAGGAAGCCAAGTGTAGTTGTGGGTTTGCTCTCAAGAGCACAGTTTGGTAGGGATGAGCTGGCGGTTGGACTAGATGACCTTAGTGGTCTTTTCCAGCCTTAGTGACTCTGTGGTTCTCTGCTTCAGGAAAGACCTACTCGCTGACTTACACACGCGTCCAAGTCAAGGATGCAGCAGAAATAAAATCTATAGCAGAAAAGGCAGAATCTCGTGCCCATCTTAAAGTTAAAGGTAATTATGCTTCTGATGATCATTTTGCTTAAATTATCTTATGTTATAAACCAGCTAACATCCTTTGCTTGAATGTCAAGGAAGTTAAACACCACCAGGACCTTTCACAGAAATAAATACTCCTACCTACCTACCTTTCTGCCCTCAAAATATCCAGCTTGTCTTTTGGGATTTACTTTTGCTAAGTAAAACAGATTATTTTCTTAGGAGGTTGATTTTCTACCGCTAGACTTCAGATTTATGTTTGAACGTTGAGGGATAAAAAACATAGCTTGTCTTTTTCTTCACTTTCTCATGCTGTTTGAAAAGAGCACAGTTTGTTTGTTTTTTTTTACTATATACAATGTTAGGGTATATATATGATGTTAAGTGTGATAAAGAAAAGGGAGACATTTGAGTTAGCACACTACTCAAGAGTTCAGTCCCCAGCTTCGTAATGCGAGGAGTTTGATATCGGGGTGGGAAGGTCATGTTTTGATTTGGATGTTGGACTGGGAATCAGAAGATCTGGGCTCTCTTCAGGTTGTCAGTCATATTGTCTGACTTCTTAACAACATTCCTTTCTTTCTAGTATTTTTTAATGATGTTTTAAGGCATTTTGAGGTGATAGGTGTATTGTTCATGTGCAGTAATGCTGACGTGAGTAAGTAGGGTGATAATGTAAGGGTTTTTTACATTCCTTCTAAATCTCTGCTTTCTCTCCTTCCATCCTTCTTAAAGAGCAATCCATTAATCTAGTAAAGGAGCTGTGTGATGAGGATGTGACTGAGCCTGAAGAAGCCAAATTTGAATGCGAGATATCCATTCCTTCTGTGAAACCTCCCAAGTAGTATCTACGTGGGGAAGTCTTACAGGCTGGCAGAAACTTGATTATGCAGCAAGAAGGCACCATCCACCGGCTGACCATACTGAAAACCACCACTGATATGACAGGCACCATTCAGTTCTCAATTGGCAAATCAAAATCCACAGCCAATCTGCTCGTCAGAGGTAACATATCCTGGCTTGGTTTACATCATGAAGATGATTTAATTAATGTACAGTCTTCCTTCACTGGGGTCTTTGAAATATTGTGTGTGTGTCTGGAGGTTCTGCTCCATTTCCAGTTCAAAGTCATTGGACACTAAATGAGACAGCTGCGTCTCAGTAAAAGATCTGTATGAATAGTTGTGATGTGCTTACTATTCAGATCTACAGAGCTGAGGTTTTGTCCTTGGCTATACCAAAGAAGTCAAATCAGGTGAAATTAATTGTATTTCTGAAGTAGACAAGTTTAAGTTTGGTAGCACCTAAATTTGATGCAGTTTGTCATTGATTTTATCTGAAAGAAATTTGCAGGCTTTTTATCTCCTGTTGTCCCCAGTGTAAGAGTCTCCATTCACATCCTAAAGTACTTATTATATTTTCAAGTCACTCTTATTTGAATAAAAGCCTCAACTGGGAGCAATTTAATAAGCACGGAGCAAGAGCTGGAGCTTGCATTTGGTAGATACTATACAGTATTACTTTATAGAAATGTAATCAATGGCCTTCCCTATAGACAATCATTTGTTTTATCTTTAGAGTTGTTCAAAGAACCATTGTGAACATGAAATTAATTGGAATAGAATAGATGCAAGAGACTTTCCTCTTCTTCCAATTGTCCTCATCCTTTCTTCTCTTCCACCCCTGCTTTTCAGATTACCATATACAAATCACCAGGAAGTTGGAGGACAAGACAGCTTTGGAATGTCATTCTGTCATCCTGTCCTGTGACTTCAGGCCTTCTCCAAAGGTTGTGAAATGGTTCAAGGGCCACACACCCATCGAGCCCTCTGAGAAGTACAAGATCAAGAGGGATAAGCATTCAGCAGAGCTCAAGATTCTGAAGCTGAAGCCCGATGATGCTGGTGTGTACAAGTGCAAGGCGGGAATTGCAGAGACTGAGGCCACGCTGACAGCTGAAGGTATGAGCAGGGAGGGTGGCCTCTTCCATGTCCTATTTCACCTCAGATTTCTCTTCTTGAGGTTGATTTCTGCCGTTCTCTCCTGCTAACTTTGCAAATGTATAAACTTCACTGAGAAGATTACACAAAGATTATCTAGTCCAGCCATTCTACCACATCCCAGTATGCTTTATAGTAACAGTGGTAACAGTTCACCTTGTTTCCCTACAGCCCACGATGTAGAAGTAAGGAAGCACCTGCAGGATGTGGAAATTGAAGAAGAGAGCTCTGCTGTCTTCTCCTGCAAGCTGTCCCATGATGACGAGGATGTGGAATGGTTTCTGAATGGCAACCTCCTTTACACCAACAATTACAATGACATCAAGAACGTTGGCAACTGCTGCACACTGACAGTGAAGCAGGTTAAGCCTGAGGATGCTGGCCCAGTGACAGTGAAGTCAGACAAGGTGTCAGAAAGCACGCGCCTGAAGGTGAGAGGTGGGTCTGATCACAGCCCTCCTGGATGTAAGAGATGCTAAGGAGCTCCAGTTCATTCTATTGTGCAGCAATCCTGCTTCTAAAGCTCACCTCTCTGGGGTGACAAGTCATCAGGGGCTTTCTTCCAGTGGAAGGTTCCATTGCAGCAGATATCAACGAAGGAGGATGGTTTTGGTGTCCTGCCAAAGCATTCAATTGCTTTTTATCATCATTTTACTTAACACAAGGAGAGTTACAGGAGCAAATTTTTTTACTGCTTCAGTGCCATGCAGTGTCAATGCTGTTGTCTCCAAGGATTTATGACTGCAGGGAGAGATCATTCAGTGTGTGTTTTGCCTCTGGAATGACTAATGACCAGGCTGTGAGCAACCCGATCTAGCTGTGAATGTCCCTGTTTATTGCAGGGGAGCTGGGCTAGATGGCCTTTAAGGGTCTCTTCCAATTCTAAGGATACTGTGATTCTAATCTGCTCTCCCCAGTAATTAAGCTCTTTTACTCTACGCGCTCAGAGTTTGAAGGATTTCCTCTTTCTCCTTTCTTTTGCATTTGGTGGATCTTTTTTCCCCAGTGTAAACCTCTGATGTGTGAAATAGAAGATAGATAAAAGGAGTCAATAAAGAGGAAAATCAAAAGTGTTCAGCAGCTTATCCTCTTAATACTGTGGCCTGCTGTATGAGCTCTGCTCCACGTGAGGGCAATGCCAGCTCTCCAGCTTTAGAAGAGCTACATCCCAATTTTTTCATATGATATCAGTCCCACCCACGGCAATGCAGGCTGTCCCTCCTGTTCCCTGTATTCTCCTACTGAATACTTGAGAATTCCATAAAGCGTATTCAGTCAACAGACATGAAACCACTTTAGGTTCTATATTGGTGTCGTCAGTAATGGTAAAGATTTATTGATACATCTTTAAAAATCTGAACACAACTGGAAATGTCTCAACTTCTGTATCACGTTGTTCTGTTTTGCCTGTTTACTTGCAGAGAAGCCTGCTGTCTTCATGAAGTGTTTGAATGATGCTTTTGTTGAGGAGTGGGGTGTGATTAAATTGGAATGCGAAGTCTCTAAAGAGAAGGTCAAACCAGTGTGGAAAAAGGACGGTGTTGTGCTCACTTCTGGCAACAAGTTTGAGCTGCTACAGTCTGGGAAGACCCTATGTCTCCTTCTCCATGACCTCGAGAAGTCAGATGCAGGTTTATATACCTGTGATATTGGCACTGATGTTGCCAAGTCAAATGTCGGCGTTCAGGGTAAGTACTGTGGAAAGTGAAGGAGTGCTAAAAGCACATTCAGTGTGGTCACTATGTCTTACACCTATTCCCCCATGAGCCTTAATAGTTTCTACAATAGAACTGTATTTCTGCAATTTAGCGCAGTGATGTCTGGAAAATTCCCATTGCTTTTGAAGTAAATGTATCTCCTTTTGCCATGAAAATCACAAAACACGTCAAGAATGTCCTGGAAATGTTTCCTTTCTAAACATCCCTAAAATGGAGAAATGGTTTGAACACCAGTAGGGGTAGGATGGTAACAAATTAGCTAATAGAAACATTTAATGTCTTGTCGTAGGCAAAACCCTTTTTCTCACGCAGCATCCTAGAGTTGTCCTCTCTGTTAGGTTTTTCCCTCTGTAGCTCATTGAATCTTCATTGTGCTCCATGGACTGAGCTGCTCTCCTTGTAGTTCTTCCAGAGCAAAGACAAGAGATTCACGTCTCTTTTTTTTTATAGCTTTCTGGTAATTCTGAGAGGAGAATGTCTTAGAGAATACATCAGTGAGGAACGCAGCCATGATCTGCAAATCCTGAGTTCAAACACCAGTACTGCTACTCACATTGGTCACGAATGCCTTTTCTCCATCTAAACCTCATACTAACCTATCTCTTATCTTCCAGAGCTGAATATTGGCATTAGCAAACGGCTGAAAAACAATGAAATCCAGGAGGTAGAAGATGGCACTTTTGAATGCATTCTGTCCCATGAAAGCATTGATGAGTTCAAGTGGACACTGAATGGAAGCAGAGTGGAAAGTGGTGGGCGATTTAAAGCTTCTAACGTGGGTTGGTAAGAGACTCTCCTTATCAAAAGTGTGACTCCTACTGACTCTGGGGAAGTCGTTTTTATTGCCCGTGGTCTAACCTCCAAAGCCTCTCTGTCTGTGAAAGGTAATGAGATGGGAGAGATTCTGGGGTCTGATTCCTTCAACTGTCTTCTGATAAGATTGTCATGAGAGCTAACTCATAATATGGTTAAAGTGAATAGCAACCTTCTACTTGAACCTTGAAGCACTGAGAATTTCTCTTAAAAATAAGTAAAAGGAGGAACCATTTGACACAAATGTGAGAACTACCCAAAGCGCTGGGGTAGTGTTGGAAATGGGCATCTCACTACAGCTTGTTCCATTAACAGTAAATCAGGAATGATCTGTTGAGGGAACTGTGGGAGCAATATCCTCTAAGTATAAGCTGAAGGGATGGCCTTCACATCATCTAGCTGTACAACAAATTCCTATCTAGAACATGTGCATCTGAGAGCATCATCTGAGGCTCCCAGTGTGATGAGTGGAGAGAAGAAAGAGGCAGTTTTCAGACATGGTTCATCATCCTCAATGGGGTAGATTTAAGAGAGAATTAATGGTGCCTGGAATTCTATTGTCTGTACTTTACAGATTACTGCTGGCTGTAGGATGGCCTCTGTTGCAAGTGCCTCTCTAACTTATCTCCAGCATGTAGATGCGTGTATTTTGAGAGAGGCATCCTACCCTAAGTGTATGTTACTCAAAAAGCATGTTTTCTTTCAGAAAAACCTACTGAGGTAACAAAACAGCTGGAGGATAAGACAGCAGCAGCAGGGCAGGACATCAGCCTGAGCCGTGAGCTGTCGAAACCAGATGTGAACATCAGGTGGTACAAGGATGGCAAAGCAATCAGAAAAAGCCAGAAGTACGACTTGCAGCAGGAGGGAACTGGGGCCATTCTGATCATCCATGACTCTACCGCCAAGGACAGCGGGGAGTACACCTGTGAGACAGAGGACTCTGAAACAAAAGCCAGGGTCACTGTGCAAGGTGAGTTGAAAAGCACACTGGGGATGGCATGTAGAAAAGTCGAGGTAAATATCTGCAGCCTGTGGGTGATGTTTTTCTCTTCTGTTTCCTTGAGCGGGATCAATTCTTAGTTTTCAGAAAATATGGTGGATTAAAATATTTTAGTTAAAATAATCTCTAAACTGAATGATAAATGGCATGAGAAAGCAAAGCTGAGAACTAAGCTCCAGAAGAGAAAACAAAGTCAAGTATGGCATATTTAGAGACAGGTGAAGAACCCTTGAGCGCACTGAGGAGTACTAGCATACTCTGGAATGTCTCTTGGGCTCCCTACAGCACACATACTTGCTCTGGGGCATGTCTGGATGTCTGTAGAGCTAATTGCAGGGCCCTGAGAAACCTCTGGGGCACATTAGGGGGCACTGGTTTCCATGTGAGTGTTTCCAGGTTCCCAGAAGTCAACAGGGAAGCCTTTGGAGACCCCTTGGGAAGACTCAGTGGGGCCCTAGAGTGATGTAGCAGCTTGTGTTGGTTGCATCTGCTTGGCAGGGAAGCGATTTCCCTGGTGGGAGCTGACTGACTGGGAGGTGATTCCCTTGGTTTAATTAATTTAATTACCTGGATTATAATTAAATAACACTGTTCAGCGTTCAATCAAGATTATATTTTTCCAAAGTACTGCAGTCGTGCATCTGTAGCAGCTTTCCTAAAATATATCGAGTTTATTCAAAATTCCAGTGATGCTCCTAAAGCACTTGAAGTGCATTTGAGGTGGCGAGTGACAAAACAGCTCTGAGAGAATCATCATCAAATCAGAACACTGGAACGGTAACTAATAGCAGAGATTCTGATAAGAATATTTAAATTTTCAAATTACCTTTTTCTAAAGTTGTATTTCACCAAGTTTCATCAATATGCACACTGAAGAGCTGACTTGCTATGTTTCTTTTTATAAAAAATCATGTGTTACAATTGAGAAAAGAAGGTATAGCATGTAACATCCTCCAAGTAAAGTGCAAAAAACATTTCTTCACAGTTCCAATTAATGTCTTATGTTTTGTTCAGACTCACTAAATGATGTATTTCAGGGTACATCACATGGGAATATAAGAAGACTATTCAGAACAGGAGCTGCAGAGCAAGATGAACAGCATGTGAAGGTAAGGCCGGGAACCAAGGACACAGCTTTTGTGTCACTCAGCCACCTGTGGCAGAGGTCAGGATTTCAGCAGGGATTTCTGCAGACGTTCCTTGAACACCCCCAGGGTGGGTGACTCCACCACCTCCCTGGGCAGTCCATTCCAGTGCCTGGCCACCCTTTCTGAGAAGTAATATTTCCTAATGTCCAGCCTGAACCTCTCCTGCCGCAGCTTGAAAACATTCCCTCTAGTTCTATCAGTAATGACACGAGAGAAGAGGCCGACCCCCAGCTCACTGCAACCTCCCTTCAGGAAGTTATAGAGAGCAATGAGGTTTCCCCTGAGCCACCTCTTCTCCAGGCTGGACATTCCCATCTCCTGCAGCCTCTCCTCATATGGCCCCATTGTGCTCCAGACCCCTCACCAGCTTTGTTGCCCTTCTTTGAACACGTTCCAATGCCTCAGTTTCTTTTTCTCAGTGAGGGGCCACAAACTGGACACAGAATTAGAGTTGTGGCCTCACCAGTGCTGAGTACAGGGGGACAGTCACCTCTCTGCTCCTGCTGGCGTCACTGTTTCTGATGCAAAATGTATGTAAGTGTCACATGTGTGACATCCTTTTTGATGGAGTTCTGTGACTGGAGTTCAATGGATTTGAGAGCTGACTTGAAGCCTGTGGGCATCACCCAGGAGTTGGGGTGAGAGGATGAGGCGTAGGAACAGGAACCTCTTTGGTCGTTATTAACTCCCAAATTTTTGGTCAGGAATCTCTGTGTGTTTCTTTATCATGTAAAGAACAGAGTCATTGTGCAGCTCGTGAATGAATTGATTCACGCCTGCTGATTGGTGCTGTTCTCTACAGGGAGCTGCAATGGAAATGGACACTTGTGGTCCACTGTCCAGCCCCCTCCCGTGTTGGATTTTCTGGGCTTTGAGACACGTCTTCCAGATGCACTTTGTGTTATTTCTGATGTGTTGACCTGTTGAGCTCCAGCCCCAAAGGAGGATTCAAGTACTACCATTGGGAATGTAGTATTTCTTGCTAAACAGAATTCATGTGCACCCTTGTCTTTCGTCTGCACAAAGGATCTTGTAATCATCTCTGTCTGTGTTTCTTTTAGAGCCAGAGATGGAGCAGAGAGGAACACAGACTTGGGTGAATCTTCAGGAGCAGGGACACGTCATGCTCATCTGAGGTGTCTGGCTGACAGCAAGAGCAGAGAGGTAAGTTTCATAGGGTCGCATGCCCATTTTATTTTATTTTTCATTCATGATGCATAGAGGCGTTCCCCAGACAAAGTGAGCATTTCTCAACTGGACTTTCTAGAAATGAGCTAGGCAGTGAAAATGGGTTTGAAGCATTCCTAAGAGCCCCGCAAGAGAATGCTGAGAGTTAATCTGGCACCCTCCTTTGGAAACGTCCGTTGTCTGTCAGCTCGTCAGCTGTGCCCTAACACCTCCCATTGCGCTGCCACACCTGGATAGAATTCCAAGCCCACACTGAGTCCTGGAATGTTGTGGTGCCGTGTTGGAATCAGATGTGACCACATGGTCTTGGCTCCCCGCCTTGTGGGGGGTCATGGTGGACCAGGCTGTTGGCCGTTGGTGATGTCATAAGCGGCTGGAATGAGGGGAGGAGCGGTGCGTTCTGTGTTCCTTTGTGGGTGAGCTAGTGGTCGGAGTGGTTGGTTGTCTTGTTGTTCTTGTGCCTTTTGTGCCGTTAGTTAGTTAGTTTTGTTAGTTAGTTAGTGTTGTTAGTTAGCGTTGTTAGTTAGTTACTGTTGTTAGTTAGTGCCGTTAGTTAGTTAGTGCCTTTAGTTAGTTAGTGCCGTTAGTTAGTTAGTGCCGTTAGTTAGTTAGTGCCTTTAGTTAGTGGCTTTAGTTAGTATCTTTAGTGCTTTTTCTTCTCACCGTCGTGTGCAGCAGCTTGTAGGTAAGCTGAGCTGACGTGGGATGGATGGGTGGGCAGTGAGGTGTTGAGAACTGCTGGCTGTTTGAGCTCACAGCACCGTATTGCTTACTCTTGACCATCAGACGTAATTTTCCCCGGTACACACGTTCCAAAGGGGGTATCAGTAAAGTTGGCACCTGTCCCGTGCTTCTTCCATTGTCTTTGCTCAGTAGTGGAAGCATTGTAAAGTTGCTGGGCGGACAGGCATCATGTAGCCTGAGACTCAGCATGTCTTGCAGCAAGTGGATGGGACAGTTGTGCTGTGTGTGTTATTCCATGACTGTCTTAGCCCTGCTCACTGACCTGCTCTTTCTCTCTCCTCTCCTCACCCTCCGCCCACTGCCTCGGTGCAGCTTTTGCTCTCATTTCATCCGAGCAAAGCGACAAGGAACTGCTGCAGATAGCTTGAGGTGATCTCACTGCCAGGTACGTGCCATGTTTTGTCCCCCCGCATGGTTTTGCCGCAGGGTATGCGCGGGTAGCTCTGAAGAAGTCTGTCCATACTGTGCTGTGTGAATAGAGAAAACAGAAGTGTGTTTCTGCTCTGTTCCAGCTGTTCACACTTGCTGTGATGGGTGCTGCGTGCAGTGGGATCAGCCGTGAGCCTGAGTTGGCGGCGACGGAGGTACAGTATGAAGCTCTGGCCGGTCTTTTTTCCCTGTGTTGAGCCATTAGAAGGAGCTGCAGGTGTACTCTCCTGCAGGAAAGAATGGGCCAAAAAGGGCCTGGCCACCTGTCTGTGCCAGTGCCATTGCTGATTAGTCTGGGTAGAGAGAGATGCATCTTTGCATGGCCTGGCAATGCACGCCAGAAAGGGAAATAACTGTGATGAGACGTGCAGCTCCTTCTGAAGTGCTCCTGATAAGGACGGAGCGCATTTGCTGCAGCTTTCTTTGCAGATGTGCTCCTCACCTAGAAATCCTCCTGGTTTGTCCTCAGCTCCTGACCACGGCCTGTGCTCTGTTTTGCAGGCTGATAACATGCGGGAGCCGCAGCTGGTGCGTGCTATGTCATCTTTAAACATACCAGCGATTGCGGCAGCCCATGTTATTAGGAGCCACGTTGCCCAGGGGCCGGATGAGCTCTCTCTGGAGGTAAGCAGTTCCAGGCGTTCCTTGTTGTTGTGCACAGAATTAGTATAGAGTGTGAACGCCTCGGGAATACTCTCATATTTTGTGTCGTAGAAGAAGGCTTTTGTTTTAGCTGTGCTGAAGCTGGGATTGATGTTTCAATCTTTTGCAGGTTGGAGACATCGTGTGCATTGTTGATATGCCACCAAAGGAGATGAGCCCCTGGTGGAGAGGCAAGCGTGGCTTTGAGGTAGGCACACATTTTTGACTAGAGAGCACAGCTTCAGTAGTGTCTAGAATCTCCGGTTGGAGCTGCTCTGCCTGCACAGGATGGCTTCTGGATGCAAACAGTTGCCCTGTGTCGGTGTCAGAGGACCTTCCCTTTGGCTCTGGGCTTGGGCTAATGCCCAACTGACTTTTTGTTCTTATTACAGGTTGGTTTTTTCCCTGGTGAGTGCGTGGAACTCATCAGGGGAAAACTGCCCGAGTCCATCCTACATTCATTGCCAAAGCCAGGTGCGTATTTTACATTTGACAATGCGGGTTAGTAAAATGGGGTCTGAACGTGGCTTTCAGGGGGTTCATTAATGCCCGAGTTGAGCAAGCTTAGAAAGAGAACTGCATTAAGCTCCTTGGGCACCTCCAGGGATGGGGAAAATCTGTTCTTGCGTGTCTTTGTTGGGAACATGCTTTCTGTTGTTACGTGTTCTGTTGAATGTGTTGCAGTCGGCCTCGTCCAACCGAGCCAGGGCTGAAATGAACTTGTTTTTTTGTTTTGTTGCGCAGAGCCAAAGAAACGGGGCAAGTTCATCTCCTGCCTTCGTTCCCTGTTGAAGGCCTACCCCAGGAGAGCGAAGCAGCCTGAGCCTCCAACATTCTCGGGATCCATGTCCTTGCTTGACATCGTTGAGAGGTATTTAGCCAACAGGACTTGAGGGCTGAGCTGTAGGAATGGAAGCATCCTCTGCTGTTTGAAACAGAGGGCTTTTCTAAGCTGTGTTTCAGCAGAAACCAGGCATTGCCAGGAACAGGCAACTATTGGCAAGGGTTCGGTGCAGCTCTTCCCTCACCCTGCAACACGACTGACAGCATGCTCTGTTTTCTCTGCAGAATGAGTTCTCCCAGTAAGAGGGCAGAGTCAGCAGCTTGCAGTTGGCGTTCCTGCTTCTGCCTGGGCAAACCATCCCCTGTGGCCAAACGCCAACTGCAGAGCAGTGCCAGGGAGCCCTCTGAAGCTGAAGTCTTGGTCCTGGCAGGTAAGCATGCAAATCCAGCTTTCAAATCACTGCTTGTCAGCAACACAGGTAGAATTCATGCTTTCAGTGGGCTTGTACATCCTTCTGGCATTCAAGCCTGTGCCTGACATCTTCAGTTGACCCCTGTCTTTCCCAAATGAGTCTCTTGTCAACACAAGAGCTGGACCTGCACGAGGATCACTTTCAAGACAGTGACACTGTTGCTAGAAGCCTATTTGCTTCTGCCCACCATCACTGCATAGCCAAATGTCAAGAACCTGTTTCATGATTCATCTTGTGAAACTTTGACACTAACTGCTGTGCGTCTACTCCTTCCTAGGTGACCCGAGCCCTTGTATATCTCCAAGACGCCAGGCATGTTACGATGCAGCATCCTGGGATTCCATCAATGAAGAACTGTTACTAAGCACAGGATGCTGCAGTTCAGATGAAAGCCTTCCGTATAACATCAGTTATAAAGAGAAGAATGCCATCATCGTTGAAGCTCTCGTTCATCCCATACCTGTTGAAGCTGCTGACCTGAGCCTGCCAGACTCCTCAGGCACCAGCCTGAACCGAGTGCCTTTCGAGGACAGCCCAGCCCAAGCACAGCACGAGTGCCCCGACAGCAGCACAACCATGCAGGCTCAGGTCAGCATTACAGAGGAGAAGCCAAACATCTTGGAGGGGGAGGTAGAATCAGGCCAAGAGTCCCAGGCTCCGGGCAACAGCACGACTTCTGAGACACTCTCGTCAGACAACAGAGAATGAGTCCCATCTTTCCTCCAGACCTCACACCCCCTCCTTTTTCCTATTGAATAAAGGCACGCTCGTGCTCAATCAACGCCTTGACTGAATTCTGAGTTTTCATTCGCAGAGATTGGGATG
This sequence comes from Coturnix japonica, assembly GCF_054131305.1. Lineage (NCBI taxonomy): Eukaryota > Metazoa > Chordata > Aves > Galliformes > Phasianidae > Coturnix > Coturnix japonica. The sequence continues at coordinate 1,306,588 of NW_028188942.1, read as the reverse complement.
AGTACAAGAAACAGCAAGACAGCTCAGCTTGCAACGCTCTGGCTGTGGGGTGCGTGCAGGGACACTGTAACCATACAGGGAAAGGCTTCCACTGCTTCCTCAAGCTGTAGACCAGCCCTGCTACTGCTCTGTGGCACAAAGCCCTGAGGGATGTTCCATATTGTTAACCTAAGTGAAGCCAGCTTCATGCACTGTGTTTTGTTGTTGCTGGGTGAGAGGGGGATGCACGTTGGTGAGAAGATGAGCATTGCTGGATCTGCCACGAGTGTCCCTTCTGCCTCTAAGAATATGTCCTAAGTAGGATGTGAACACTGCTGGCACTTCCTCATTGCACGTGCTTGGAGGATCTTCAGTTCTTGCACATTCAGGATGTCTGTCAGTGACTACGAGGAAATTCTCAAGTACTAGGAATTCCATGAAACAGTTGGAACGGGTAAGTGTCATCTTTGTACAGAAACAGCACGCCTAACAGTCTGTCTCACCACTCTAGAATTAATCTGAGAATAGATTAACAGCTCTTGTCAGTTCTCTAAGTCAGGTTTCATTTGTATAAATTTGAAATTCGTTTTTTAAACCAGTTGGAAATTGTAATATTATATTAGAGAAGAATTCACACTCAACTTTAAGCATCTGTGTTTTGATTTGTAGGTGGTTTTGCCAAGGTAAAACTCGGGCGGCATCTTCTTACTGGTGAAAAAGTTGCACTAAAAATCATGGAGAAAGTTACTGTAGGGGTAAGCCAAAAGGCATTTAAATATGAGAATATCTTCTGTTGGAGTTGTGGAGTTCTCAAGAACACGGGGGCAGGTGGGATGGTACATACGAATGCAGCCTACTAGTCCCATTGCCTTTTGAAAGATGCTGTAGAGCTGGAAAAAGTTTAACAGAGCACCACAAATCTTGTTGCTGGTTGTTCAGAGGGCAGTATTCTCTGGCTTTAAAATGGAGGAAGTTATTACATCATTACATTACATTACATTATTGTTACATTATTACAGCAACTTTACCAAAATGCCAATGAAAATGCTGAATGTTTTACTTTTCATTTTTCACAGCTCTGTTTCAGAATTTCTATGGGAGTGATGTCAGTCATTGCTGAGTTGATGTTGAATTGTGTACTGTCCCATATGTGCTTGTTCTGTTCCACAGCAGTCAGATGTGGTACCTGGTATGTCACAGTAGTTAGCGATTTCATCGCTTGCTTTTATGGTCTCTTAAGGATGACTTGCCTCATGCTAAAACAGAAATTGATGCCATGAAGAACTGAAGTCATCAACATGTTTGCCCATTGGATCACGTAAGAGAGACATCAAAGAAATATTTATAGTCATAGAGGTAAGAAATAGTTTCTGCTTTCTGTGCTGTCTTTCTTACTTATCTTTCTCTGATACTCTCTAAATGCATTTTCAGATAACCTTATCTTACAGGGAAGCTGTTTGATTGCATTGTTTCTAAGGACCGCCTTTTGGAAGAGGAAGCTCCAGTCTTTTTTTGACAGACTGTTTCAGCAATTGCTTCTGTTCACAGTCAGGGTTATGCCCAGAGACCTCAAACCAGTGAGCCTGAACTGCAGTCAGTCTTCCATAAATAATAATGAATGTGTTTTTATTTTTCTGTTGGCAGAGAGAGTTACAGTACTCCACTCCATTCCAGTGGATTGCAGGAGAGAACTGAAGGGGGGAGAAGTAACACAAAGTAGAACTCATGGGTTGAGATAGAATTATGTACTGAGATAGAGAAAAGGATAATAGTTATGATGAATGCAAAAGCAATTGCTCACCACCTACCAATCAGTGTCCAGTTAGCCTCCTAGTAGTGGAAGAGATTTACATGAAGTTATACCCCCTTCAAAACTCCTTCCACAATATGTCATATAGTATGGAATATCCTTTGGCCAGTTTAAGTCAGCTGTCCTAGTTCTGTTCCTTCTCACTTCCTTGGGCTCTCAGCTGAGATTGACTGTGGCTCTGTACAACGCTGCCTGGCAGCAACTGTAAGCATCACTGCGCTATCTCCATTGTTTCTCTAGAATGAAAACGTAGTATTATATCAGACACTGAAGAAGATAATTCAGTCCCAGCTGAAACTCAGACAATAACTTGTGCTTAGGATTCTTTCCCTACAGGAAATGTTAGATATTTATTGCTATGTGGTACTGTGTTCTGTAGCTGAGCTGGATTTTGTTATCCTTGAAGAAGTATCTTCCTCTGAAAGGGGAGTAAAACATGATGCTCCTAATGAGCGGAGCAGAGACACAGATCTGATCTGAGTGTTGGTTTCACATTTTTGTGATGCTCTTTGCTGCAGTTTGTATCTCGAGAGAAGCCCTTGTGGTGTCAGTCTGTTGTGTAACCTGCTCTAGTTTTGTGCCTCAAGGAAGAGTGATCCTTTAAACAAATGGTGGCTGTACAGAGGGTATGGGGTGAGACGCATTCCTCTGGCCCCATCCAATGGATTTTCTGTCACAAAGATCATTCTCCCCAGCTTCTCTTCTCTGAGTGGGAGCTTCAGCCCCCTGCACAGGCTGGAGGTCATCCATAGAACTTGCTTCAGAGTTTGTTTCAGGTTGTTATCCTTCCTGGCCAAAAACCAGATACAGTATTGTAGATGTGGTGCAATGAGTGTTGAAGCAGGAATGACTTGTCCTGGTCTGGTTGTGCTGCTTTTTAATGCAGCTGATGATCTTGTTGTACTTCTTTTCTGTCAGAGCACACTGCTGGCTTGCATTCAGCCTGTGGTCTCTCACCACTTGTCCTCCTAGTCCCCAGGTCCTTTCCAACAGATACAAGCTAGTATTTCCCACCTGGGATATTGGAAGATGGGAACTTGCCAGCAGTCAGTGAAGATCTCTGAGACAGCGAGAGCGAGCGAGCTTTGAGTAGACTGGGAACCACTGTCCACAGCAGGAAATAAAAGAAGAGAAAAGATGTTTCCTTGGGCGTTTGGGTGGAAATCATTCCTGACTGCTTTCTCATCCACCGGGAAAATCTGCTGATTGACAATTTGAAGCTGATAGACTTTGGACTCTGTGCAAAGCCAAAGGTAAGAGTATCTGTTAAATCAAATACAATGTGCCCCCAAGTAATGCATGTTTGACCACCGTATGCAACAGGGGCTTGTCCAAACAAACTCCTTAAAATCAAGCTGTTTCTGTGGCTGACATGTCATTGCATCTTGTTTGGATTGGCCTGAACTGTATGAGAGTGGTTAACAGATTGCTCAGAAGCACAGGTAGATAATTTTCTCTAGCTAGACTCCCTGTTTTCATAGTCTAAGCTGTAGATAATCTTGTAGGTATATCACCTGTCTTATGCAAGGGTCTGTAATAGGAGCATGGGGTTGGTGTGCCTAAGGAACCCTCTAAGGAACTGCATGTAGGATGAGATTGTGGATAGAATAAAATGACTTTTGCAGGTGACGTACAAATCCTGTGATTGCATATGCTTGAACTGAATTGTTTCTTGATCTTCAAACTGATTTCCAGAATCCTTTATTAACATGTAAGATGGGTGCTGGTAAGAAAGAACGGAAAGACTGCCTTACTGATTCCAAGAGAATTACTTGTCCTCAAATGATTTTTCCTGGCCAAAGTTAGAGCCTCTCACAGGTAATCGAGACCAACAGGCTGTTGTTGCACAATCAACAGGCACAATCTAGATGATCAGCTGAGGAAAATAAAGCATCATGCCAAGGGTACTAGATAAGTGAGCAGCTTGAGATCTGCACATTTATGTGATACTCATGGTCTTAGACAATATTTGTTTAGTGAGGTCACATTGAATGAAAACAAAATCTAAGATGAATGAAAATATACAAAGGAGAAGAAGCCTCTGAGGCTTCTGAAGTGTTATGACCAGAAGTCATAAACTCTGTTTTTGAAAGAGCAATTTGCTCTGTTAATTATCCATCATTTTTGTGCAGTCTGTTTTGTCAGACTTGTCTTTAGCTTCCAAGTTGTATGTGAAGACTTGTTTGCACTGTAATGCACAATGTACGAAAAATTGAGAGATGAAAATGTGAAGAGTTTTTCTATCTTTGATTTCATGTCTGGAATTTTGGAACCCACTACTTGCAGTTGTTAATCTGTCCAAACTGGTCTGGTTTGCAATGCCCTCATACTTCTTGAAAAGCTCTGCTGTTAAAGGCAGAACAATTCCTACAAGTGCCATGGCCCCACTGTTGTTCTAATTCTTGTTTCTTTGTTTTCCACACGCTGCTTTTCAAGCCTCCTTTTTCTTTACAGTCCAAGTGAGAATTGCACTGTGAGGTGTCTGAACCTTGTTGTGCCTCTACATAAAGAGAACAGCAGCAAAGCCTGACAGGTGACTGTGCTGACAGCTCTCGTAGCCAGTAACACGTAACTGTGCTAAATCCCTTGTGATGGCTTTGATTTAATTTTTGCCAGTGAAATCCTTGTAAAAGGAACTGCAGCAGTGTGATGAACTAAGGTGAAGATGCTGGTTTTAGTAGTGCTCTAAGCTGAGTGGAAGGGCAATTGAATGAGGGTTATATGCTTTCTGTGGACAATAAGGTTGTGGTGCTGTTGGGGTGGGTCCAGAGGAGGGGCCACTGTGATGATCAGAGGGTTGGAGCAGCTCCCCTATGAGGAAAGGCTGGATTGTGGCTCTGGGCAGCCTGGTCTGGTGGTTGGCGACCCTGCACATAGCAGGGGGTTGGAACTGGATGATCTTTGAGATCCTTTTCAACCCAGGCCATTCTATGGCTGTTCAGTTCCATACTGGAACAAATATAAAATGCTAACTATGTAAAACATGGAGTCAAACCTGTGTGATTTGTCCACACCAGGAGGTGATTAGAAAACAATTTTTTAAGCTACAAAGCTGCTTGCATGAAAGGAAAAGAAAATAAAACTACAAGAAAAAGGGAAAACCTTTCTTCCTGAAAATAGGAAGAATAATGGACCTGACATGAAATTTGGGTGAAGCTGCCTGATTTTATGAAGCTATTCCCATTATTTTCTTGGTGCTGTGTTTCCCAAATGAGTGGTTTCTGGCTGTGCTGCAGCACCAGTCTGCATGTGAACATCAACTCTATTCACCATCTGGGAAGATTAGGACTTCCCTTCTCCCACCAGCACCACTGAATTACAGTTACTCAGTGGTTAAACAAAGGAATCCTTAAAGAAGGGTTTACAGCTGTCGTGTTATCTGAAGTGCTTGGGGCATTCTGATGCTATTAAGCTCTATGTATTAACAAGTTCAAAAAGAAAAGGTAGGCATCTGATTGTTGTGACAGTTTCTAAGTTATTTGGAAAGCTGTACCACCCAACCACTCCTTCTGTTTGATGGAGGTGACAAAGCTCAGTTTAATTTCTGACTGCTGTTTAAATCCTGAAGCTGGAGCTGGTTCCTGGAGCAGAAAAAGCTCGGAAGCTGTCCCTCCTACAAGCAGGCACCTCTGAGCAAAATATGACATCTCGATTTCTGATGGTAAGGTCAGGAGATCTGATTCCAGCGTCTAGCTTTCAGATTCATGCTATGTTAGTGGGACCTTTGGCATCTAGCACTGACCAACAGCAACTGACAGGCTGGTAACAGTGCACCCCAAAACAGTTATGTGTCTATTTATGTTATGAGGGAAAATTGCATTGCATTGAGATTTCCTATTTTTACACTTTGCAGATCTAACTCGCTGCTGGAAGAATCCTGTACGCCTTGTTCACACCATTTTCCATGAGCTGGATGAGTCTGTTGTTGGCATTTTAATACCATTGACCAGGCAGGCAATATGTATGGAGTATTTGGCTCTCTCTACAGTCATGAATGTTTGAGTATCTTCAACATGTGGCTCATTGCTTCCATTTCAGGCTGCCCAGAGAAGCTGTGGATGCCTGTCCTTGGTGTTGAAGGCGAGGTTGGATGGGTGATGGGCAGCCTGAGCTGGTTAGTGGGCAGCCAGCCCATGGCAGGGTGTTTAGAACTGGATGATCTTGAAGGTTTCTTCCAACCCAAGCCCTCCCGTGATCCTATGATTCTGTGATTTCATTCAGGTTTATGAAGATGAGATGAGTTCTCCTGAATGCGCTGCTCTCCATAGGATTATAATTGGAGTCTAGATGGATGACTTAAACCAGACTCCAAACTTTTTGATGGCCAAAATGAAATGAAATCAATCCTTTACTGTGTCAGTAGTCTGTAACCAGAGCCCATCAGGTAATTCCCAGCCTCCTGCCTGTATCAGTGGCTGCACACAGTGAAAAAGTCTGATGGGATTTTAACCTCTAAAATGTTCCAAAGCAACCAGAGGGTGAATATATTCACTATGCAAATACCTGCAGGAATAAGCTTGTCATGTATGTCCTCAGGTAGTACAGTAGTTAATGGTGGGACTCAGTAGGTCATGCTGAAAGTTGAGTCTGCTGGTCTTGAAGGTCTTTTCCAGCCTACATGACCTTATGCTAATATTTCTGTATTTCTTTCTGTTCAGCTCCCAGAAAACCTCCCACCCAGCCCCCCGCTGACCCCGTGGTGAAAAATAAAACAGAAACCTCAGTGACGCTGGCATGGTCCCCTCCGAAGATGCAACGCCCCATTCCAATCGATGGCTACATTGTGGAAGGCAATAAACTAACTGGCTTCACGTGGGTGAGGTGCCACGAGTCTCATGTCCCCGTCCCAGAGTTCACGGTGAGCAATCTGTCTGAAGAGGCTGATGATCAGTTCCGAGTGTCTGCAGTCAATGCGCATGGACAGAGCCCGTCTCTGGAATTCCCAGGGAGCGTGCACCTTGGTAAGCACAAAAACCCCAATGGAAATGGGTCAGTGTGAGCTGAGCAGCTGTGTTGGTTCCCTAAAGATGTTTCATTTGACTTTAAGGATAGTAGTGCACTAACACACCAAAGGCTTTCCTTTATTACTAGTTCTCCTGTCAACCTCCAGCTACCACTAAAGTGATACAAGTTCTGTTTCTGTGAGAGAGACATGAATATTATTATCTTTTGATATCTCACATGTGCAAGAGGCAGAACTTTCTGTAACAGATCTTAAGCATAGAAGTTCTTCTTCCAGCACTCATGCAAAGGGAGAAGTAGAAATGTACCTATGATCTAATCTTCCATCTCTAAATGAGATACCAGACTTGCATCTAAAGAGCATTAAGACATCCATGTTGTTCTTCCTCAGAACCAGTCCTGGCTGTGAAATCCCCCCTAACAGCTGGTGAAGCTGTACCTGGAGGGGATGCCATGTTTACTACTGATCTTACAACAATGTGTTGCAGCACTTGGTACCTCAGTGGTAAAGTCTTACAGGAAAGCGAGACCTGCATCATCAAGAGAACCCAAACTACTCACAGCCTAATCATAAAGAACATCACCAAGAATGATGGTGGAGCAGAAGTGAAATTTGTTGCCGAAAATGTTGATGTCAGCACCAAGATGAGAGTGAGAGGTATTTGCTTTGATCCTTCTCCTTTCCTCTTACAGTCAAGGCATAGTTGCTGTGATCTGTTGATTAGAACTGGGGCTGCAGGCATTCACTGCCTGTACCAAATACCTGAAATTGCATCCCATGGACTGATGTGAGTCCTGGTAATGACCTAAACATGATAGCACTGAGTGTAGGGTAAGCCAGTCTACCCAGCTGCTTGGTATCTGAACCAGATTGCTCCATGCCAGCTGATGAATGTCTGCAGTTCACAGCTATTGGCCAGTGCATTCAGTCACCTGGTTTACCACTGCATCACCATAGAGCAGTACTTTCAGCTCCAGGTTCAGACAGCCTTTCTGATTGCACTGGAATAATGTAGAAGTAGGGGAGCAATCATTCCGATAATATCTCTATCAATCAGCTTTGCATGACAAAATAGAACAAATAAACATTCATGATGGGAGGACCTGTTTGTCATTGGGTGGAAACCTCTGCAGAAGCATGTTTAGAGCATTCTTAATCAGTAGAAGGAGATGTTTGGTTGATTTTTACTTAGTAAATCCGGCAAGAAGACCAAATGAAATATCTTGAATTGCTCAGCAGTGACACAATGATGAGTGCAGGAACAGAAGGTGATACTTTTTCAGAGATGTTGCAGCAAACATTGACCACGTTAGCCTGATATCAATTGAAATAACGAGGCCTTTGCTCCTGACAGGTGCTGCAGTGAGATTTACCAATAAGAGCAAAGATGTAGAAAAGATCTCCGCTCGGCTGCGTGAGGAAGCCAAACTGCAGGCTGAGCTTTCAGACACAGGCGCTACTGTGGAGTGGATGAAGGATGGGAAGGAGCTCAAGGCCAGTGAAAAATATGAACTGCACATTGTGGGGAAGAAACACACCCTGAAAATTCACAACGTCTCAATGGATGATGCTGTAAGTTGTCAGTGCAACTGTGAGGGGGATAAAATGCATGAGTTTGCATGATGAGGCTCTTCATCATCTTCTGCTGGCTTGTCACCCTTGTTGATCCATGGAGAAACAAGAAAGGCCTAGAGTAGTGTATGCACTTTGGCATTGGAGAGCTTACTTAATTGCTTCTTCTCAAAGAACAAACTCCAGAGAGTCATGGAGACATCTCCAAACAGAATTGAATAATGGGACTAAATTGATGGAGAGCAGAACTTCCTGCCACGGCTTGTCAGCTAGTCTTAATTTTGCTTTTCTTCTCTCTGTCATGTTAGCATAATATTTCATACTGGCAGGTCTGCCCAAAGAATTAAATGAATTAGCTGATGGACGTTTCCATGTGCATTGCACTGTAATGTGACTATCAAATGAGTAATCAATGCTGTTATTTTAAAATCTGTGTTGGCAAGCTGTAAGACAAACAGCTGCTGTTGGTAGCTTGGTTACTGCAGAATCAGCTTTTGTGTATCTCATAGATAGGGAAGAGACCCTTAAGGGTCAGCTAGTTGGACTCCCTTGCAATGAACAGGGGCACCGCAGCTCCATCAGGTGCTCTGAGCCCTGTCCATCCTGACTTTGAACATCCTCAGGCTCACAAATCTTATACCTATGCCACACACTCGCAGTATTTCACCATTCAGCATCACCACTTGTATCTTCTCTTGCTGTAAATCAGAGCGAGCTGGTAAATCATCTGCTGTGCGGGTCAGCTGTGTCTCTCCCATGGGCATCACGTGGCTGCTGGGAGGCTCTGAAGAGCTGCAGCCAGAGGTGTGTCACCCGCTGGGCCTCGTGCCCAAAGGAGCCCACAGGAAAGTGTTGTTGCAGTTTGTCATGCACTGCACTGCCATGAGACTTGACGTGCCAGACATCCTCTGACACGTGACCTCCTGCATCCAGGCAGGACATCTGAGACGTCTCCTTCAGCCTGATGTGGCTGCAGTTTCACACTGGTTTTACTAAGGAAGGAGAAGGCACGTGGATGAAACTCTTTTCCTGCTCTTCCTGGCATTAGCTCATAGTACAAGTAAAGCACTGTCAGGTCAAGCCTGGAGGAGTAATGCTTGTCACTGACCTGTTCCTGTTCAGGGTGGAGCTGGAGGGTAAAATAACACAAGAAATTGTCATTGAAATTCAATATCTGTGAAATTCAGCTGGCTGCATTCACAGAACCTGGCGTTAAGATCTGTTTTCTGGTTTATTTCTTGAGCCTATTTTCTATAACCCAGTCCTCATTTATGAACCGAAGCTCTACTGAAAACCTTTCGCTGTGTATGCTCATGCTGCAGTGCAGCTCTTGTGACCTTTAACAGCACAATCAAGTTCCTCTGATCACAGGATCCTTAAGGTTGATTAAGACCCTCTAGTCCGACTGCTCACCCATCTCCACCAAGATGCTCACCATCAGCTAGCTAAAAACTCAGCAGAGATGATAGATCAAGCCCAACACTGGATTTGGGATGGCTAGAGATTCCTAAGATATTGAAGGATTGCTTGCAGGTGGTATTGGCTCAGGTATTCACCCTGCATCCCACCTCCCGTTCTGTTTGGTTGAGAATCATGCATTCTGCAATTTCACTTTGTAATTCAAAGCCCCTGGCTTTATCTGTTGAAAAACTGATCTAAAACAAGCCGAGAAGACTCCGTTGGAACTGGTTGATGCAGAACAAAGGCATCCCCAAAGGACAAGTTGCACTGTTTGATGAACATTATTGGATGAGAGCTAAGCTAAGATTTAAAAAGTTCTGGGGCTGTCTCTGAGCATCAAATCCAGAGGAAGCCTGCATGATTCCCTGAGAATGGATACCTCCTACTTTGGTGTAGGGTTAAGGGAACACTAGCAGTAACTCCTATCACAAAATGTCACATGGCTCAGACAAAAAAGCCATCAAGAGGGCTTAATTAGGAGCACCAAATGGTCACAAGATGGTCTTAGGGCAGGGAAGTAATCTATCTACGTGACATTGATTGATGCTATTAGTTCTAAACAGCTTGACTCTAGAGGGACTGTTCTTCTTTGGTCACCTAGTTTTACAAGAATAGATGACTCCTGTCTATTACAATTTTTAACTCATTATTTGTTCACTGATGCCATAAATGTGCCTGGCATAGCAATTGGCCTTGGTATATTCAGTGACTGAAAGCAACAGTTGTTGCTGTAAGAAATGCAATGCTAAGCTAGGTCTGCCTGTAGCTGACAGCCATCAGCTTGCTCCTCAGGCAGGTTCTGTCTGGATGGAATGAAGGGCATGAAATACTGATGTGCTCTTCAAACGCTGCTTGTTAGCTTAGAGACAAAGTGTTGAATAGGTTTGTTCATATATTGCAAACACCTTACTTAGCTGCCTTCATTTTAGCTTCAGAAGAACGTGTGCAGAATACAGAATTGATTAAAAGAAATAAGAACTGTCTGCATAGAACTTACTCTTTCCTTACACAGGAGAATCAAGCACACGTTTGTATGTGAGTACCTCCAGAGGTGAAACTCGATCACCCAAATGTAATGAGCAGATACATTACAATCAGTTCTAACTGTATCTTCATGCTGTGCTGAATAAGCCTGAGTCAGGATGTAAACCACTTTCTATTTTTTTCTTCAGATGAAGCCATTAATGTTGTCAGCAAGCCCAAAACCACTTCAGAAATATCAGTCAGTCCTTCTGAAGACCTGGAGCTGGTGTGTGAGGTGTCAGCTGCAAGCGGAGCTGTCGTATGGAAGAAAGATGAAACAGAGGTGAAGTAGGACCAGAGGACAACCATCATCTCCAAGGGGACGCACCGCAAGCTCATGGTCAAAAATGTGACCCTGAAAGACCAAGGGAGCTACAGCTGTGAAACAAAAGATGACAAAGCAACATTCCAAGTGAAAGTCAGAGGTGAGAAAATGCTTGGAATCCCAGAGATAAAGGAACGCTTCATTTTGTGTGTCTTGCATTTGGAGGATCAACTGACAGCCTCTCTGGTGCAAAACATTTTGGCTATAGGACTTTCTTGGTCATCTAGTATCATAGCAACACTTTTCTACATGTGATTTACATCCAGGAATGAATTACTGCAACAAAGGGGAGTACAGCTGCGAGGCTGCTGGCTAGAAACTCACCTTCAAGATTCATGTAACTGGTAGGAAACACGTTTTGGTTGATATTCTTTGATTATTCCCTAGTCTGGCTGTGGAAATGTCTGTGTGAACGTGTCCTCTTTATTCTGCCATGAAACTGTTTTGAGAAGGATGAAAAGAAATGCTTACAAACGTGCAGCTAAAATGATTATTTGTTTTTAACAATATTTCATCCAGCTCTTCCCCTACAATTACTTTTATCATCAGCTGTCCATGGATGTCCAACTGTGATTTGTACAATGTGCAACACTGCTCTACCAGTTGATATTTCAACAGTACTATTTACACAGACGTCCTTTTCTGCTCCAAATCCACACCAGCCATGGGAGAGGGAGTAGGTGAGCATCTTCCTCCATTAGCTTGATCTAAATCTGACAGCTTCATCCAATCCAGGGCTTCTCCAAGACCTTTGAAAATTCTGTTACTGTTGAGGAGACAGCAGGCTTCTGGGCTTAGGTTAGAATATGGTGCCCTGTTGATGGGTCCTGAGAGTGTCCAAGCCTTACATAGAGAAAACCATCACTGCTCTTAAGATGTTTTGCAAGCAGGTGAAACTTGATTGAAGTGTGGCAGTGATGCTTTCTGAGATCTCTGGCCCCTAGTTTTTCTAGGCTTTTTGTTTGCCTCTTAAGATACAGTGAGCTGCTCTTAATTGTGGCTGTGTCCTTTGCCACGAGCATACCTCTGAGCACACAGTTATTTTGAGCTCCTCTTCTTCCAGTGGCTCGGATGAGCAATTCTGAGAGATATGCAGAATGGGGATGGCTGTGCTGCTGCTTCCTTTTCTGTCTTAGCTGTGGTTTTCCCTTGCAGGGCACAGTTCTCTGCCTGGGCCCAAGTCTGTGTGGGTCTCTCCATCCACAAAGCTGCTCACCGTGCAGGCGGCACAGGCTGAGAGGAGAGGCCAGAGCAGCTCTCCTGTTGCAACACGGAGCAGCAAGATACAAGTGGAGGAAGGGCCTGCAGCTGTACTGAGGAACTTCAACGCAATCATTGATTTTCCATCTGAAAGATAAAGAAAGAGGAATTCCCTTTCCAGCCCCTACCATCATTGTTCGGATGATTTTTATTGGTTTATTTTTTGTCCATTATATCTTTGAGGATTCAACTAACACACAGTTGCCCTATGGCCTCAGTGGAGCCACACAAGGTGCCTTTCCTTCCTGGTTGGGCAGGCAGTCACAAGATGCAGAAAGCCACGCTGGCGTCTATCCTGTTCTGTGCTGGCTGTACATGGAAATCTTGGGGTTTTCCAGATTTCAGGGCCATGTGCCTGAAACCAATTGTGCTTCTCCTGTAAGCAGAGCTGTTGGTCAGACTTGCTGGCACTAGAAATTAAAGGTGGCAGTGAGCTGAGGCCGAGGAGGTGTTAACGTAAGAGTCAGGGATGCTTTTGAGCTTCCCTTATAACTGTACGGTTCCTCAGAAAGCAGTTACGCCTGCCAGCTCCTTTCCTGTCCGGCTGTGGAGCCTTTGCTCACATGCTCCGAATCTTGCTTGAAATCATTGAGAGGAATGTAGCCAGCAGGACTTGAGGGCTGAGCTGTAGGAATGGAAGCATCCTCTGCTGTTTGAAACAGAGGGTGTTTCTAGGCTGTGTTTCAGCAGAAAGCAGGCAGTGGTGGGAACAGGCAACTATTGGCAAGGGCTCGGTGCAGCTCTTCCCTCACCCTGCAGCACGACTGACAGCATGCTCTGTTTTCTCTCCAGACTGAGTTCTCCCAGTAAGAGGGCAGAGTCACCAGCTGGCAGTTGGCGTTCCTGCTTCTGCCTGGGCAAACCATCCCCTGTGGCCAAACACCAACTGCAGAGCAGTGCCAGGGAGCGCTCTGAAGTAGAAGTCTTGGTCCTGGCAGGTAAGGGTGCAAATCCAGCTTTCAAAACACTGCTTGTCAGCAACACAGGTAGAATTCATGCTTTCAGTGGGCTTGTACCTCCTTCTGGCATTCAAGCCTGTGCCTGACATCTTTGGTTGACTCCTGTCTTTCCCAGATGAGTCTCACAAGCTGCTTGAAACCTGCTTGACAGGCAGCACCAAGCCTTTGCCTCCTTGGACAGTGAAAGTTTGACGCTAAATGCTGTGTATCTACTCTTTCCAGGTGAATCGATCCCTTGCCAATACATGAACCCACCAGCAAGTTGCAATGATGCACGTTGTGCTTCCATCAATGGAGTGCAGTTAGGATGCATGAGTCACTGCAGTTCCAAGGACAGCCTTCCACGTGACAGCAATGATGGAGAGAAGGATGTTTGACCTATTCAGTTTTGGGCCCCTCCCTGCAAGAAAACCTTGCGGTTCTGGAACGTCTTCAGCTACGAAGGTAGTGAGGGGTCTGGAGCACAAACCTTACGAGGAGCTGCTGAGGGAACTAGGATTGTTCAGCTTGGAAAAGAGCAGGCTCAGGGGAGACCTTATAACTCTCTATAACGTCCTGAAGGGAGGTTGTAGTGAGCTGGGGTTTGGCCTCTTCTCTCGTGTGATCAGTTATAGATCTAGAGGGAATGGTTTTAAGCTGTGCCAGGAAAGATTCAGGCTGGACATTAGGAAATATTACTTCCCCTAAAGGGTATTCAGGCATTGGATAGCACTGCCCAGGGAGGTGGTGGAGTCACCGACCATGGGAGTGCTCAAGAAACGTTTGGATGTTGTGTTGAGAGGTATGATTTATCCGGGAAGTATTGGTAATGGTTGGACCAGATGATTTTGTAGGTCTTCTCCAACCTTGATAATTCTGTGATTCTGAGCTGAGAAACTTTTCTTGCTCAAGTCCAGCTTCCAAGCTTAACCACCTACAATGAAGTTGATGTCGTTTTTCTGGTAGCCCTCAAGACAGTGTCCGCATTTACCCAAAATCAGGAGGTAACCAGCTGCAGTGAAGTGAGCAATTTCAGTGCCTGTTTCTGATGGTGGCAATGAGTTCAGAGGTCATACTTAATTGACGATTCCTGTTTCCATTCTGACCAAGGCTGTAGTTGCAGCTGACTTCCTGAGGCTGCCATACGTGGTGGTGATGCAGCCTTGGGCTTCTTGGGGATTTGCATGACTACCACCTTTCCTTTCTGTGTCTTGCAGGTCAGCTGGTGCTGGAAGCGGCCGGTATCTGAGCAGGAATGAAGGTGAGTGCAGGAGCAGCTGCTGAGGGGAGGAAGGAAATCCATGCTAATGAGCTCTGAAGCATCTGCAGGTCCAGTACGAAAGGAGGCAGCAGTGATGCAGGGGGCTCCCCAGCAGGAAGCTGTCTGATCCAAATGCTTGCTGAGAGTTTGGAAGCCCAAGCCCTTATGGTCTCTGTAAGGGTGGCTAGTAAAAAGATGTTAACCAAGATGGTGGTAAATAGTCAAAGATTATTAGCAAAGGAAAACTCACCAATGTTGGTGCCTTGACCAGAAAGCTGAGGCAGTCTCAACTGGGGAGCAATCTCCAAGAGATTCTGCCTTAGTGGTGGTCAGCCTTTAAATGAGGTGAGGTCTCAGAAGAGGTGCAGTCGAGGTCCACCCCTTCTGGGAGCACAGCTAGATTACTCTCACCTGTGCTCCCGCAGCTGACCCAACACTTGCCTCAGCTGATTAATCAGAGGTTCAAGCTGTGATTTCCCATACAGTCTCTAAGCTGAAGGCAGCATCTCCTTGATCTGATGGTGGTGTGCCTGAGTGAGGGAGTGATCCAAGCTGGATGCAAAAGAGTCATCTTAATTTCTCTCCTATTTTACTTCAGATGACACCTATTGGGTGTTGGTTTCTTAAAATTTGGATCTAGGAGGTGGCCTCTCCCTTTGCTTCTGGTGAAAGCACAGATGTGCAGCAGGAGTAGAAGACAAAGAGTTTTTCTTGGTGACAGCAACACCAATTATTTGATTCAAATGTAGAACTGTGATGAAGATGGTGAAGAACAGATCCGCCTCAAAGACATGCTTGATCACATAAGGAATGAGCATGTGATCCAAGACAGGCAGCGTGGCTTTAGCAGGGGAAGGCCATGCCTAACCAATCTGGTGCTCTTCTATGATGGAGTGACGGCATTTGTGGACAAAAGGAAGGAAACTGATGTCATTGACCTGGACTTGAGCAAGATCTTTGACATGGCCCTCCACCACATCCTTATCTCTAAACTGGAGGGATGTGGATTTGACAGGTGGACCACCTGGTGGATAAGGGATTGGTTGAAAGGCCACAGACAGAGGGTGGTGATTCATGGTTCGATGTCCAGGTGAAGGCTGATAACAAGTGGTGTCATCCAGGAGTCTGTCTTGGGACCAGTGCTTTTTAACATGGTTATCAGTGACACCAATGATGCAATGGAGTGCACCCTCTGCTGTTTGCTGAGTGGTGCGGCTGATGCAGTGGAAGGAAGGGATGCCATTCAGAGGGAGCTCAACCGAGAGGTTGGCCTAGGTGAATCTAATGAGGTTCAAGACAGCAAAGTGCAAGGTTTTGCACTTGGGCTGGAGGAATCCCAGGCATTTCTACAGCCTGGGAGGAGCAGTCCTTAAGAGAAGCCCCGCAGAGAAGGACCTGGGGGTCCTGGTGGATGAAAAACAGAACGTGAGCCATCAGCGTGCTCTTGCAACTCAGAGAGCAAATGGTCCCCTGGGCTCCATCAGAAGAGGGGATGGCCAGCAGGGACAGGGAGGCGATTGATCTTCATGATCCTTGAGGTCCCTTCCAGCCCGGGCCATTCTATGATTCTGTGATTACACTCGCTGTCAGAAATAACGGCAGCTGTACAGAAGCTTGTTTTTTCTTTCTTTTTCTGGCTTTGAAGGAGAAGGGGTGGAGCAAGGGGAGACCCACTGGTCATTTGTCACCTCATGAACAGGATGGATTCTGCATTGACTGTGAAAAACCTGGGCTAGTAGCATGGGCATGTTTCAGGCTGGACTCTTCTTTTGCTGCTTGGTTTCCTTTTGGCAACAGGGAGACAGCTGTCTAAAGGTGTGTTTTCAAACCCACTCTCCAAAACCGTGTTTCATTGTTGCAGGTGGTTCAGTGTGCTCTTGCAGTGCAGATGCTGTAGTTTGCTGTAGAATCTGAATGGTTTCTGTTCCTAGGGGAGGACTGGGAGGAGGTAGTGAGAGGAGAATTCAATGCCTAAGGGGAGGGGAGATCGGGGATTGGTGGGAGAGGGAGCCAATAGGAGGGAGAGAGGAGTTGGGCGCAGGGTGATGGTAACACCCCTTTGTGATGTCATAATGCCCCTTTGTGACGTCATAATGCTTCTTTGTGATGTCATAATGCCCTTTGTGATGTCATAATGCTCCGTTCTGACATCACGATGCCCCTTTCTGACGTCACGATGCCCCTTTGTGATGTCATAATGCCTCTTTGTGACGTCATAATGATCCTTTGTGACGTCACAATGCCCCTTTGTGATGTCATAATGCCCTTTGTGACGTCATAATGCTTATTTGTGATGTCATAATGCCCCTTTTTGACATTATAGTGCCCCTTTGTGACATCATAATGCTTATTTGTGACGTCATAATGCCCATTTGTGACATCATATCACCCCTTTGTGATGTCATACTGCCCCATATGAAGTCCAGGCAGAGTCAAAACTTATGGACCTGCACGAGGATCACTTTCAAGACAGTGGCTCTGTTGCTTCAAGCTTATTTGCTTCGTCCTGCCGCCACTCTATTACCAAGTATCAACAACCTCTTGCATGATCCAACTTGCAAACGTTTGACACTAACCCTTGTGTTTCTGTGCCTTCCTAGATAATTCGAGCCCTTGTCAACCCCAAAGATCCAAACCAAGTAGTGATGTGCAGTGTGTTTCCATCAATGGAGAGTTCTTATTAAGCACAAATCGCTGCAATTCGGATGACAGCCTTCCACATGGTAACAGTGATGGACACAAGGGGCTCATCCACGTTCATGCTCTCATATCTCCTGGCTCTGCTGAAGCTCCTGACCTGAGCCTGGCAGACACCACAGTCACCTGCCTGGATTGTGACCCAGCGCCTTTGCAGTGCTGCCCATCCCAAGCACAGCCCGAGTGCCCCAACAGCAGCACCACCATGCAGGAGCAGGGCAGCATCAGTGAGGTGAAGCTGAGCATCTTAGATGGGGACTTAGAGTCAGGCTGCCAGTCCCAGGCACCAGGCAGCAGCACCAGCTCTGAGCCACTCTCATCTTAAAAGAGGAGTCCCATCTTCACCCTTGACCTCTCAAGTCCTCCTGTCTTTTATTGAATAAAGTCACTCTCATGCTCAATCATCGCCTTGGCTGCATTCTGAGTCTTCATTCACAGGGATTGGGATGAATGCAACAAACAGCAAGGCAGCTCAGCTTGCAACACTCTGGCTGTGGGGTTCGTGCAGGCAGAGCTCTGGGTTCCCATTTTGCATGGCTTTGGGATGTCAGCAGCAAGATCTCTACCATTTTGTATGGCAGCAAATAATCTCTAGCATCCAGGTTGCTGCTCATGATAATCCCAGTCTTCCTGGCTGTCGCTTTGTGATACCTTTTAAAGCCTTTTGATACTCTTTGATGCCTTGGCTGCTCCCTAACACCTCTGTCCTCCTGCCATGTTGACTCACGTCTCCCACTTTGAAGCTGGCTTTGCAGATCATCTCCAGCCCTGTCATCATCACGCTGCAGCAGGAGGTGCTCACCTGGCCCAATGTCTGGCAGTGCTGCTTGTTCTGCAGATGAGCAGCTGCCTCCTCATCTCTTCAGCTACAGTAGTTTTTCTCAGGGCAGTTAGATGCAGTCATGCTCCTCTGGATTTGGTGTGTTAAATCCATGCTGCATGGCAGCAGTCAGTGCAATACAAAGGTGTTCTGTGTGCCACAGCATTTCTCCAGGGGCTGCCAAAGGTAGAAGCACAACACAGCACCATCCTTCTGACAGTAATGTCTGTGAGTGTTAGACATGTGAGCACTGCATCATCCCCAGCGTGTCAGTGCTTTTCCACACCAACCTGACTCTCACACTCTGCACTGAATGTAACTCTGCTCTTGTGGAGACAAATGCTTTCTGTCACATCCTCCATCCCTGCAACCATTTGCCGGTAGGCAGCTCTTGCAGAAGAATCAAGCAGCAGAACCTTTTGCTCACCCTACAGCATGCAAATGCTATGAAAGCAGAAATAACCTGGCGTGCTCTGGGTCTGCAAGGCTGCACAGATGGGAGAGGTAGATTGTGTTTTTGCAGTGGAAGTTTCCAGTATTTTCAGTACATAGTGTAGGCCCTAACTGAATGTATAACCCTCTTGTAAAACAGCTGTATAAGTAGTTTTTCCACCAAGAAAGTTGCTGAACAGAGTTAAGTTCAGACTGGGGGCATTCTGACATGGGGAGAATTGAGACAAGCACAAGATAAATACACAGGGTGGGTAGAGCCCAGCACAGCACAGAATGAATGTACTGACTTTTGGAAACATTGCCCTTCTCTGTCCGCAGAAAAGTACAAGGCAGACCTAAAAACAAGAGGTTGGTAACTGACCTATATATTAGGTCAATTCAATTTCAATATATGGAAAGGAATCCTAGCAACAATCTGGAGGACTATGGCACAAGGCCATATTATATCAGGCTCTAGCAAATTTACAGGCAGTCACTGCACAAAGAGGTAGATCTGAGTTGCACATTATATGATTCCCACAAAGATTAAGGAAATCTGAAGCTTTCAATATATTTTTTTTTTATTCTTTTTTCATTTCATTTTTTAAACACCTGACCCAGACCCCAACCCTCACAGGAGCTGTAAAGATAACAGCATTAACCCGCAATGTAACTCTAATCCTAACCCTTACCCTGATTCTAAAATCGTCTCTAACTCCAAATGTAACAACAAAAATGATGGTAGAAGTTTGTAGCAAAAGGAACCTTAACCCTGATCATAATCCAAAAAAAAAATCATTATGGTAACAATAATCTTTACCTTAAGAGTAATATTAATCAGAGCCCAGATGATGCCTGCATCCAATCAGAAGCATGCTTTGCATTATTTAAGAGTTGTATTTTTTCCAATGAACTCTCTCTATTATCACGTTTATAAAGTAACAGAGTCTGTTCTTTTTCTCCTGACACTGTGCCTTACTCCTGACATCCCCTGGAAATGACCCAGATAGGGCACCATCAAAGTAATGCTAATAGTAATGTCAATCCTAAGGGTATCTCTAGCCTCAGTGTTAATGGGACGCTAACAACAATCCCAACAGCCTTAAACATTCTGGTGGTGTGAAAGAGGTGCTGCCTTGCACATGCTGGGCAGTCCCATTGCCTGTTAAATGCAGGCGGCAGCGTAGAAACATGATGCCCGTGGTCAGAATGCCCTGTGGCAGATCCTGGCACCGGAGAACTGACCGGAGAACCATGAGAGAACTGACAACAAATCACTCGACATCAGAACCGACCCAGTGGTTATTTACAAGCCTTGGGAGACCCAGACAGGATCTCAGAGTGGTGAATGTAGGTACAGAAGTTGTTACTACTCTGTTTTCTTCTAAAAGCTGCTCAGCTGCTTTGCGTTTCAGACCATCCCTGGCTTCACTGTGTGCATCTGTCCAATTGATACCAGGTGTTTTTTCATCTCGGAAGTTGGGGGGGGGCGGGGGAGAGGGGAAACAGACATCAATTCAATTACTCATTTATTTATTGACAGACATTCACGTTTGCTACATTTGGAGAAGATTTATTTGTTTGCTGTGGTTTGATTTTTTCTTTTTTTCTTTTCCCACTCCTCCTCCCCCCCCCCCCCTTTATTTTTTTAAATTAACCTTTGTGTTCTTCCCCTATAATCAAAAGAGAACGGATCCCCAGGGTCTGTCCCGCAGACGTTCTTTCCGTGGTCTCTGCTGCCACCTTCTGGCCAATACACGGAACTGCCACTGTTGGGCGTTTGGTGCCGCAGGAAGCACAACGCAGATCTGAGTTCTGACCGGTCTACGCACCAAATCCGCCAATCTTTATTGTGATAAGCCCTCCACATGGCATTGCGCATGCACTCGAACACGCAACAGGCACAGATTTCTCCTAACTCCTTGAGGAGCAGGCAAGCAGAACAACTGAGCGCACCACTGCTTGTGATTGGGCCACCCCCATCATAGAGATGTGTGTTAGATCTTTTACCCACCCCTGGACTGGCCTTGTTGTTTAACGATAACCTCTGAAATCTGAGCTACTGGTTCTACCACCTGTAGTGTAGAATAGGTAGCCAATAAATGCTTTTCAACTGTGATGTATCTTTATTCTGCTCCATGCCAAACCTGTGACCAAAACCTCATAGGGGTTCACAAAGAACTCTGGCTCTGCCAGAGCCCCCATCCAGACCCTTCTTGAGTTACATTCACATCTAGTTTGGCTGAAAAGGTTGGACTATAAATACTCAGTGCTTGGGCCTGTTTAACAGATATTTTTTCCTGATTATGCTGTCCATCGATCTTTTTAAACTGAACTCCTGCTCTAATCTGGTCTTTAAACATTTGTTGTCTCAAGACCCTAATGGGTCCAGACTGGATTACCTTAGGGGCTGGACGCCTAAGTCATGGCAGCAGATGGTTCTCTGACCTTTCCACCACCATTCAGAGCCTGCATCTGGCCATAGGCACTCTTGTCTCCCCATCAATTGGGCAGCCTGTTGTATTACAGCACCTGAGGGCCACTGGGGGGTTCAGTATGGATAACATAGACCCATACTGATGTAAAGGTGATGGCTGTAGGATGAGATCCCTCGTTCCTGATGAAAAATTTATTGACTGGGCTCTCAAAATCATCTTCATAGATTGCCTCTTTCATGCCTAATTCTCTAATATAATTTTGTTAGTCCTCCATAGAGGACCACAGGCTGATATTTAATGGTATGTCATTCTTATTTGGCCATGTTATATGACACACAGCCATAAATCATTCACTGATCAAATGGCTATCCTCATTATGTTGGACAGAGCATACAGTCTTTGCCTGAGGGCAGGGTGAGTAGTAATGGATGTCAGTTTTGAAATTTCCAGTCCATTCACCACAGCGCTTTCTGCCTCCATGTCCCATAACCAGAGCAGCTATGCTGGCATGCTCTCTTGGTTTCTGTCTAAACCATTGTACTATATCCATCAGTTCAGCTGCTGTATTATGGGCAGCAGGGTTTGGGGGGTTGGACACTGGTCAGGGCACTCCCACCAGCCTATCCTGCATTTTTTTTAAATTTTTTTTTTCATTTTTGGGTTACAATCAGTCAGATCTCAAATAGATCTAGTCCAAATGGAACCTCAAAATCTGACCTTTTAGTGCCTTCATTTACAGAGTCCATTTTATACAGATTCCCTGTACAGGGTCCCCATGGTCCTCCAGAGAGTTGTTACTGATCTTCCATAGGAGAATGATTGAATTAGGTTTTTTCCCCATCAAAACTGCCACCTGTCTTTCCAATTTTTCAACACTATCATTCAATAGCTGATTTGCATCAGCCTGAGCCTCTTCAGTTATGTTCAGACAGTTCAAGGCCATTAACAGTGGCCATGCCACCATGAACGCAGCTAACTGTCATTCTCAAGTTGTACGTATGTCTTTGCTAAGACCATGGAAATACTCAGTCAGGTGGGCCAGGGACTCATGGACCCTCCCTCCGTCCCACACAGGGCCCCATTTTTCAGTGACAGAAGCAGTGCTGCATTTTGAGGATCCTAGGAATCCCAGGACATGCCCTGACAAAAGGTCATTCAAAGGGGTATCATATCATAGTATCATATTCTCGTGCGGGTTGGAAGGGACCTTAGAGATCATCGAGTCCAGGCCCCGGGATTCGAGCCTCTGTGTAGCAGAGCGGCACATCTACCACTTGCGCCACAGGGGGGATTCGAACTCCGGGCCCCAGTGTTGCAAGGCGGCGTCTTTAACCACTGCGCCACCGGGGTAGTCTTTCCCCATCCAAACCACCCCATGATATTCACAGAATCACAGAATTGTAGGGGTTGGAAGGGACCTCCAGAGACCACTGAGTCCAGTCCCCCTGCCAAAGCAGGTTCCCTACACCACGTTGCACAGCTCGGCATCCAGGCAGGTCTTGAATATCTCCAGAGAAGGAGATTCCACAACCACCCTGGGCAGCCTGTTCCAGTGCTCTGTCACTCTCACCATAAAGAAGTTATTGCACACATTAGTGCAGAACTTCCTATGGTCCAGTTTCTGTCTGTTTCCCCTTGTCCCGTCTCCACACACTGCTGAAAAGAGTCTGGCCTCAACACTTTGCCCCCCACACCTCAAATATTTATAGACCTGGATCAGGTCCCCTCTCAGCCTTCTTTTCTCAAGGCTAAACAGACCCAGTTCCCTAAGTCTCTCCTCATAGGTGAGATGCTCCAGGCCCTTCACCATCTTTGTGACCCGCCACTGGACTCTTTCCAAGAGATCCCTGTCTTTTTTGTACTGGGGAGCCCAGAACTGGACACAATATTCCAGATGAGGCCTCACCAGGGCAGAGTAGAGGGGGAGGATCACCTCCTTCGACCTGCTGGACACACTCTTTTTAATGCACCCCATAATGCCATTGGCTTTTTTGGCTACAAGGGCACACTGCTGGCTCATGGTCAATCTGTCGTCCACCAGGACGCCCAGGTCCCTCTCAGCAGAGCTCCTCTCCAGCAGCTCTTCCCCCAGCCTGTACTGGTGCATGCAATTATTTCTACCCAGGTGCAAGACTCTACACTTGCTTTTGTTAAACCTCATCTGGTTTCTTACTGCCCAGCTCTCCAGCCTGTCCAGGTCTCGCTGAATGGCAGCACAGCCTTCAGGTGTGTCAGCCAATCCTCCCAACTTCGTGTCATCAGCAAACTTGCTGAGGGTGGTCATTGATGAAGATGTTGAACAAGACCGGACCCAGCACAGACCCCTGGGGGACGCCGCTAGTTACAGCCCTGCAGCCAGACACTGCACCGCCAACGACAACCCTCTGCACTCTGCCAGTCAGCCAATTCTCGACCCACTTCACTGTCCACTCACCTATCCCATACTTCCTCAGCTTTGTTATAAGGATGTCATGGGGGACAGTATCAAAAGCCTTACTGAAATCAAGGTAGACTACATCTACCGCCCTCCCCCTGTCCACCCAGCTAGTGACATCTTCATAAAAGGCCACCAGGTTGGTCGAGCACGACCTCCCCTTGGTGAACCCATGCTGAGTACTCCTGATAACCTCCTTATCACCCAGTTGTCTGGAGATGGCATCCAGCACAAGCTGTTCCATCACCTTCCCTGGGACAGAGGTGAGGCTGACCGGCCTATAATTACCCGGATCTTCCTTCTTGCCCTTTTTGAAGACTGGACTGACACTGGCCATTCTCCAGTCTTCAGGCACCTCCCCAGTTCTCCAAGACCTCTGATAGATTACAGAGAGCGGCTCAGCAACGACCTCCGCCAGCTCTCTCAGCACCCGCGGATGCACCCCATCAGGTCCCATGGATTTATCGACCTTAATGTTTCCTAGGCACTCACGGACCACCTCTTCCCTGACTAAAGGGAAATCTCCCATTCCCTGGACTCTCTCATTAACCTCCAGGGTCTGGGATTGCTGAGGGAGAGTCCTTTCACTAAAGACAGAAGCAGATGATCCTGCGGGGTAAAAGCCCACAAAAGGCAAACCACAATTAGTATCGAGACCCTGTTGCTTTTGTTGTAGAAAATACCACGGTTTCAATGTGATAATGATCCAGATTAGAGAAACAATAGGGTTGTGTTACCTCCGCTTTAACATGTTAACTTTATGAAATTTGTTTTTGAACCATTGTTCCCACTCCTCATGTGTGTAGGAACATAAGGGAGATACCTAAGAAAATCTCTTAGGATGTATATTGGCATATCAGAGGGATATTGCTGGGGAACCAGGAGGGACTCTAAGCAAGAACACCCTCATCAAATAATGTAATCATTGGTGGTTAGTATATAAGTTGGAGGACGGGTTAAAATGATCCCAAAACCAGGAAAAAGGATAGGGAAAAGATGTTTAAATATTGTGTTAGATATGGCCTAGAGATCCACTACAGGGAAAATCAGTATTTGGCCAAAATACAGATCTGGTGAAGGTTGGGTTTCTCAGATCTCGAATTTATATGTAAAGAACAAAACCCCTTTTCAAAGGAGGAATCAGAATATGCTGCCTGTTGGATACAAGAAACCAGCCTGTGATTAGTAAAAAGAAAAAGGCCCGGACCAGGAAGGAGAGGAATTAGAAAAAGGAACTAATCAATGGGACCCTCCTGAGAATCTCCCCCCCATATAACCCCAATGTAGCACAAAGGGAGACAGGCGCTGCCCCAGTAAGAGGAAATGGTAAAGCACACAGGGACATTTCACAGAAAAGAGGGGCATGCTGGGCTCAGGAGAGAATTAAAACAATGTAAAAGGGACATAAAAATTTCTCCTTTCCCAGACACTAGCTGTACCAGCACCTCAGTGTACCCCTTATGGGAGGTCCCATTGGGACAAGGACAAATATGCTATGTAAACTCCCCACTCACTAGTGGAGAAATTAGAAATTTTAAGAAGGAAATGAAATCTTTAATTGAAGATTCTATAAGAGTAGCAGAACAATTAGATCAAAGTTGACGATTATGATTTTCAGCATTATTCAGTCCCGCCTTTAGGTTTTCATTGTCTTGAAGCAGTGCTTTGATGTGCTGACTTTTTTGTGAGGAAACATCAACAATACTTCTGCATACTTCCCAAATCCTTTCAAGACTATAGTTAAAGGAGAGGTCCTGCACAAGATCTGAGATGGAAGAAGTCTGTGACTGAATGCATGCAGAACTAATTTGAGATGTCCCTGTCTCATCTTTTTCAGAGTCTGAGGAATCCTTTACACTGACAAAGTCAGTACCGATGGCGTGAAACTCTAAGTGACATTTGTATAATTCATCTAATTTGGTCCGCATTTTTTTTACTTGTGACACTTTATCAATTATATATTCTTTGGCAACTTCTATGTTGTTAGTTAGTTAGGCATTTTTGTCTTCTAGTGTCATATTTATAGATTTCTGTTTATCCAGTTTAGAAGCAATTTCCCGATAGTCAGCTTGACCCTGCAGAATTTGTTCACGGAGGACATCAGCTGTTTCTTCAGAAAAAGAAAGCTCAATACGCAGGTTTGTTACCTGCTTACTGAAGTCTTCTTTTTTATTTTTTTCTCTTCTGCATTGTTCTTCAAGCACAGTTAAATGATGTTCCAAGATTTCAGTTCTTTCCCTCAGTGCTAGTACTTCCTTTCGGTACGCGGAGCACTTTTGTTTCATGTGTTCAATTGTCTTTTGCTCTACAGTGTTCTTTTTCTTTCTCTCATTTACAACTACTGTAAAACAAACAAACAAACAAAAAAAAAAAGGGAAAAGGAATGTAGCTCAGATTGATTAAAATCATTATTACATAGCAGTTCACAACACCAAGTAGCAACTTCTAAATGAAAAACTGTCGTAATATGCAAGCCATACCCTCACATCACATAGTATTCGATACTAGTGAAGGAATTAAAGTTCTCTGGACACGTAATCAGGTGCCTCAGATTTCTATACAGAATTAACAGCAAAAGGTTTTCAGTCTGGAAGAACACTTTTACCATGGCACTACTCAAACCTTCCACTCCACACCAGTAGAAAATCTAATTAGATTTAAGAAACATGGGAACGAGATAGATAATTCACAGCTATATTCTTTCTATCTTCCGTGCTTCAGCAATCCCTATAAGGCAGCCAGGAATCACTCCATCTACATCTAAATGGTAGATAAACAGTTCTCTAAGAAATTTCATTCCAACTCACAGTCCTCTTACTTTCAAAAGAAAGATAAAACCCTGGACAAGTTGATCACTTAAGTGTTGATATCTGTCTCTCTTATTCAGTTGATCTCTAAACAAAATATGAGGATTCCTACTTCTGTCCACACTTACTCTTTTGCATATAAAGTTCACGCATAAAGTTGTACAAATTTGCAGATTCAAGTTTCCATAAATATTCCATTAGCTTGGGGCTGTTTTTTCTTTAACTGGTGAGCAATTAGCTAAAATCACATGCATTTTCTTTCTATCAAAAGCGACTTCTGCTGTATTTCATCATTGCTTTAGAATCCAGTTATGTCCATTCCATAATATGCATACTTTAAGTATTAGAAAAATAAATATAAGTCAAGACTTACTAGGGATTGTGTCACCACAACAATATATTCCATGGTGATTCTTGTACAGTCCTTTTATTACTACAACTACAGAAATGCAGAATTTTATAGCGCCCACGTGCAGCCTGCATTACATACAGATTCACATGTACTGCATGGAAACAGCCTCTTAACTCATCTAAGGAGTTTTATATACAGCCCTCAACTGATTTAAAAGTCATACTGAAGAAACAGCAGTGGCGTATTCCACCCCAAACCAGGTTTTGGGTTTTGACTGCTGCTCCCAGCAACACTAGTGAGGGGAATATGATTTATAAGTAATCTAAACACTTTATGCTGAAAACAACAAGCAAGCACTAAAGCAAGATAAATAAGACTAGGGAGAAGATGTGTAATGTTCAGTCTAGAAGCTCCTTACACAGGAAGTAGGGAAAAAGCATTATTACAGAGCATAGGAAACAAGACCTAAAAGCTCAGAGAATGGTGTAAATACCCTGAACTTGAAGCTGAGATAACCTAGCATCTCCTAAAACACTTTTGCTCGTGCTACTTATATAACTAATTCTACAAAAGAACCAGCACAACATACCTGTGCTCATTGTTCTACTGTGTATATTTAACATAGCTAAAGAATATATATTAAGCGGTTTTTGAAATTGGATGCTATTAATACTCACAAATAGAAGAAAATTTTAACATGATTGAATACTCAGTACTTCTTAACAGAAAACTTCACGCTGACATTGTGACTATCAGCTACCCATTTTAATTCCTATGTGGAGCATTGCTGTCATTAATTTTTAAATGAGAGCTTTGGTCATATGATTATAACAAACCCACTACTATTTGGAGTATGGAGGAGTCCACATCCCTCCCTCAGTCTCTGGTAAGATGCTTATATGTGATGCCATTCAGTGGTCACATTAGGATTCAATATTTATGCCAAATAAAGGCAGCAGGGACAAATCATCCAAGAACAGCATCTCATCCAAAGAAGGCCTTGACTTTCTCCCTTGCACATATTTTGCAAGAGGAATACAAGAAAGGAAGGGACTACAGCTAAGTTTTAGATTTTCCCTTCTACATTGTATATGCCTTCCGTAATTCTAGGAACACTGATGCTCAGCTGTGCCCAGAAGTGAAGTTAAATGCATCAGAGCTTATCCAAACCATTTTGCTCAAATATTGCCCATGAGCGAGCAATTAGCAGGTCGTCAACAATTTTGATAGTTGCTTCAGGAAAAACAAAACAAACAAACAAAAAAAAAAGCACTTGAACAGCTGATGCTACTCAGAAGATCAGCAACAGCAGTTGAAACAATCCTAAAGAAACTGCTTTAAAACTATTACCAAATCTGCAAGTGCATCAACAGATGAGGAAAAAGCAGCAAAAAGGAAAAAAATAGTGCAAAAAACTTTTATTCTTAAGCATTCAAAAATGAACAGCATAGGACCTTCTGAAAAAGGGATATTTACATAACAGTTACTTCTATTTACAGTTTAACACAGTGGCTTTTCTCCTTATACCATAAGGTACGCGCTTCACAGCCTTTTGCTTCCTATCCGGAATAGGAAGCAATTTATTGTTTTGGAAGACACCCTGTTCAACGATGGAAGAAACTGTACCTTTCTTTGGAGGTGGCTCTTCCACAGTAGGCTTATCTTCATCAGTACTGCGCTTTCTTCCCACTTCCAACTCAGTTTTCTCTTGTTTCAGTGCTTTAACTGAAAGCACTGAAAATTGGCTGCTTTCAGTTCCTTTATTAGTGTTCTCTTCTGCCGGTTCTGCTTTAATGGTAGTTAAATGGTAGGTAGTCTTTTCCTGTATTGATATAAGATCAGTTACATTGAAGCTTAACAAAAGGAGCACTTAAGTCTCAGTAATCTTCTGTAGGCAAATATTTACACAAAACCATACAGCTAAAATATTTACCCAGTGACTCTATAGACATCAGTTACAAATTTCAATAGCAGACACAACAAGTACACCTTCAGATAATGACAAGTGCAATACTCGGTAGAGTATACAAGGGAAAGCAAGAGCCTAGCAGGTTACAAAGTAAAAGACTTGCACACAATCAAGAGTTTACCAGTTTATCAAAGAATTTCCTGTTTCCAAGAAGTCAACAAAATTACAAACATGGTCAAAGAGCAAATGGTCAGCTCTCATACAAGTTCATCACATCACACTTCTGCTAAGCTGCTAAAATCACTTTCATCGTGACAGATATAATCCAACCTTAAAGCTTAGTCAGCTCTGTCACGCATATTTTAGATTGTGTCCTTGACCACAAGTGAAGCTTCCTTACTTACAAGATGACGATTGTTAAGCCATGCTGGCACTGCCAAGGACTGATTATTCATCTTTAGTAACTTATGAAAAGAAAAGCTTCAGAAGTGTTCAGGCCACACAATCTCACAGATAGAGTTGGAGCCTTGTTCTTGGAAGAAGTAATAGGCGAGGACATGACTACTCATCACAGTCAGCTTTAATACCATGGAAATACAAAGTTGCAGTGATGCAGACAGTCAAAGACTAAGAAGGGTCAAGTTGCTAAGCTTACAAGGTTAGAGATCTGAGTGACAGAATTAACTATAAATGTTTTCAGAGCTACTTCAGGCTACCAAACATCAAAAAATGAACAAAAACCACCAGAAGTGGTATGCACACATACTTATATCAAGCTAGTCTTCACATATTCAGTAGCTCGCAGTACATTAGTCAGGATAAAGTTTTATGGACTGCATAGAACGTGGAGATATCCTGAGCATTCATAGCTTTTTAAGCTACCACAAGTTGGTATTAAAACAATTTTACACAACATCTTCTTGATAAAGTTACCTCAGTTGCTTCTTTAAGTTGCTCAACAGACTCATCCAATTTAATCATCTGCATTTCAAAGTCTGTAACACACAGAAAAGGTTGTATTACATAAGTAGCCAATAGATAGTTTATTAAGTAATCAATTTTTCCAGATATTCTAATGTTTAGGTAGCTTTTGAACAGATTAATTAATTTGCATGTGGTCTTCACTTATTGGGAGTGATTCAAAAGTTTTCTAAATTTCTTGGAACAAAAACATTGCATCAACAAGACATAAAGAAGAGTAGAGATTGCAATATAAAAGTAAAAATCAAGATATAGACATTTAACCCCATACTTACGAAAGCGTAAAGCTGCTAGTTGCAGTTTAAAGGAGAGGGGGGAAAAAGAAAAGAAATAACCAAAACCCGTGGAATTGCTGAACCTGAATATACACAAGGAACAAACTATCACTTATCTACAGGCTATGGTTCCAAAGGTAGAACATCTCCTCTAATTCCTACTCAGACTGGTTATTTCTCTTTTAGATTAATGAACTATTTCTGTCTTCTACCTTTCACATCGCATAACTCACCTTTGTTCTTCTGCATCAGCTCTTCTTCAGTTTTAAGTAGTTTGGTGTTTTTCTCTGTTAGCTCTTCTTTGGTCTCCATCAGTTCAAAGTTAGTTTTCTCCAGCTGCTTTTCAAACCAGCCAGTATCTTCCTTCGGGTCCCCCAGGGATACAATGGAACTATGTGCTGCCTCAGCTTGCTCTTTAATATCCATGACATCATAATGCACAGAATCAAGAATGCCCTCAGGATCAACACAGGTGTCAGGCACTATGCTTTGTTCTCCACGCTGAAACGTAATTTATAATCAGTTAAAACTGGTGAATAGCTGACTACATAATAGCTGTTATTTCTACAGATAGTCTGGATAGCCACTATGAAGACAGCCATACAAGAAGTTTTTAATTTCAGCTTCAAAACCCACCTCACAAATTCACATACAACACGACAGTGATTCGTATGGGGGAAGATAAGTGTCATTCTAGTAACAGCTAATATATTTTAAAGTATTTGATGACCACACTCCCTTTTTTTTTTTTTTTTTTTTTTAAATATTACCCCAGATTGATCTCCTTCAAATTTAACGTACAAGTTCGGACTCCCCTTTTCTTTGTATACAGCGTAAATTTTCATTTTGTGTTGCAGAAACAAGGAAAATGCCCAAATTCCCAAAGCTTTCTGAAACTGTTCTTAAGGCTCAGCAACTATTCCTGCTAGATGAAGAATAGATGTATCTTGCTCATCATACAGCAACACAGCATGCACTTCTTTGTAAACAGCCTTGTGTTTCTATAAGATGTGCCCATAACATTTTAATAATAAAAAGGAAAATATTTAAGAAAAAAAAAAATATTTAAGAAAAAAAAAAGAAAAATACCAGGGTGTCATGGTTTAATAATTTTGTAATTTTGCTATTCCACATCATAACATCATATAAAGCATGAATAATTTTACTGCTCCCGAACACTTGCAGTATATCGATGATATTGTCGTGTGGGGCCATACAGCAGCAGAGATTTTCAAGAAAAGATAACAGATAATCCAAATTCTTTTGCAAGCTGGTTTTGCCATTAAGCGCAGCAAGGTGAAGGGGCCTGCCCAGGAAATCCAGTTCTTAAGTGTAAAATGGCAAGATGGGCATCGACACATCCCAGCAGATGTGATTGAAAAAAATCACTGCTATGTCTCCTCCCACCACCAAGACAGAGACCCAATCTTTTCTGGGAGTAGTGGGCTTTTGGAGAATGCATGTCCCAAACTACAGCCACATAGTGAGCCCCCTCTATCAGGTAACACGGAAGAAGAATTATTTCTCACGGGGTCCTGAGCAGCAGCAGGCTTTTGAGCAGAGAAAACAAGAGATAGCCCGTGCCGTGGCCTTGGGGCCAGTACGGACAGGACAGGATGTAAAGAACATCCGCTACACTGCTGCTGGAGAGAAAGGTCCCACTTGGAGTTTGTGGCAAAGAGCTTTAGGAGAAACCCAAGGCCAACCCCCGGAACTTTGGAGTCGAGCATATAAAGGGTCTGAGGAGTGCTACACTCCAACTGAGAAAATCTTAGCGATGTACGAGGGGGTTTGGGCTGCTTCTGAAGTAGCTGGGACTGAGGTTCAGCTCCTTCTAGCACCTCGCTTGCCTGTGGCCCCCCTGTCACGGACACAGGTAGATTTTCGTTTAAACCGTGACAACTACCCAGAATGCAACATAAGGGAATTTTTGCCTAGAACTCTGGAGGACTATTTTTAACTCAGAAAGGTCAGAGATAGAAAGTTCACACTGATTTCTGTGTCACCAGCCTCACCGTACATCAGCATTTTTGGTTTTTAAATGATACATAAAGTTCTCAATGGCACTGCTCTAGTCGGTAGTTCTTTCCCTTTCTGTGCAGCTTGCTCTGTGCATGGCTTGTGAACCGCTATTCAGGCCAGACAGCTGCAGCCCCAAAGACCTGCCATAAATGTACAAATTCTACCAGGATAATGTCTTGGTAGTGGAGAAACAGGATGCGCAGTCATATGGCTCTCACACATACCTTGTACAACCAGCTTGGCTCTGGACTGGGCATCACCAATGTCACAGGTGTACACGTCACTGTCACTTTTCTCCAGATTTTTTATGCACAGCTGCAGGTCTCGTCCTTTCTGTGTCCTCTTGTATTTCCTGCCAGGCCTGAGCACAGCAATGCCTTTCCTCCATATGACGAAGGATGTGGCTTTCTCGCTCTGACATGTAAAAAGTGCACTTCCACTTTCTTCAATTTTCACATCTGAAAGTTCCTTGATAAAGTAATTAGGTTTTTCTGGAAGGAAAAAAAAAGGATGAGGGTGTAGGACAAAGGGATTTGTTACCCCAACAAGTCCCAAGCATACAGAGGTGTCCTGAATCTCCTTTGCCCTCATTTCAGAATATCACATAGAGATGCAAAGAGTCTAAGAAGACCACAAAGTCCACCCATTTACATAGGTTTGATAATTCCAGTAGATATCTGGAAAGTTCAATACCATTATACATGCGCTGGTAGGATCTCATCTGATCAACTGCATATAGTTTTGATTACACGTATTCAATATAGACTAATTCAGATTGCCATCTTTTCTTGGCTCACTAACAACCAAGATCATAGAACCATAGAATGATCACAGAATCATAGAGTGGCCTGAGTAGAAAAGGACCTCAAAGAGCATCTAGTTTTAAACCCCCGGTCAAGGGGCCACCAACCACCAGACCAGGCTGCCCAGATCCACATCACACTGGAGAATCATTCGGTTTCCAGATTATTTTAAGGAAAAGATTTTAATCCATCGTATTTTCTGAAAACTAAGAATTGATCTCGCTCAAGGAAACAGAAGAGAAAAACATCACCCACAGGCTGCAGATATTTACCTCGACTTCTCTACATGCCATCCCCAGTGTGCTTTTCAACTCACCTTGCACAGTGACCCTGGCTTTTGTTATGGAGTCCTCTGTCTCACAGGGGTACTCCCCACTGTCCTTGGCAGTAGAGTCATGGATGATCAGAATGGCCCCAGTTCCCTCCTGCTGCAAGTCGTACTTCTGGCTTTTTCTGATTGCTTTGCCATCCTTGTACCACCTGATGTTCAAATCCGGTTTTGACAGCTCACAGCTCAGGCTGATGTCCTGCCCTGCTGCTGCTGTCTTATCCTCCAGCTGTTTTGTTACCTCAGTAGGTTTTCCTGGAAGAAAACATTGCTTTTTGAGTAACATACACTTAGGGTAGGATGCCTCTCTCAAAATACACGCATCTACATGCTGGAGATAAGTTAGAGAGGCACTTGCAACAGACGCCATCCTACAGCCAGCAGTAATCTGCAAAGTACAGACAATAGAATTCCAGGCAGCATTTATTCTCTCTTAAATCTACCCAATTGAGGATGATGAACCATGTCTGAAAACTGCCTCTTTCTTCTCTCCACTCATCACACTGGGAGCCTCGGATGATGCTCTCAGATGCACATGCTCTAGATAGGAATTTGTTGTACAGCTAGATGGTGTGAAGGCCATCCCTTCAGCTTATACTTAGAGGATATTTGCTCCCACAGTTCCCTCAACAGAGCATTCCTGATTTACTGTTAATGGAACAAGCTGTAGTGAGATGCCCATTTCCAACACTACCCCAGTGCTTTGGGTAGTTCTCACATTTGTGTAAAATGTTTTGTCCTTTTACTTATTTTTAAGAGAAATTCTCAGTGCTTCAAGGTTCAAGTAGAAGGTTGCTATTCACTTTAACCATATTATGAGTTAGCTCTCACGACAATCTTATCAGAAGACAGTTGAAGGAATCAGACCCCAGAATCTCTCCCATCTCATTACCTTTCACAGACAGGCTTTGGAGGTTAGACCACGGGCAGTAAAAACGACTTCCCCAGCATCAGTAGGAGTCACACTTTTGATAATGAGAGTATATTTCCACCCACGTTAGAAGCTTTAAATCGCCCACCATTTTCCACTCTGCTTCCATTCAGTGTCCAGTTGAACTCATCAATGCTTTCATGGGACAGAATGCATTCAAAAGTACAATCTTCTCCCTCCTGGATTTCAGTGGTTTTCAGCTGTTTGGTAATGCCACTATTCAGCTCTGGAAGGTAAGAGATAGGTTAGTATGAGGTTTATATGGAGAAAAGGCATTCGTGACCAATGTGAGTAGCAGCACTGGTGTTTGAACTCAGGATTTGCAGATCATGGCTGTGTTCCTTACTGATGTATTCTCTAAGACATTCTCCACTCAGAATTACCAGAAAGCTATAAAAAAAAGAGACGTGAATCTCTTGTCTTTGCTCTGGAAGAACTACAATTAGAGCAGCTCAGTCCATGGAGCAGAATGAAGATTAAATGAGCTACAGAGGGAACAACCTAACAGAGAGGACAACTCTAGGATGCTGCGTGAGAAAAAGGGTTTTGCCTATGACAAGAAATTAAATGTTTCTATTAGCTAATTTGTTACCATCCTACCCCTACTGGTGTTCAAACCATTTCTCCATTTTAGGGATGTTTAGAAAGGAAATATTTCCAGGACATTCATGATGTGTTTGGTGATTTTCATGGCAAAATGAGATACATTTACATCAAAAGCAGTGGGAATTTTCCAGACATCACTGTGCTAAATTGCAGTAATACACTTCTATTGTAGAAACTATTAAGGCTCGTGGGGGAATATGTGTAAGACATAGTGACCACACTGAATGTGCTTTCAGCACTCCTTTACTTTCCACAGCACTTACCCTGAATGCCGACCTTTGATTTGGCAACATCACTGCCAATATCACAGGTATAGAAACCTGCATCTGACTTCTCGAAGTCATGGATAAGGGGATATAGGGTCTTCCCAGACTGTACCAGCTCATACTTGTTGCCAGAAGTGAGCAGAACACCGTCCTTCTTCCACACTGGTTTGACCTTCTCTTTAGAGACTTCGCATTCCAATTTAATCACACCCCACTCCTCAACAAAAGCATCATTCAAACACTTCATGAAGACAGCAGGCTTCTCTGCAATTAAAAGGGCAAAACAGAACAACGTGATACAGAAGTTGAGACATTTCCAGTTGCTTTCAGATATTTAAATAGGGATCAATAAATCTTTACCATTACTGACGACACCAGTATAGAACCTAAAGCGATTTCATGTCCGTTGACTGAATGCACTTTATGGAATTCTCAAGTATTCAGTAGGAGAATACAGGGAACAGGAGGGACAGCCTGCATTGCCGGTGGGTGGGACTGATATCATATGAAGTAATTGGGATGCAACTCTTCTAAAGCTGGAGAGCCGGCGTTGCCCTCACATACAGCAGAGCTCATACAGCAGGCCACAGGATTAAGAGGATAAGCTGCTGAACACTTTTGATTTTCCTGTTTTATTGACTCCTTTTATCTATCTTCTATTTCACACATCAGATGTTTATACTGGGGAAAAAACTTCCACCAAATGCAAAAGAAAGGAGAAAAATGAAATTCTTCAAACTCTGGAGTGCATAGAGAAAAAGAGCTTAATTGCTAGGGAGATCAGATTAGAATCACAGTATCCTTAGAATTGGAAGAGACCCTTAAAGGCCATCTAGCCCAGCTCCCCTGCAATAAAAAGGGACATTCACAGCTAGATCAGGTTGCTCACAGCCTGGTCATTAGTCATCCCAGAGGCAAAACACACACTGAATGAGCTCTCCCTGCAGTCATAAATACTTGGAGACAACAGCATTGACACTGCATGTTACTGAAGCAGTAAAAGAAATTGCTCTTGTAACTCTTCTTGAGTTAAGTAAAATGATGATAAAAAGCAATGGAATGCTATGGCAGGACACCAAAACCATCCTCCTTAGTTGATATCTGCTGCAATGGAACCTTCCACTGGAAGAAAGCCCCTGATGTCTTGTCACCCCAGAGAGGTGAGCTTTAGAAGCAGGACTGCTGCACAATAGAATGAACTGGGGCTCCTTAGCATCTCTTACATCCAGGAGGGGTGTGATCAGACCCACCTCTCACCTTCAGGCACGTGCTTTCTGACACCTTGTCTGACTTCACTGTCACTGGGCCAGCATCCTCAGGCTTAACCTGCTTCATTGTCAATGTGCAGCAATTGCTAACGTTCTTGATGTCATTGTAATTGTTGGTGTAAAGGAGGTTGCCATTCAGGAACCATTCCACGTCCTCGTCATCATGGGACAGCTCGCAGGAGAAGACAGCAGAGCTCTCTTCTTCAATTTCCACATCCTGCAGGTGCTTCGTTACTTCTACATTGCGGGCTGTAGGGAAACAAGGTGAACTGTTACCACTGTTACTATAAATCATACTGGGATGTGGTAGAATGGTTGGACTAGACGATCTTTGGCTAGTATTCTCAGTGAAGATTATACATTTATAAAGTTAGCAGGAGAGAACAGCAGAAATCAACCTCAAGAAAAGAAATCTGAGGTGAAATAGGACATGTAAGAGACCACACCCCCTGCTCTTACCTTCAGCTGTCAGCGTGGTTTCAGTCTCTGCAATTCCTGCCTTGCACTTGTACACACCGGCATCATTGGGCTTCAGCTTCAGAATCTTGAGCTCTGATGAATGCTTATCCCTCTTGATCTTGTACTTCTCAGAGGGCTTGATGAGTGTGTGGCCTTTGAACCATTTCACAACCTTTGGAGAAGGCCTGAAGTCACAGGACAGGATGACAGAATGATGTTCCAAAGCTGTCTTGTCCTCCAGCTTCCTGGTGATTTGTATATGGTAATCTGAAAAGCAGGGGTGGAAGAGAAGAAAGGATGAGGACAATTGGAAGAAGAGGAAAGTCTCTTGCGTGTATTCCATTCCAATTAATGTCATGTTCACAATGGTTTTTTGAACCACTCTAAAGATAAAACAAATGATTGTCTATAGGGAAGGCCATTGATTATATTTCTATAAAGTAATACTGTATAGTATCTACCAAATGCAAGCTCCAGCTCTTGCTCTGTGCTTATTAAATTGCTCCCAATTGTTGAGGCTTTTATTCAAATAAGAGTGAGTTGAAAATATAACAAGTACTTTAGGGTGTGAATGGAGACTCTTACGCTGGGGACAACAGCAGATAAAAAGCCTGCAAGTTTCTTTCAGATGAAATCAATGACAAACTGCATCAAATTTAGGTGCTACCAAACTTAACCTTGTCTAGTTCAGAAATACAATTAATTTCACCTGATTTGACTTCTTTGGTATAGCCAAGGACAAAACCTCAGCTCTGTAGATCTGAATAGTAAGCACATCACAACTATTCAAACAGATCTTTTACTGAGATGCAGCTGTCCCATTTAGTGTCCAACGACTTTGAACTGGAAATGGAGCAGACCCTCCAGACACACACACAATATTTCAAAGACCCCAGTGAAGGAAGACTGTACGTTAATTAATTCTTCATCTTCATGATGTAAACCAAGCCAGGATATGTTACCTCTGACAAGCAGATTGGCTGTGGATTTGGATTTGCCAATTGAGAACTGAATGGTGCTTGTCATATCAGTGGTGGTTTTCGGTATGGTCAGCTGGTGGATGGTGCCTTCTTGCTGCATAATAAAGGTTATGCCAGCCTGTAAGACTTCCCCACGTAGGAATACCACTTGGGAGGTTTCACAGAAGGAATGAATATCTCGCATTCAAATTTGGCTTTTTCAGGCTCAGTCACATAGTCATCACACAGCTCCTTTACTAGATTAATGGATTGCTCTTTAAGAAGGATGGAACAAGAGAAAGCAGAGATTTAGAAGGAATGTAAAAAACCCTTACATTATCACCCCACTTACTCACGTCAGCATTACTGCACATGAACACTACACCTATCAGCTCAAAATGCCTTGAAACATCATTAAAAAAATAATAGAAAGAAAAGAATGTTGTTAAGAAGTCAGACAATAAGACTGACAATCTGAAAAGAGCCCAGATCTTCTGATTCCCAGTCCAACATCTAAATCAAACCATGACCTTCCCATCCCAATATCAAACTCCTCGCATTACGAAATGGAAAAGAGGTTCATTGAAACACGGACATTGATAATTACTTTGGTTAAATACAGCAACTTAGCTCTGAACAACAAGTTTTCACCTAGTAAAGGTCTCTGTAGCTCAAATGTAATGACTCTACTTAGGAGAAATTCATTTTCCAGGAAGTTCTTGCCCTTATAATTGTAACAGTGGCAAAGCTGGGGACTGAACTCTTGAGTAGTGTGCTAACTCAAATGTCTCCCTTTTCTTTATCACACTTAACATCATATATATACCCTAACATTGTATATATATAAAAAAAAACAAAACCCTGTGTTCTTTTCAAACAGCAAGAGAAAATGAAGAAAAAGACAAGCTATGTTTTTTATCCCTCAACGTTCAAACACAAATCTGAAGACTAAACGTAGAAAATCAACCTCCTAAGAAAATAATCCATCTTACTTTGCAAAAGTAAATTCCAAAAGAGAAGCTGGATATTTTGTGGGCAGAAAGGTAGGTAGGTAGGAGTTTTTATTTCTGTGAAAGGCCCTGGTGGTGTTTAAGTTCCTTGACATTAAAGGAAAGGATGTTAGCTCGTTTATAACATAAGATAATTTAATCAAAATCGTCATCAGAAGCATAATTACCTTTAACTGTAAGATGGGCACGAGATTCTGCCTTTTCTGCTACAGATTTTATTTCTGCTGCATCCTTGACTTGGACACGTGTGTAAGTCAGCAAGTAGCTCTTTCCTGAAGCAGAGAACCACAGAGTCACTAAGGCTGGAAAAGACCACTAAGGTCATCTAGTCTAACCGCCAACTCATCCCTACCAAACTGTGCTCTTGAGAGCAAACCCACAACTACACTTGGCTTCCTTGAGCAAAGAGCTCTGAGGCACATGGCCAGGCTGAGCATCATCCATCTGGTTTCACAGCATCACTGCCTGTTCTCTCATGTCAATGAAACCACCCATTCCCCCACGTCCACATCCCCACCAAAGCAGAATCTAAACATGGCTTCTACAAGGACTGACCGAATGTGGCTGTCGTCACCTTCAAAGTACCTGATACGGAAGGATCACACTCACTGTCAGACAAAACCTCTTTGGAGAGGTGAACTGACTGCCCTGTTCACCCCCACTTTGGAAATAACTGCACTCATTTCCTACCTGCTCCCAGCAGTGTGGGATGGTGGGATAGCATCACACTTCCCACACTAAGCATCCCACCATGTCACTTGTTCCACCTAAACCTCAGTCCCAAAACAAAAGGGGAACTCGCTTCTGAACCCTCTTCATTTCAGATGTCTTATATGCTTGATCTCCAACCCACCCCCCACTCAGGAGAAAGATCCCCCGCTTACACCCTACCATCTTGCTGCATTCTAATGTTGTCATCAGCCTTCAGCTTGTTGTCATCTTTGTACCACTGGCTCTGAACCTCATTGTGTGAAATCTCACAGACAAAAGATGCACTCCCATATTCATTCACTTCCACATCTTCCAGTGCTTTAACAATCTTGATATCTCCAGCTGTGAAACACTAGAGATATATTTGTCAGGATATTTCCAGAACTGAGTGCAGCATCTTTTCCTTACACATATTTGCATAGAAAATAAGTAGGATTATGTTTTATTCTAAACCATCATCCATTCCTGAGTCATTTCCCTTTTCAACACAGTCAATGCATTATTGCCCTTGAACTTAAAGATAGACTTACTAGCTACAATGGAGCTCCCTGCAAACAGTTTTCATGGAAACCAGAATCTCATTTATTCTAAAACCTTTCAAGCAAAATTAAGGGTAGAAAAACAATAGAACTGACTGAATCTTTAAGGTCATTTAGTTCCAGTCCCCCTGCTATAGGCAGGGACACCTCCCTCCACACCAACTCTTCTCCTCAGGGTCAAGGCTTCTCTCAAATCATTCTCCTCTAAGCCTGTGCCTGTGCTTGGGATTGCCCTGGCCCAGG
Source organism: Coturnix japonica (assembly GCF_054131305.1). Classification (NCBI taxonomy): domain Eukaryota; kingdom Metazoa; phylum Chordata; class Aves; order Galliformes; family Phasianidae; genus Coturnix; species Coturnix japonica. The sequence goes on along the minus strand of NW_028188942.1, from coordinate 1,266,706 downwards.
TGCAGGGCCTTGTACTTGGCCACACTCAAGTTCATGAGGCTGCCAAGGGCCCACCTCTCCAGCCTGTCCAGGTCCCTCTGGGTAGCATCCCTTCCCTCTAGCACATCAACAGCACCGCTCAGCTTGGTGTCATCTGCAAACTTGCTGAGGGTTCATTTGATTCCACTCTCCATGTTGCCTACAAAAATGTTAAATAACACTGGTCCCAACACCACCCTCCATCTGGACACTGAGCTATTGACTGCAGCTCTCTGAGTGTGACCATCCAGACAGTTCCCTATCCTGCAACTGGTCCATCCATCAAAACCATTATTCTCCAGTTTGGTGACCAGGATGTCATGCAGGACGGGATCAAATGCTCTGCACAGGTCCATGTAGATGATGTCAGTTGCTCTCCCATTATCCACTGATGCTGTTACTCCATCATGAAAGGCCACCAAGTTTGTCAGGCATGGCTTGAATTTGAGGAAGCCATATTGGTTACCACCATCACCTCATCTTCATTTTCCAAACTATGCCAAGGAGAACTAGACAGAACTCTACAATGTCGTGTCACTACAAACCTGTCTGAATCATTGGCTTCTCTGCATGCTCATCACTAGTCTCTCCTTAGCTTGTGTGCCCACAATGTATGGGGAATGTCAGCCACAAATCTTACCTAGGGGACATCTTTGCTTCAAAGTCCCTTGAACATCACACAATCCCTTTTAACTCTCCAGGTCTGCACTTATTTATGTCAGAATCAGACCATATTTCTGTGCTGCTATTTCCCTTTCCTTCTGAAGGGCCTGGATACAACTTGGATTAACCTCAGGAGAAGAGTTCCTGCATAAAACAGCCAGTACTGAAACAGCAACCCAGCCTGGTTGCAAACTGAGAGAGAAAATGAGAGTTCACCGCCTGTGAATAATGAGACTTCTCTTATTTCCCTGGGAAGTAATGCCCACTTTTTTACTTTGACAGAGCTCCTTCCCATCCTAGAAGGGAAAATATCAAGTCAAATCTACATTAGTCCTTCCATCTCTGCACTGGGCAAAGGCAGCCTTCAGATCTATGCTTAATTCACCCACTCCCCTAGAATTAATGGAACTGTGCTTACTGGAACATATGCTGAAGCTTAAGCACAGTGCAGTGTTTTCAACATGTAGGAATGGCTATAGAACATGCATAAATTCTGGCTGACCTATGACAGCTTAAAGCACTGCAGAGGACTGTTAACAAGCCTGTTTGGACATCACCTTGAATAAATGACATTATCCCCAAGTAAGGGAATGAACAGCTGAGCACCGCGGAGGTACACAAAGGGCCAGAGCAAATTCTCACACTGTCAGGTGCAAAGAAAACTGAGATTTCACCCTAAAACCCAGTTCACAACAAGGCTACAAAATCCTGGCTGAGAATTTCTGAATGCTCACCAGTTGTTTCCAACTTGAAGGTCATCTTCTGGCCAGCAGCCTCGCAGATGTATTCTCCAGCATCTTTCTTCTCCAGCTGCTCCACAACCAGACACCGTGTTTTGCCCACAGATTCCATTCTGAACTTTCTGGAGGAGGCAAGCAGTCTTCCATCCTTGAACCATTTTACTCCAGTTGGATCCTGTGCTACTTCACAGCTGAGGGAAGCACTTGCTGCCAGGGCAGCACTCACCTCTTTCTGCACCTTCTCCTGGTTTATAAACACAGGTTTTGGCTCTGAGGGAAGAAAAAAACAGAAGGACTGAAATGAGACCATCTTGCAGGTTTGTATGTACAGGTTGGAACAGGTTTAGGTTACCACTTGTGCCCAAACTAATAGCCTTCATAGAGAATATCAGCTCTTCTGTCGAAACAAAGTGTCAAATCTAGGCAAGAAAGAACCTAGGAACTGAAGGAACCAAAAGGGTCCTTGAACACCAGTCCCATGGTTGCAAGTCACTATGCAAACATATTGAACCCAAAAGAACATCTGTCCTGCAGGCAACCAAAACCTGAGTTCCTTTTACTTCAGACCCACTGTGAAACATCAAAACACATAAACGTGTGATAGTCAAATCACTGGCTGCCTTTTCATGACCCAGAACAGTACTCCTGGCTTCCTGAACAGACTCCTCATGGCCTCTACCATTGCCACAACTGTGACTGTCAAAGGCACAAAGGAAATATGCTCACCAACGCAGTCCTTTGTTCTTTGTGTGTGATTTGCAGATATCTATCTTACTTTGAGCTCTGGCAATAGTCAGCTCTACCAGGTCTCTTACCGTGAGTAGCAGACTCACCTATCCAGATGCAGCCTCCAACATAAAGGCATAGTAAAAAGGCAGTGTACTACTAGGAGAAGTTCCTGCTTCTCCTGCCATGAAAGGCTGCACGTACAACATGCACTCCAGCCTCACTGCACATACTTAGCTTAGTCAAATGTTTCTGTGAACAGGAATTACAGTTTGGGACCTCAGGCACTGGAGAGATTTCAATAATATCTTGAATATTGCTTCCATTGTACATATATCAGTAATTATTATTCTACAGACAGACTGAAACAGGTCTTTGTGTCATACTGAAACCAAATACTTGCTACAAACCCAGGCAATCAAGTATAGGGGAAAAACCTCAGCACAGACTACTGCAACTGGATCACTGTATAATAGAAACTAGATTTTACTTTACTGTTCTCTGCTGTATTTCAGACAACACCTGTCTTACCTGTGACATGAATCTTGAAGGTGAGTTTCTGGCCAGCAGCCTCGCAGCTGTACTCCCCTGCATCTTTCTTCTCCACCTGGCTCACCACCAGCCGACGCTGTTTGCCCTCTGACTCCACCTTGAACTTCTTGCTCCAGGTGATCAGTTTCCCCTCCTTGTACCACTTCACCTCCGTCTTCTCCTGGGCCACCTCGCAGCTCAGCGTGGCATTTTCTGTTGGTGCAGCCTTCACCTCCTTCTGCACCTTCTCCTTGTTGATAAAAGCATCTTCTGCTTCTGGAATTGAAGGCAAATGGGCACATTTAAGACATGAATCTTTTCTACACAGCCTTCCCCAAATGCCCAAATTAGTCTTTGGACTGTACCGTTGAGGACAGCTTTCCCACTCACATTTCCTGACAGTGCTATGAACTTGTATTGGCAGTAACTATGCTGGTACTAACAAGGATAGCAATTACAAGCAAAATCGCAGAAATACAGAAGATATAAGGAAAAGCGAACTCACCAGAGCTGAGACAATCCTCCCTGGCAAGCGATCTCCACGAGATGCTGCCTCAGTGAGGGTCAGCCCTTAAATGAGGTCTCAGAGGAGGTGGAGTTGAACTCCACCCCTCCAGGGAGCACAGCTACATAACTTTCACCTGTGCTCCCACAGCTGACCCCACACTTGCCTCAGCTGATCAATCAGTGGTTCACATTGTGATCTCCCATACAGAACTGAATGCCAACATCTGAACTATATCAATTGCCAGTGAAGAACTTCCTCCCTGCCAGACCAAAACAGCTTAGATAGCCCTAAACTTGTTTTCATTTCCACCAGTATCATGTTCCAAAATCTTCAAAAAGAAAACAACACCCCTTTCCCCACTGTCCAGCAGCACACCAGCATACGCAGTCATTGAAAAGTCTGTTTCATACAAGGGGACAGGCATTAAATTGTCCAAACAAGCTGACAGCTGTAAGTTACATTGCCAGCAAAAGCCAGGAAAAAATTCTGTTTGTGATTAAGTCATAGTGAGGAAATGTATTTTTCTCACCTACTTATTTCTGAAAACAATTCTAATATCTCCTGAGTTTTCAGAGGCAGTAATAAAATGGTTTCCCCTATGGAATCATAGAACGGTTTGGGTATAGAAGGAAGCTTTAAAGATCATCCAGTCCAACCTCTTGCCGTGGTCAGGGACATCATTCACTAAATGAGGCTGCCCAGGGTCCCCATCCAGCCTGGCCTTGGACACTCCCAATGATGAGTCACCCACAACCTTCACTGGACAATCTGTTCCAGTGTATCACCACCCTCATCATAAAGAACTTTTCTCATGTCCAAACTGAGTCTACCCTCTTCACTTTTGAAACCATTGCCCCTTCTTATGTTGCTACAGACCCTGGTAAAAAGCCTTTTTCCACTTTCTTATCAGACTCTCTTCATAAATAGAACGCCTGTCTTCCTCCATTTTGGAATGAAAAGCACCAGCTTGAAGCCTTTCTATTTTTAAGCATTTCTTTTGTACCTGCTATAGAGAAGAAAACAAAAGAAAATACTGGAAAACCTTTTTAGTTGCAGGTTTCTTTAATTTAATAGAAACCACCAATGCCGCCGTCTAGCATTGTGACCAAATGCTGTCTCTGAGACTATTTAGGAAGAAGCATTTGCAGGGGTGTGCTTGTGCCCTAAAGATATCTTTAACATTCTATAATTTCCCCTGAAATTATTGACTTCTCATTTTGCTATCATTGCATCTACTTGAGATCCCCAGGGAAATTCCCAAATTATTTCCAGCCTGTCTTAAGCTGAGGCTACCCAAGTCCTCTGCGTTCATAGCTTCAGAAGGCAAACAGAAAACTATATGAATTAAACAGAATTTAAGCACCGTCTACATCACTGAATGCTGGGGTTGAATGTGTCAAACCACTTAACTTTCCCCTCCTTCTTTGTTGGGGGGTTCAATACAGTCGAAACAATTTCTCTCATCTGTGACATGAATCTTGAAGGTGAGTTTCTGGCCAGCAGCCTCGCAGCTGTACTCCCCTGCATCTTTCTTCTCCACCTGGCTCACCACCAGCCGACGCTGTTTGCCCTCTGACTCCACCTTGAACTTCTTGCTCGAGGTGATCAGTTTCCCCTCCTTGTACCACTTCACCTCCGTCTTCTCCTGGGTCACCTCGCAGCTCAGCGTGGCATTTTCTGTTGGTGCAGCCTTCACCTCCTTCTGCACCTTCTGCTTGTTGATAAAGGCATCCTCTGCTTCTGGAATTGAACTGGAAAACATTGGGTAAAATATACATTAGATTTGAGCAACTTGTGACTGGAAGACATTAAAAGTTGCTTCTATGTTGTATTGGACCATTTCCTGGAGCAACTCTGCTTCACAGTGTTTATCACACATTATAATGCATCCTCAGCACAGTCCCTATGGTCATCCCATCCCTCTGGGTAGTCTTTACTATCAGCTTGGACTCCTAATTTTCAGATTTCTTCTAATGAAGACAATGACAGATCTTCATCTGTCTGTCTTTTTGATATTGCTCCACTCTGCACTGGATATCAGCCAAGTACAGCTCAATTATGAAGACCTCAAAATCAGGAACTTAGAAATTTAAGAGCAGAAAACTATCTTTTGACTCTACCCTTTGGTAATGATATAGCCCTTAATATGGTGAATATTTGGCCTACATTAGATTTTGTAGCTCAGTTTTATGCATAAATCATGGTTTTGTACTCACAGCAACCCCTGATTCTTCAGAGAACTGGCTGAGGTCATCTCCTCTTAATACCTAACACATATAGAAGAAAGTGTTTAAAGCCCACCTTACCCTTTGTGTCAACAAATGGAGTTAGCATCAGAAAGATATCAAGTGTAATTAGTTAGGCATACACACTTCAGTTAAGGTGATTCAGTTAATCACTTTGCTAAGTGGGATCGATTGATACATTGAATCTTTTATTGATTACTTTAATGACTGTTTTATCTGATTCTCCTTTTACCAACAACTGGTTGCTGAGAGCGTTCATGCTAGTTCCTATTTGAGGCGTGGGAGAACAGATAAACCCTAAATAAATGGGCTTCCATTTCTATTCCATGGTTTGCCCTACAAAAGGCTGTAGAAGTGCAGAATATTTCTGAAGTACTTACATCATGGACTTCTCTAGTGCTAGCCAGCTTCTAACAGCAGAGCAATTTTGAATAAGCTTCCTATGCTTGTTTGGGTCCCAGGAAAGATCCCAGGGTCCTGATGTTGATACCAAGACAGAGGCTCCAAGCATGAATGCAGGACTAGCAGTTGTGAGGGGGATTGACATTGCCTTTTATTTGCAGTGGAGACATGGAAGACCACTCATTCAGATCATTCATGCAAGCATATTCAGGCATACCCAGCTCAGGTGACCGGGAAGGCTCCTGCTCCCCAGCAGTCATGGCAAACCCTTCCAGGACCTGTCCCCTATCTCCTTCCTCCCCGCTGTCACTCTGTGAAGCCTTCTGCTGCCATCCCTTTCCCTTCCTTCATGACTTTCTCCTCTGCATGCTGTCTGAATTCTGATTGGCAGCAGCTGCCCAGGAGGGTAAGTTCAGCTCAAGTTCCTGTGCTGCTGACCGTTGCAGTACGTGCAATCCCAGGATTCACACCACAGCTCTACCACCAGCACTGCAGTCCACTGAAGGCGAGGGAGCAGGGCAGCAAGCCAATGCAAGAATGCAGTTGACACACTCTACATTTGATCTCCCTGCTTGTACTGACTGTAGAAGCATCATTCTCTCCGCCCATCTTCAACAGCCCCTGTTTTGACTGATGGTTTTCAGGGGAGGTTCAAGTTGGATGTTAAGAAAAACTTCTTCTGAAGAGGAATGGTGATGTGGTGGCACAGCTTTGCAGGGAGGTGGTGGGGTCACCATCCCTGGGAGTGTTCAATAACCATGGAGATGTGGCACTGAGGGACATGGGCAGTGTGCATGGTGGGATGGGGTGAGGCTGGATGTGGGGATCTTTGTGGTCTTTTCCAACCACAATGATTTGATGAAGATCAGAAGGGTTGCTTATTAGCAAGACAACAAACATGGCCTAGACCAAACAGGTGATGCAAAACTTCTCACAAATGCAATGGAGCTTTGGCCCACTTCAAATAAGGATTTCAGCATGCACCACAAATACTGAGATAATTAGATGGCAGAATCAGCCCTTTTTACTCTAGTTTTCTATAGGTTTCCAAGGTGTGCAGCACTTGTTTCTTTTAAGCAAGAAGGTCTAATCTGCATCCCATAATGCTCAACACTCAGCACCTAACATTCAACATGTCCTTAAAATGGGATTGTTCTGTGCTACCAGTGGAACCCTGGGCTAGAGGAACCCTGAAAATCTTTCTGAGTGCAGTGGTAAGAGGAGAAATTAAGACTCAGGAAGCCATTGCACTTTGGGAGAAGCTAGTAAGATGAGGATTTCTGTAGTGAAAGAGCCAACCACTCCAAGAGTACTCATAATCCCTCCTGACTTTCACACCACATCATTTTGCAGTGAGGGCTGGACTTGCACATCATGTTACAGTGGTACACATGAGAAATACAGCAACGGTAGCTAGGCAAGCACTCTCCACGTATGGCAGAGGAGGAGGTATTACATTACCCTGTGCAGCCATGAGCTCATCCGGTCTGAAAGAGAACAGAAAACCTTTGGTTTCTGAGGCAAACAGCTAATAATAGCCCTCAGCTAGCAAAATTCAAGTGTAAAAGCACTACATTTCTGTGTTTTCTCCCTACACCTCTGCAATAAGACGTGGGCTGGCTTTGGCTGCTGAGGATTAACTTGGTAGATTCCAGCTGTTGCCATAGTCTTTCTGTCATTGTTCATATTTCATTTTCTCTGACAGATACCTCCCAAATCTACCCTGTCTGTAATCCACTCTTTGCTGAAACTGCCAGTTTCCTGAGCCAAAAGCATGAGCGACACAACTCACGGAACAGATCCAAAGGCCCCAGAATCACATCCACGTGGTGTGGGAATAGTAAGAGCTGATGGTTTAGAGTCTACACCACAGGCAGCAGCAAAACTGTCTACTACAGGAGCAGAGATATATTGCACACCAGGGACTGAAGGAGCAGAATGCCCCAAGATGGAGAGAGCAAAGACTGCAACCTTTACAAGGGAACAGAACGCAAGCTATGCCCTGCAAGGACACCAGGTCTGTGTAAGCAGAAAGGCAGTAGACTCCCAGTACAGTTGCTCCTCCACATAGCTGACCAAATGCCAAACCTTGACCAGGATTAAGCTCCAATGTGTTCACTGCCATAGGAAAGAAGAGGAGAAAACAGATTCCCTGTCCTGATCAGCTCAGAATACAAGACGGGAACTGTAAAGTTAACAGAGAACAAGCTGATTTATGAGCAAAAACCAGCAGAGTGCAGCTACAAATAAAACAGAAGACAAACCCTCGTCATCAGCCAGCTCACTAATGGTCACTCAGAATGCAGCTGATGTGCCCATGGCTATCTGGAGTCTAAGTTAAAATTTACCGGATCTTGTGCAAAATATACTGACACCAGAGCAATCTCTACTGCAGCTGGAGTGAGAGATCTACCTTTGTGCTAAACTCTCAGACTAATGAGAAACGTACAATTAGAAAGGTATAAATGGATTCACGACTGATCATTACATTTACAGAACATGGAACGAATGGTCGTCAACGTGGGATTCAACAAGCCAAAGGCAAGTGCAATGCCTCTGACTAAAAGTTCTTAGGACACCGACAACCAAACCTCAGTGCAGCCACAGTAGAGATCTGTAACTACTACTGTTGAAATATCAACTGGCAGAGCAGTGTTGCACATTGTACAAATCACAGTTGGACATCCATGGACAGCTGATGATAAAAGTAGTCCTAGGGGAAGAGCTGGATGAAACACTGTTAAAAACAAATAATCATTTTAGCTGCACGTTTGTAAGCATTTCTTTTCATCCTCCCCAAAACAGTTTCATGGCAGAATCAAGACACATTCACACAGACGTTTCCACAGCCAGACTATGGAATAATCAAAGAATATCAACCAAAATGTGTTTCCTACCAGTTACATGAATCTTGAAGGTGAGTTTCTGGCCAGCAGCCTCGCAGCTGTACTCCCCTGCATCTTTCTTCTCCACCTGGCTCACCACCAGCCGACGCTGTTTGCCCTCTGACTCCACCTTGAACTTCTTGCTCGAGGTGATCAGTTTCCCCTCCTTGTACCACTTCACCTCCGTCTTCTCCTGGGCCACCTCGCAGCTCAGCGTGGCATTTTGAGTCAGTACAGCCTTCACCTCCTTTTGTACCTTGTCCTTGTTTGTAAACACGTCTTCTTTCTCTGCAGGTACATCACAACAGTCACACCGTTTTGCTGTAGTCTGCTGCAGAGCTTACTCCAGTTCCCCGTTTTCACTATACTTGCCCTTCACAGGGAGCATTGTGATACCTCATTAAGACAGGAAAATACTTTCCCCTCTATTTTGCCTTGGGAAATGATAAGCATATCATTTCATATCATATCACATCATATCACAAATCTAAACATTTCGCACTCTGATAGCAGATTTGGACATGAGATTTAGAACACCTGCATGCACTGCTGAACCTCCTCCCTTCTCTTTGTTTCTTCTGATGTCTCTCTACATTTCCAGTAAATCAGAAGGGAACGGCCCTCTAGAACAGGTTGCCCAAGGAGACTGTGGATGCTCCATCCCTGCAGGCATTCAAGGCCAGGCTGGATGTGGTTCTGGGCAGCCTGGGCAGCTGGTTGGCAACCCTGCACATAGGAGGGGTTTGGAACTGGATGAGCACTGTGGGGCTTTGCAACCCAGGCCATTTATCAGTCTGATTATTTGCATTTTCCACCTCATTGTGTCATTCAAATTTTGTAACCAGATCTCTTCAAACACCTCCCCTTTTCTCACTCCTTGCATGCCTGGTGTGCTCTTGCACTGTAACCCTGCAGACACCAGATGACTACAAGAGCTGAACAAGTTACCCTCCTTGCCTATGGTTTGTTGCAGTAATTCATTCCTGGATGGAAAAGCACATGTAGAAAAGTGTTGCTATGACACTAGATGACAAAGAAAGTCCTATAGCCAAAATGTTTTGCACCAGAGAGGCTGTCAGTTGATCCTCCAAATGCAAGACACACAAAATGAAGCGTTCCTTTATCTCTGGGATTTCAAGCATTTTCTCACCTCTGACTTTCACCTGGAATGTTGCTTTGTCATCTTTTGTTTCACAGCTGTAGCTCCCTTGGTCTTTCAGGGTCACATTTTTGACCATGAGCTTGCGGTGCGTCCCCTGGGAGATGATGGTTGTCCTCTGGTCCTGCTTCACCTCTGTTTGATCTTTCTTCCATACAACAGCTCCGCTTGCAGCTGACACCTCACACACCAGCTCCAGGTCTTCAGAAGGACTGACTGATATTTCTGGAGTCGTTTTGGGCTTGTTGACAAAATTAATGGCTTCATCTGAAGAAAAAAAGAGAAAGTGGTTTACATCCTGACTCAGGCTTATTCAGCACAGCATGAAGATACAGTTAGAACTGATTGTAATGTCTCTGCTCATTACATTTGGGTGATCGAGTTTCACCTCTGGAGGTACTCACATACAAACGTGTGCTTGATTCTCCTGTGTAAAGGAAAGAGTAAGTTCTATGCAGACAGTTCTTATTTCTTTTAATCAATTCTGTATTCTGCACATGTTCTTCTGAAGCTAGAATGAAGGCAGCTAAGTAACATGTTTGCAATACATGAACAAACCTATTTAACACCTTGTCTCTAAGCTAACAAGCAGCGTTTGATGAGCACATCAGTATTTCATGCCCTTCATTCCATCCAGACAGAACCTGCCTGAGGAGCAAGCTGATGGCTGTCAGCTACAGGCAGACCTAGTTTAGTATTGCATTTCTTAGAGCAACAACTGTTGCTTTCAGTCACTGAATATGAATCCTTGGGACCTGATGAGGTGCATCCATAGGTGCTGAGGGAGCTGCTGGAGGTCGTTGCTGAGCCGCTCTCAGTAATCTGTCAGAGGTCTTGGAGAACGGGGGAGGTGCCTGAAGACTGGAGGACGGCCAGTGTCACTCCTGTCTTCAAAATGGCAAGAAGGAAGACCCGGGTAATTATAGGCCGGTCAGCCTCACCTCTGTCCCAGGGAAGGTGATGGAACAGCTTGTGCTGGATGCCATCTCCAGACAACTGGGAGAAAAGGAGGTTATCAGGAGTATTCAGCATGGGTTCACCAAGGGGAGGTCGTGCTCGACCAACCTGTAGGCCTTTTATGAAGATGTCACTAGCTGGGTGGACAGGGGGAGAGCGGTAGATGTAGTCTACCTTGATTTCTGTAAGGCTTTTGATGCTGTCCCCCTTGACATCCTTATAACAAAGCTGAGGAAGTATGGGATAGATGAGTGGACGGTGAAGTGGGTCGAGAATTGGCTGACTGGCCGAGTGCAGAGGGTTGTCGTTGGTGGTGCGGAATCTGGCTGGAGGCCTGTAACTAGCGGCGTCCCCCAGGGGTCTGTGCTGGGTCCGGTCTTGTTCAACATCTTCATCAGCGACCTTGATGAGGGGATAGTGACCACCCTCAGCAAGTTTGCTGATGCCACGAAGTTGTGAGGATTGGCTGACGCGCCTGAAGGCTGTGCTGCCATTCAGAGAGACCTGGACAGGCTGGAGAGCTGAGCAGTAAGAAACCAGATGAGGTTTAACAAAAGCAAGTGTAGAGTCTTGCACCTAGGGAGAAATAATTGCATGCACCAGTACAGGCTGGGGGAAGAGCTGCTGGACAGGAGCTCTGCTGAGTGGGACCTGGGCGTCCTGGTGGACGACAGATTGACCATGAGCCAGCAGTGTGCCCTTGTGGCCAAGAAGGCCAATGGCATACTGGGGTGTATTAAAAAGAGCATGGCCAGCGGGTCGAGGGAGGTGATCCTCCCCCTCTACTCTGCCCCGGTGGGGCCTCCTCTGGAGTGCTGTGTCCAGTTCTGGGCTCCCCAGTACAAAAAAGACAGGGATCTTGGAAAGAGTCCAGCGGAGGGCCACTAAGATGGTGAAGGGCCTGGAGCATTTCCCCTATGAGGAGAGATTTAGCAAACTGGGTCTGTTTAGCCTTGAGAAAGGAAGGCTGAGAGGGGATTTGATCCAGGTTTATAAATACCTGAGGTGTGGGTGCCATAGTGGCGTGGCTGGTCTCTTTTCAGTAATGTGTAGGGACAGGACTAGGGGTAATGGGATGAAACTTCAGCATTGGAAGTTCTGCACGAAGATACGGAAGAACTTCTTTACGGTGAGGATGACGTAGCACTGGAACGGGCTGCCCAGGGAGGTGGTGGAGTCTCCTTCTGTGGAGATATTCAAGATCCGACTGGACGCCGAGCTGTGCGACGTGGTGTAGGGAGCCTGCTTTCCAGGAGGGTTGGACTCGATGATCTCTAGAGGTCCCTTCCAACCCCTGCAATTCTGTGATTCTGTGAGGCAACCACAGCCTCACTGGGAAGACTGTTCCAGTGTTTCACCACCTTCACAGTAAAGTTCTTCCTGGTATGTACTCTAAATCTATTCTCTTCCAGTTTAAAACCATTTCCCTTCATCCTGTCACTACATGCATTTATAAAAAGTCCCTCCCAAGCTTTCCTATGCACTCCCTTCAGATACTGGGAGGTTGCTATAAGGTCCCCCTGGAGCCTTCTCTTCTCCAGGCTGAAGAGCCCCAGCTCTCTCAGCCTGTCCTTCTAGGGGAGGTGCTCCAGCCCTCTGATCATCTCCATTTCCCTCATCTGGACCTGCTCCAACAGCACAGTGTCCTTGTGTTGGGGTCCCCAGAGCTGGACGCAGTACTCCATGTGGGGTCTTATGGGAGCAGCGCGGAGGGGCAGAGTCGCCTCCTCGACTCGCTGGTCACACTTCTCTTGATGAAACCTGGGATATATTTGGCCTTCCAGGCCGCAAGCGTACACTGCCACCTCGTGCTGAATCATCTGAGACCCCCAAATCCTTCTCCTCGGTGCTGCTCTCAAGCCATTCTCCACCCAACCTTTATCTGTGCTTGAGATTTCCCCAACTCAGGGCACTTGTCCTTGTTGAACTTCATGAAGTTGACATGGGCCACCAAGTTTGTCACGTCTGACTTGCCCATGGTGAAACCATTTTGATTACCACCAGCCACCTTGTCTTTATTTTTCCGTGTGGTGCAGTAGGGCCTTCAGTTGGATCTACCCCGCGATCTTACCAAGCACAGAGGTGAGACTGACTGGCCTGTAGTTCCCTGGATCTTCTTTTTTCCCGATCCGGAATAGGGGGGTTATGTTTCCCCTTTTCTGATCAGTGGGAACTTCACCAGACTGCCATGACCTTTCAAATACGATGCACAGCAGCTTGGCAAGTTCATCCACCAGTTCCCTCAGAACCTGCGGATGGATCCCTTGGACTTGTGCAGCTTCAGATTCTTTCGATGGTCTAGAACCTCATCTTCACTTACAGCACTTACAGATCCACCTTCTCCAAGTTTTACTGTTGCTTTCTGCAGTTTGGGCTCTGGGCCTAGAGCACTTGCCAGTGAGGCCTGAAGCAAAGAAGTCATTGAGCACCTCAGCTCTCTCTGTATTCCTCATGACCAGGCCTCTAGTTGCCTTCCAGAGAGGGCCCACATCCTCGCTTACCTTCTTTTTAATCACTGATATACCTGTTCCCCTTTCTGTCCCCAGCTAGATTTAGTTCTGCCTGGGTTTTAGCTTTCCTAACCTGATCTTTGAGGTTCCCATACTACTTGGAAGAGGAAGTTATCATCAGCACATTCCAGAAACCTCTTTGATTTCTGGTGCAATGCTGTGTTGTCCCTCCCACAGATATCAGGGTGGTTGAAGTCCCCTGTGAGGACCTCATCCTCCATGTCCTTCTTGTAGTGAGGAGCCCAAAACTGAACACAGTACTTGAGATGCGGCCTCACCAGAGCTGAGTACAGAGGGATGATCACCTCTCTGCTCCTGCTGGCCACACTGTTTCTTATACAGGCCAGGATGCCCTTGGCCTTCTTGGCCACCTGGGCACACTGTGGGCTCATGTTGAGCAGAGCATCGACCAACAGCCCCAGGTCCCTTTCCTCTTCACAGTCATCCAGCCATTCTGTCCCAAGCCTGTAACACTGCATGTACCCCCAGCAGAGAACAACTACATCCCCCAGAGGATTGCTTGCTGCTCTGTCACCCTTTATGTTCAGTGCAAAAGATAAAAGCCATCCGTATATCACTTGATCTCCCCTTTCCTTTTTGATCCCAGCAGCACGAGAACTCCCTGGGTTGTCTCACCTCGGCTTTAGAATAAGGACTTCAGTTTTCGGACACACTTTGTAATGTTATTTTTTTAATTTTTTTTATTGGTTTTAATTCTAATTCTGATACTAATTATGATATATTGTACTGTAGTGTGTTATCTTGCATTCTGGTATCATCTTTGGTCAATTAATTAAACAAATTAAAACGAATTAAACAAATTAAAATTAATTAAGCCAATTAAAACTAATTTGTTGCCACTGTTTTGGTTTTTGGCCAATCTCTCTACTTGTTTTCCCCTTTTTTTCCTTTTCCCTTCACTGGGGCCTGGATGCTTCTAGGGACTCTGGAGTTTGTTTTTGGGTCAGAAGCAGTACGAATGCTTCTGGGGAGTTTGGAGTTTGTTGTTGACGCAGAAGTAGTCTGGATGATTCTGGGGACTCTGGAGTTTGCTGTTGGGTCAGAAGCAGTACGAATGCTTCTGGGGAGTTTGGAGTTTGTTGTTGACGCAGAAGTAGTCTGGATGATTCTGGGGAGTTTGGAGCCTTCCCTGCCCAACGCAGGTTTGGGTGACTTCTCAGGCAGCTTCATTGCACGCCCTGTGCTCCATGAGTCTCCCTGAAGGCCACGCTCCATCAAAGCCACATTCCTTCTGCATTGTCCAGACAGAAGATTATAGCATGAAGGAGAGGGGCCAGCTGGTTTATGAAGCATTGTGGGTCTGATTTTCGAACCCGCAATGCAATCCACGGGACCGGGCTGGAACTTGTCCCTGGCCATCTGTAGTCTGTGGATCGATTTCTTCAAATTGGAAATCTCCCGAAGAAGCTCATCCTGGAAGGGAACAGAGGGTTTATGCTTGGTCTTGTCTTAGAGAGTGCTTTCCACCCTAAGTACTGCTGCTTTACGCAGAAGAGGGCAAGCACACTGCTTCAGCCTTGCAATGAGGGCAGAAGAGAACGGCTGCCACAGTGCTCTGCTTGTAAGCAAGCAACTTTCCAGGCTGCCTTCACACCAGCACGCTGTGCTAGCTCAGCTCTGAGCTGAGCTGTCCTTTCCATGCCTCAATGCCTAGACCACCAGCCCGCCCCTCACCTTTTCTGCTTTCCCCATCTCCCTCAGATCCATCAAGTAAAGCCCGTGCCCTCAGTGCCATGCTGCTGACACGTGCCTACCAATACTGGGCTTTGCCTACCTCTTCTCGCCTCTTTGCTTGCTTTTTCTCCAGCTTCAGCCTGGTCAGGTACTGCCTGTACTCGTTGAACTCCTTCAGAGTGCAGACAACCTACAGAAGAGACAATGACAGATGGCTGTAATGTCAGGCCCCTGCCTGGCAGACTGGAAAGCCCTCCTGAGGAGACCCGTGTTGGTCAGCCCAACAGCCAAACTTACGTCGCCATCCTCGGTGACCAAGCCCCGTTTCTTCAGGTTCCGCAGGTTGTTTTTGCGGTTGTGGAACTCCCGCAGATGCGGGTCATGCAGGCTGTTGTACTCTGTGCACAGATTGCGACTGTACGGATCTCTCAGGTCAAACTGAGGAGAAGGCTGGTGGAGCTGGAAGAGATGTGTTGTAGAGTGTGAATGGGGAAGGAGAGAGCAGCAAAGAAACAGAGACACTTCCAAGCTGCTCACACCCACAGGCTGGCCTCTTGCCTCTTTCCCAAACAGTCATGTCTGGGTTTTCCTAAGTCCTCCAAGAGGGAGAGCAGAGGGTTGCACCCTCCTCCAGGAACGACCCGGTCTCCACATTTCTGTGCCTGATGGGTGCCTGGCCCCAGCATCCCAACACATGGGATTGGCATCCCAACACAAGGCCTCCTTGGCATGGCGGCAACCCCAGGAAACAAGAGCCCTTTTTGACGCTTCCTTACTCCTCTCACCTTTTCCCCCAGCTTTCTCCTGGCGAAAAGGAGCTTGGTGCCGGGCTGCACAGGGATTTTAACCCCGAGTGGAAGGTCCAACAGCCAGCTACCTCCTGCTCCAACTTCCTGTCCTCTGGGTCGGAGCTAGAAAGACAAAGACACGCTTGGACACTCAGACACTCCATTCCCCTCTCCAGCCCACCTCCGCTCCCTTTGGCAGCTCCCTCCCCACTTCTGTAACCGATGCTGGGATGTGCAGAGAGGTGCGATTCCCTGCAAGCCTTCTCCAGCACCAGCATGAGGAGAAGTGTCCCTCAGCCTCTGGAGAGCATCTACAGCCCCAGAGCAGCCCTGCATACCCCAGGCTACTGCACTCAGCCCTCTCTTGATGTAGCAGCGCTCACCTTTCCGCTCTTCCCCGCTCTGCTCAGAAATTCATCTGGATTTCGGAATCCAGCACTGCAACAGCACTCCATGGCTCCTGGTAGGAACTCTCTGAGAGCTGCAACCCTCCGCTACCACCTCTCGCTCCAGCAGCAGCGAACTGAGGCCACCCCAGCCAGAGTTCCAGCCTGCAGCTTTATGTCACGCTCACCCACTGTTGCATCACAATGACATGCAATGACATGCGGCAAGCCTGCAGCTGCATGGAGGCCCTTCTGGGTGCACTCGTGGTAAGCTGCTCCAGCTGGCCCTGCTTTGAGCCAAAAAGGCTTGCTGAGTCCTGAGGCCTGCTGTAGGCTTCCTTGGTTTCTATCACAGGTGATGCTGCACGTGGAACAAATACCTTCTCGGTTGTCCCAGAGCTTGTTTTATAAGTAAATGACACTGAAACAATGTGGGAGAGCTGGCCTGTTTTTCTGTCCTAGAATCTTAGAATGGTTTGTGTTGGAAGGGACCCTTAAGATCACCTCGTTCCAACCTGCTATAGACAGGGACACCTCGCTGTAGACCAGGTTGCTCACAACACATCCAGCCTGGCCTTGAGTGCTTCCAGGGAGAGGAGGGATGCTGAGGAGGTGGAAATAGTGAACGCCTTTTTTGCTTCTGTCTTTAGTGAAAGGGCTCTCCCTCCGGAATCCCAGGCCCTGGAGGTTAATGAGAGAGTGTGGGGAATGGGAGATTTCCCTTTAGTCAGGGAAGAGGTGGTCTGTGAGTGCCTAGGAAACATTAAGGTCCATAAATCCTTGGGACCTGATGGGGTGCATCCACAGGTGCTGAGGGAGCTGCTGGAGGTCGTTGCTGAGCCACTCTCTGTAATCTATCAGAGGTCTTGGAGAACTGGGGAGGTGCCTGAAGACTGGAGGACGGCCAGTGTCACTCCTGTCATCAAAATGGCAAGAAGGAGGACCCGGGTAATTATAAGCCAGTCAGCCTCACCTCTGTCCCAGGGAAGGTGATGGAACAGCTTGTGCTGGATGCCATCTCCAGACAACTGGGAGAAAAGGAGGTTATCAGGAGTACTCAGCATGGGTTCACCAAGGGGAGGTCGTGCTCGACCAACCTGTAGGCCTTTTATGAAGATGTCACTAGCTGGGTGGACAGGGGGAGAGCGGTAGATGTAGTCTACCTTGATTTCTGTAAGGCTTTTGATGCTGTCCCCCTTGACATCCTTATAACAAAGCTGAGGAAGTATGGGATAGATGAGTGGACGGTGAAGTGGGTCGAGAATTGGCTGACTGGCCGAGTGCAGAGGGTTGTCGTTGGTGGTGCGGAATCTGGCTGGAGGCCTGTAACTAGCGGCGTCCCCCAGGGGTCTGTGCTGGGTCCGGTCTTGTTCAACATCTTCATCAACGACCTTGATGAGGGGATAGTGACCACCCTCAGCAAGTTTGCTGATGCCACGAAGTTGTGAAGATTGGCTGACACGCCTGAAGGCTGTGCTGCCATTCAGAGAGACCTGGACAGGCTGGAGAGCTGAGCAGTAAGAAACCAGATGAGGTTTAACAAAAGCAAGTGTAGAGTCTTGCACCTAGGGAGAAATAATTGCATGCACCAGTACAGGCTGGGGGAAGAGCTGCTGGACAGGAGCTCTGCTGAGTGGGACCTGGGCGTCCTGGTGGACGACAGATTGACCATGAGCCAGCAGTGTGCCCTTGTGGCCAAGAAGGCCAATGGCATACTGGGGTGTATTAAAAAGAGCATGGCCAGCGGGTCGAGGGAGGTGATCCTCCTCCTCTACTCTGCCCCGGTGAGGCCTCCTCTGGAGTGCTGTGTCCAGTTCTGGGCTCCCCAGTACAAAAAAAACAGGGATCTCTTGGAAAGAGTCCAGCGGAGGGCCACTAAGATGGTGAAGGGCCTGGAGCATTTCCCCGATGAGGAGAGATTTAGCGAGCTGGGTCTGTTTAGCCTTGAGAAGGGAAGGCTGAGAGGGGATTTGATCCAGGTTTATAAATACCTGAGGTGTGGGTGCCATAGTGGCGTGGCTGGTCTCTTTTCAGTAATGTGTAGGGACAGGACTAGGGGTAATGGGATGAAACTTCAGCATTGGAAGTTCTGCACGAAGATGCGGAAGAACTTCTTTACGGTGAGGGTGACGTAGCACTGGAACGGGCTGCCCAGGGAGGTGGTGGAGTCTCCTTCTGTGGAGATATTCAAGATCCGACTGGACGCCAAGCTGAATATACCAAGGCCAATTGCTATGCCAGGCACATTTATGGCATCAGTGAACAAATAATGCCTTAAAAATTGTAATAGACAGGAGCCATCTATTCTTTTAAAACTAGGTGACCAAAGAAGAACAGTCCCTCTAGAGTCAAGCTGTTAAGAACTAACAGCATCAATCAATATCACATAGATAGATTACTTCCCTGCCCTAAGACCATCTTGTGACCATTTGGTGCTCCTAATTAAGCCCTCTTGATGGCATTTTGTCTGAGCCATGTGACATTTTGTGATAGGAGTTACTGCTAGTGTTCCCTTAACCCTACACCAAAGTAGGAGGTATCCATTCTCAGGGAATCATGCAGGCTTCCTCTGTATCTGATGCTCAGAGACAGCCCCAGAACTTTTTAAATCTTAGCTTAGCTCTCATCCAATAATGTTCATCAAACAGTGCAACTTGTCCTTTGGGGATGTCCTTTGTTCTGCATCAACCAGTTCCAACGGAGTCTTCTTGGCTTGTTTTAGATCAGTTTGTCAACAGATAAAGCCAGGGTCTTTGAATTACAAAGTGAAATTGCAGAATGCATGATTCTCAACCAAACAGAACAGGAGGTGGGATGCAGGGTGAATACCTGAGCCAATACCACCTGCAAGCAATCCTTCAATATCTTAGGAATCTCTAGCCATCCCAAATCCAGTGTTGTGCTTGATCTATCATCTCTGCTGAGTTTTTAGCTAGCTGATGGTGAGCATCATGGTGGTGATGGGTGAGCAGTTGGACTAGAGGGTCTTAATCAACCTTAAGGATCCTGTGATCAGAGGAATGTGAATGTGCTGTTAAAGGTCACAAGCGCTGCGCTGCAGCATGAGCATACACAGCGAAAGGCTTTCAGTAGAGCTTCGGTTCATAAATGAGGACTGGGTTATGGAAAATAGGCTCAAGATAGAAACCAGAAAACAGATCTTAACGCCAGGTTCTGTGAATGCAGCCAGCTGAATTTCACAGATATTGAATTTCAATGACAATTTCTTGTGTTATTTTACCCTCCAGCTCCACCCTGAACAGGAACATGTCAGTGACAAGCATTACTCCTCCAGGCTTGACCTGACAGTGCTTTACTTGTACTATGAGCTAATGCCAGGAAGAGCAGGAAAAGAGTTTCATCCACGTGCCTTCTCCTTCCTTAGTAAAACCAGTGTGAAACTGCAGCCACGTCAGGCTGAAGGAGACGTCTCAGATGTCCTGCCTGGATGCAGGAGCTCACGTGTCAGAGGATGTCTGGCATGTCAAGTCTCATGGCAGTGCAGTGCATGACAAACTGCAACAACACTTTCCTGTGGGCTCCTTTGGGCACGAGGCCCAGCGGGTGACACACCTCTGGCTGCAGCTCTTCAGAGCCTCCCAGCAGCCACGTGATGCCCATGGGAGAGACACAGCTGACCCGCACAGCAGATGATTTACCAGCTAGCTCTGGTTTACAGCAAGAGAAGATACAAGTGGCGATGCTGAATGGTGAAATACTGCAAGTGTGTGGCATGGGTATAAGATTGGTGAGCCTGAGGATGTTCAAAGTCAGGCTGGACAGGGCTCAGAGCACCTGATGGAGCTGCGGTGCCCCTGTTCATTGCAAGGGAGTCCAACTAGCTGACCCTTAAGGGTCTCTTCCCTATCTATGAGATACACGAAAGCTGATTCTGCAGTAACCAAGCTACCAACAGCAGTTGTTTGTCTTACAGCTTGCCAACACAGATTTTAAAATAACAGCATTGATTACTCATTTGATAGTCACATTACAGTGCAAAGCACATGGAAACGTCCATCAGCTAATTCAGTTAATTCTGGGGGCAGACCTGCCAGTATGAAATATTATGCTAACATGACTGAGAGAAGAAAAGCAAAATTAAGACTAGCTGACAAGCCTTGGCAGGAAGTTCTGCTCTCCATCAATTTAGTCCCATTATTCAGTTCTGTTTGGAGCTTTCTCCATGTCTCTCTGGAGTTTGTTCTTTGAGAAGAAGCAATTAAGTAAGCTCTCCAATGCCAAAGTGCATACACTACTCTAGGGCTTTGTTGTTTCTCCATGGATCAACAAGGGTGACAAGCCAGCAGAATATGATGAAGAGCCTCATGCATACTCAGTGTGAAAAAAAAAAAAGGCAATTGTTGCTGGGAAGAAGGTGCATTTGCATTTGTGTCATCTGCAGAGGGTACTGCAGAAATGGAAAGTCTTCCACTGGAGAAAACAAAGGGCTCTCATTTATTGCAATCAAGGCCCAGCGTGTGGATCTCAGAGATCAGACCTAAACCCTGCAGCAAAACAGAGACCTGCGTGGGAAAGTTAAGTTTCTCTCTACATCTGTGCAAGAAAAAGCCCACCATGGAATGACAGCTAAGTAAACATCCCTGTGACTCTTCACAGGTCTCTTCTACATTTGGGATCACTGCTACAAAAAGAGCTGTTTACATCATCTCTCGTGGCCACCCTGGGAGAAGAACAGGAAGACTGGGATGCTCTTTTTCCTATCTTTCCCTTGATTTCCTCTATATCTTAGGGACGAATCACAGGACAGAACACAGAAATCAAATGGCTCTACAAAGCAGATTGGCCAGTTCAAGTCAAAACAGCCACTGAAAACACCCCACATGCTGTCTGACAACAGCTGGACTGTCGGGGAGTCAGGTGAATGCAGTCTGCTGGCCCTGGGCAGGAAGAGGACAGCCCAGACTGTCACATACCTTTCACTGAAAGCTGATAGAGCATTTTATCCCCCTCACAGATGCACTGACAACTTCCAGCATCATCCATAGAGACGCTGTGAATTTTCAGGGTGTGTTTCTTCCCCACAATGTGCAGTTCCTATTTTTCACTGGCCTTGAGCTCCTTCCTATCCTTCATCCACTCCACAGTAGCACCTGTGTCTGAAAGCTCAGCCTGCAGTTTGGCTTCCTCACACAGCCGAGCGGAGATCTTTTATACATCTTTGCTCTTCTTGGTAAATCTCACTGCAGCACCTGTCAGGAGCAAAGGCCTCGTTATTTCAATTTATATCAGGCTAACGTGGTCAATGTTTGCTGCAAGATCTCTGAAAAAGTATCACCTTCTGTTCCTGCACTCATAACTGGGTCAGTGCTGAGCAATTCAAGATATTTAATTTGTTCTTCTTGCCGGATTTACTAAGTAAAAATCAACCAAACATCTCCTTCCACTGATTAATAATGCTCTAAACATGCTTCTGCGGAGGTTTCCACCCAATGACAAACAGCTCCTCCCATAATGAATCTTTATTTGTTTTATTTTGTCATGCAAAGCTGATTGATAGAGATATTATTGGAATGATTGCTCCCCTACTTCTAAACTATTCCAGTGCAATCAGAAAGGCTGTCTGAACCTGGAGCTGAAAGTACTGCTCTATGGTGATGCAGTGGTAAACCTGCTGACTGAATGCACTGGCCAATAGCTGTGAACTGCAGACGTTCATCAGCTGGCATGAAGCAATCTGGTTCAGATACCAAGCAGCTGGGTAGACTGGCTTACCCTACACTCAGTGCTATCATGTTTAGGTCATTACCAGGACTCACGTCAGTCCATGGGATGCAATTTCAGGTATTTGGTACAGTCAGTGAATGCCTGCAGCCCCAGTTCTAATCATCAGATCACAGCAACTATGCCTTGACTGTAAGAGGAAAGGAGAAGGATCAAAGCAAATACCTCTCACTCTCATCTTGCTGCTGAAACCAACATTTTTGGCAACAAATTTCACTTCTGCTCCATCCTCGTTCTTGGTGACGTTCTTTATGATTAGGCTGTGAGTAGTTTGGGTTCTCTTGATGATCCAGGTCTCGCTTTCCTGTAAGACTTTACCACTGAGGTACCAAGTGCCTCAACACGTTGTAAGGTCAATAGTAAACATGGCATCCCCTCCAGGTACAGCTTCACCAGTTGTTAGGGGGGATTTCACAACCAGGACTGGTTCTGAGGAAGAACAACATGAATGTCTTAATGCTCTTGAGATGCAAGTCTGGTATCTCATTTAGAGATGGAAGATTAAATCATAGGGACATTTCTACTTCTCCCTTTGCATGAGTGCTGGAAGAAGCACTTCTATGCTTAAGATCTGTTACAGATCTTGCACATGTGAGATATCAAAAGATAAGGATATTCATGTCCCTGTCACAGAAACATAACTTGTATCACTTTAGTGGTAGCTGGAGGTTGATAGGAGATAGGAGAACTAGGAATAAGGGAAAGCCTTTGGTGTGTTAATGCACTACTATCCTTAAAGTCAAAGGAAGCATCTTTAGGGAACCAACACAGCTGCTCAGCACACACTGACCCATTTCCACTGGGGTTTTTGTGCTTACCAAGGTGCACGCTCCCTGGGAATTCCAGAGACGGGCTCTGTCCATGCGCATTGACTGCAGACACTCGGAACTGATCATCAGCCTCTTCAGACAGATTGCTCAGCGTGAACTCTGGGACGGGGACATGAGACTCGTGGCACCTCACCCAGGTGAAGCCAGTTAGTTTATTGGGTTCCACATGTAGCCATTGATTGGAATGGGGCAGTGCATCTTCGGAGGGGTCCATGCCAGCATCACTGAGGTTTCTGTTTTATTTTTCACCACGGGGTCAACTGGGGGCTGGGTGGGAGGTTTTCTGGGAGCTGAACAGAAATAAATACAGAAATATTAGCATAAGGTCATGTAGGCTGGAAAAGACCTTCAAGATCAGCAGACTCAACTTTCAGCATGACCTACTGAGTCCCACCATTAACTACTGTGGTACCTGAGGACATACATGACAAGCTTATTCCTGCAGGTATTTGCACAGTGAATATATTCACCCTCTGGTTGCTTTGGAACATTTTAGAGGTTAAAATCCCATCAGACTTTTTCACTGTGTGCAGCCACTGATACAGGCAGGAGGCTGGGAATTACCTGATGGGCTCTAGTTACAGACTACTGACACAGTCAAGGATTGATTTCATTTAATTTTGGCCATCAGAAAGTTTGGTGTCTGGTTTAAGTCACCCAATTATAATTTAAGACTCCAAATATAATCATATGGAGAACAGCGCATTTAGGAGAACTCATCTCATCTTAATAAACCTGAGTGAAATCACAGAATCATAGGATCATGGGAGGGCTTGGGTTGGAAGAAACCTTCAAGATCATTAAGTGCTAGATGCCAAAGGTCCCACTAACATAGCATGAAGCCGAAAGCTAGACGCTGGAATCAGGTCTCCTGACCTTACCATCAGAAATCGAGATGTCATATTTTGCTCAGAGGTGCCTGCTTGTAGGAGGGACAGCTTCCGAGCTTTTTCTGCTCCAGGAACCAGCTCGAGCTTCAGAATTTAAACAGCAGTCAGAAATTAAACTGAGCTTTGTCACCTCCATCAAATAGAAGGAGTGGTTCGGTGGTACAGCTTTCCAAATAACTTAGAAACTGTCACAACAATCAGATGCCTACATTTTCTTTTTGAACTTGTTAATACATAGAGCTTAATAGCATCAGAATGCCCCAAGCACTTCAGATAACAGGACAGCTGTAAACCCTTCTTTAAGGATTCCTTTGTTTAATCACTGAGTAACTGTAATTCAGTGGTGCTGGTGGGAGAAGTGAAGTCTTAATCTTCCCAGATGGAGAGTAGAGTTGATGTTCACATGCAGACTGGTGCTGCAGCAGAGGCAGAAACCACTCATTTGGGAAACACAGCACCAAGAAAATAATGTGAATAGCTTCATAAAATCAGGCAGCTTCACCCAAATTTCATGGCAGGTCCATTATTCTTCCTATTTTCAGGAAGAAATGTTTTCCCTGTTTCTTGTAGTTTTATTTTCTCTTCCTTTCCAGCAAGCAGCTTTGTAGCTTACAAATTGTTTTCTAATCACCTCCTGGTGTGGACAAATCACACAGGTTTTACTCCATGTTTTACATAGTTAGCATTTTATATTTGTTCCAGTATGGAACTGTACAGTCATAGAATGGCCTGGGTTGAAAAGGATCTCAAAGATCACAGAATCACACAGAATCACAGAATCCTTCTGCAAAAGAAAACACAAAAGCTACAGGGACTTGGAACTACTTTGTATATCGAGATCAGAAGGAACTGAGAAGTTTTCAAGTACAAAGAACTTACTTTTCCAGATTGCCTTTTCCAGACTGCTGTTCCAGCAGTGACAACAAGCGCAGGCAGCCCGAAGGACATAGCTGACATCGATGATCGGCTGGCATGGATCAGCGAGGATGAGTTTGGGCACAGCACAGCTGGCAAGGGATGCTGGGGTGGCTGCAGCAAGACAAGAGCTCCTCCAGCCTGAAGATCTCCATCACCAGAAGAAAAAGGACAGGGTGAAAGTAAGGAAGACGCGCAGACGAGAAGAGCAGAAAGGGAGATGAGGAGGGAACTTGGTGCGGTGGCAATTCTGGGGGAGAAATTGTACTCTGATAATGTTACACTCTGAAATTCAGTGTTGCAATTTGGAGGAAGGAATTATTGGGGTGGGAATCTGGGGGGCCGTTGTAATACCAGAAGAATTTTACAGAGCAGCAGCCATGCATCAAGAGAAGGGCTTCACAGAGCAGCAGCTGTGGAGGGAGAAACAGCATGAGAACCAAGGACACCTCTAGGAAAAGAATGAGTAGCTCGGGGATTTCAACGGGGGTTTTAGGGTTGTTATTGCAATAGCTTTCCTTCAATTAGTGTGTGTGGTTTTTAAATGCCCTCGTCTGTCTGCTATAAAAGCATGGCTTTTCGGGCAGTCGATGGACGCAGCCATATTTAACCATACTGCTGTCTGGCTGTTTGTCCTAGCGCGCTGACCTTTTGCCTTCAGGTTCGCCAACCACTGTCTCAGGAACCAGAGTTATTAGGCATTATCCAGGTTATCTTGTGCTTCTACTATGTTAATAGATTGGATGTGAATCCAATGGGGTCTGATGTTACAAATGGTGCTGGAATCTGCGGCAATAATCATTGAATGTATTAGTAATGCTCGGTTATGATGCTATTACCTCTCTTATGTCCAACTAATTTGGATTTTTCAAATATGACCACGCATCACTTGAGAGGAAGGCGCACGCTCATAGAACTGAATGGGAGAGTTGATTTCATTTTCCAAGCAGGTGTTCCACTTGGGCTCTGTATCACACACTGGCCATGCGGATATGGAGTACAACTGGAAGAAATCCCTCAGACCCTGCATGCAGGAGAGAATGTGTGGTGGGTGAGAGAGGAAAGGTGCACTTTGAAGCAGGGGACGCCCTGCTGGCACTGCCTGCCGCATCCACCACCAACACGGTTTGCTCTTTATCCTGCTCCACAGCTGCTGCTCTGTCAAGTCCTTCTCTTGATCCATGGCTGCTGCCATTCTTCTTGGATTACAACAGGGGGCTGGGAGGTTTTTGGCAGAGGGAGGGAAGTTGATTGGGGGTGGGAGTTTGAGGGGGTGGGATCAGAAAGGATTGTTAGGATGGGAAATGGTTGGGAATACTGTCATTTCTTGACTGTTTGCTACGTTCAATGATTACATGTCTTTGCCATATTTCTGCCTGCCTGCGGCCGTTCCTTCAGTTACAAAGCCCACCTCCCCAGGCCCCCGGGCCCACCTTCAGGGCAATGTGAAAGGGCAGCAGAAAGGGCAGTGTCCCAGATCTGCCACCACCATTGGACCCATCCCTCCCCTCCTCAGTCAGTTCTGCGTGGGAATGGAGGGATGAGAAAGGGGGATGGACGGGAATTCTGGGAGAGCTGAGTGGCTCAGCCTGGAGTGGAGGAGGCTCACTGCCATCCCAGACACTGCCATCAGTCCCCAGGTGCAGAGAGGACTGAGCCAGGCTGCACCCTGCAGCACCCAGCAGCAGGATCCCAGTCTGAGGCCTGCCTAGGTCGTGTGGCTGCGCTGCAGGCTGAGCTATGGAGAAAGCCCCACTTGGAGATTTCTTCGCTCCCTGAATGTTCCCCCCTTTCTCCATCTTGCTCTGCTCCATCCCCAGCCGCAGCCCGGCGTCCCCGACATGTTGCTGTGCTTGCAGAGCTGGACTTGGCCCTTGACCTGTACAGGCCCCTGTCCCCACCTGTCGGATATCCACCTTGCCTTCTCACCCCTCTCTCTAGATCCAGTTCATGCCCCATCTATCTCACCTCCATGTCCCACCTACGTCCTCTCTACGTCTTTTGGTCTCCCCCAAACCACCCTCACGGTGCCTTACCTCCTGGCAGGCTCAGGGAAGGAGCACCCGGTGCCCTGAGCCCACAGGCCCAGCCCTGCACAGCACTGCACACAGCACTGTCATGGCGGCGCCCGGTGCTGCCGCACAGCATCCTGGGAGTGGTAGTTCCTGCGGGGCCTGCAGCTCCCAGCAGGCCCTGCAGCTCCCAGCAGGCCCGGGCGAGGGCAGAGGGGAGCAGTGCTGTCAGCCGGGAGCTCGCCCAGAGAGCCCGATGTTCGGAGCACTTCACACCAGGAACTTTGGACTCGGCTGCTTCTGTCCACAACGTCCCTGAGCTGCTCAGGAAGCACAACTGTCTCACCCTCTGACAGCTGGGCTGTGCAAAGGAGGCTGCAGTTGCAGGCTCAGCTCTGCCCTGTTCCAGCAATGCACTTCCTTACAACTGGAGCACTGTCACGCTTGCTTCTTGCTTCAACGGAGCAATCGCCCACCGCTTTGCACACCTCTGTGCTCGTGCAAATGGCCACCACCCCATCCCTGCACACACACACACACACACACGTACCACCCCATCCCTGCACACACACACACACACACACACGTACCACCCCATCCCTGCACACACACACACACACACACACGTACCACCCCATCCCTGCACACACACACATACACACACACACACACACACATGTACCACCCCATCCCTGCACACACACACACACACACACACACACACGTACCACCCCATCCCTGCACACACACACACACACACACACACACATACCACCCCATCCCTGCACACACACACACACACACACACACACGTACCACCCCATCCCTGCACACACACACACACACACACACATGTACCACCTCATCCCTGCACACACACACACACACACACACGTACCACCCCATCCCTGCACACACACACACACACACACACACGCACACGGACCACCTCGTCCTTGCACACCCTCCCACATGCGTGCACAAATCTCTGCAGTGCATGGACACACCCGTGCACACCCACATGTGCAACCCCAGCACTGTCCACAGCTCCGTGCACGCTCATTTGTGCATGAAGACGTGCACAGCGTTGGTCACAGCCATGTGCATACACACAAGTGTGCAAGAAACACAGCACACCTGCAAGCACCTTTTTGCACACATGAATGTGCAGCGCACACCCTGACATTCAGCCCCATCCTTGCACACATACACGTGAAAGAACATCCCTTCACACACTGCTTAGGCACGTGCATCCACATGCTTGCAGACGCTCTGCACATCCACATGCAAATACCATCCAGGAACACTTTTGCGTCTTCACACATGTACAACCCCACCCCTTTGCACACCCCTCTGCTCATACCAATGTGCACAACCCCATCCTTGCACTCCATGCACGTGCATGCACACACATTTCCCACCCATCCTGCACACACTCACACTTGCACTCACACACTTTTGCTACCCCACTTCTCCGCACACTCCTGTGTACACGCACTTCTGCAGCTGCTTTTCCCATCCAGCAGCCGGCAATGCTCCAACCTGAGGCATGCCTGGCTGTGAGAGGAACGTCTCAGTGGAAGCGTGGCTGTTCCTCCCCTCTGACGGGGCAGATGGCGTGGGATAGAAGAGGAAAGCAGAATGTGCCCACACTTTCTTTGTGGCTCCTAGTTCCTGTCTTATGGTGGGAAACGAGCTGAGCCTCTCTGCCTCTCTATGATGCTCAGCTCTGTACCTCTGCCATCATCTCTATACACAGATGTTTCTTGATGCAATGCTCCACACAATGAACCTGCAGATCCCAAAGGAATCCTTGGCTGCTCTCCCCCACCTGGAGGTTGCAGGGTGCTGGGCCTCCTGCCTGTACTTCCTTCCTGGCGTCATTTGCAGAAGTCAGACATTTTATAAAGGAATTGAAATCCTCGACTGAAGATCCTATAAGTGTAGCAGAACTATTAGATCAATTTCTGGGGCCAAATTTGTACTCGTGGATGGAAATGATGTCTATTATGGATATGTTGTTTACTGGAGAAGAAAGAGGCATGATTAGGCGAGCAGCTACACAAGAGTGGGAAAAGAATAACTCTCCTGGGCGTCCTGGAGTGGTACCAGCAGAGCAAAAATAGCCAGTGGAAGACCTCAGCTGGGATAGTAATAATGCACAACATCGGCAAAATATCGGTGAGACATAATAATGGCTGGGATTAGGGAGGCAGTCAGTACCCAAGTCCCCGAATCTTACCTAGGCATTTGGGATTCAGCAGGATAGGGAAGAACCCCCCAGTGATTTTCTGGAAAGGCTTAGAGATAAATTGAGAAAATACTCGGGAATGAATCCTGAGGATCCTGTAGCCCAAGGGCTTCTAAAAGTTAACTCTGTAACCAAGGCGCAGCCAGATGTGCAAAAGAGGCTTCAGAAGACAGAAGGATGGAGTAAGAGGTCTCTGGAGGAGATCTTACGAGAGGCTCAGAGCGTGTACGTTAGAAGGGGAGATGAGAAGGAAAAACAAAAGGCAAAGTTAATGGTTTCCATGGCAGAACAGGTGGTGAAACAAAGAATGGGTAATAGGGAAAAGAAAATTGGAGGAAGGTTGTGCCCTGGAGGGAGGCAGGGAGAAGGAAGATCCCAAGGATATCCAGTGAGGCCCCAGTTGCAGCCAAGTGTAGGGAAATGCTTCTGGTGTGGTCAGCCAGGACACATAAAGAAAAACTGCCCAGAACGGAAGAGAGAGGAAAAGTTACCAGCTGCTTTGAATTCAGAATAGGGGGGTCCGGGGCTTTCAAAACTGTGGTCCCACCAGGAGCCCCTGGTAAATATAAAAGTGGTACCTGAAGGGGAAGAATTTGTGTTTTTACAGGGCCAGCTTGTTCATCGCTGGCCCATAAGGAGTCAGGACTCAAATTAAGAAATAAGACCTTAAAGATAAATGGGGTAGAGGGAACTGGGATGAAAGTATCAAGTTGAAACTGGGGTTTAAAGCAATGACAGGACAATTATTCTACGTACCTGATGCAGGGACTAACTTGCTGGGGAGACATCTCGTGATGAAACCAGGAATACAAACAACACTGTGTCAAGATGGAATTACTGTATCGATAAATGTATTAACTGAGGCAGATGAGAGAGGAATAGACCCTGTGGTTTGGGTCAAAGAAAGAAATAGAGGGGGATTACAAATAACCTCTTTGAAAATAAAAATGCAAGCAAAATATGAAGTCATAAGACAGAGACAATATCCATTTCCATTTGAGGGACGTATTGGTCTTGAACCTGTAATACAGTGATTACTAAGGGATGGGTTGCTGGAACATGGCTGTCACCTTTCAATACCCCCATTTTGCCAGTTAAAAAAAAAAGATGGTTCCTACTGATTAGTGCAAGATTTGAGAAAAATTAATGACATAGTACAAAATATAGTGGCTCCAAACCCATATACCTTGATGAACAAAATCCCAAATGGGAACAGGCGGTTCAGTGTTATAGATTGAAAGGATGCCCTTTTGGTCTTGTCCATTGGATCTGAAAGCAGAGACATATTTGCCTTTGAGTGGGAAGATCCTGATCGTGGGCGGAAACAACAGTATTGGTGGACAGTTCTAGCCCAGGGGTTCACAGAGTCACCCAATTGGTTCGGGCAAACCTTGGAACAAATATTAGAACATTTTCGGCCACCAGAGGGAGCATTACTCCTACAAGATGTAGGTGACCTCGTGTTGTCAGGGTCAGAGAAAGTGGGAGTTAAAAGAGCCACAAATGAACTGCTAAACTTCCTGGGGAAACAAGGACTGAGAGTATCAAAGAATAAGCCACAGTCCGTGGAAAGAGAAGCCAAGTCTTTGGGACACCTGGTCTCTGAGGGAAAGTATAAAATAACCCCAGGGAGGATTCAGGGAGTTATCGAGCTACCCATGCCCAGAACAAAGAGGGAACTGAGAAAATTCCTGGGGGTAGTAGGATATTGCAGACTCTGGATAGAGGCATATGCTCAGAATATCAAGGGCTGATACCTTAAGTTATTAGATGAAGAACCCAACATGCTTCAGTGGACTACTGAAGAGAAGGAACTAAGAAAAGAATTAAAACAAGGACAAATTACAGCCCCAGTCCTAGCTCTTCCTGCCTTGAAGCCCTTCCAGCTTTTTGTTACTGTAGATCGAGGGGCAGCTCTGGGAGTGCTAACCCAGGAATGGGGACATAAGCGTCAACCAGTGGCATACCTATCTAAATTGATAGATCCAGTATCACAAGGGTGGCCAGAGTACATCCAAGCTGTAGCAGCAACCGCCCTTCGGGTAGAAGAGAGCAGAAAATTGACCTTTGGAAGGCAATTGGTAGTCACAGCCCCAGACCAGGTTAGAACTATTCTAACTCAAAAACTTATTCTCGTGCTCCCCAGCTGTATGCATACATGCACCACCATTCTTGCACTCCCTGCCTGCACACACACACACACACACACACACACACACGTACCACCGACACACACGTGTGCCACCTCTTCCTTGCTTACACACTGATGCACGTGCAACGCCACCCCTTTGCACACCCCTCCGCTCATATGAATGTGTGCAACCCCATCCTTGCACTCCATGCACATGCGTGCACACGCATTTACCACCCATCCCTGCACACACTCACACACAATCAAAGATTATTAATAAGGGTCCTATGGGAATTCACAGAAGTTGTGGACGCACCCTCTCTGGAAATGTTCAAGGCCAGGCTGGATAGTGCTTTGAGCAACCTGGTCTAGTGGGGGGTGTCCTTGTCCACAGCAGGGTGCGTTGAAATAAGATGATCTCTAAGGTTCCTTCCAACCCAAACTGTTCTGTGATTTTATGATCTTTTAACTTAATATCACATTAAGAACAATGTTCAGAAACGCTCAACACTCACCAGGAAAAACTCATATTAAAATGCTGTGCTGTTGTTTGGATCTTCTCACTCCTTCTGCATTCCCAGCTTTTCCTGCTGCAGTTGAGCTGCTGGAAGTAGGAACTACTTCTATCTGCCCCCTGCTGTTCCTGATACAGGACGAACAAACAGATTTCTCCAACCTGTTACTTCATTTCCATTAAAAAGAATCTTGTAAGCTTAATGGTTTTGTTCTTGTTGCTGTGGGGTTATTTTGTTGTTGTTTATTTGTTTGATTTTTCCTGTCATGAGACATGTATGTCTTCACTTCCAGTAGTGAACTCTGTATTAGGGTCATGACCAAACTTACAAAATAAAAATGTACAGTCACTTGAGAACACCAGGTATGGTATCTGCTTGAGATTTTCGCTCTACAGAGCCCTTAACCTCTATGCCAAAACTTAACTGTTGCAGCAACATGAAAATTATCATCTCTTTCTGAATGGAGAAAACTTACCCCACATAACATAATCTTCTAGTGCAAAGAATGTTAATTTATACTGTTCACTAACGTGAATGAAATGATCAGCAAAATATATTTAGGATGTAAAACTTCACAAGTCAGATAAACAGGACAGCAATCACTATATCCCAGCAGTCTAAAGTCTGTACATATATACTGGCAGCAGCAAGACCAGCAGATTTTTATTCCCCATCCTGCAGCAATCTCCATTCCACTTCAAAAGTTTCAGTCGCAGTAGATAGCAAGCTGGATTTAGGATGAGGTACAGTGTGCCAAGAGCTATGACAACCTTTTGTGAGCTGCAGACTTGACTGCCTCACTCCAGAAGCACTTCCAGCAAACACTAAAAGCTTAGCTCATATTTTCCATCATTTTGGTTCTTAGAGAAGTACTAGTCATGTTGAGAACATGTCCTTCAATACAGATGTCTTTAACTAGTTCCTTTTCCTGTTCAATCATATAAAATCACACACAAATATATGAGTATCTTTCTCCACCCCAAAAGTAATTCTGACATAGAGCTGCGGTGCAGGCATTGGACACTGAGCAGAGCAGGAGAAGAGCAGCAGATGGGAAGAGCGGATACAGGTAAGACAGAACTAAAGAAGAGCAGAAGAGAGGAATGAGAAAGGATGCAGGTAAGAAAGAAAAGCAGCGGACAAAAGGGGCAACACAGGAAAGGAGCGGAGGCAGGCAAGGCAGCAAAACAACAGGAAGAGGAGATGAGCAGAAGAGGAGAAGAGCAGAAGAAAAAGGAGAGGGTGTAGGTAAGGAAGACGTGCAGACAAGGAGAAGAGCAGAAAGGGAGATGAGCAGATAGAGGTAAGGCAGAAAGGCACAAGTGGAGAGGAGCTGAAGAGGAGAAGAGTGAATGGCTGCATGGCAGAAGGACGGAAGACGGGAAGAGAGGACAGCGGTCAGTGAGAAGTGCAGAAGAGATAAAGAGCAGAAGGGAGGAAGAGAGGGCAGAAGAGCAGAGAAGGAAACGCAGCCTGGAGCAGAAGAGCAGAGAGTGGTGGGAAGAGAAGAACAGTAGAGCATGAGAGGTGCAAAGAGGATGCAGTGAAGTGGGAAGAGCAGATGAGAAGAACGGGAGAGGATGCGGGTAAGAAAGAAAAGCAGAAGAGGAGTAGACGTGCAAGAGAGGAGTGAGCATCCAAGGAAAGAAAAAGAGCAGAAGAGCTGAAGAGGAGAGGAGAAGAGTCAGGGAGAAGAGCTGAAGGTTGGATGGTGGATGAGGAAAGGGAAGCAGCCAAGAGGGAAGAGCAGCAAAGACAGTGCTGTGTGTTCTGCCCCAAGATACGTTGGAAGCCAGGAGAAAAGGTCCACGCTCTCAGGTTAGAGATGGGACGGGAAGGATGTTTGGGTCTGACAAATGGAACCATGGCAAGCCTGGGGGAAAGGGGCTGAGCCCAACGGTCACAGAAGCCCCGTTGGGGGAGGGGCTCCCCTAACTGCCACTCTCCAGCTGTCATGGCAGGTAAGGCAGCAGGCTCCCCCTGCTCCCGTGCTTCAGCTGGCCCCAGCTGAAGCCCCAGATCCCAGCTGAAGCCCCACATGCCACCCTTGTGAGCCACATCTCAGCCCAGCAGCCCAGCAGCCCAGATCTCAGCCCAGTGCCCCTTATGGCCTTTCCCCACAGAGAGAATCCCTCGAGGAGCGCTGACGGTGCCTGTGACGCCTGAAGCCACTTTTCCACAAGCCACTGTGCCGCCACTGGACCCCGCCTGGATGCAGCCCACCATCCGCGGACCGATGCCGGTACCACCCCAACCCCTCCCTGTCCCCAGTGCCACCCACCTGGTGCCTCAGGCCTCTGTCTGGCCTGGGGTACCAGGTGTCTGGGGACAGGCAGCACAGCAGCTCCCACCTGGGGGGCTGCCCCCAACTGCGGGGCTGCACTCACCGCTGCTGCAGCTGCTGCCTGGGGGGCTGCACCCACCGATGGCTCCCCCCGCTGCCCCTGCTCACTGCTGGGGACATCCCCTGCTGGCAGGGACGCTGCTGCCCCAGCAGCCCATGGGGCTGTGGCCTGGGGCCGTGCCCCATGCAGAGCCCCCGCAGCCCGCAGGCACCTGCCTGCCGCAGGCCCCCGGCCGCCCCGGCCCCCCGACACTTCTTTTGCAGGTACCGGCACTGCAGCAGCACGTGCTCCCCGTGCCCTGCACCCTGCCCGCCAGCTGGGAGCCGCCCATGGAGCCCTTGCAAGACGCCGTGCTGCTCATGGAGGACCAGGGGCACCCAGCGCCCACCCATGGCTGCCCCCATCCTGACACGGCTCTGTTCACCTGCAGCGCTGCCACGCCGCAATCAGGCCGTGAGTTCAGGGGCTGCAGAGCGGGCGGCTGGCTGTGGGAAAGCTGCCGGCATTGCCCCACTGGGGATCTTCTGGCTTTTCCAGCAGGGACAACAAGCGCAGGCACCCTGCAGGACACAGCAGACATGGATCATCTGCTGGCATGGATCGACCACGGTGAGTTTGTTGGCATCAGAGCTGGCCAGGCTTGGTGGTACCCAGTGCTCCCAGCTGTGGGAGAGCTGCCAGCATTGCCCCACTGGGCAATGGATTTTCTTCCTTCCCCAGAAGTCACATCCGAGACGGCCATCCTGGACGACAGCGCAGACTTTGACCAGCTGCTGACGTGGATCAGCCAGGGTGAGTTTGGGGGCAGCAGAGCTGCTGAGGGGGCGTCTGCACCGAGTGGCCGAGTGGGAAAGCTGGCACTGCCCCACTGGGGATTTTCTCCCTTCCTTTTCCAGAAGAGACACCCAGCAGCAACAGATGTGAGGACGACATGGAAATGGACAGTTTCCTCGCCTGGATTCTTGGTGAGATTGTGGCTTACAGAGGTGATTGACGGGTGGCTGTCTGCACCCAGCAGGTGTGGGAAGGCTGCCATCATCCTTCTGCTCTGGGGGATGCTCTTGCTTTTTCAGAAGCGACGAGTGCTCTGGAGGTCCCCCAGCACAGCCAGGGCCTTCCTGCAGTCACAAGAGAGGGGACCAAAGAGAACGAGAACAACACAGAGCACCCTGATTCCCCGGGGGCCAGCAGGGAGCTCAGCAATGAGCCCAATCCTGAATCAGGGCTCCTCGCAAACCCGCTCTGGCGGCAGCCAGCATCGCCTGAGCTGCCTGAGCCGACCCCCCTGGCTGCCCCCGCACCTCCGTCACCCCGCACCGCAAATCTGATGGAAGAGGTGCGGCGGAGGCAGCCCCGGGTGCATCTCAGACGCCTGGCACTGCCACCCGGGTGCATCTCCTGCCGGCTGGCAGACAAGGACAAGCAGCACGGGGACAGCAGCCAGCCGGCCAAGCACCCCGTGCCTCCTCTGATGCAAACTGGACAGCTCATGGAGGAGGCACGGCGAAGGCAGCCCCGAGTGCTTCTCACCCGCCTGGCACTGCCCACCCCACTGGCTGCCCCCGCACCTCCGTCGCCCTGCACTGCACACCTGATGGAGGAGGCACGGCGGAGGCAGCCCCGGGTGCTGCTCAGCCGCCTTTGACTGCCACCTGGCTGCATCTCCAGCCAAATGGCAGACAAGCAGCACGGGGACAGCAGCCAGCCGGCCAAGTGCCCAGCACCCACCTGCACCAACCACAAGAGGCCAGAGCAGCGGGCACAAGCAGCACACTGGCAGCCAGTGTCCCCGCCACAACCAGGAAGCCACCGCGCTGCCAGCATGTTCCAGGCCACAAACACCGGCGCCAGGCGGAGCTGCCTGTGTCAGCACGGCGGCCGGCAGGAGGACTCGGTGCCCATCACACCCCAACAGCGGCTCCAGCAGGAGCAGACCAGGAAACCGGCCCACTTGGTGGAGCAGGAGACGTGGCCGTAGCCGACCAAGGCGCTTCCCTGTAGCCCTGGGCTCCTGGCCGGCCCCCACCACACCCAGAGAGCAGCGGCAGTGTTCCATGGGCACCAGCACCGGCCCCAGCCCTACCCCTCCCAAACTGGGCTGTCCGCAAACGGCATCTTGGACTGGGGCACTGCGGGGCTCTGAAGCTGATGGACCGACAAAGCGTTGCACTGTCAAAGCTCCGTGATGGGAAATGCTGGGTGGGGGGTGGGAAATAGTTGGGGGGAAAAGGGGTGGGAATTCTTGGGGTGGCCAATATTAGGGTGGGAATTGGGGGTGGCTGGTGGGTGGGAATCAGGGGTGGGGAATTATTGGGGTGGGGGAGTGGTTGGGGGGCGGGAGTTTGGGGTGGGAATTCGTGGGAATTGGCGGTGGGACCTTTTTGGGGTGGGCAATGAAATGGCTGTACTCTGCTACTGGTGGGGTGGGAATCTGGGGGGCCGTTGTAATACCAGAAGAATTTTACAGAGCAGCAGCCATGCATCAAGAGAAGGGCTTCACAGAGCAGCAGCTGTGGAGGGAGAAACAGCATGAGAACCAAGGACACCTCTAGGAAAAGAATGAGTAGCTCGCGGCTTTCAAGGGTGGTCTTTGACCAGGGGTTGTTATTGCGGTAGCTTTCCTCCAATTGGTATGTATGGTTTTAAACGCCCTCGTCTGTCTGCTATAAAAGCATGGCTTTTCGGGCAGTCGATGGACGCAGCCATATTTAACCATACTGCTGTCTGGCTGTTTGTCCTAGCGCGCTGACCTTTTGCCTTCAGGTTCGCCAACTACTGTCTCAGGAACCAGAGTTATTAGGCATTATCCAGGTTATCTTGTGCTTCTACTATGTTAATAGATTGGATGTGAATCCAATGGGGTCTGATGTTACAAATGGTGCTGGAATCTGCGGCAATAATCATTGAATGTATTAGTAATGCTCGGTTATGATGCTATTACCTCTCTTATATCCAACTAATTTGGATTTTTCAAATATGACCACGCATCACTTGAGAGGAAGGCGCACGCTCATAGAACTGAATGGGAGAGTTGATATCATTTTCCAAGCAGGTGTTCCACTTGGGCTCTGTATCACGCACTGGCCACGCGTATATGGAGTACAACTGGAAGAAATCCCTCAGACCCTGCATGCAGGAGAGAATGTGTGGTGGGTGAGAGAGGAAAGGTGCACTTTGAAGCAGGGGACACCCTGCTGGCACTGCCTGTCGCATCCACCACCAACACGGTTTGCTCTTTATCCTGCTCCACAGCTGCTGCTCTGTCAAGTCCTTCTCTTGATCCATGGCTGCTGCCATTCTTCTTGGATTACAACAGGGGGCTGGGAGGTTTTTGGCAGAGGGAGGGAAGTTGATTGGGGGTGGGAGTTTGAGGGGGTAAGATCAGAAAGGATTGTTAGGATGGGAAATGGTTGGGAATACTGTCATTTCTTGACTGTTTGCTACGTTCAATGATTACATGTCTTTGCCATATTTCTGCCTGCCTGCAGCCGTTCCTTCAGTTACAAAGCCCACCTCCCCAGACCCCCGGGCCCACCTTCAGGGCAATGTGAAAGGGCAGCAGAAAGGGCAGTGTCCCAGATCTGCCACCACCATTGGACCCATCCCTCCCCTCCTCAGTCAGTTCTGCGTGGGAATGGAGGGATGAGAAAGGGGGATGGACGGGAATTCTGGGAGAGCTGAGTGGCTCAGCCTGGAGTGGAGGAGGCTCACTGCCATCCCAGACACAGCCATCAGTCCCCAGGTGCAGAGAGGACTGAGCCAGGCTGCACCCTGCAGCACCCAGCAGCAGGATCCCAGTCTGAGGCCTGCCTAGGTCGTGTGGCTGCGCTGCAGGCTGAGCTATGGAGAAAGCCCCACTTGGAGATTTCTTCGCTCCCTGAATGTTCCCCCCTTTCTCCATCTTGCTCTGCTCCATCCCCAGCCGCAGCCCGGCGTCCCCGACATGTTGCTGTGCTTGCAGAGCTGGACTTGGCCCTTGACCTGTACAGGCCCCTGTCCCCACCTGTCTGATATCCACCTTGCCTTCTCACCCCTCTCTCTAGATCCAGTTCATGCCCCATCTATCTCACCTCCATGTCCCACCTACGTCCTCTCTATGTCTTTTGGTCTCCTCCAAACCACCCTCACGGTGCCTTACCTCCTGGCAGGCTCAGGGAAGGAGCACCCGGTGCCCTGAGCCCACAGGCCCAGCCCTGCACAGCACTGCACACAGCACTGTCATGGCGGCGCCCGGTGCTGCCGCACAGCATCCTGGGAGTGGTAGTTCCTGCGGGGCCTGCAGCTCCCAGCAGGCCCTGCAGCTCCCAGCAGGCCCGGGCGAGGGCAGAGGGGAGCAGTGCTGTCAGCCGGGAGCTCGCCCAGAGAGCCCGATGTTCGGAGCACTTCACACCAGGAACTTTGGACTCGGCTGCTTCTGTCCACAACGTCCCTGAGCTGCTCAGGAAGCACAACTGTCTCACCCTCTGACAGCTGGGCTGTGCAAAGGAGGCTGCAGTTGCAGGCTCAGCTCTGCCCTGTTCCAGCAATGCACTTCCTTACAACTGGAGCACTGTCACGCTTGCTTCTTGCTTCAACGGAGCAATCGCCCACCACTTTGCACACCTCTGTGCTCGTGCAAATGGCCACCACCCCATCCCTGCACACACACACACACACACACACACACACACGTGCCACCCCATCCCTGCACACACACTCACACACACGCACACGGACCACCTCGTCCTTGCACACACACACACACACACACACACACACACACACACGTACCACCCCATCCCTGCACACACACACACACACACACACACACACACACGTACCACCCCATCCCTGCACACACACACACACACACACACACACACACACACACGTACCACCCCATCCCTGCACACACACACACACACACACACACACACACACACACGTACCACCCCATCCCTGCACACACACACACACACACACACACACACACACGTACCACCCCATCCCTGCACACACACACACACACACACACACGTACCACCCCATCCCTGCACACACACACACACACACACACACACACACACATACGTACCACCCCATCCCTGCACACACACACACACACACACACACACACACGTACCACCCCATCCCTGCACACACACACACACACACACACACGTGTAGCACCCCATCCCTGCACACACACACACACACACACACACACGTGTAGCACCCCATCCCTGCACACACACACACACACACACACACATACCACCCCATCCCTGCACACACACACACACACACACACGTACCACCCCATCCCTGCACACACACACACACACACACATACGTACCACCCCATCCCTGCACACACACACACACACACACACACACACGTACCACCCCATCCCTGCACACACACACACACACACACACACGTGTAGCACCCCATCCCTGCACACACACACACACACACACACACATACCACCCCATCCCTGCACACACACACACACACACACACACACACGTACCACCCCATCCCTGCACACACACACACACACACACACACACACGTACCACCCCATCCTTGTACACACACACACACACACACATGCCACCCCATCCCTGCACACACACACACACACACACACACGTACCACCCCATCCCTGCACACACACACACACACATACCACCCCATCCCTGCACACACACACACACACACACACACACACACACACACACGTACCACCCCATCCCTGCACACACACACACACACACACACACACACACGTACCACCCCATCCCTGCACACACACACACACACACACACACACACACACACACACACACACACACGTACCACCCCATCCCTGCACACACACACACACACACACACACATACCACCCCATCCCTGCACACACACACACACACACACACACACGTACCACCCCATCCCTGCACACACACACACACACACACACACACACACACACACACGTGTAGCACCCCATCCCTGCACACACACACACACACACATACCACCCCATCCCTGCACACACACACACACACACACATACCACCCCATCCCTGCACACACACACACACACACACACACGTACCACCCCATCCCTGCACACACACACACACACACACACACACACACACGTACCACCCCATCCTTGTACACACACACACACACACACACACACACATACCACCCCATCCCTGCACACACACACACACACACACACACACACGTACCACCCCATCCCTGCACACACACACACACACACACACATGTACCACCCCATCCCTGCACACACACACACACACACACGTACCACCTCGTCCTTGCACACCCTCCCACATGCGTGCACAAATCTCTGCAGTGCATGGACACACCTGTGCACACCCACGTGTGTGCAGCCCCAGCACTGCCCACAGCTCCATGCATGCTCATTTGTGCATGAAGAGGAACGTCTCAGTGGAAGCGTGGCTGTTCCTCCCCTCTGACGGGGCTGGTGTGGGACAGAAGAGGAAAGCAGAATGCGGCCACATTTTCCTCGTGGCTCCTAGTTCCTGTCTTACCGTGGGAAACAAGATGAGCAACTCTCCCTCTCTGTGATGCTTAGCTCTGTACCTCTGCCATCATCTCTATACTCAGATGCTCCTGCATGTAATGCTGCACACAGTGAACCTGCAGGTCCCAAAGGAATCCTTGCCTGCTCTCCCTCACCTGGAGGTTGCAGGGTGCTGGGCCTCCTGCCTGTACCTCCTTCCAGGTGTCATTTGCCAGACCCTGTATGTCCAGCTGGTTGGAACTGCAGTCAACTAACACAAACTAGATGTATGAAAGTAGTCTTTCCGTTCCCCAGGCATTCATCTTTATAAAAACACGTTGTGCTGTGAAGCACAGCAGGAAGCAACTCAACTGTGCAACAAATACTTGGAGCCTTGTTTCATCCCTCCCTGACCTCATTGAAAGGCTGACTGACACCTGCTTGCCAGCGGTGACTGTAGGTCTTTCCTCAGAGTCCAGAGCACATTAATCTCTTCTGATACCCACACTCATTCGTGTTTCTTTTGTAGTTGCCGTTGCATTCATCGGGAAGGAAATGCACTGCACTTATTCTGCTGCATGTGCAGGCTCACTCTGCAGTGCCCAAGATGCCTTCATGAGGAGGAAAGGCAGCAAAGCCCTCTGCGAGCAGGGCCATGGAATCGTATGTCTACGGCATCACATCTCGGCAGAGCACTCACTGCGCCTGCTCCTCCCTGCTGAAATACACGGCCACCTCCACAAAGCTTGAGTCTCCTGCAAGCAAGCAAGAAACTCCAGTGCCAGTGGCTTTTCTGTCCCCGGCACACAAATGCTGGCTGAGAGCATCTCGCTGTCTCCCTGCGCTCCCATCTCTTGCCCCTTGCCTTCTCCAAAACCTTCCCTGGAGAACCAGGTTGATCAAGTCCATGCTCATCAGCAGCTTCCACAGGTACTGTTCCAGCTCTTGCTGTCTTTTTAGCCTTCTCATCCCTCTGTCTGAGTCTCACCAGCTTTGTCACCAGAACAGATTTCAACACTCGAGAATGAAGAATGCACATCTGGCTCCAGGGAATGTAAATCTCCTATCTCCCAGAGATCCACGCCCTCTGTGTGCCATCTTACCTGGTCATGAGCGTCCCTCACAGCCAGCCAGAAAAGCAAGCAGAGGCTGAGACCAAGGAACCCCTCCCTGATGTGCAGCTCTCTGACAGTTTCTCTTTACACAGAGTGCTGGCCGCAGCCGTGTGCATTATCACACACACTTGTATGGGCAGTTGGTGTCTAGATGTGAAGGAGACTTGCTAAGTGCTCTGCTGACATGTAGGGACAGAAAGAAAATTTCAAGGGGGAGCTGGAGCATGTATATAAAGGATGTACGGACCTACAGTTAAGGATGTGGATTTGCATCAGAGTCCGTGCCTGCAGACGATGCAAGCGCTATGCATCGTCACCCAATGGAAATGATCAAACAGCTGCTTTGGGACAGACTGTCTGTAGGGCTCAGGAAGTGTGGCCTTCCCAGGTACTTCAGGTGTCCCAAAGAACAGAGGCAAGCAGTGATGATTCCTTTCTCTCTTGATTCTAATACTTGTAGGTAGAGCGCTTGAGAAAGACTTTGGAGGCTTTCCTCAGCCTCTACCTTTCCTTGTACCTTTAAAAAAGCAGACTGTCTAAAAACAAGAAGACTGGACACACTTTTTGGGTTTGGTTATTTTTATTAGTATTTTTTTAATATTATAATATATATAATATAATATTATTTATTATTGTATCTATTATATTATATATATTATGTATATAATGTATATTATATATATTATAATATTATTATTATATAATAATATAATATATATAATATATAAATAATATATAATATATAAATTTTGTAAAGTTGTTTTGGTGTTTTTTGGTGTTTTTTGTTGTTTTTTGTTGTTTTAGTCCAGTCCAAAATAAATTCTCAGTCTTACAAGGGATGAATTTTTAAGGCCTTCCTGCTGATGGACCACACTCCACTTGAACATCAAGTGGAGCATGAGGTAGCCTTCATCCAGAAAGGTGGAATCTTGATGGGATGTTGCTGTCTTATGGAGAGGAATCTCGGCGTCCCCCAGGCTGAGCCAACACATGGACACAGATTTCTGGATGGTGACCATCACTTTCTGCCCCTGCTCCTGCTGCCTGGTCTCTCTTCATCATCGGTATCCAGCAGGAGATCACGAAGCCCTGGAGGCACGGTAGTATCCAGGTCATCATCTGAAACTTCTTCCACCAGATTGGAAGGGACCAGTCCTCTTGTGCCGTCTGTCAGCTCTCCCAGAAACCAGCCATCCTCATCCATGTCTCCACAGATGTAAACGTATTGTCCAGCTGTCAGTGGAAGCTCGTTTTCTGGGTCCTCATTAGGGCCCTCATAAGGATTTTGTAGCTGTGACGAGCTAAGAAGCTTCGTTTTGGTGGTGATGGTCTGCGAAAATGTAGATGCAGACTGCCACTGGCCACACTTCGGACTCCCCCGGCTTTTCCTGGGGATTGGGGCATTCCTGTTTGGGATTTCTGTGCAGCCTCAGCTTCTTCCCCATCTCCTGGAGCTGTGTGCATTTTTCCTCCAGGCGCTTGCTGAGCGCTCCAAGCTTGACTTCGGCCTGCTGGAGACTCTGCAGCTTCTGGCACGCTTCTGGAGAGCGTCCCTCTCTCAGCAGGTGGTTCTGGGCCTTCAGGGCCTGGCACTGCTTCTCCAGGTTCCTCAGGGCTTGTTGGAGGTAGCTGCACTGCTCCACCAGCTTGCTGCTGGTGCTGCCTGGGAACCCCGGGTCTTCCTTGGCCATCTCATTCTCCTTTTCCAGATGCTGTCCCTGCAGCTGGTTGACCTTCTCTGCCTTCTCTGTGGCCTCTTTGGATGCAGAAGAGGCCTCCTTGAGCTGCTGGACTATTTCCAGCAGCTGCTGGGTACGGAGGCAGAGCGTACGTGTCTTGTCCTTGAGCCGCTCCACCTCCTCCCACATCTGCTGAGAGCTTCTGCTCCTCAGCAGGCAGCACTTCTCTCCAAGGAGACTGCATTGTCTATGCAGCTCCTTTAGCTTCCTCAGCAGGTGGGTGTTTTGCTCCTGCTGCTCTCTGTGCTCATGTAGGCAGGCCTCTTGTTGCTCTGCAGCCTCCTTTTCCACATGCTGTCCCTGCAGCTGGTTGACGTCCTCTGCCTTCTCTGTGGCCTCTTTGGATGCAGAAGAGGCCTCCTTGAGCTGCCGGAGTATTTCCAGCAGCTGCTGGGTACGGAGGCAGAGCGTACGCATCTTGTCCTTGAGCCGCTCCACCTCCTCCCACATCTGCTGAGAGCTTCTGCTCCTCAGCAGGCAGCACTTCTCTCCAAGGAGGCTGCACTGTCTCTGCAGCTCCTTCAGCTTACTCAGCAGGTGGGTGTTCTTCTCCTGCTGCTCTCTGTGCTCAGGTGGGCAGGCCTCTTGTTGCTCTGCAGCCTCCTTTTCCACATGCTGTCCCTGCAGCTGGTTGACGTCCTCTGCCTTCTCTGTGGCCTCTTTGGATGTGGAAGAGGCCTCCTTGAGCTGCCAGACTATTTCCAGCAGCTGCTGGGTACGGAGGCAGAGCGTACGCATCTTGTCCTTGAGCCACTCCACCTCCTCCCACATCTGCTGAGAGCTTCTGCTCTTCTCTTCAAGGAGGCTGCACCGTCTCTGCAGCTCCTTCAGCTTACTCAGCAGATGGGTGTTCTGCTCCTGCTGCTCCCTGCGCTCAGGTGGGCAGGCCTCTTGTTGCTCTGTAGCCTGAACACCCACCTCTGCTACAGCCCAATGGCAGGCCCTGGCCCTGTTGAAGAAGACGCGTGGCTGCCCCTCCACGTGCTCCAGGATGTACTGCAGGAAGCGTCTTCTCTGCTCCTGCAGCTCACACTGGAGGCGCTTGCTCTCCACGGCCTGCTCTGCACGGGACTTCCAGCAGATCTGCCGCTGGACTTCCTGCTGCATTCTGCGGTCCGCTCTGCTGCTGTCGCTCCTCAGCAGCGCCTCCACCAGCTGCCGCTGCAGTTGCCATGCCTGGCGGATGGTGTCGTTGCGCCGCTTCTGCAGCAGCTCCTGCATCTGGTGCAGCTGGGCCTCCTTCTCCTGCAGCAGTTGGCAGATCTCTGCTTGCCACTGCCTCAGGCTCTGCTCCCGCAGGCGCTGCAGCTTTGACACCCGCACCCGCTCCCACTTGGAGC
This sequence comes from Coturnix japonica, assembly GCF_054131305.1. Classification (NCBI taxonomy): domain Eukaryota; kingdom Metazoa; phylum Chordata; class Aves; order Galliformes; family Phasianidae; genus Coturnix; species Coturnix japonica. Next base: position 1,222,122 of record NW_028188942.1, on the reverse strand, counting down.
GCAGTTTGTCGGCCAGCAGCTGCCGCTCCCGCTCTGCCGCCTCCTGCCGCTCACGTCTCTCAGCAGCGCAGCGGCGCTGCAGCTCCTGGGAGCGGAGCCGCTCGCCCTCCAGCTGGGCCTGCAGTGCCTTCAGCTCCTGCCTCTTCTCCTCCCGCTGCGCAGGGCAGGTGGGGGGCTGTGCCGGGCCCCGGCGGGGAGAGGGCCGGCTGCCCGGGAGCCCCAGGTCTTCCTTGGCTGTCTCTGGCACCTAGAACCAGAAAATCATAGAATAACAGAATGGTTTGTGTAGGAAGGGGCCTTCAAGACTCTCCCATTCCAAGCCCATGCCAAGGGCAGGGACAACTTCCACTAGGTCAGGTTGCCCAAAGGTGCGTCCAGCCTGGCCTGGGGCACTGCCAGGCGTGTGGCAACCACAGCCTCTCTAGGCAGCCTGTGCCAGCACCTCTGCCCCCTCATGGTGTCCCGTCTTCGTATACCTCATCTAGATCTCCCCTCTTCTACTTTCAGGGCGTTGTCCTTTGTTGTATCACTACCCTCCCTTACAACCAGTACATCTCCAGCTTTCCCCAGTTCTCCTTCAGGCACTGGATGGCCGCTCTGTGGTTTCTCCAGAGCCTCCCCTCCCCAGGCTGAACAATCCCCACTCTCTCAGTGTGTCATCTTACCTGGACGTGAGCGTCCTTCATGGCTGGTTGACTGGAGCCCTGCTCTGCACAGTGGCGGTGCAGAGCTCCCTGTTTTTCCTGGGAGCAGGACATTGTGTTACGGAGCAAGTCTGCCCAGCTCCCCACGATGTAAAAGGTGAAGAGCCTCCTCTCCAGCTCCAGCTGACGCTGGAGGTGGCGGATGCAGGCGGGCTGCTCACCATCCGTCTCGCATCGCAGCTTGCTGAGGACGTCCTGCAGCTGGGCATGGGCCGCCTCGCTGCTGGGGGGGTTCCTCAGCACCTTGGCCAGCTGCTGCTGCAGCTCCCGAGCCTGGCGCAGGGCTGCATCGCAATCACGCTGCAGCTGCTCCTTTGTCGCGCGCAGCTCGGCCTCCTTCCAGAGCAGCAGCTGCCGGGTCCCCGTCACCCGCTGCCGCTGCACCCACTCCTTCAGCTGCTGCTCTTCCTGGGCCTGCTGCTTCTCCCAGGCACAGCGCAGTTGGTCAGTCAGCAGCTGCCGCTCCCGCTCTGACGCCTTCTGCAGTTCACATCTCTCGGCAGCCCAGCGGCGCTGCAGCTCCTGGCAGTGGAGCCGCTCGCCCTCCAGCTGGGCCTGCAGCACCTCCAGCTCCCAGCTGTTCTCCTCCTGCTGCACAGCGCAGGCTGGGGGCTGTGCCGGGCCCCGGCGGGGAGAGGGCCGGCTGCACTTGGCTTGTCCCCGTCCTGCAATGTATCGCAGCATGGCCATGGGAATCTGAATAGACCTTCAGCTTCCAAAAGCTGTAGCCAAAGGCCACCAACAATCACTCTCACTCGTGGGATCTGCAAGGACAGATGCCCTTGACCCCGTAGCGCCCACTGCCTCTCGTCCCTGTCGCAAGGGTGTGCAGACAGTGAATGCCTTGGGGGTGCTGCGCCAGCACCTTCTGTGCTGTGTGCTGGCCCAGCTCATAATGGAGGGCGGGGCAGTGACCTTCAGTGCTATTGGACAGTGGGGCCTTCTGGCCCAGCTCATAATTGAGGGCGGGGCAGTGGCCTTGAACGCTATGGGGCAGTGAGACCCTGTGCCCCCTGCACATCATGGAGGGTGGGGCAGTGGCCTTCTGCGCTGTGGGGCAGTGCGGCCTTCTGGCCACAGCACAAAATGGAGGCTGGACAAAGTGGATTGAAGCGGTGTTGGGAGGAACCGCCTCCCACAGTGCTGGGCTACGTGGACTTCTCTGGCACTGGAGAAGAACAGCAGCAGGCCATCCATCTCATTGTGATTTCCATTTAGATGGCAATAACGGAAACATCTCACCATACCTACGAGCTAGTTAAGTTAAAAGAACCTGGTTGCCGGTGTACCCTGCTCAAGGAGCTGCTGGAGCAGATGGCCAGGCTGCTGCAAGAAATCAGCCGCCTGAGGAGCTCTTGGGAATCTCTGAGGGAGACAGGTAGGGGGAGGTGTGAGCCTACTTCCACTGCAGACAAACAGCCTCATCCTAAGTCCCCGCGAGTGGGAGGAGCCAATCCAGCTGCTCAGCTGCAGGTCAGAGACCTAGACAGCCCACGAGAGGAAGGGGGCTGGGCCCTCGTATCTGCTCAGAGCAGAAGGAAGCGTCTGCCCCCAAGCTCCACACAATACTGCCAACCTGTGCAGCGTCCCCTACAGCGTCCCTGAGTAATAGATTCCAGGTGTGAGAGGTAGGTTGTGTTTTTGCAGCATAAATTGTCAGTATTTCTGTATGTAGCATAGGAAAAATTGCCTTTCACAAAGAAAGCTTCTGAACAGAGTAAACTTGAGACAAGGGCATTCTGACCACAGTAAAATTGGCATAGGCACCAGGTGAGGTAATTATGTAGGGCAGGGGCAAAAAGACAAAAAATGGACACAAAATGTACAGAAATCGGACAAAGGATTAGACAAAAAATAGAGAAAATAATTGTATTAAGAAAGTAAAAAGGAAAAGAATTGGACAAAAAAATTGGAATAAGAAACTTAAAAGGACAAAGAATTGGACAAAAATGGGAGAAAGAACTTGAAAGGAAGAGAACTGGACCTGCAGCTTCATCACAGAATCACAGAATTGTAGGGGTTGGAAGGGACCTCTAGAGATCATCGAGTCCAACCCCCCTGCCAAAGCAGGCTCCCTACACCATGTTGCACAGCTCAGCATCCAGGTGGGTCTTGAATATCTCCGGAGAAGGAGACTCCACCACCTCCCTGGGCAGCCTGATCCAGTGCTCCATCACCCTCACCGTAAAGAAGTTCTTGCACACATTAATGCGGAACTTCCTATGCTGAAGTTTCAGCCCATTACTCCTAGTCCTGTCCCCACGCACTACTGAAAAGAGACCAGACTCACCACTATGGCTCCCACACTTCAGGTATTTATAAACCTGGATCAAGTCCCCTCTCAGCCTTCTTTTTTCAAGGCTAAACAGACCCAGTTCACTTAGTCTCTCCTCATAGGGGAGATGCTCCAGGCCCTTCACCATCTTTGTGACCCTCCGCTGGACTCTTTCCAAGAGATCCCTGTCTTTTTTGTACTGGGGAGCCATGAACTGTACACAATATTCCAGATGAGGCCTCACCAGGGCAGAGTAGAGGGGGAGGATCACCTCCTTCGACCTGCTGGACACGCTCTTTTTAATGCACCCCAGTATGCCATTGGCTTTTTTGGCTACAAGGGCACACTGCTGGCTCATGGTCAATCTGTCGTCCACCAGGACGCCCAGGTCCCTCAGCAGAGCTCCTCTCCAGCAGCTCTTCCCCCAGCCTGCACCGGTGCATGCAATTATTTCTCCCTAGGTGCAAGACTCTACACTTGCTTTTGTTGACCCTCATCTGGTTTCTTACTGCCCAGCTCTCCAGCCTGTCCAGGTCCCGCTGAATGGCAGCACAGCCTTCAGGCGTGTCAGCCAATCCTCCCAACTTCGTGTCATCAGCAAACTTGCTGAGGGTGGTCACTATCCCCTCATCAAGGTCATTGATGAAGACGTTGAACAAGACTGGAGCCATTACAAACCCCTCAGGGATGCCGCTAGTTACAGGCCTCCAGCCAGACACCCTACCACCAAGGACAACTCTCTGCGCTCTGCCAGTCAGCCAATTCTCGACCCACTTCACTTTCCGCTCATCTATCCCATATTTCCTCAGCTTTGTTATAAGGATGTCATGGGGGACAGTATCAAAAGCCTTCTGAAATCAAGGTAGACTACATCTACTGCTCTCCCCCCGTCCACTCAGCTAGTGACATCTTCATAAAAGGCCACCAGGTTGGTCGAGCACGACCTACCCTTGGTGAACCCATGCTGGGTACTCCTGATAACCTCCTTATCACCCAGTATTAAACCAAATACTACTCAATAGTAAAGTCTTACAGGAAAGCGAGACCTGCATCATCAAGAGAACCCAAACTACTCACAGCCTAATCATAAAGAATGTCACTAAGAACGATGATGGAGCAGGAGTGAAATTTGCAGCCATCCCCTGCCATCATGGCAGTGAATCTCAGTTTGGCCCCAGTGCACACCCGTCACTCACAACAACCAAAAATGGCCTTACTGGGAATGGCAACCACTGTCACCAAACCAGACCAATGCATTTCTTTCAGAAATACAAGGTCTGGTATCCTAACAGTTTTATGATCTTGTATCTTTCCCAGTTTTTATTTAAAAAAACAACTAAATAAATTGTATTACTCATATAAACCATATATAATGTTGTATATTATTATTTGTTCCCCCTCTGCCCCATCAACATAAACTACCTGTAACTACCCTTTGCTTTGGTTTCTATGAGGCCCCCTTTCCCTTTCAGTAGCAAAGTGCTCCCTTTACATTTATTATGGGGTCCTTTCGGCTCTTCATTGTGGCCCATGACAATTCATCTTCACACAGTGCAAACCAGATATGCCATAAGGTTGAACAGCTCTGTTGCACTAGAAAGCAAAGCACTGGCTTGCAACCACCCTGTTCACCCATCTGCAGGGCTTACACCAAGACACCCATCATCTCTCCTCCCTACTTTGACGACTTGCCACTGCTGTGAGGTACAACGACATTTAATTGCAAATGATAAACAAACAAACTGAAAAGATCTCTCATGCTGCTTAGGCTGACCCCTGCTTTGTGATGCAACTCCATCCAGTCAGATCCACCACCGTGACTTTGACAGCTAGGAACAGAACAGCCTAAGACTGTCAAAAAGAAAACGATTCAGACACCCAGGTGCCACAGCTTTTCAGCACTTTACTCCCAGAACACTGAGACTCCAAACCCTCAGATGGATAACACCGAACTGGGTGCCAGCACTCTATGTAAAATGGCCTGCTTAGAGTTGGTTAATCTCAACACCATCAGACCATCAGACTCAACTCCTCCAGTAGGAACCCTTCCCTGGTGCCCATCTCTCCCCTATGCCCAGAGCCCCCGTGTTGGGTGCCAGCTCTCTGCCTGCAGTTGCCCTGTTGGGGCTGCTGCTGCAAGCAGGGCAGTGTGGGGCTGCCAGGGAGGTGGACTTGGCACGGCCATAGCAGAGGCTGCCACAGGTACCTGATAAGACTGAACGTGCACGAGTCTACGGGGCACCACAGACAACAGGCATCCCAGGGTCCCTTCCAACCCAAGTCAGTCGGCAGCTCCCAGCAATTCCAGTGTTTTGTTCAATGCCACATCTCATAAGCCAAAGTGTCAGCGAGGCTGGAAGCAGCACGTTTGGTAACGGACATTAAGCTGGATGACAACAGGTGACCCCCAGCTACAACACAAATGATCAGATTCAACTTCAAGCACACTTTTTGGTTTCTACAACACTTCTCCTGTGCAAACAAACGAGGCCGGGTGGCCGGAGCTCCCACCAGAGGCAGGCTGCAGTGGGATTGGTTTGCCAGGCCTCAACTTTTCTAATCTGCTGCAGACAGGAAGTAAATACAGCTGCTCTTGAATTAAATACACACACTGAAATGGCACAGTGTAGCACCATGCTGAAGACAGAGCGGGTTTGGTGTGCACATGGCTTTGTGCAGCAGCACACAGACAATTCAGTGACAGTAATTCGCACCATTGCTGTAAACAGCTTCCCTTTTGCATTGCAACCCACAGCCACACAGCCCAGCCCATCCTGCAGCCATCCCCTGCCATCATGGCAGTGACTCTGCCCCAACAAGCAGCTCATTACTGCCTGTAAGGCTCACCTGCCCATGCAGGCAGTCAGCCTGCACACAGATATGCTTACAAGCAAATGTCACACCTCTTGGTTCTGGATTCTAAGTCTACCAGTTTTTAAAGGGAGCTTAACAGGATGGAGAGCAACATTTACCACTGTCAGACAGAGACAGGACAAGTGGAAAGGTTTTTAAGCAAAACAAGGGACAATCAGGTTTCACACAAAGGGAAATTTCTTTACTCAGAGGGCGGTGAGGCCCTGGCACTGCTGCCCAGAGAAGTGTGGGTGCCCCAACCCCAAAGGCTTCCAAGGCCAAGTTGGATGGAGCCCGTGATGCCTGAGCAGCTGCACGGAAACCCTGGCCATGGCAAAGGGCTGGAAGTGAGTGGGCTTTAAGGTCCTTTCCAACCTAAGCCATGACATGAGCCCAAGAATACAGAGAGAAGCAGTTCTGCTTAGAATTGTTACCAGGGAAGTCTGTTGGGATTGGAATATTGAAGCCTCAGGCTGTTAATACGTAGCAATTCACATGTACAAGATAGAGGAGTGAAACACGAGTTCCTGACATGGGGCCAGATCCTGAGGAAGGGAAACGAAGCTCTGAGACAGGGATGCAAGCTGAGTGACCACACTCAGACGGCAGCATGAGATGTTTACACGCTAGCAGGGCCATCAGCAACTGTAGGTGTTTGGGGGACAGTAGTACCTGTGCCATGAAGCAACTTCACCTGCACCTGGAAAATGACTCAAGGCAACATGCAGCCAATGCAAAGCAGATTCATCTGTTCCTCCTCACATCTCTATACCTCTGCTGCTCTGCCTGAATGTGGGAGAACTGGAGCCACCCTGTTGGCATCTTCACAGGGGACAAAAGTGGGTCCAGTCCCATAGAAGAGCCCCAAGGATGCTCTGGGTGACGGAACACAGCGTACCCTCACAGGGCAACGCAGGATCCCAAACTGGGAGGAGCAGCTGATGCAGCAGAAGGCCGTGCAGCCATCCGGAGGGAGCCGGACGGGCTGCAGAAATGGCTTGAGGGGAATCTCAAGATTGTACCAAGGGGAAGGGCAAAGTCCTGCCCTTGGAGAGGAACAACCTGAGGCAACAGGGCACGTGAAGAATGACCAGCAGGAAAGCAGCCCTGCAGAAAAGCCCCATGGAAGCAACGTTGGCAAGGGCCTTGCAGACTAAGAGATGCTTCCAAAGTACACTGGACAGAAAAGGGAGAGGAAAGAAAATATTCCCCCCACAACCCACCAACAAACAAGACAGGAGAACTGATGGCTAACAACTGATATGCAGGAGGCAGAAGTTTAATATCAAAGTTCATATTCCCAAGTAGTACGACACACTCCAATAAGAACAAGCTATAAACATGAGTCTGATGTTCACAACCCTCCACCCAAGTCATGTTAAAAGCCATCCAAAAAGGGAAGAGAGAAGGTTGGGATGTGAGTGAAAGTCCTGGAAGGTGCAGAGGAGGGGCGGGATGAGAGATTAAGGAGACAAGAGAAACAGAGAAGCTGGACTGCTCTTTCCCCACCAAGACAGGGATCCCTTCTTGGTAAGCACTGCCCCTTCACTTCCTGCTGAAAAACACCCATGATAGCATTTGCTTTGCTAGCACTGCTACCAAATACCAGCACGATCACAGCTACAGCACTGAGCAACAACATCCACAAATCTGTTACATTTCTAGCTTCAATAGATGATTTATTCTCACTGTTAGTGAAAATGTCCCAGTGAAAGCCCTTGGGTGGACTCTGGCTGGAAAACGCCACAAATATCAACACCACAACCACCGGACAGCAAACCTCCACCTATCTGTGCAGTCTGTGATGGCAGCGCAGGGTCACAGTGGCCCCGTGACCTCACAGTGGGCCGGGTGCCTACCCATAGCCAGCGGGCCCAGCCCGCATTGAGTCTTGCTGGCGACTCTCGAGGTGTGAACGTCTCCTGTGGGAGCACGAGACACTGAGACCTTGCCAGTGCGAGAGACATCAGAGTCCTGCGAGAGGACTGCGAGTCACTGAGGATCCCATTGGAGGATCCCCAGAGCTCAGAGCTTCTGCCGGTGGCACACGAGCTGTCTGCCACAGGTAGGACGCCTGACAGGCGCTGAGGCCCGGAGGCTGCTGACTGCTCTACAAGAGGCAGCTTCACCCAAATCCATCCTTGGAGCCACACAGCGCCAGGGCAGCCGCAGCCATGAGCCGGGAGGCGGCTTCCAACCGGAGGAGGAGGGAGACATGGACGTGGCCGGCAGAGGCCCACGAGGAGCCGTGCCCCATCTGCCTGGGCCCCATGGAGGATGCCGTCCGCGCTCTGCCCTGCAGGCACATCTTCTGCAGGGAGTGCATCCAGCACTGGACGGCCAACACGCCCAACTGCCCCCTGTGCCGGGGGTTAATCACCGGCATGCTGCGCCTCAGCTGGCGCCCCTCGGGTCGCCCCCCGACCCGCCGGCCCCGGGGAAGGCTGCAGCGCACCAGGGAGCGGCGGCAGACGAGATCAAGATCTGCCCATCGCTCCCGCAGCGTCCCAGCACGGCGCACGCAGCGCAGCCCCTCCAGGCCCCCCCGCCCGCTGGTGCGCAGCAACTCCTGGCACGGGGACCCCAACCAGCGCAGCCGCTTCGAGGAGCCACCCCGCGAAGAAGAGGATGGGGAATGGCTGAGGCGGGTGGCCCAGGAGCGGCAGATGGCCGCCGGAGACCACGCGCGGCGCCACGACGGGCCCCAGGTGTGAGCGGGCGGCCCAACCTCAGCCAGGAACGGCAACGGGGACGGAAAGCGCGGCCGGGAGAGAGGCTGAGGCGCTGCACAGCTCTTGGCCTCAGCTCTCGCTCAGCATCACTGCCCTGCACCGCACTGGACAACATACCGGCAGCTCCAGCTCATCCTTCCGCTCCCCGCTCATCAGCCTTGCTCAGCACACAGTGCCCAGGACAGGGCTGCCGGTACCACAGAGCCGCACACTGCACAGAGCACAGCCAACAGCGGCTGAGAGATCGAAGAGCTGAACATCACCACCACGAGCACAGGGCTGGGATCGCCCTCCTGCCACACACAGGGTGCACAGGGTGCTGGGCACTGTCAAGAAATTAGAGTGCACCTGAAATGGGACATACAGCTCCCCTCGATTTTTGCCACCAGAATGGAAGAAAAATCACCCTCTCTTGCACTAATCCATCCCTGCTGTTGCTGCAACACCTAGAAGATGTATACAGTGAAAGCCACCACACACATGCTTTGGACTAAGCAAACCTACCTGGATTTTATTGGCAGAAGAAATCCTACAGCTCTGCCAACTTCTCATGCTGCATTCAGTGACGGAAATTCCCACCGTCACTGTAAGCAGCTTCCCTTTCCTATCCCAACCTGCAAACAACCCACCCCATCCTGCAGCCATCCCCTGCCATCATGGCAGTGAATCTCAGTTTGGCCCCAGTGCACACCCGTCACTCACAACAACCAAACATGGCCTTACTGGGAATGGCAGCCACTGTCACCAAACCAGACCAATGCATTTCTTTCAGAAATACAAGGTCTGGTATCCCAACAGTTTTATGATCTTGTATCTTTCCCAGTTTTTATTTAAACAATACACTAAATAAATTGTATTACTTATATAAACCATATATAATGTTGTATATGATGATTTGTTCCCCCTCTGCCCCCTCAAAATAATCTATCTGTAAGTACCCTTTGCTTTGGTTTCTATGAGGCCCCCTTTCCCTTTCAGTAGCAAAGTGTTCCCTTTTCATTTATTATGGGGTCCTTTCTGCTCTTCAATGTGGCCCAAGACAATTCATCTTCACACAGTGCAGACCAGATAAGCCACAAGGTTGAACAGCTCGGCTGCATTAGAAAGCAAAGCACTGGCTTGCAACCACCATGTTCACCCATCTGCAGGGCTCACACCAAGACACCCATCATATCTCCTTCCTACTTTGTTCCACTGGGCACAGACTGTTGGCTGCCCATCCTTCTGCTTTTCGCTCCAAGTCCTTACAGTGTCAGCTTCAACTTTAATTGCAACCAGTCAAAAGTAGCCACGAGTGGTACAAGAAGGAACCACAGGAAGTCCTACGGCTGGGACGAGCACATCTGCAGCTCGGGGCCTGTGTGAGCCCTGAATGCAGAGCCCTACATCTTTGCAAAGCCTCTGCCAGGAGCTGAGGGCAACAGCAGTGACTTGCAGATACAGGTGTGAGGGTGATCTTACCCGTCAGTAACAGCTTAGGTTAAGACTCTCTCATGCTGATTTATGTTTGACAGAGTAGTGATAAATAAGAAGCATGTAAATTTATCTGTTTGCTGCAAGTAGAAGGCATTTACACTTTTACTGATTATTAGAAATAGATAAGATGTGCTGAGGAGGGCATTGCTCCCTACCCTGTGAACGTACCGCCTTGCCTCCAAATACCTGTGCTGACAGCATGTATAGCTTATCCTGCAGTCCATGGAGATAAAGGTAGCATCTGCTGTAACACAACACCTGACCCTTTTAGGGGGCAGGTTTGCTTTCTAACACGCTGCAAGGAGTTCCACCAGCAATTGTGCTACACAACTCCTTACATTATGGAGCCACTGATGTTTTTAAAGAAGTCAGGTTGCAGTTTCACAGCTCCTCTTGCAGACCTTTCCATGGCACCATCGCAGCCACACACAGACCATTTTCCACCGCCCGGCTGACGCGGTGTTGGATTCCCTTCTACCTACAGCCTCATAACAGAGAGGGCAGGTAGGGAAGATGACTTCAAGGAGAAGGAACTGCTGAAACTGTCACTGAGGTCCCCATAAATATTCCCCATGGACCTCATTACACATTTGAGCAAACATTACCTTCACTCACACAGCTAAATTTCCTGTTTGCTTGGCTGATCAATTCCTCATCAAATTTTAATGCGGGGTTCAGGCCGTCTGCGGCGTTTTAATTAGGCCTAAGATTGCACAGCATTGGAGGCAAGCTCAGAGCCACCCAAACCCCCTCTGCCTGTGTATTCAGGGGGAGGGGAAAGGGGACAGGAGGAAATGAAGAGGCCAAGAACTAATTAATTCCTGTTACTAGGCTAAGTCTGCTCTCTAGTGGTCACATCGCTCAAAACACAGTGCATGAAAAGGTTATGCAAAAGAAAACGTATCCAAAAGTAATCAAACTCCTCTCCATCGAATAGAGGGAAAAGGAAATAAGCAAAATCTATCGTGCTTATTGCAAATGGGAACATTTACTGCAAAGTCTTATCTTTCCCCCCACTCCAGAATTCATACTCCTATAGGCACAAGAGCAACATGAGATTGTGACCATGTTCAAGGAAACTCTTCTTTCTACATGGTTGGAAACTGTTTCTGATGCTCAGAGCACTCTATACGTCCAGCTATCCATAACCATGAGCAGCTGCCTTCTGTCCCTTCGATCCAGAACACACGGACTGTGGCACCTCCAGCCTCAGGTTTGAGGAGTTTGCCAGTAGCATCCAGCCAAATTCCTTCCAAGTCCACCAGAATGATTAAGTTGTTAAAATCTCTATCTATTCATTGAAAGAAAATGGGCTGGAAAGAAGCGAAAACAAATCAAACACCTTATTTTCCTTTGCAGTTTGGGAGTGGTTGTTTAAAGCATTACTCCGCAGGGTGCAAAAGCATCATATGTATTTAAAACAGCTGTTTATTTCATAGAGACTCTACTCAACTTGGATTTTCTTAAAATCACAGTTTCTTTGAGAAGACATTAATAATATCAGCATCTGCAAGAGCACCAATTCACTGCTGAGTGGCATTGCAGCACGTATAGCAGTTGGTGCCTTAAGGAATGCAGTACTGTGTGCAGAACAGATCCCAAAAGTCACCAGGCAAGCATATTTTCAGGCACAAAATCTGATTCTTAACTGTATCTCTCTCTTAATAGATGTCAAGATGGCTGTCTTAAATCTGAAAGACACGAGATCTAAATTTCTTCACAGCAAAGACCAAAATCAATAGTTAACCTGAGTGTAACCTCTCTGCTTGAAACCCATGTGCACTTAATTTAGGAATTACAAATTAATTAGTATGAATTATTATAATACAAATGATCAAAACACCATTTAGCATGAAGAACAAGCATAGCACAGGGCTTAAAAAAACAGCACAGCTTGTCAGTGAAGTATCACAAGGCTTGAACCATCCAATGCTTTTTTCCTGCACCAGGAGCTACGTCATATTGTAGGTCTGCAAAAACCAACAGTGCAGGATCTTACTCCAGAATGCTGAGGGGTCTGAGCAAGGACAGACTTGCATCCTACATTTAGCATGAAATCACATCAGTTTAGAAGAAGAGCAGAATCAAAGAAAAACGACTGTGGAGGAAACAGTTAAACAAGATTCATTTATAGGACAAACATATTTAATACGAAAATGCAACAGGAAGGGTTTTCTGCCTCATTTCTAATTCTCTACTATGATTCTAGGATCTCTTCTGGTTACAGACTATGTCAAGCCACAGCATCACCTTCTCCTCCTCCTCCCCCAGCCCAGACTGAACAGCACTTGGCCCTTTGCTTGATGCTTCTTTCCCACCTCAAATGCCACCACAGCTCCTTCATATCAACACTCAGCAGCAATAACGCGAGATGCGGAAGCTCAGACTCAGAAACCCATTGATCCTGGAAAGGCAGAATGCTTTGGGGGTTTCAGTTCATGGATATGCAGTTCCTCCTTCCTCCAGCTCAGGCCTCAGGTGCTGGCAGGACAACAGAGCTGAGATTCAGCCCACAGACCCAGAACAACCATTGCTCCAGAGGAGGTGTCATTTACCACAGGCAGCTTTTATTTCCAAAGGGTTTCCACTGTCAGTTGTTCTCCCCAAATCAATGTTATCAATCCCACTTGTAATTTTACAAACTTCAAAGGGTTAAGGCAGCAAGCGCGTTTATTGACTGGTGCTTCTTGGTGGGACCAGTAAAGCATGACTGATTAGAGCCCAGTTCTAAAGAGCCCAGCTTTGTGAGGCTGGAATAAATAGGAGTCTGTCAATAACTCAGATCCAGGCATATTGACATAGTTTACAGCCTCAATAGGCAATTAACACTTTACAGTGGATATTACCCAGTGGCCTCCCCATGTTTTACTGCACATTTTCTGCCGTCAGCTGCAATATTGAAGGTTTTGAATAGAAATGATATTGGACAGACAGCACCTTTGTTCAGCTGCACAGAAATTTCTTTAACATCTGGGAGACATCACAGTTTTGTTCCTCCCTCTTCACTCACACCCACTGTCTCAGTTCCTCCATCATTTACAGTTTTTAGCCTGCACTGGAAAACTCGAGAAACGCTTAACTGAGTGAATTCAATCTGTTGCATGCTGAAAGCCTTTAGGTGGGTGACAACCTCAGCCTCTTCTCCTAGCACAGGAGAAACTAAGGGGAGAAGCTAAGGTGACAAACAGATGTCCCTTCGGCAGACAAACTACCCTGATAAATAACCGAAACTTAGCCAGGAGCAACTAAAGCTGAAATAGCTGATACAAGTTACATTCAGCTCACACTCATCTCTCATCATCAGGTCCAAGCCCACACCAACACAGAACTGCAGCAGCGCTTCCCAGTAGTCTCACACAGAGGGAAGGAAAAAAAAGTCTACAACAAGATGGATCCTTTCTTGGTTTTCCAGCTCACTTGCCCTAGAGAAATAGGCTGGAATAGCAGCTTGATGTGACCATCATGATATTTTATTCCAACACCTCTGCACCAACAACATCAAAAGACAAAGCTGTGCAAAGCAACTGAGAACTCCTCCCAGGCTCGCTGGTGTTGGCACACAGCAACCTGCCCTACCACTGCATAGCTGGGAAGGCCAAAGCAGAACGCTGAACCAAAGCAGAGCTTACAGCATTTTGCAACATCTACCTATTAAAAAAAAACACATCTCTTTTCCTCATTAGCAACAAAAACAATGTTATGTACTTACCACAGAACAACAAACTTGAGAGAAAACCTTCTCAAACCCAACAGCACTCTGCTTATAGCTCAGAACAGACCTGCCTTACCCAGCACGTGCTCCTTTACAAAGCGGCTGCAGCTGCTGCTGGTTGCCCTGTTGCAAAGCAGGTGGCAGGGCCCATCGCCCCGGCAGAGCAATGGGCCACGGGACCGGGGAGCAAGGGGGAGGGTTCTGTCCTCCTCGACTTGTGATGGTTTGGAAGTTTTAATGATTTGCTGTCAAATCATTGATTTCCTAGGTGTGCTGTTGAGGTATAAGGGAGGAGAAAGCTTCCCAACGAGACTGCGGTGTTCTTTAAGGCTGACACGTGAAAATGAAGAGGTTTTTGCTCCTTAAAGCTACACAAAGTTACAGGTTCTGAGTGAGAGAGAAAAGGCCTCGTTGGTTCAAAGGCCCAAGTGAAGTTACACGGAGATCAGCAGCACCATTAAGCACAAGCCATAGAACTCCCATGGCACCATTTTCAGCAAGAAAAGGAAATCATTTGCACTATTTGCCTCTTGCAGAGGATTCTCTCTTACTTCCCTTTGCTTTAGAGTTCTGTAGATCACAGATTACATGACTGTGAGGGGCGATAGGGGATTGATCTTTATTTATCCCACGTTCAGCAGCAAAAGACACCAATGGAATATCCAGGAGCAGTAGAAACTAACCTAGAGAGCAGTTTTTCACTTCTTTAGAAACTGTGGAATGCTTGTAGACAATTATAATATTAGTCATGTATTTTTGATCCTTGCTTTTTTGACTACTGAAGCATTGCATTGGTTTCAGCTTGTTTTGGGCAGAATGAATGTATCAAATAATTGAAATTGGTATCCTGCATTTACATGCATTGGGTGGGTTTGCAAATACGTTTGCTATGAGCCATTCACCTTTGCCTTGAAAATTAAGAATTTGGAATTATAATCTGTTTAATGTAAACCTTGGATAAATGTAACTAAGGACAAAGTTATCAGGATTTAGAGGAGGGAGAGCACAGTTTCCAAGGGTGCCTGAACTGCTATGGATCCTTTACTCCCGTATCAAAGACTACCCATTGGGTATCTGTTGCTGATGCTTGAATACAATTATCCAGCTAAGCCAAGGATAAGCAGAGCCAGAAGCACACGGGCAGAACCCCAATTGTTATTTTGATGATGATTTCTGCTTTTACCAGAGTAGAAATCTGGATCCAGAGACCAGCGACAGAAAGGAAACTTTGTGCTCCTATGTTAATCATGTGTCTGCTGATCACAAATCTCAACAACATGAAAGAAAACAGTTAAAGAATAGCAGCAAGATCAGAGATAACAGCTGGATATGTAGTGGCTGGCCTTCCTCTTGGTGTTTCTTTTGAGAGAGAGAAATAGCATCGTTGCTTTCTTCCCTCTCCCTGCCCCTCCACATGTGGGACCTGTACTCTCAAGCCATTCTTGCAGAGGCCTTGCTGGGACCTGCTTCCTCCAGCAAAAAATAAATCTTAAGTCACCCTTCTGAAGGCAGAAAAGATAAATAAGCACAGTCCCAAACATGAAACCAACCATTTCTCTCTGCCATTTCTACAAGTTCAAAAGAAAAAGCCTCCC
This sequence comes from Coturnix japonica, assembly GCF_054131305.1. Taxonomy (NCBI): domain Eukaryota; kingdom Metazoa; phylum Chordata; class Aves; order Galliformes; family Phasianidae; genus Coturnix; species Coturnix japonica. The sequence goes on along the minus strand of NW_028188942.1, from coordinate 1,206,775 downwards.
TAACAGAACTGCTGGAGACATTGCCAAAGGAGACAACATGCAGCCTGGTCTTGAGTGGGTACCTGAAGGAAACGATGACTTCAAAGCCGTTGCCATTAATAACTCTTACTGACACTCCAAAGAATGGACTACATAAGAACAAAGTGAACCACACACTAACAGAACATTTTCCCAAGCAGGAACAGTCCTGAAGGTCTGAGTTCTGGACTTGAAATTGCAAACTGCACCAAGGGGCAAAGGGCTTGTCAGGAAATAAGGTGATGTTCAACCAAAGCACAGATGGGCAGCTCTGGTCTTAAGAAATTCTGGGTGTTAGTGCCTCAATTAAAGGGGGAAAAAAGATCCCAGCAGTGAACTCGGGCAATCCACAGGTATTACTCCGTGCTTGCACTAAGCTTGTTTCCTCTGTGGCCCCTTTGCTGGGTGCTGTCCCCACCATGCCCCATGGATGCAGGAAAGCCTGCTCTGTTAGCCATGACCCTCATACAGTGCTCTGCCAGGCGAGGACATCTGGCAGCTCCTCTGATCTGAAGGCCTGTGGTTTCCTTTGTGATGTGGCAAAGCACATGGCCCCTAGCACATCTGCATAATTAATGAGAGGGGAAAATACGAGCAACACCAGAAGAGAGAGAGAGAAATAAAAGAGCTCTTGAAGAACAAAAGTGGTTCGGGGTTTGAGAGCAAAATGATCTCTGTGGCACAGAACTACAGCAGGATGGTTCAGCCTCCATGTGTTGGGGTGTCTGGGAGATGGGAAGGGCGCTGCTTGCACCACGTGCTGCTGAACAAGTTTCTTCGTCTCTTCAGATTTCTGAAGTTTCACCAGTTTCTGACCTGCAGGGCTTGGACACTGTAGTTACATGTAAAACCGTGGTCTCAGCTGGACCCAATAATAGGATAGAAACAAGGAAAAAATAGTCATCTGCCTATTGCAACAGGGAGTCACTACCACATCTGCAACGCATTTTTAACACTGCTTGTTGTGTTTTGCTGCACTGTTGTTTTTTAATGAGGGGACGTGTGGTATGATGAAGGGACAGCAGAAGGTTTGGCACAGCTGGCACCTGTGTGCACACAGCAGCAGCACCAAGAGCTGCACGATGCTCGGCAGCTCCACGTGGGGCAAGGATAGGTCAGCACCGCTGGGACCTCTGAAGCCACTGCATCACCTCTGAGCCTTTTCCATCCTTTGCAACAGCGTTATCTGGAAAAAAGAAGAAACAGAAATGAGCCTTTTTTTCTTAAAGGAGAAAATCTGAAAATTCAAAGGAAACTTTTGGTGTGATTTATATTTATCAACACCTGTAAGCAGGGAAGTGTCATATTAATTTCTGCCCCAACACGTGACCACAGGTAGGGGCTGAACTCCCATGTTCATATTACAGATGTTCTGCTCAGAGGTTCGTGGTGGCACCCTCCTTCATGGGACTTTGTTTCTCTTTGCAGAAGCCTGAGTGTCATTCCATTGCATTAATGGATACTTAACGTGGTACCAAGTATTTTTAGGTGAGCCTTTATTTTAGATTTCCCATTATTATGAATTCATTTTACATTGGAAGTGGCAGTCCAACTTCTAATTAATTCACCTGGTATTAACATGGCTCTCGCAAGTGCATCCATAGGTGCTCAAGTGCAGTCTAGCATCAGTTAAGTGAGAGTTAATGGACACTAAAAGTGCCACTTATTTTTCCAAGTGATCCATTAGGTAAAAAGAAGAAGAAGATAAAAGGCAGCGGATTCCTTTCATAAGATAACACAGAGGTCTGTTCTGCACATGTCAGGTTTGTTTGGATACCAAGGATGGCCTTTAAAGCACACGCTGAGTATATGCATATCTGAGGTGTCAGAGTGCAAGGAGCTGATGAGAGAAAGGTGAAGATAGGGCAAAAAGTTGCACTGAGGATATGGAGGAAGGCAGGGAAGCTCAGGAGAGAAGGCAATTATTGATTGGTGCCAGACAGACAGAGGTGATGCAGCCACTGTTTAGGCAGCAGTTCTGAATGAGCAGTAAACAGCAGAAGCTCATCAGTGGCTGCTTAGTAAAAAGTCTCATACAAGTGAAATTAGTTTTCCCTTTAATTAGAATTATCTCTGAGCAACTGAGAAAGCAATAAACACACACTAAACCCTTTTAAGATTTAGCTTCCTCTTTCATAAAGATGTCATTAGTGATTTGAAATATCTCAGTCTTAAGGTAGTTTTAAGATTGTTAATACAAAACAGTATTTTCAGCAAGGTGAGGAGCAAGAAAGGATGCTTTTCACTGATATCCAAATGAAAGTGAAGAGCTCCGAGCTTTCTGAATCATTCTAAAAATCACTAGAACAAACTTGATCATGGGGCAAAGTCAGCTATAAGCAGCATTCAGGCTTAACATCCAATAAGAGTGGGCAACAGCTGCTGTTTAACCTACTGGGTAGATTCACCTCCTTCACTTTATATTGTATAACTCTGCTTCAGAAGGTGAGACACAGGAAATCCAGACACACATATTATGCAGCAGGGAAGGTCTGGGTGCTGTATAACTTGCCTTAGGGAGCAATACTATCAAGTTGATGCAAGCATTGCCCCAGGAAGAAGCACATACCAAGTAACTGTGTAAAATAGCAGATGTCCTTAATTATAATTTTACCAAATGATTACACTCTGTGAGCATTTTCCCTCCCACCCTCTCCAAACTTCAGTGTACAGCACTGAATGCTTTAAAATCCAAAGGTTTTGTTCAGTGTGTTAACACAGACATCCTCCCCATTCCCAGTCCTGCACCCAGGCTGATGAACTACAGCACTGTTTAGGCAGCAGAAGGCAGCACAAGGAGATGCAAAAGCAAAACCAGAGTTCACTTTCTAAAGTTTGCCTTAAGAACAGGAATGCTCAGAACTTTCCTGTTTAGATGTGATAGACAAGCATTAAAGCAGACTGATGGGTAAAACCATATGTACATACATACACACATGATACATACATCTATTGGAAATGGGGGCCAGAAAGGGGTGCAGTGACAGCAGCAGCAGCCAGCAGAGGAGATGTGGCTCTCAGCAAGCCATGGGGAACAGATGGAAGGGAGATGCAAAAGCAGCAGAGAGCTGCATGAAGCAGAGCAAGGTGGGGGCAATGTGGGCAGCACATTTTGCTGCTTATTTAATTCTTCCCTCTGTTGGTGCCAGCCTCCAAAACGTCTTACTACCGCTCTGTTCCTCTCTCTGATGTAGGTAAGCGTAGAGCTCAACGGAGCATGCTAAAACAACTTCATAAAGCACCTGAAAAGCAAATTTAGGAAAGCATTTCACTTTTAAAAATCTACTTTCATCAGTTTAAGGTAATTAGTTCTGGGAGATGGCGATAGAACAGTGAAAGCTGCTGCGAGTGACAGTAGTGAAACTCCTGACACAGACGTGGTGCAGATTGCAGGACCAAATAACACTTCCTATGTTTCAGAAATCAGGTTGTTAACAGTGTTTCCAGGCCCTGAAATTAGCTGAAGTAATCAGGAGCTGTTGGCAGTAAGCAGCAGACAGCTTGTTCACTTGCTTTTCTTTTCCACTGCTACTCCAAGAACCTTTGCAGATAAAGAAAATAATAATGTAAAACCATATCTATAATAGCCTTTGGGTGAGTTTCCTCCTTCCTGCATCCATGGGGCGGCCTTCTATGAGTGAGTTTTGGGTGGTGAAAGAAGGATCACCTTTGAATTTGTTCTTTTGTCTTATTTCGTACAGCTTATTTGTGGTTCAATAATCACGACGTTCTCCCCATGGATGGGGCTGCTTGAGGAATCTGGTAATACCTAACAAAAATAAAAGTAATAAAAGGATCCTGTCTGCCAAGCAAAAAGACAACTTAGGAACTCTACTGCTTGGAGAATGGCTTTCTTTCTGTGTTTGTCACTCTGCATTGGAGATCTGTTAAATTCTGACTGGCAAATACAGAATTGCCCCCACTTCTGACCTCTCTAACCAAGGTAATCACTGCAATATTGAGACGTCTTCTGTCGTCACAAGGTAGGAAGTGGTTATTTTTCCCACTTTACCAGACAAAGAACATTGTCTTGCTCAGAATCACATGGCAGGAGTGGAAACGAAGCCAAGCCTGCTGGCCCTCGTCATACGCTGATTCCTGATCTCCTTCATCATGACCTAAGGAATCTGGGGATTTTTTCTCCTTTGTTTCTTTTTCTTCCTGTACTCAGAATGTATTTATGTTTTATTTTGAACCTTTTCCGCCCAGCCCTTCAGGCCAGAACCACAACCACAGATACACAACTCCAGAAGTTAATGCTGCCCTGTGATTTCTTACCAATGGGTTTTGCACTGCTGCCTTTGTATTCCCTGACGATCTGAAATGCACACACAACAGGTAAAGTGCACAATAACTCAGACCCCTAGATTAAAATAAAACGGTTGTGGTCCCACCAAGGCCAATTCAGATATGCAGCACATGTTATTCTATCAGTGTTTAATTACACTTCACAATAGGGTACTTGAGTTCCCTATTTCCCAGATAGATGTACTTTAAAAGACCTGGCAAGAGCCTGCTTTCTGCACCTCCATCCAACCAACGTTAACCAAACTGTTTGCATTTATCCTTTTCCCACAGGAGCAGGTTTGGACAACTCCTGTTTTTCCAGAAGCATTTTTTCCATCTTATCCTAACACTTCTTGGACCAGGCAGCTCACACTGCACAGCCCCAACCCTTGCAAGATGTCTTCCCAGTTTATCAACTTTTCCCCTTTAGTTTCTGCATGCATGAGCTCCTCAACTCCTCCTGATACTGCCAGTCTTGGCTCAGGCCTTGGACCTCCCACTTAAAGTGGAACATGGCATTTTTCCACCTACAATGAAGAGCTGTCCATGCAAAGGGCCTGTCTGAATGCCACAGCTTTCCACATGGCAAAGAGATGGAAGCACAGCCAGGAGAAGGAAGAAATCCAATGTTTGGGAGACTGCACCTTTGTCTGAGTATATAAATAAAGCAGGAGTTTATCATGATTTATTTATAAAAACTATTTCTAATCTAATTCTTCACATATTATCTGGGGGCAAGAGAGATGAGACACAAAAAAAAATGGCTCTTAATCAGGAGTTGCCACATGGAGGGGTTTTGATTAATATGCAAAACATAGATTATAAATAGATTTATAAATAAATGATCAACTACAGCTGCTGCTTTATTTATCTATGGACTTGCAGAAAATTTGAAGCTGAATTCTGATTAAGTGAGAATCACCACTAATGGCGCACTGGCTGGCTCAAAGGGGCCAGTAAAGCAAAGCGAGAATGCATTTGCATAGCACCTTTGATTCCTAAGAACTCCCAAATGCTTTGCAGAATTAATATTATGTTTTAGGGGTCACTTCATCTATTACTGAAATACAGCCTCTATGGAGGAAAGGTAACTATCTGCATGTATTCCCTCAAAGATCTCAAAGCACTTTGCACATTAATTAAACCTCACATTGTTTCTATGCAATCCATTCCCCTCCAGCAAATTGCTAAGCCTGTGCTACCTGAAGTACAGGGAATAAAACCAAGGAAAACTCATCAGCTCTTCCTTGGTCCGACTTTGCTTCACATCCAGATCATCCTGCTGATGTCAGTGGACACCTCAAGGCATTCCCATCTGGGTGAATGCAGATTCCAAAGAACTACATTCAAACAGCTCAAGAATTAGACCCCTTTTGCTCACTGTTAGCCTAACCCAAATTTCACAACCAGCAGCATTGTATGACCCTGCTTCAGCCAACCCTCAGCCCAAACATTTGCAGCTCTGAACTAGGAGTCCCCATTTCCAATTCCCGGATCACTCCTGCCACAGACGTACACACATCACCATGAGGCTGAAGCTCAGCACAGCACCAGATGCCTCATTGCATCCAGCAGCACTCAGAGGGCACAGGAGATGCACATACCTGCTGAATGTGCCCACGACTCGATTCAGCCACTCCCATTTACAGCGCTTTTCAAAAAGAAGAAAGTCAAAGCATGTTTTTTTTCCACATGGCAAAGCTGTCCTGCCACGCAGTTTTCACAGCTGAGCACTTCCCAAGGTGCCAGTTCTGCAGTTCAGGGCTGGATGCGATCCCCTGAGCATGATGTGTAGCTGTAGGATGAAGACACAATGAGCAGTCCCAGCTGTGCAGGTACACACGGATCAGCACGGCTGTACCTCCCTTCGTCTCCCACACTGTGCCTGGGGAAGGTTCCTATAGCAGATGATGTGGGAGCCCATAGACATTGCTGGAGGCTTGGCTGTGCATAGGTCACACCTCACCCAAGTGTGAGCCTGTACTTATTGAGTCCAACAGAATTTCCTGTTATGTGTCAGGTTTGGGAGACTCTTCTTCCATCCCATATTTTGTGTCCATCTCATTTCTGATTTCTTCATCATGACAACCAGGAGGAAAAACAAAACAAAACACTTTTCCCCTAATAAACCAAGCCAACCTCCAAGCTTACCCCTCCCCTACTTCCATCTCCTTGTTTCCAAATGTCCCTACGAAGGGATTTCACTCCAAACCACTCTCATTATTGACAGTTTCCATGCTGAGCCCAGATTCTTCTTCCATAGTTGGACTCCACATGGAAGAAACCACGTGCTGACAGGGCCCTGCTTCCTCTCCACCCAGCAAGTTAGCAACATGGACAATCTATTGCCTAAACACAAAGAGTTCTACCACAGCAATAATTGTCTGGGGAGGACATTACCAGTCACTGCCCAATTAGAAGAACGTTGAATGCACAGAAATGCCTTTTGAATAAACACTTGAAAACCCTCAATAAAACTGTAAGAGAGAGTTACTGCAGATTTACTACCCAGGAAAGAAAAGCTCTTCATGGCACCACTAGGAGCTTATTGCTTCTGTTTAATGCTGATAAATGCAAGAGATTCACAGTTCCACTGCAACCTGGGGTAGACCAGCTTAGCAGGAAAATAAAATCAAGTCTTACGATCTGCCCACAGAGAGATGGAGGAGAACCGCCACATCTTCAAGCTGCACATTCTGCATAGTACTGCAAACAACATGGGACACATCGTTCCTCAGGAAGCCAGCAGACACATGGCTGGTACAGATGGGTTTGTCCCAGGCCCTGCCAGAGCATGGTGAGCTTGAGTGGGTGGGAGCTCCATGGGTGGGATACCCACCCCTTGGTTTCAGTATATAGGTGGAAAGTGAGGCTGTGGCACATCTGTAGCAGTGACAAGCCCTCTCCTCCTGCTGCCTCACCTGAAGAAAAGGAGCACCATGAAACGAGCCCAGTGACCAGCCCTATTGCTTCTCTGCTGTGGGGATGCTCAAGAAACATTTAGATTTTCTAAACAAATGTGACTGGTAAGGAGGAAGGAAGGGGTTGGCTCTATTTATGCTAACCCACATTTCCCAGCTTCCCAGGCAGCAGTCCTTCCTGCATCAGCTCAATGGGAATATTCACAGCCCCAGGGAGGGCACCTCTGCATATTTGTTCCACAAATGAACCTTGACATAAAGGTCTTGCCCTTGCTGATGAGCACATATGTACTGTTCTCTGTATTCACCGTTCTTGGCAATAGGGAAATACATATGGGATGTTTTTTTTTTCCCTTTCCTTAAGAAAGGAACAGTGGGGAACAGCCTAGTACTCAAAAACTAAACACCCAACCAAAATCATTGCCACTTATCATCATGATTTAAACACATTTCCTCCTTAGTGACCCAGTACATGTGTCTGACCCTCTAGGGAACACCCAGGGCTGGGTTGCTAGCTGTGCCCTGCAGCACCACCACCATCTTTAGCAGGACAAGGGGCATGCTACCATTTCCAAAGCAGTCTCTGAGATGGCACTGCATGGACAGAGTGCAACAGAACCCCACAGTCCACTTCTGTGTCCTAAATTTGCTCTGAAGTGCAGATTTCTTTTCATTGGGCATTTAAGCACAGGCATTGGAAAGATTTTGGTCTCCACCGAATCACTCATTAAAGCAAGAGATTAAACGAAATCACTTAGATATTCACCCTGCACAACTGAGAGGTCAGAAGCCCTACATGATGTGTCCCACATACCTGTTGCTTGGAGGCAGATTGACTCTGGTGCTGTTCTTCCAGATCAGGGCTGGTTCTTTTCTAAGAAGGGGCCTGTGACTGGACCAACAAAGGGCAGCCTCCAAGGTCCGGCCACTTGTGTATAACAGAGCCTACATGGCCTCTTCAGCTGATAGCAGCTCTTCCTACAGCACGGCTGACAGTGGCTGATGTTTGATTTATTTCAGCATTGGCTGCTGCAGTTTGGAGTTGAGCAAGCAGGAAAACTGTGCTTTGAAGACCTTTCCCTCCTCACATTGTCCGTGCTCCAGAAAGCAATCCCAGGGGTAACAGTAGAGGACAGTCAATGAAAATTTCCCTCCAGGCTCCAACGATTATTTGTTGACCAAAAATAATACTAACCGTGATCCGAAATTGTAGTAATTAAAGGAATAATGTCCAAATTTAATTATTGGGCCCCTCACACAAGTAAATGGAATTATCTTCAATGGTGTTCCAGTTACACTGCATAGCTGCAGCATTCATTGACTGGCACTGAGAGCAAATATCTGTGTACTTGTAAACGTGGCAGCATCTACTGCAGCTTTTTGGGGAATAAATTAGTGGGAGGAAGAAGTAACTTCCTTGGCTGTGCAGAATAGTATTGCCTTGGTGCAGAGCTTGTACCCCTTGAGCATCTTGGACAGGATCCCTGTGCTGCAGAAGGGCAATATTAGCTGCCCAAAGAGTCAGAATGATAGAGAAATCAGCAGCTCTTCTCAGCTCATAGGCTGGGCAATGGGGAAGAGGTTTGGTCTCACACACAAGGTCTTCAGGAGGGCTGTGGCAAAGCTGGGAGTGGGCTTCCTGTTGGCAAATCACAGTGCAAGCGTTAATTGCAAAACTGTCTATTTTAGGACTGTACACAGATTTTATTTGACAAGCCAAATTCTGACAGTTCACTCTTCATCAGCAGAGTTCCTGCTCTAAATTACCAAGTGCCAATGGCACTCAAGGTAAAGCAGTGCGATAGTAACCACGGATTGTTTGAAGGTCCTGCCTCACAACGTCTATTGAAAACTGAGCATATAGGGCAAGGAGAAAAGAAAAAGCTGCATCCATAGGAATCATTTTGAGCTGACACAATGCACTGTTGTGGCTTTTTCCCTTCACAGCTTGCGTGCAGCAGTTCAGCTCGTTCTGTTTTCCCTACCAGCTGCTGTATGAACAGTGCCCCTGTCAGCAGGAAGTTACAAAGAAATGAATGAAGACTGATGATTAACGAAGAAAGAGGGTGAATATTGATCATGGAGTCAACATTTGATGGGAGCACTGATGGAATAGTGGTCCCACTGGAAGTTGTTAGGAGTTGATTTTTATGCCCCTGGGCAGTAGCTTTAAACCACGACTCATGATGGAAGAGAGGTAGCTCATAATGTTTTAAACAGGCCATGGTGGAAAACATACCTTCTCCCTCCCCTCCCCAGCTCCTCTCTTTTGTTGTGCTACAATGAGAACAGAGTTCCACCGTGTATCCTACATTTGCCCAGAGCACCCAAACTGTACAGATCAAACCCTTAAGCAGGCTCAAACAGGGACAGGACATTTCCATTTTTCCTTGCTGTTCTACCAGAAGTCTACAAAGTCGTCTGTGACAACACACTTCTATAGCGAAATAACTGAAGTATGAATTTTGGTTGTTTGCAACCTGATTCAAACCTCTTTGAAGGCAATAGGAGTCACAGCTCCACTACAGAGCAAAGCTCTCCTAACCTTGGCTGGAATTTCCTGTACCACACAAATTAATGAGCGTACTTGCAATCAATACTGCGTATGAAGTGCACAGCTGATACTCTCTTTCTTTGATATTATACAAAATCATTCATTATACCAGAGCATTCATTTTTCTGATGAAAAAAAATAACTTGCAGATGCTGCCTTCAGGCAAGCTTCATCCACTTCCCAGACCCAACCACTGATCCAAAATGGACATATCAAATACTGTTTGGATACTGCAGATTTACTGCACGCATCAACTTTAATTGGACAGTCAGAAAAGACTTGCAAAGTCACTCGAGTATGGCTGCAGCCCAAAAAAGTTAATGTGAGTTGGACGCACACCAGCATGCAGCTCTTCTAACAGTCCCATCATACAAAATAAGCTGTTACAAGTGTTTTACAATTTCTCCTGCAAGTTTTTCAGGGGGTGTTTTGGAGGGGTGGAGAAACAGCAAGGAAGGAAGAGCTGATATCAAATGCTGTAATTCTGTTGAAGCTAACAGGATACTGATGTGTCACTACGACAGTTTTCCAATGTTTCTGTGGTCCTCATTAATCTGATCAGCACTCAGAATGATGCAGAAATCACTGCACATGGGCTCCTCCATGAACCCTGCTCTACAACTTAATCTCTGCCATAGGATGTTGTGTCCTCATTTGGCCATGCAACAGCAAGTGTGTTATTTGTCCAGAGAAAGTTCTGGATTTCAAAACACAGGCAGCTTTCCTATTGCCTTTCCTATTTCCTACTTGGAGCACAATGTCAGGCAGATGACAATAGAAACCTGATAGGGTTTGCATGCATTTTTCTGGAGATTTAGGCTGCGATCTCTTGCCATTCAGCAACTATTCATCTCTCAGAATGAAGTGACTGTTCACAAGATGGTTACAGTTCCACTTATGTGTCCTACAGGAAGAAGGACAAAGCCAGAAGTGTCCCTTTAATTTCAGCAACAGTAAAGACAGAAGGGAGCCACAGCACAACTACTCACAAAGAGTCTGAGATTCAACAGAGAAAGTCTTACAAGTGCACTGAGGCCATAAAGAGCTGAACAGTAGAAATCATTTAATCCTCAGTGCTGCATTTTATCCACAACATTGGCCCTTCAACAGCCCAGAACCCTTCAGGTGCATTTCCAGAGCTGATTACTGCTGTTCCAGGCAAGTAATCTGCAGACACGCAGGTGATTTGCTGGGAAGCTGTCTGCTGCTGCTGCTCTCAGACCCTGCTCCCTTTTTTGCCTTTCAGTTTCCAGAGCATCCTCTGTGCACTAAAAAACGCTCCGTGCTTCTCCTCTTGCTTTCACAGCAGCTGCTTACAGAAAGCCAGCAGTACAAGAGGCAGCAGACACAGAGGCAGCCTTTATTCTAATACTCTTGCAAAACTGGGTGCTACCTTGCAAAGGGTACAATGCATCGCAGCTCCCCTACATAAATAACTTTTTAATGCACCTGTCATTTCAGATGTCACACCAGAGACAAGGTCAGGCTCGGAGAGAAATCAGCCTGCTCCATCCTTGACCCGTCATTCATCATGGCATTTGTCCACAGCCAAGCAGCCCAGCTGGTTAACAGGGAAAAAAACCTTATCTGAGCTCTAAAAGGGTCCCATTTCTGATAGGAAGAACTTATTAATAATACTCTCTGGAAAGCAGCGGGAGTTCTGATGGACAGCTTTGCAGGGACATTTTTCAATAGAGAAGCTTAAAATCCTATAACTATGCACCAGATCAGCAGGCTGGAGGAGATGAGAGGTTAATTTTGCAGACAGCAAATGGTGACTGTTTGTAAGTTATTAGAGAGGGAAATATGCCTTCAGTGTTATGGGGATATACGAGCCTTGCCTTCACCTTTCCCCATGTATCATGCTGCGTGTCATCATAGGCACGTTAGCACGTTGTGCAGGTCCCCTCAAATCACCGGGCAATAATTAGCATTGCCAACTGCTGGTTCTTACCTCTTTTACAGGACCCAGCTCAGTTCTTAAAACACACACCCCCTGAATTCACATTAACTTCAGGAAAAGATTCCTGGGTCCTGTGGAGTTAAGAATAAAAAGTATAAAAGCTTTAAAAATGGCAGCTTTGTTCCTAATGCAGATAACTGCAGGCTTACGACAGCCTCAGAGGCTTCTGGCATTGGTGTCAGGGTTTGTGATTTGGGGGTGTGTGAGAGCAAGGAGAGAATGAGAAAAGGGAAAAGAGAAAGCAGGGGTAGATTCACAGTAGCTTAAAGAGCACTGACTGTGTGCTCGACAGCTCACTGACCTCGTTGGAGCGCCAAATGCAGGGCACAGGAGCCACATGGATTGGGTACGGACTCAGGCTGACCTCTGAAATCTGCACTCACAGCATTTTATGAGCTGATTGTTGTTAGACCCACAGACTAAGGCAGTTCATGGGCTCAAGAACACAGAAGCAAGTTCCCACGGCCTAAAGTTTCCAAATTGCATAGTAAAGGCTCATGTATGAGCTATTAAGCCATCGCAGCTCTAGAGTTTTCCACTTAGTTCAGCTTTATTTTGTTGCAAGCTGAATTAAACTGCTATATTACATTAGCAGATGTACCCCTAAGGAGCACTGCAGACCCTACCTATGGCTCAAAGAACAACACTGGGCTGGTTGGTGTCTGCTCTATCTGCCTTCTATCAGCTCTAGCATGGCTTCTGATATGGATATAGAAACTGTATTTTGAGATACAGCACGACCATCTTTACTTAATGTCTACTTAATCTCTACCATGTCTACTTAAGACACCTGGTATGGGGATGTCACCTGAACTGGTGTTGCTCATATGCCTTCTGTTCTCCTTACTTAAACAAATTCTCACCTTGCCAATGCAGTGCAGTTATTCAGACTACGGCTGGGATTTTCAGATCCCAAACTCCTCATGGATGGTGCTGGCTGTACATACAGTCTCCTTTGAAACCCAGGGCCATGCACAAAGCCCTGCCTCACTTTCAGCAGAGCCACCCTCGCCCTCCAGCTCTTGCTATCCCCAATCTTTCCCCATTCCTCAGCTCAGCTCCCATCATCGCTCTCCCTGTGCCGACTCAGCGTCTCCCTTAGGGTGACAGCTATTTTATCACCTACAACAAGAAATGCTGAGCCTGTTGTGCAGGCAAAACATTTGCAAAGGGGCAGGGGGTACACAGAAAGCAGTAGGAAATTGATAAGGGTTGTAAAGTGGCTTTATAAAAATGCTGACAAGCCTGCTCAGGGCACAGAGCACCTGCACCTCTGCCCCCGGCAGCGCTTCCTTCAGATGCTCCTATTGTTTTCATTACTATTTGTGACTTGATCATTAATAAATTACTATTACTTTTTTTTTTTTTTTTTTTTTTTTTTTCCTGTTGGCTCCAGCCACCAAGGGAGCCAGCAGGTGCACCACTTTTACAATTAGCCCTCTGTAATGCATGGTTGGCAAGAAAAGTTGTCTGCAAGCTGCAGACTTTACCAACTGCTCGATGGCAGCATCTAGAGGACAGTGTGCAGGAAAGCACCTTCATGTGGCAGCTCACACAGCCAGAGGGGTTCAGACTCAAAATTGGGGTCCTGCTTGTGAAGGTGAGTGGTAGAGGCAGGGGAAGAATGTACACAGGCCATCTATGGGGTAATGAGATCACAGTAAGTCTTACTGAAACCATTATTTCCATCATCTAAGATACGTTCCTGGTTAGAGGCAGCAGTGCAACTCATTAAACAGGAATCTGACTGATTAAACTGTTTTGGTTTGAGGAGGGGAAGTTTAGCAGTGAAATCAGAAAGTTGCTTCTCTCCATCTGCAGATTGTGCTCACTCACAGGCAGGGCTCTGGCTTTTCAGATCAGTGCTGTTCTCTGCGTTTGTGTTGGTAAAATTATGGTTGTAACAAATTCCCTTTGTGAAAGAATATCATTCCCTCAAATACCACCATCACTGCATTGTCCTGTCCAGCAGCAGCTAAGTGGCACAGGCTGGGTGTTGTTTCAGTTCAGCCACATCAGGGATGATCAGCACAAGGAGTGTGCAGAGCTGTTGTGTAGTTTTTCCCCCCAAAAAAGACAGTGCAAAGCAGAAAGCAGAAACCATTTGGTGATACCTATACAAGGCAAATGAAAAGTGAAAAATCCATTGCAAAGTAAATGACCACAGACCACAGATCAGGCATGTAGCCAGCAATCCAGGGAAGCTGTGTATCTTTGTCTCTGAGACAGTTTTCTTCCAGTCCCAATGAACTCAGGTGTTTCACGTAGTTCTGATGGGAAAGCATGTTCCTCTCTTGGAGGAAGTCAGCTGGAACATGAAACTAATAAAGAAAGAGAAAAGAAAAAATATATATATTTAAGATGACATGCTGCTGAAAATCACCAGACTCAGAGCTTGCATTGAGCAGAGCAGGTTCCATTGATGCTGCTCTTCTGCCTTTTATAGCAGCTGTAGAGGGTGCTCCAGAGAAGAACAAAGCAGCAACCCTGTGACAATCTGCCCCTTTTACTGCTGCAGGCACAGATCCAATCTGGGGACTGATTCATGCTTTGAATCATAAGATTAGAAGTCTTCTCCAGTATTTCCTTCCATAGAAGGAAATCGAACATCTCATAAGTGGCTTCCAAACAAGCATCCAGATTCCTTGCATCCTGCTAATGTGAACTGGACGTTAAACCAGCAGCCAAACAAAAAGACTGATTTGCTTTTCTCACACTACTTAATACCAGAATCAAAATGCATAAAATCAAAAACATTTCATAAGAACGTCTTCATTTGCAGACTCAAGTCACTATGAATTGATCATAACAAATACAGGAGACATTGAAAGCTCCTCTCCTGTGGCTCTCAAGGTCCAAACCTCTAATCTTGGTCACTGCATTTTCAGGCCACTGCAACCCAACAGGCACTTCTAAAAGAGCAGGAAAAAACCTAACAGGAGAATGCTGTCATGTCAATAGCTTTTCTAGTGAGTGTAATGAATACAGACAACACAAGAGTACTTTGATAGAGGAATCCCATCTGTGTCTAACCAGTAAATCCATGCCGCGCAGTTTGCGTTCAGTGCAACCTGTTTCCTTCCTGAGAAAACAGAACACCAGGAGACTTTGAGGTAGAGAATTTAAGGCAGAACCAGTTGGTACAGCCTTATTCAGGATAAATATGAAAGCTCAAGGCAGATTCTCTTGCCCCTACTGTAATATATGCTATAAGTTAAGATCTACATGTATATCCAATCGCATTTGTGAAGGTAGGGAGGGGAAAAAAATCACCGTGTAGTTAGACACAATTAAATGAGTTACATAAAGGGCACATCTTTAAAAAAAAAAAAGTCTGAAAACTTTGAAACTGAAGTGGAATGGAATAGCAGCATGAAATGTCAGAGCTGAGTTAAATCCCAGCTTCAGAATCAGTCCTCGATCCAGCCAGAATAGGTCACCCAGCCTTCATCCTGCCAAATTTACACTGTTTGTTGAAGTATGCAACTCAAAAAGTTAGAACCAAAAGCTGTCCCTCTCCACTGCAGCTCAAACACACCATTCTCCCTACTGAAAAACTGCCAGCGTTTTCTGTTTTCTCTTGTTCCCTTCCAGATTTATTCTTTCCATGCCCAGCTGTGAGCAGGGCAGTGAGCAGGGGGTCGGGGCTGTGCAGGCTTCATGGGGCAGCCCGGGCACTAGCTCCTGTATGCCTTGTGCAGACCCCATACCATGAAGCCATTAGAATTCCTCCTGCAAGCAGCATGCTGAGTCCCTTAGCTCCTTCCTTTCACTTGACCTGAACTATAGATTCTGCTGGTTGTGAGCTCAATCACTGTCCTCCCCAGGTCTGCTATTAAACCTTGGCTCTAAGAAACCAAGAAATTAATCTCTGGTGCCCAACTTTTCGCAGCCCAGCGTGCTCTACAGCAGCTATGCACAACCTCTGATCCCCAACTGCACGGCCTCATCCATAAACAAAGGTACCTTGTGGAGACTGGTGAACCCAGCTGATCCCTCACTAATATCTCCTGGAGCAAGCAGAGCACAAAGCCTTTCAGCTTGGAAGTTTTGCATTCTCTTACTATTGGATTAAGAAATAAAACAAATTAAACAAGACCCTCACATCCCTACGGTCTTCATTTTCTACAGCACACCCATTGCAACGGGTGAAAAGCATTGCTTTTGCCAGTTACCAGACAGAGTGTTAGTGGGTGAGACAATGCCATGCATCCCTCTGCACTGCAGACCCAGCGTGGCACTGGGGCAGCACAGTGAGGAACAAAGCCACTGTGCATTTGTTAATCTGTCATTCACACTGACAGCTGTGGGTACACGCTGAGAGCCACGGGCAGGGGACAGCCACCAAACCACAGCCAGCAGCACTATCAGAGCAGAGCTGAAGCACTGGGACCTCAGGCCTGTCTGCAGTAATTTTCTTTTGCTGATAGTTACAAGGATTGCTGCAATATAAATTCCGCATGGAGTGCTGAGAAAGGAACGAGGCCCCGCTGCACCAAGCGCGGTGTTAGATAGGAAGAGATGACCATGTAAATAAATGGGGCACAAAGGAAGTATTTTTCCCAATTTTACAGGTGAGGAACCATGGCTAAAAGCCATAAATCAGTTTTATTGAGGGGATACAGGGTATTTACAGGAGAAATAAGAACTGAGCCTCAAATCCTTATCCACTGCTCAGTCCCATTTTGTTCCTTTTCTGCTTTGAGGGCCAACAAAGCCCACCAGAACCAACCTTCGCGTCTGCCCATACAGGATGAAAACTACCTGTGCTCCTCCAAACTACCCACCATTTGCATGGGCAGTTCACCTGCAATAAGCACTAACCCTGAGCACTGATGCAGGCTGCTTTGGCACAGCAAACTACTCACTGTGTGATCAATGCAGGCGAATATTTACTACCCCTTTATTTTTTTTTCCTAAGTGCAAACAATAGAAGAGCTCCCTCCATTCTGCAACGCTCTCTTCTCCATATAAGCCATTCAGCATTCACCAATGCAATATTTTGTCATTTCAATAATCACCAGTTTATCTTTCCCCATTTTCATGGTTTCTCTGGAGACCTCTCCCCTCTCACCAGGCATTAAAGCACAAGCGGTAGATTTGGTATTTGCCACAAGTAAGGAAACAAAAGCCTTCACGATGGGAGAGAAAGAAAGCATTGGGAACCCTGCTGGGACAGCTCCACTCCCATGTGCTTCTTTCCCCTCCAAGTTTCTGCCTCCCCTCTTGCTCTGAACCAACTGCTTATATGGCAGTGCTCTGACCCGAGGGTGCAGTGGCAGAAACAATAACCCAAGTTATACTTTTTTTCAAGTCAAACATCAATTGTGCTTACAAGGCAAAAATCATCAGTTCCTTTTCCTTCTGCCTTTATACTCAGAAATTCCAGACAGAGAACTCACTGCCTTCCCTTGTCACCCCTGTACTGCACAGCGGTACTTCTTGCAGTGGGGCTGCAGGTCTCCAGCAAAGACTGAATTCCAGCAATGAGATGCCAGCCTCAAAGGGCAGTTGCAAACCCAGAAGGGAAAAGAGACATGAGATCACCAGCAGAACTACTTGTGCAGTGCTGTGGTTTCACCATCTAAAGAGCAGCCCCTCAGTAAACTCATTCCTTTTGAGGTCTTTGTCCTACGAGTCTCCCTCCTTGTAGCTCCCAGCCAAAAGCGCATGGAGCCATGACTGTCTCCATTGCAGAACCACTGTCCGCAATATTCCCACTCAATAATCTTTGTCGCAGACTTGAGACTATTTTTGGAAGCTTTAAAAATATCTAAGGGGCACCTTTTTATTCAGACACAGCATCTTTTTATGTTTAATAGGGATTTGAAGAAGAAGAAAAAAAAAATCTGCTTAGCATCAACATGCCTTTCTATTAAAAATAAAACAGCTGAGTAAGCAAGATGACTTGGACAGGAGAAAATTCTATTTATAGAAATGTTTACTATGGTTATCACAGGGCGATAGGGATGACTGTGAACCACAGGCTCTGCTGACAAGTGGTGATGAACCAGTCACAGGAGGAGGCCACACAACAGAGGAGGACTCAACAGCTTCCTAGGTCACACATAGATAGGGACATTGGTGTGTGTCCTGGAGCACGATAACGATGAGCCCTGAAGGAACCCAAGGAGGTTGTGGCAATCAAGGCCAGGCTGGATGTGGCTCTGGGCAGCCTGGTCTGGTGCTTGGCGACCCTGCACATAGCAGGGGGGTTAAAACTAGATGAGCATTTTGGGCCTTTTCAACCCCAGCCCATTCTGTGATTCTGTGAACACACTCAGAATCACCACATGCTCTTCTCCAAATTCAGAAAGCTCAGGAGCTGCAAGAAGGAGTATGAATTCCTGAATAATACTGCCTCTCTCTTGTATTTTAAGCAGCCAACTAACAGAAAACTATTTGTGCTGCTTTACCTGCAGGTATGGCTATGGCAGGGAAGGACAACTGAGGAGCTCTGCAAGGAACTCACTTTCTTGGGAGCATCCACTGTTCCTGTGCAGCAGACTAAGCCTTCTCCATTCTGCATCCAAAATTAGGGATGTCAGAGGAGAACTGAGTCAGATCAGTTGGATTCTCTTCCAGGCCCTGCCACCAGCTCACTATGTGACCTTGCACAAGTCACTTCATCTGTTTGTGCTGAAAGCGTCTCATCTGCAAAACTATATTTACCTTTGTTAGAAAATGCACTCATTTATAGACATAGAACGATGAACATGAGCCAAATACTGCTGCCATCTTGCTCCTCCTGGCTCTCCATCTTTTTTTGACTGCATCATTAGGTGGTTTTCCCACCCTTAATAATCAGGGCTGCTTTTAATGGCCTGAGTGTTTTTTCTCCAGGTGTTTTTTTTTTATGGCATCTATATAAGACAATCCAAGGAAACTACAGAATCATCTCTCCAAATTTCTCATCATGTCATTCTGCCAAAAACAACAGAAATATTTGCAAGCAGGTTGGATTCAGAGCCTTCCAGAAAGGTCCCTGTGTCTCACCTGCACCACCACGTCCCTCCTCTGCTGCTCAGGAGTTCTTACACGCAGCCACATTGCTCTCCATGGAGTTCTTGAAATGGTCCTCCTATATTTCTCTGAAAAATGACCATTCCCTTAAAATACGGCACCTCCTCTCATGGCACACTGCGATGTGACTCAACAGCACCAGAGTCGCAACTCATATTTCCACAGGGTGCCAGCATCTCAGCATCAAAGTGCTGCTGGCTCTGGACTATCATCTGCGCCGTAATTAAATTGAATCCACTCCTTGGCTTGGCTTTATCCCTGAACAATACCAGCGTTTGAGTAATACATTCTCAGGGCACTAATACATCACCTGGGCGATCCCTGTCCATGATGTATTGGCGCAATACATCAGACTGCACTCCCGCTATAAGGATCTATGGGCATCATACATCAAGGTGAGGCTGAGTAGTGATGTATGGCTCAGAAGATGGTACCGTGCAGCAGTGGACCAGGCCAGGACCAAGAGGATAAAGGTTGGCATGGCCGTTAGCCGATTTCCCTGTGTTATAATGCTGGCACTGACCCAGTATCTAACTTTAGCCCCTTATTTATTTATCCCAAAGCAACCTACCATTGGAAGCGCCTATCCTCGGACGCATCATTCTCACAGAGGTCTCAGGGGACTGCTGGTACACAATTAGCAGGAGTGTATTCTCAGCTTGATGTGGGGGGTTTTTAGCCCATTAACACTAATGGCAGCTGCAGCACCAGAGCTCCGTATATCACAGAAGACACGGACACATGCACACACTTAGCTCTGTGCAAATCTCACCCATTCAAGAGGCACCTGAAGATTATTGGGAATAAAATAACCACAGAAAATTGATGGAAGCAACCACTTCATTGTTTTCCAATAATTACTTTCAAATATATAAAAATTAAACATTTAAAACGTAGAAACACAAACCCACCCCAGCACACGGAGGCAAAGCCTTGGCCAGCCTGTAGGACATGAGGGGCATTGCAGAGCTCATAGCAAAGCATTGCTGGAATGCCTGAAGGCATTATCAGCTGGGGGAATGCTGCTTTAACCCACTGAGGCAGGAAGGAGGCAAAGAAGCATTTGCTGACAAAGTCCTTCCCTTCACCCCTCATTTTACAAACAGCAAAATAAAATTAAAGTATAGAGCAATATAAGCCTCAGTGGAGACAGTTGGAGATGTTTGCTCAGGAGAAAAATGGCAGAGAATAACCCTAAATGAGCCCCAAACACAGCTCTTAGTAAGAACCCAAGGGAGATGCCCTTGCCATGGCTATATGCCATGCATCACTGGAGCCTGCACCTGGGCACAGTCTTCCAGTGCTTTGGACAGCAATGTCCTGGGGAGCAAAGGTGGCTAAAACCAATCTCTGTGCTCCATACAGAGTCACTCGAGGTCTCACATAAAGCAGACTTATTGCCCCCATGAAAGAAATAATAGATCTAATAAAATACTTATATCCCGGCCAACATCTCTGCCCAGCCTGGTGAGCCCCCAGGGGTAGCGAGTGGACAAAGCCAACTTACAATGTGTCCTCCTATCCCTCCAGCCCTGCAGCATGCAACTGCTGCCCCCAGAGACCACCACAAGGAGACCATCCTCACAACACACAGACGTGAGGCTGTCATGGCCAGGGCTGATGCAATTTGGGCACATCCCTCCCCTGCCCTGTCACCCAGCTGCCTGGTTGGCAGCACGTGAACCCATGCTTTGTATCTGCACGAAGAGTTCAAGGCTGGCAGTCCTTAATAATATAAGCACAGCTGCTTCCCTCCACAACTCCCCTCAAATCAAGCAGCCAAGATAGCTTTCTGAATGAACGAGCTATCTTAAGGCACTGAGTGAAATAATTTCTCAGATGCTCAATCTAGTTTTTGAAACAATCTGGAAACGACATTCTCATTAATTATACACCACGTATCTGGAAAATGACAGCGCTACTGAGCTGACAGTGACAAGGAATCAGAAAATAGCTTGTGCAGGTGGAACAAGTCATGGACAAACCTTCGTGTCTATATGGAGGGGATGGACAGAGCTGTGAGGGGCAGCACTGCAGGTGCCTAGAGACCATTTGTGCAGCAGAGCCACAGTGAGCAGTGGGTGATTTCACCCTCCTGGCACTCACAGAGGGAACTTCAAGCAGTGTTTCCCCTTTAAAAACCAAGACAAGCTCAGCCTGGACAATCATTCATATTTGCTTACTCCTTGAGCTTTGGTGCAGTGATTGCTTGCTGGGCTGGGAGCCTCCCAGCCATGTCATAGACCAAGAGGAAAGTCAGAGGTCTTCCCTGGGCTGAGTCCTGAGCAAGTCAACGGGAAGTAAATATAAACCATAAGCACTGAAGTAAGTGAAAATAAACTGTTTGGTGCATGCTTATACAACGACAGAAGTCTTTGCAAATTCATAAAATGGAGAACATGAAAAGCAGCAAATCCTTTTTAAAACAGGAAGGAAGTCAGGTAGGTGAGCAGGAAAAACAGCCCAGTAGTTAATGTGCTAATGTAGGACCTGGAAACCTGAGTTTACAGGCCTGCAGTGGGCCCATAAACTTCTACATGCTATCACTGAAACTGGAGAACCACACTCCATTACCCCCAAAACTCAGGAACTGCTTATAAGAACTTCAGGAATTGGGTTAAATCTCACCAAAAAGGGAAAACATGCCTGTTCGACGGAAGCCAACAGCAGAAGGCAGGAAAGCTCACATCACTTGAAACCACAGCTCGCAAGGAACCCAAACTGCCCAGGAGAACTGAGCCCACAGCTCCATGCAAGGCAACTGATCCCCTTCTCAGTGCACAAGAAAACAATACTCTGACCTTTAAGTAACAATTTTAGTTGTATCAAAAAACTGAAGTGACTTGAGAGCCATTTCTCTTGCTCCCTGGAATCATTTACAAGGGGATTTTTGCACCCAGGCAGAGCATGCAGGCAGGGGGCTGCACCCAGGAGCAGTCCATGCAGCCAGAGTTTGTCTTGGCAGGGAGCTGCTGGCTTCCTTTGCATACAGGGAGCAACCCGGTTCTGCTCAAGAACTGCCTGGTTTAGGAACACGCACCTCAGCAGGTTGGAGCCCTGCAGACAGGCTGCTTTCGTGAGAGAGGGCGTGAAAACAGATCAAAGTCTCAGAAGAAGTTTATTTTAAAGTATTTCCTACAGCCTGATCAGATTATGTTTTTAAAAGTTCAATTATCTTCTGATAAACTCAGCGGCCAAATTAGGAAACTAAATACAATTATTAAAGCATAAGAGAATAATTTCAGATCTGCTACAAGTGCCAATTCAAACTTAACAAGCCCACAGATCCTGGCAAGTAACTCCACACAAATCACTCAGCTTCATTTCAAACTAGAAGACCAGATGAATGCCTGGGATATGACTTACATTGATTCTCATGTTTTTAATCAAAACTTACACAGTCCTTTTAGCTGGCCAAACCCAGAACCAAGATTTTGTAGAAAGGTATTCAATTTCTCTATGGAATTGGGGGATTTGAGCAACCCTGTGCTGAGCTATCAAAGCAGTGCACAGAACTTACCTCCGGCGTGCAATGCAAAGCCTGAAAACTTGGAATAAATATTTCACATAGTGCAGCATTTTGCAGAGCAATCTTTAATCCAGATGCTATCCCAGCAGCTGGGCTGATCTCCTCAACAACTTCAGTACAGTTCTGTTGTGGTCTTTTTTTCCTGAAGAGAACTTCTAAACTCACATCTCGTTGGCCAGTAATTCTGAATTCCCATTCACCAAGTGACCAGCAATGCACCCTGCCATTATACCATATAGCCACGCTCACTTGGGAGCATGGCAGCTGATGTCCCACAGCACACACACATTCATCAGAAGGGAGATGCCCACAGCTGAGGTTATCAAGAGTGGAAACTTCAGTATGCAACAGTGCTGCAGGTGAAGTTTCATCAGACACATTTAACCTTACATATTGTTGCATTTTCTCTCTTCCTGTAGGCAGCGTGGGCTCCTGGACATCACACATCAGTGGCACTAATGAGGAGAAGTGCTGACCACCAGTCAAGAGAAAACGATACCTAACACACCATCTCAGTCTGTAGATTACTGATACCATCATGTTTAAAGGGCAAAGGCCAAAAAGCACGAGCACAGGACCCTTGCCTTTAATAGGGTTGCCATATATACCCAAAACAAAACATACTTTTAAGCTGCCTGCATTTATAAACTCTTGAGGCCCATATTTGAAGGAAAGGGAAAACCTTCCATGCTGACAACTCCTCCCAGCAAGTTACAGAAAGGAGGTATTTAGGGGAGAACATGAATTCCAGCCCCTGATGGAAAAACACACTCCTCTTGCAGCGATTTCTGTTGTTGTATTTTTGTATGGGGGTTAAAAAAGGTTTGATTTTGCAGTTTAGCATGTTGAGGCCTCTCAGTGCTCGCTGTCGGAGGGTGCCGATTACCCAGCTTCATTCATCAAAGTGTCACTTTTCTGACAGCCATTAATAAATATACTGCCAGAGCCCCTCACACCTGGCAGCCATGGCACACTGCAACGCACCGCTAACCTAATTTGCTAATTGCTGCTTTCCCCATTAATTTTAGTCCTGTCTTGTTTGGTGTTGACATGGAGGGAAAAAGAAAGAAGAGTGGGGAAAAAGAAGCAGGCAAGAAAGTAAGCTTTGGGAGTTTTCTGATTATTTCTTCACTTGTTCTTCCCCCTCCATCACCATTTACTTGGGGGTATCAGCTTCCTTTTTATCCTTGCCCTTTCTGAGAGGGCTGGCAGCAATGGCAATTTGGGCACTGTGGTGTGAGGGCTTAACAAGCTGCACACCATGTGTTACCCACATACAAGCCCAGACTCTGGCACTGTGTTTCTCTCAGCCCCCCACCCTGAGCTCCCAGCCTATGGCTGCACAACAGTGGGGCTTGGGGTGCTCTGTCCCCCAGACATCATCGGTCTCAGCACTTCACACCTGCCAAAATCCCTACTCTGTTAATTAAATTCCCATCCACTCTCAAGCGAACATCACTCAGTTCCATTAATCATATGATTTTTCTGATAAATATCCTCTTTAAGGCCCAGGTACAGACCAAGTCCTTTGTGACTAAGCTGGACTGAAACGCAGGTCTCCAGCCGAGGTCAATTTAGACAAGGAGTACCAGACCCATCAAGCCTTCAGGCAGTGATGAATTATTGTTGCAGCGCTAGTAAAAGTCTCCCTGCAGGACACTCACCAAGCTGTTGTACTTGGACCACACATTGGGGTCCATATGCTCCAAAGCTTTTCCTTGCCTGATTAGGTCTAGTGATGGCTGCCCGCACCCACTGCTCCAGCTCTGCCTCCCCTTCTCAGGAACAGTGCTCAATCACTGGGGGCACAGAGGCTCCCTGGGCTCTGCACAGCCATCACTTGGCCACAAAGCTTGGTTAAGGACACAGACACCTGTGTTCTGCAGAGCTTTCCAGATCATTAATTCTTTTCTCCAATTAATGCAAGAAAAGGGTGCACTTACCCCACAGGTAAGGCCTGTGTGCATGCTCCTGTCCCCTCAGCCAGGCAGCTTGGGTCCATCTTTCTTGGTAAACAGAGCTTCCCACTGCCAAGACACTCAGACCACAACCACACAACATGAGGAATGGTCCTCTCAGTCTGGGACAGCATCCACTGCCAACCTGTGCCAAATACAAGAATTTTGGATGCTTCCTTAGCATTGGGAGGAAAGGAATGAAGGTGGCCAAGTTCCACCTTAAGTGGGTGATTGCAGTCTGCTAAACCCACAACAAATAACCGAGTCTCAAACACAATCCAAACACAGGGCATGTTTTAAAATTGCTTGCAACGAGACACTAGTAGATATGAGCATGAGAGGTTTTGCTGCTTCTGAGCAGACTTTGGTGCAAAACACATGTTTTTCCCTAAAAGAAGCAGAAGGTTTAAACAGTTTTAAATTGGATAATACTACAAGAAGGCTCAGACTGTTTTGAAATGATGAGCTGGTAAGAAAACCCTTCTTTGAATCAGGATTATTACAATGATATTAGAGGATTAGCACAGGTCTGGGAGCAGGATTCAAGCAAACCTGCCAATTCTGGACATTGGACATTTTGACTGCCTTTGAACCCTTTAGCTATTCTGACAGTTAAAACTGTGCTGCCATGGCACAGCCCTGCTCCCAGCACTTACACCCACAGCTCTCCCTAAGCCACAGGTGAGATCTGTTTGTATTTCCTTTAGCACAGAAGGGCCAGGCTGGCACACACTCACCTTTATGGCTCGTTGCTACTCTGCCAGGAGCAGGACCCACAGGCCAAGCCTTCCAGGAGCCTTATAAGTCAAACACACTGTCCTGTTCCAAGTGGAGTTAAACAGGCCCAGTAAAAAGTAACAGCACTTCAGCTTTTAGCCAAAAGCCTCCATTCACGGCCCTTTAAAGTTAAATTTACTGCCTCCATTTAGCAACATCCCTGTGAAACTCCCTCCTGGTTCAGAACAAAACCTCTGTGCAGTTCAGCTGCGCTGTGGCAAACAAAACATTTCATCCTAGGGATCCAGCCATGCATCTGTCTGCCTTTATTCAGATCTCTGTGTCTCTTTATTCCCTTCGGTTTTCAACAGCTCCAAGCAACCAGATAGCACAGCTCGTCCTGCTCCCCACTGCTCACCTTTCTGCTATGGCTGAAGAGCTGATCACAAGGAGGAAAGCCACCAACATGTCTTTTTCCCCTGTGACAGAAGTGGATGCAGCTTTATTGAGCTTCTTGGGCTGCGTCTTCCACCACAGGCAGATCAAGAAAAACTACACAGGGCAGAGAATGAGTAAAATGATCAATGCTCTGCCCTGGAGTATGATAACTCCCATTTTTCAGGAGTCAAGGTTAGCTCAGGGCTTTAGCTGCTCTGCAGGATCAGCCCTGCCCTTTGAAGAACCAATTCATTCCCTTGCACGAGGCTCACTGTGCCCTGACCCATCACACCACTGCATGTGCCACATGCTTTCTGCACACACACAGCCTTCGTGCTGAAGCCAAAAAGCAAGAAAGCAAGAAAAAAGTTTAGAGCATTTCCTAACAAAAGAGAAAATAAGGGAAAACATTCTGTTGAAAAATACCAGGTCAAATGGAGAAGGGAGTCCTTTCATCTTCCATGCTCTGGGTTGGTTTTATTACACTGCGAAGCCATTTTACTGAATTAGTATCGTAATCATGGCAGGATAATGGGGGTATGGAGCACTGCAGCACAAGCCAGATCCCTCAGCTGGTACAAACCAGCATGGCTCCATTAACTTCAGTGGAGCCAATTTATATCAGCTGAGGATCTGCCCTTTAGTTTTTACTACAGGAAAGCCAGACTACAAATGGGAGAAACCTATATTAAAAACAAATATCTTCAATCACAGCAGGAAGAATGTAGAAAATATTGGCTGAGTCAACTTTTATAGCAATGTTTTCTTTCTCTCCCAAGTGCTCAATTTTGAACACTCCCCTATAAAATTTTCCAAGCCTGGAGCAACTTTCCTCTTTCCTTTGGTTAAAGCCCACCTCACCTGATGGAGGCAACAAGGCTCTGGAGATGCTCAAGTCCTTTCCAGAGCAAAGTAGGGCTTAGGGAACTGGTAGCATCCCTGCACTGAGCCATCTCAGAGCTCCAGCCTGCCAGCAGGGCAGTTGTGAAAATGGAGATTGGGCCACAAACATCTGCTCTTCTTGGGAAGCGTGACCCCTTCCCACAAGGAGAAGGTTACTCCAACAGCCCCCTTTAGGAATGCCACTGGGTCCCTCAAATGAAAGCGCACAGAAGAGCTCAGGGCCCCTCAGCAGCCTTGCAGCAAGCACCTTTTGTTCAAAGCCCAGAGCTGTTAATTAAAGGATGGTGATTAATGATTAAACTCCACGTGGTTCCCATCTCAGGCTTAAAAAGTCCTCAGGATGCTGACTTTGCTGCAGGTTTCATTGTGAAGTTCTGGGATGTGAGGGGCTATTTATAGAGAAGTCCATCAGAGCACTGAAAGGAGGTGCTCCTTCCGCATAATTAAGAAGAAAAAGAAAAAAAAATACAATTTCCAAAAAGCATAAAGGTCAAATATTTAGATGAGGTAAATAAGCGATCTGCCTGTATGAGCTGCAGCCAGAAACAAGAGACTATTTCTGTGTGTGCTTTCCCCAGCTGGGCACGTTCAGTTCTTGGACTCGGGTTTCTACAGGCAAATATTCTCCTCTCCCAGGGAGTTCAGAATTCATTGTCCATAAAGATCATGGATCCTCATGCCATATTGCATTCATGAATAACGAATACAAAGGATTTCTACATGCAGGATCTGATGCGTGGATAAGGGCAGCATTTATCCATCCTGCTCACACCCTGGCCTCTCTGCACCCAGCTCAGCCTGAGTGGCACAGGCTGTGGAAATGAAAGCTGGAGATCTCTGAGTTCTACATTGTTGTGGATTAATGTTTTTGGAAGCTTTGAAAACTGACTGAAGTTTAAATTATTTTAAGACACTGGTAATATAAATAATCTGGGTTCCTAGCTTTTGGTCCTTGCTGACCCATGACAGGCCAGGTTTCTTTCCTGATTATAAACTCTTTCTCTGACCGCATTCTATTAAAGAAGGTTGGTTTTTCCTATGAACGTTTGGAACAAACCTCTCTTCTTACAGAAATGTATATACTAGAACTCTTCCCAAAACTAATAGCTCCTCATGGCACTGAATAGCTGAGTACCATACCAAGTCATACAAATGTTTTCACAGCTCCTCGTTTGCTTCAGCTCAGCAACCCACAAAATCTAGGAAATGATGGTTGGAAGGGCCCTCTGATCCCACCTGCTGCTCCATACTGTTGCCAGCATTAGGCTATGGTTTTAGTTCCATAAATAAGATGGGCCGCTTTGTCCTGTGCTATACCCATTCAGTTATTTCTTAACCAAAGGCAGCTGTGCTGCTCAAGCATGATTTGCCCTTCATAAACCCATGCTGATTTTTCAGATTCTCACCTTGTTACTTCAAACCCACGGGTCTGAAATTCACCTTTGGGTGGATTCTCTCGGACCCATACATTCAAATACATCTGACTTCTCTGACAAGCCCCTGAACGCCCATTCCTCCACTTTTGGCTGCCCTTTTCCTTCCCATGATGGTTTTGACAAGAACTTCATGTACGTTTTCTTTGGTTTCACAACAAATGCATCAACAATAAACCTCTGCTGAAACACCGTATTTTCAAAACACAAGCTGAAACAAATCAATTTTGTTTCAACAAATCTCCTCACATAAATACTGCCCAGTCTGAGCCCCACTGCCACCATTTTACATCTTCCAGTCTTCCCGTGGTGCAAAAATGTTTAATTGTGGTTTGGGGTTTTATCTCTCTCCAGCCTTCAATTGTACTTATGGGATGCATGTTAGACGTATTTACATTGAAAACTTAGATAGGAGATCTCAGAGCTTAGTTATGCCCTGTCACAGTGCTGTATATCCTAGATAGCTTGCATAGGTTTCAAGAGATTGCAGATTATTTTTATCCCCTTTTGTCCTCAGTAGTTAGCAAAAAATTTGGGAACTTGCAAGTTTTCCTCTTGTGTAAGGGGAAAAGGACAAACAGCGGAGTCAATGAGCAGATCCTGTCTGTTCACAAAGGACACTGAATGTCCCTTGTTCCCTTCCATGGCATTAAATATGAGAAGAGATTGCTGTGCAGAATTGCCCACACTGTGGCTCTTCTGATCAACACTCAGATCCAAATCCTCCCTCTAGTTTTTCTGACAAAACTATATTCGCAGTATATTTTGCAATGCTATCACTTTCCAATTTCATGGTCTTTCTACAAATATAGTTTATAAACCAGTCCGTAGCTTTTCCATGTATTCCACATGCGCCTGTTTCATATGCAGAAATATTTTGGGGTTTTGGCTGGTGGCTGCTATCATTTGAGCTATGTGGTTTCAAAAATGTCTTCTTACAACTATCCTAGTAAAGGAGTGGCACTTCTGCTTAGTCCATAATGTTACATGACTGGAATTCATTATATGGTTTTCTCTGCTTTGCTTTAGCTTGTGAAAGAATGCATTTGCAACACAGTGCCCCAGGCAGTTCATCAGCACCAGGGCTCAATCCCAGCATGACAGACATTACAGAGTCATGGAATATTCAGAGATTATATTCAGGTTACCGACACTGTGTGTATATCCTTATCCATCCTAGTGATGGTTCTCCTGGCTCCATGATTAAGATAAAAACTGCTTCCAGGGAAAAGAAAGAAAGGAAAAGGAATGGAAGATGCCTTTCGTGGTTAATTAATGCAAGCCTTGAACGAAGTACAACGAATAGGTCCGTTCCAGAATGGGAATAATTAGCCCTTTAATTAAACTTATCTTGCTGCTAGACAAGAGCAATGCTCAGCAACACCTGGCCTGGAATGTTCCCGTCTCTGCAGGCAGCAGATGGAGCACACAGACATGATCCACCTCCCTCCTACCAGGGACACGGTTGCCTGTGCCAGCAATTAAGGTTTGGGACAATGTCTGAATTATTGTGAACTCTGCCAGATATTTCCTAGTCCGATTTGTTCTCGGTAGGTAAAGCAGGACTTTTCTTGCTGCTGACAGTCCCCTCTTCCTTACCTTCCTCTCTGCCATTCTGAGACATGCTCCCCTTTTCATCCTTGGCAATGCAGAAATGAACTCAGATTTTGCAGCGACTTGCATGCAAGTATTTCTCAAAGATCTCAGCGGGGCTTTGCTGGAACAAACTCATCCAGATGGCAGCAAGTGCAGTCCTGAAGGTGTTAACCTCCAAGATAACTGCTTCTTGGACCCTTTGGTACACTGATGGGGAAATCAATGAGATGTCAGGCCTTGGGGGATCCTTTTCACATCCCTCCTGAAATCATTACAATTAATGACAGAAATGGGGCAGCTAAAAGCCCATCTGATTCTGTGACCTTCCTCCAACCAGCAGCCAGCCTGGGAAAAACAAAAAGTAGGAGCAAGTCAAGCAGCCTTAGCAAGATACGTAACAACATATTCAGTATCTAGTGATAACATTATTCCCATGTATCAGGATACCGGAACCCAGGCAAACTTCCATCTCCCATTACTGCATGGCAAACAGCTCCTTAATGTAACCATATGTCATATGAAAAAGTATCATCTTTTGTTTATATTAAATTTGCAACCTGATAAATCATTATGATGTCTTTCATTTTCTCTTGTGAGAAACGCAATGATCAGGTTCTCCCTACGTGTTTCCTCCTGGCAGCTCAGGCTTTTATTCACTTCTATCACAGCAGAGATTCCTTTTCCAAGCTGAAGAATCCAAAGTTCGCATCTCCATAGAGTGTGACTAATTATTTTGTATTTTTACATCACCTTTGTTCCCCTTTGCTCTACCTTTCCGATTCCCAGCATGTATTTGAGATAAGAGGACAAAAACTTCACTGTCTATTCAAACTGTATACACACCAAAGGGCAAAACCAATGCATGTTTCACTCCCTAAAACATTCAACTCGGAAAGGCTTCCTGGTTGGTTTGCAGCGAAAATGTGCATGAATTTTCCACCCAACAGATTCAGTTTTAATGAGTAATGTTCTTTATCCGAGCATTTAAGAACTAAATAAAAGATTCATCCAGCGCTCTTAGTGTAATTATTTTGCCTATCCCACATATCTACATTAAGATTAAATGGCACAAGGAAAGCAGTTTCTGCCATAGCACCATCAGCACAAAGGGGACTGTTAAACGTCCTGAAAAGCCAAAAGTTACTGCCTTTAAAATCTGGATTGCAAAACCAATGAGAAGAAAAAAATTTCTGTAAGGATAAGGATAGAAACACTGGGAAATGTAAGGCTCACACTGAGGCATTAGAGTTGGTTGAATAATAATAAAACTAGACTCATTAATATGTTCACAAATAAGCATGCCAGATTTCTGGGGTGACATTAATCATGGCTCGCAATTATTCACTTGAAAAATCAGCATGAGAAAATGAAACATGATGTTTCATCCATTTTAGTACGCTTTCATTCTGTGAAAATTCACACCAGAATTTAGTAACTATTATTCTCTTGTTAGGAAAGTGATGTATTAGGCGGCACGAACTCACGGGATGTAACGCGATAGGCCTCCCCGTGCTCGGTAATGTATATGTATGAGGCTGAAATTGGAGCCCTATATAAGGGTCTCACACGGTTCATTAAACGCCATTTTACAGCTCACCATATTGGTGTGATCAGCGTGTAACTTGGTCATGGGGCCGTCAGATGCACATTCTCAATGATGGACGTAGTTCTTTAGGTTACCTTACACAAGGCAACAATTGGTGCCCCGTGTGAGGACGTCCTGAGAGTGAGTGTGCGACGGCTAACCGCGAGACGGACGCGAATCCTACGGTTAGATCCCGTGGAAGCGCCGGAGGGGCGATATATTGACTGCAGCTACTGATTATCCTGCGGTAAGACCGTGGAAGACCGTGGGACTTTGGGCCCGGGTATATATACAAAGGGTGCGAGGACGTACGGTGTCGAGCACCAGAAAAAACATGGATTCCGTCACAAAGGTACTATTACGGGTTTGTAAAACCCACTGCGGTAGGAATGCTCCTTCTAAGAAGGAGATTGTTGCCGTTATTACTTTTTTGCAGGAAGCGGAGCTTTCACCCTCCCCTTGTAATTTGCTCGATTCGGAGCGGTGGGAATCTTTCACCGCTGCCCTGCTCCTAAGAGCAACAAACGATTATAAGGCGGAGGAGTTAAAAACCTGGGTTTTGGTCCTGGGTGCGCTTAAAGCGGCTAAGGAGGAGAAAAAGATCCAGGCAGTCGCGAATGGGGTTTTTGGGGTGGGTTCCGGGACGTCTGGGGTCCCGGAGGGTGCGGAGGAACCGCTCCCTTGCGGCGACTCCGTACCCAAGATGGCGCCGACCACGCCGGCCGTTTTCACAATGGCCATGGCGGCGCCCGAAACAACTCCGGAAGGGATGGCGGAAGTTGCCTCATCTGGGGAGGCGCCGCCATATTATCCCCGCCTATACCCCTGTTTGCAGAGCTTTCGTTCACCTGAGGGGGGTGGGTCCTGTCCGAGGGAGGGAGAGTCATGGGGGGAGGCGCGCCGTGGAGGCGTTAAGCCACCCCTAGACCCGTCCCCGGAGGAGGGACCTCATTCCCCGAAAGGGGAGGAACGAAAGGTACTGCCTGCCCCTACCCCTTTGGTTTCGCCTCCCGAGGAGGGGGAGGAGAAAGGGGAGGAACAAAAGGTACTGTCTGCCTTCACCCCGTCGGTTTCGTCTCCCGCGAAGGGGGAGGAGAAAGGGGAGGAACGGAAGGAATTGCCTGTCCCCACCCAGTCGGTCGTGGTTCCCCGGAGGAGGGGGGAGAAGTGGGAGGAGCGAGAGATATCGCGTAAGCCCACTGATTGGACTGACATTTGCGATACAATGCGAGAGGTGGGGCTCAAGGAGCGGGACTGGGCGGTGTTCCCAATTGTAGTCAAACAGGAGGGACCGGTTTGGGTACCTTTGGAAGCAAAAGCAGTTGCTCGGTTTATAGAGGCGATTGACAAAAAGGGATTGAGATCCCCGATGACAATGAGTGCCTTTGAGGCTCTCGTAGCCCCAGGTCCCCTACTCCCATATGATATTGAAAGCCTTATGAGAGTAGCCCTCGAACCAGTACAGTTTACTGTGTGGAAGGAGGAGTGGATAATACAACTCAAAGCTGTTTTAGGACAGGCTGCGCGCGATCCACAGCATCCAGCAAATGGGAAGGAGGGAGATCCAAAAACTGATTTAATGAGGCTTTCAGGTTCATCTGCGGATTTGGCTGGATCTGCAGAGAGGCAGCTTAGGGACCTCCGCCCAGGAGAGCTGCTTGCCACCACGGGGGCGGCTACCTCTGCTTTTATACACTTTATAAGAAAAGCAGAGCCTGTAGCCCCGTGGTCAGAGATTATGCAGGGTCCCTCAGAGTCATTCTCTGAGTTTGCCAATCAATTGATACGGGCAGTAGAAGGATCGGAACTGCCTAAGGAAGCGCTGACTTCTGTTATAAAGGATTGTTTTCAGGCATGGTTGATGGGAACCCGCCAGCCGCAACCGCAAAGTGACTCTTCAGAAAAAGGAAAAAGAACAGATAAAGAACTGCTGCTAGTACCAACGAGAAGGACATCTGTTGTATCACTTGCTGTGTGTCTTTGTGTAATTGCATTCATTACCGGGGGAGAGGGTACTCACTTAACATCACAACCAGAAAATATTTGGGTTACATGGTCTAATCGAACTGGGCAGAAAGATTTCTGCCTTAGCCTGCAGTCAGCCACATCACCGTTTAGAACATGCCTTATAGGTGTACCCAGGTGGGACCCAAAGGAGTTTAACGGATATGTGCATAAGAACAACTGCAAGAGAGATGCAGTGGACAAAGTTTTCTTTATGAAAGCATTTGAGTCTAAATTCACTGACTGGGCCAGAATGTCTGCATGTTTTATTAGATCCTTGAACACCTCCTTGCCCTGGGATCCACCAGAGTTGCAGCTTCTTGGATCCCAATCGGTTGGTAACGTAACATGGAATAAGAACTCTCAAAAGTGGGAACGCCCGGTTAGATGTTTGTATTTTTCGGGTTTTAGGACACCGGGTCAACTGTCCAATCGCAGGGTATGGGAAGGCCTACTCGGGAATGGGGCACCATTCTCAGGAACAACTGGGTCGGAACCCTTTACTTTACTTAACCCCATTCAATTTGACATATATAGCTTGTCAGGGGCATATTGTGGTTTCTCAGCTGAAAGGGTGGAGGGATTCTCCCATCCCTGCTCCGGGGATGGCTCCAAGAATGGATTTGCAGACCAATGCATAAAGCAGGGTGGGAGGTGGCTCTCTTACAATCAGAAGTATGTGGTACGTCATCCTAACGGGTCCACCTATAATCTCTCATGCTACTGGGGCCCTGACGATCTGGCATGTTCTGGTTGTTGTTCTCGAAAAGAACCTTTAGCTGGGGAAGGAATAAACTGCAATGGTACAGCCAAGGCCCTTCCTAAGGACATATTTTTGATATGTGGGGATAGAGCTTGGCAAGGGATACCAAAGAATCCAGTTGGGGGGCCGTGTTATTTGGGAAAGCTGACCTTGTTGGCTCCCAATCACACTGCAATGATAAGTGTTATGAAAAAGATCGATCGAGCTCGACGCCAGAAAAGGTCAATAAAAACATTGGACCAGGATTGTAGTGATGAGGTTCAGCTGTGGGGTCCCACAGCTAGAATCTTTGCATCCGTCTTAGCTCCGGGAGTAGCTTCAGCCCAGGCCCTAAGAGAAATTGAGAGATTGGCATGCTGGTCCGTGAAGCAAGCTAATGTCACCACAGCAGTCCTGTCGGAACTCCTGATGGACGTTAACAACATCAGACACGCTGTTCTTCAAAATAGAGCTGCAATTGACTTTCTGCTGCTTGCTCAAGGGCACGGGTGCAAGGACTTTGAAGGGATGTGTTGTTTCAATCTGAGCGACCACAGCGATTCGATACATAGGAAGTTGGAATGGATGCAAGAACACACGAAGAAGATCGCAATAGATGATGCATTCGGAAGCTGGTTGGAGGGACTGTTTGGTAATCTGGGCCCATGGCTTAAGCAGTTTCTCAAAGTATTAATCATAGGTATTTTATTCTTTTTAGCTTTAATGATTTGCTTACCTTGTTTGTTTCAATGTGTCCAGGGTTGTTTACAGCGTATGATAGAAAGAATGTTTAACGAAAAAATGGAGTACCAACGGGTATATGATAAACTTTGAGAAGAAGGAACTGTATAAACCCAAGATGCCTTGGATATAATCATTAGAAAACTACTGATGTTATTAGATATTGCACTACCTACCTCTGTAGCTTGTCTACCTCACTTTTTAGATAACTTATTAAGTTTAAATTATAGAGACTAACATTTTTATATTAGGATTAAGGATTAGCGTTCGGGATGTAACGGGGCATACTTTATCGAGCATGGAGAGGGGGAAATGATGTATTAGGCGGCACGAACTCACGGGATGTAACGCGATAGGCCTCCCCGTGCTCGGTAATGTATATGTATGAGGCTGAAATTGGAGCCCTATATAAGGGTCTCACACGGTTCATTAAACGCCATTTTACAGCTCACCATATTGGTGTGATCAGCGTGTAACTTGGTCATGGGGCCGTCAGATGCACATTCTCAATGATGGACGTAGTTCTTTAGGTTACCTTACACAAGGCAACAGGAAAGGTTCTCTCATCCTATGCAGTAACATTGATTTGGAGTCTATTAGAACTAAACGAAAGAGAAAAACAGTGTTCTAGGGTGAGCTCATCCAATTCCAAGAAGGAAAAAAAAGGCATTTTATTAATAAATTAGAATATTTACCACTAGGCAGAACGAAGCGACTGAGTTTCTAACTGATTCTTCACAGGAAGCATTTTATTTGGAGCACTACTTATTTTTCAAGCGTAAGACAATCATTGACCATAAACAAGAGCATAATGGCTAATAAAGTGATCTTTAAGTCAGCTGTATCCATTTGTTGGAATATTCTGCTTTGTTTCATCCCCTGTTTAAAAGGAGGAGGAGACAGATAAAGTAAAAGTAGAGAAAGGCTCTACACACAAACCAGGCAGCTGGAGGGAGGTGGCTGATTGCTTTACTGAACTATATTCACCATTTTGTTACTGGGATGGAGATATTTGCAGTTCAGTTAACATCTGTGCATCAGCAGCTGCTAATATTGCACCCCAAAGCCCACAGTCCCCAATACTTTCAACTCTCCAACACAAACATCTGCAAACACAGTGTAGTTGAGGTCAGAAGATGTCAAAACCTACATCTTTCTTCCAAGTATTTCTGGCAACATCCTTGAACCATGATCCCTGCCAATGTATGACCAGCGTTCCTTAGGGCACAAAAGGAGAGGCAGCTCCATACTCCAGAAGTATTACATCCAAAATGCCAGTTGTGCTTCTGGATAGCCAGGAGACGAAAGCTGATTCTGATCACCAAGCAATAAGGAGACCATGGGGTGGAGGTAAGCAGACAGTCCTATCTGAGAAAAGGACACAGCCTCACAAAAGCATCTGTTGGATCATGGATCCATTCGCAGCTCAGAACTTGCTTCTAACCCCTGTCCCCTTGCCACATCTCCCTTCCTTTGGCTGCAAAAGCCTGCAGCAGAACCCAGCAGCCCAAAGAGACACTCTGCTCATAGCATACGCAGTCTGAGCACAATTAGAAACACAAATTGACCATTATGTCCTTTATTAATCTACTCTAATTTTTATGGTGTTAAAACACCCAATTCCACTGCTTTGGCTACTGGCCCCGAACATAACAAGTTACATGGGGCTTGTCTCATCAAAATATCATCATGTCTAAATAGAGGATCTGTCTGAACCACAGTGAAAATGAGTAATGATCACAATTACGGGCCGTATAACAGTCCAATAAAATCTAATTAAAATGATCCACATCCCATCTGCCAACAGCACATAAGCAACACCATCCATTGGGGGGGACAAAGGGGGAAGTAAATAACACTGTCTTCTTTTTTAAAATACCAAATATTTCAAGATGAAAAAGCTATGTGTATTTTATCACCAGCACCAAACTGTGCTGCCGAAGAGCTTCTGTGATGACTTAGAGCAATTCCTTGCCCTAAAATTATGAGATATTTTGGGGGTTGCTCCATGAGAGAGCATCCCACGAAGAAGTTCCCTCAAAACAAACTTCTCAGCAAGTCTGTGCAGTTTGAGTCCCTAGGCATATTTTCAATTGAATTTAAGCACTGAAAATCCAGGCTTTTAGTAGATCTTAACAACATAAGTACATCTGTACCAGAAATGACTTTGGGGCATCATTCCACTGGTTGTTCTATTCTCAGGACAGCAGGCAAATAAAAATAGCATCATGTCTTACTTCCCATCTCCAAATTTGGAACCTTCCTGGGCTTTCTACAGCCGGTAATAAAAACAGTTCAAGTGACTTTCCACCTCACTTTCTCAGGCATCTGTTCTCTGCTTTGAGTCTGTGAAGCTAATAGTATGCTTTCTGATTACACAAACTATGAGGTTACCAATAAGAAAAGTTGTCAGTGGGCAAAACTGTATCACCTTACTACCCAAGAGCAGAAAACATTTAGACTGACAACATGTTCCACTTATCTTCCTATATGTTTAAGGGAACCCAAGAACCAAAACAGAAAAAAACTGAAGTTTAGGGGGAAAAAAGGGTGATGAAGTCAGATTTAGGATGGAAGCTAGAATACATTTTCTCACTCGGAGGGGCTATGAAGTGCAGTACAAGGCCATGACTGGAGAGAAGCCAGGATGAGAGTAAAGAGGGAGCAAGCTGGAGACCAGGAAGTGTAGGTGCTTCAATGCACTTGAGATGTCTTTAGGAATGGTGAAGATTACCCTCAAAGCAACACTCAGAGTTTGAATACTTTTCCATATATTAAAGAGAAGTGAAACTGGAGACAGCCCACCCCAAACTGCAGGCAGCAAAGCTCATACTAGGTTTCAATACGTTTGTCTGACTGTAGCTTGAGCTTTGTTACAAGGAACCAACCAGTTTTGGATCCAGATGCTGTCTAGAACCCACCTCGCAGCAAACCTACGTAATAACAGCAAATGTGCACTGCTTTAGCTGAGCTATTTACCAATGCCAAAAGTTAGGATCACTCTTTTAATACTTACTTTAATTGCATTTGTGTTCTGTAACCGATAGCTTGATGAAAGGATGAAAACTCCTCCTTTTCTCCATAGCGCAGCTGTTCTTTATGGTTGGCTTTGGCCTTGCAGAGTAGATGGTTGCTGGTGATTTGATCCGCATCCTTGACCAACATTCATCCAAGCATGGATAACAGTCTGCAGCATTGGTTCCTTGATGTTAAACCATTCTGAGCAGTTCTTTCTGCATTTACAAAAACAGATGCAAAGAAATAGATGTAATTCAGTCTAGAAGCTGTGGGAACCATTCCTTAGTTCAGTGGGAACTCAGCTTTCACTCCAGCTCTGGTGTTTTCATTCAAAAGAAATGTTCCTTGTTTGCATGATATCATCCTAAATGTATCTTGCAACCTCATCCTGTTATCACTGACTTGAGAACCACAGCCTTGGCGAGCTCCTTGAGTGCTTGTCCCAGGAGCACACATGCTGCTGCCCATCCTCTGTTCTTCCTTCACATCAACTACAACTGCACTCTGTGTGCTAAGTCCAAAAATATTGCTTTTATACTTGAAGTTAAGAATGCTATCTCTTGAAATTTTATTCAACAATCAATTT
This sequence comes from Coturnix japonica, assembly GCF_054131305.1. Lineage (NCBI taxonomy): Eukaryota > Metazoa > Chordata > Aves > Galliformes > Phasianidae > Coturnix > Coturnix japonica. Next base: position 1,168,759 of record NW_028188942.1, on the reverse strand, counting down.
GTATATAAAATCCTATGAATGTCTCTATGTCAAGATACCAAAGCCATCAGCGAAAATGAATTTTCTTCTACCTGAATACCCCGAAGATGGAGTCTGTTTTGGCATGATCTACTATTATTCACCATCCATCTGCAAAATGTTTCTGTCACAGCTGCTCTACTACTGCAGACTTTCAGCACCTTACTGCTTATTTACATAATTTTGGGCCAAGCTGAAGTAGTGCAATTCTCTTTTAAAGGATGCTGAAGCCTTCACAGCTTTGCTTTTACTGTGCTTGCTCAAACCTCTATAACCCCTAATTGACAAAGAAGTTCAGGAATGCAGAGACACAACAGTGGTCTCCAGCATAAGTGTTTTGATAAAATGAAAGAGGAAAAGTACATATTATACACATCACCTCTGGGAAACAGTAATCACAAAAGTTATTAAACATTCTGCCAAAGGCTCTGCAGACTCCTTTTCTCTTTTGGTTTTGTTAGCAATAAAGGCAGCTTGCTAATATTTGTCACTTTCAAATTCATAATTTACTACTCAAAAGGCAGCAAAGATACATTATATTTTCATAAAAGACTATGAAGTTGTCCAATTTTCCAGAGCTGCAGGAGGACTGAAACACTGTGCGGTGGCACAGGTCCTTTCATGCATTATGAATAGGGTGATTTTACAATTCAAAACAACAGTTCTCACCTTTCCCACTGCCTGGCACAGCTGGGCAGTGCTTTAGGAGACACTGCATCTTTCAGGATCAAGAAATGCACACCCCTTATGAAGGCAAAGGGATTGATAAGAGACTGAAGGAGGCACTCAAAATACAATTACTGTGTTTGGGGATGGGATTTGGTGCTTTTGTCCACAAACCTCCTCGAGTAGGAATAATAGTACTTCAATGGTCTGAAAAACTGTGCTGGAAATTACTGGGATCCAAGTTTTCATTGCTTCCTCTGAGTCGGTAACCTACAGCAGAGGCAGGTGAATTTTAGAACCTCTCTTGGTGTATATTGATGGCATTGATGTAGAGGATTTGGCTACCCTAATTCCCATGGCCACGGCATATTATCTTCAAGTTGCTCCATTAGTTACCATACTTTACAGATTAATATAATATCTTTGGATCTCCTCGTTACAACAGGCTTTAATTGGCTTCTGGTGAGGACATTCCTTTTGGCTTGATCTCATGGAGCCTCTGCTGTAAAACTGGGAGTTGCATTCACAATACAGCTCTTTCTGCAGCTAGAACCCAGAACTCACCAGGCACCCCATTGCCATAAAATTCTTATCAACTTAATATCCTTCAGACCTACACACATCATATGCTTAAAACAAACTGAAAAGGGTTGCTGGTTTGCCTACTGCCTGCAGTCAAGCCTCAGTCTTTTCCAGTTCTTGAAGCAAAATCTCACATATGCACACTCACTGAAGCCAGCTTTGCCTGACACATCAGAGAAAAATTCCATTTTTTCCAAGCTCCATATAGATACAGAGCACATTTTCTTACTGTACTGTTAGCTCGGATTGGCTTGAGAAAGGTTTATTTAAATTCTTTTGGGGAAATTGGAGCCCATAGACACCGAGTTTGCTATCCGTATACATTCCAAGAGACATGCCAGCCCTCATCGCATCCTGCAAGAAAAGCTCCCATGTGAAAATTAAAGACAGGTTCTGAAAGCTCCCTCTTCCTGAAGCACTGATTTTGCTACACAGTTAATTCTGCAAGATTTGAAACTCTACTCTCTGCTTTAACGTCCTCCTTTTCCTACAGCCTTGAAAATGTCCACTGACAACCATTCGTGATGCACTTTTCCACTACAGATTAAATCCTTTCCCCCGTTTTCTTCCCTCCCATTTTGAGAGAGCTTATTTCCAAACCTGTATTTCGTACACTAAAAAAAACCCTGAAATAATTCCAGATCTTAAGTCTGCTCAATAGAAATATTTATTGATAAAAAAGTTCACTGTAAATGGGTCCACCTATGGAGAACAACAGCAAGCAAATAGCAAACATATAAAATGGGCCATATGACATACGTGCATAATGGGGGGGGAAGAAGGAGCTGTATTTGCAAAACAAACATCTGCATTTCCTATAGCACATGTAGGTCCCCATGTTGCCACAGAGAGGGCAGTGAATTATGCATCCTTCTATGGTCAGAACTATGGGGGGGCTACAACCATATGAAAAGGACTGGAAAGACCAAGCGGGTAAGGGAGAAGGAAGGTTTATTACATCAAATGAGATTCAATACTAACACAGCTCACTGCTATAGATCCTGAATCCAATATCCTACATGAGACGGATAATGATATAGTCAGTGGGAGGTCCTTCTAAGAAGGGGAAATCTGCAGTTATATTTTTATACAAATTTTTTTTTATACCTTTCTATCTTGAGCCTTTGCAGAAGAAATGGGACATTTGTCTCATCTCTGCTTTTATCACACACACAAGAGACCAAAGTAGTCTTTGTACTAGATAGCTACTACTATTTAAAGCACACTCTAACAGCATCATTGGGCTGAGATGTAGCTGGATGGAGGGCACCCTGCACATGGCATGGCAGCATTTTGTTGAGCTTCAGGACGGCAGCCTACCCACAGCATGGCAGTTTTGAGTTGAGCTGCAGCTGGAAAGCACCCTGAATATGGCATGGCAACACTGAGTTGAGCTGCAGAAGGGAGGGCACACTGCACATGGTATGGCAGCATTAGACTGACCTGCAGCTTGATGGAAGGCACCCTGCACATGGCATAAAAGCTTTGGTTTGAGCTGCATCTGGATGAAGTTCATGATGTCCATGGCATGGCAACAGTAGGTTGAGCAGCATCTGGAGGGCACCCTGCACATGGCATGGCAGCTTTGGGTTGAGCTGCATGTTGATGGACGGCAACCTGCACATGGCATGACAGCACTGGGTTGAGGTGCAGAAGGCAGGCACCCTGCACATGGCATGGCAGCATTATGACGAGCTGCAGCTGGATGGAGGGTACCCTGCACATGGCATGGCAGCATTGGGTTGAGCTGCAATGGGAGGGCACCCTGCCCATGGCATGGCAGTATTAGGCTGAGTTGCCACTTGAAGGATGGCACCCTACCAATGGCATGGCAGCATTGGATTGAGCTGCATGTGCATGACATCCTGCACTAGTTATGGCAGCATTGGGTTGACCTGCATCTGGAGGGCACCCTGAAAATGGCATGGCAGCATTGGCTTGAGCTGCAGCTGGAAGGCACAGTGCCCATCGCATGGCAGCATTGGGTTGAGCTGCATCTGGATGGAGGGCACCCTGCACATGGCATAGCAGCATTGGATTGAGCTGCACCTGGAGGGCACCCTGCCCATCACATGGCAGCATTGGGTTGAGCTTGAGCTGCATCGATGGCACCCTGAACATGGCACGGCAGCTTTAGGAAGAACTGCTGGATGGAGGGCAACTTGCACATGGCATAATAGCCTTGGTTTGAGCTGCATCTGGATGCAGTTCACAATGACCATGGAATGGAAACAGTAGGTTGAGCAGCATCTGGAGAGCACCCTGCACATGGCATGGCATCATTGGGTTGAGGTGCAGAGGTAGGGCACCCTGCACATGGCATGGCATCATTGGGCAGAGCTGCAACTGGAAGGCACCCTGCAAATGGCATAGCAGTATTAGGCTGAGCAGCAGCTGCATGGAGTTCACCCTGCACATGGCATGGTAGCATTGGGTTGAGCTCCAAAGGGAGGTCACCCTGCACATGGCATGGCAGCATTGGGTTGAGCTGCATGTTGATGGAGGGAATCCTACACAAGAAATGGCAGCATTGGGTTGAGCTGCAACTGGAGGGCACAGTGCACATGGCATGGCAGCCTTAGGCTGAGCTGAAGCTGGATGGAGGGCACCCCGCACATGGCATGGCAGCATTGGGATGAGATGCACCTGGGTGTGGCACCCTGCATATGGCAAAGCAGCATTGGGTGGAGCTGCAGCTGGAGGGCACCCTGCACATGGCATGACAGCATTGGATCGAGTATCAGCTGGATCTATGGCACCCTGAACATGGCATGGCAGCTTTATGAAGAACTGCTGGATGGAGGGCATCCTGCACATGGAATGGCATCACTGCTAAGAGCTGCACCTAGAGGGCACACTGCGCATGGCATGGCAGCATTGGGTTGGGCTGAACCTGAATTGAGGGCTACCTGCCCATTGCATGGCAGCATTGGGTTGAGCTGCAACTGGAGTGCACCCTACACATGGCATGGCAGCATTGGTTTGAGCTGCATCTCGATGGAGGGCACCCTAGACATGGCATTCCATCATTGGGTTGAGCTGTAGCTGGATGGAGGGCACTCGGCACATGGCATGGCAACATTGGTTAGAACTGCATCTGGATTGAGGGCTCCCTGCCCATGGCATGGCAGCACTGGATTGAGCTGCAGTTGGATGGAGGGTGCCCTGCACATGGCATGGCAGAATTTGTCTGAGCTGGAAAGGGAGGGCACCCTGCACATGGCATGGCAGCATTTGATTGAGCTGCATCTGGAGGACACCCTGCACATGGCCTGGTAGCATTGGGTTGAGCTGTAGAAGGAGGGAGGGCACCCTGAACATGGCATGAAAGCATTGGGTTGAGCTGCAGATGGAGAGCACCCTGCACATGGCATGGCAGCATTGGGCTGAGCTGCAGCTGGATGGAGGTCACCCGGCACAAGGCATGGCAGCATTGGGTTGAGCTACAATGGGAGGGCACCCTTCACATGGCGTAGCAGCATTGGGTTGAGCATCAGCTGGTTTGAGGGCACACTTCACATGGCATGGCAGCATTGGGTAGAGCTGCAGCTGGATGGAGGCCACCTGGCACAAGTCATTGCAGCATTGGGTTGAGCTGCAGCTGAATTGAGGGCTCCCTGCCCATGGCATGGAAGCATTTGATTGAGCTGCATCTGGAGGACACCCTGCACATGGCCTGGTAGCATTGGGTTGAGCTGTAGAAGGAGGGAGGGTACCCTGAACGTGGCATGGAAGCATTGGATTGAGCTGCAGCTGGATGGAAGGCACCCTGCACATGGCATGGCAGCCTTAGTTTGAGCTGCATCTGGATGGAGTTCACAATGTCCATGGCATGACAATATTGGGTTGAGCAGCATCTGGAGGGCACCTAGCATATGGCATGGCAGCATTGGGTTTTGCTGCATCTGGATGGAGATCACCCTGCACATGACATGGCACTATTGGGTTGATCTGCAGCTGGAAGGAGGGCACCATGCCAATGGCATGGCAGCATTGGTTTGAGCTGCAGCTGGAGTGCACCCTACACATGGCATGGCAGCATTGGGTTGACCTGTATCTGGAGGGTACCCTTCACATGACATGGCACATTTTTGTTGAGCTGCAGCTGCAATGCACCTTGCACATGGCATGGCAGCATTGAGTTGAGCTGCATCTGGAGTGTGCCCTACGCATGGTTTGACAGCATTGGACTGAGATGCAGATGGATGGAGGGCATCCTGCACAAGTCATGGCAGCATTGGGTTCAGCTGCATCTGGATGGTACAATGAATATGGTATGGCAGCATTTGTCTGAGCTGCAGACCGAAGTCACCTTGCACAAGTTATGGCTGCATTCGGTCTAGATGCAGCTGAATGGGGGGCACCCTGCACATGGCATGGCAGCATTGGCTGGGCTGTAGAGGGTGGGAACGTGGCAAATGGCAAGGCAGCATTGGGTTGATCTGCAGAATGAGGGCACCCTGCACTAGTCATGGCAGCATTGGGCTGAGCTGCAGCTGGATGGGTCACGTCACTCCCATATATAAGAAGGGGAGCAGGGAGGACCCAAGGAACTACAGGCTGGTGAGTCTCACCTCTGTGCCTGGGAAGATCATGAAACAGATCCTGCTGGACAACATGCATGGATTCACATAAAATTCACATAAAGAATGAGCATGTGATCCGAGACAGCCAGCACGGCTTCAGCAGGGGAAGGTCATACTTACCTAATATTGTGGCCTTCTATGAAAGAGTGACAATGTTGGTGGACAAAGGGAAGGTGACTGATGTCAGTTACCTGACCTGAGCAAGGCCTTTGACATGGTCTCCCACCACATCCTCATCTCCAAATTGGAGGGAAGTGGATTTGATGGGTGGACAACTCCATGGATAAGCAATTGGTTGAAAGGCCGCAGACAGAGGGTGGTGGTCAATGGCTCTATGTCCAGGTGGAGGCCCTAACTAGCGGTGTCCCTCACGGGTCTGTCTTGGGACTGGTGCTCCTTAACATCTATATTAATGACATCGATGAGGGAATTGAGTGCACCCTCAGCAAGTTTGCTGACGACACCAAGCTGAGTGGTGCGGTTGATACGGTGGAAGGAAGGGATGCCATTCAGAGGGACCTCGACAGGCTGGAAAGCTGGGCTCAGGTGAACCTAATGAGGTTCAACATGGCAAAGTGCAAGGTTTTGCACTTGGGCCGGAAGAACCCCAGGCACCTGTACAGGCTGGGAGGAGTTGTCCTTGAGAGCAGCTCAGCAGAGAAGGACCTGGGAGTCCTGATGGAAGAAAGATTCAACATGAGCCAGCAGTGCACTCTGGCAGCCCGGAAAGCAAATGGGATCCTGGGCTCCATCAGGAGAGGGGTGGTCAGCAGGGATAGGGAGGCGATTGTCCCTCTCTACTCAGCTCTTGTGAGGCCCCATCTGTTGTACTGTGTCCAGGTGTGGAGCCCTCAGTACAAGAAAGATATGGAGATTTTGGAAAGGGTCCAGAGGAGGGACACGAAGATGATCATGGGGCTGGAGCACCTCCCCTATGAGGACAGGCTGAGGGAGTTGGGTTTGTTCAGCCTGGAGAAGAGAAGGTTGCGGGGTGACCTCATTGCAGCCTTTCAATACCTGAAGGGTAATTGTTTAGTTTGTGGAAGATTGTGGAATTTTAGTTTGTGGAAACTGAAAAATTGTACTGTTTGATATGTGGGTTTTGAAGGGAATGGGACAAACTGCTTTGATGGTATAAGAAAGTGTAATTGCTATTGGTATACAGAAAGTATAATTGAGGGTGTGTGGAAGTGTAACTGAAGGTACAAATAGAGAAATCGTGTACAAAGGAAAAAGAGTTAAAGAGAAAGTGAGTTTATGTGTGCTGGTATGAGAGCAACCCCCTGTATTGTTTCCCCCCCCTTCAAGAACTCTTGGAGTGAGAGAGAGCCGGGTACGGAGACTGTTGCTGTAAGCAGCAAAGGGGGGAGGTGGGGAGGAGGGGGCAATGGAAGTGAGAATAGCCTTCATGTGCAGAGATGTAGGAAACCTGAAATCCCAGTGTTAGCACTGGACACCTGGAGAGAAGGAGGTGAAACTGAAATAGGTTGTTAGTAGTTTATGTAATGATGAGAGTTTGGAAAGTGAGAAAGTTTGGGACAGACACAGGCTGGAGGAGTAAGGACTGGCAAGGTATAACAGGGATGTCAGGACTGAAAAGAGGTGAACGATATGAAAACAAAACAAAACTGATTTTCTTTTCTTTCGCTAAACAAACAGATAGTAAGGGAATTGGTGATAATAACAGCTGTTACTGTTGTGGTGCCAGAATAGGGCCGTAGGACCCAGAGATCCCCTCAGGGAGAGGTGGGGGGAGTGGGGGCTTGAAGTGCCCAGGGAGGGCTCCGCCCCACTGAAAGGAAAGCAGTGTGCAAACTGCAACGGGAAATTGCATCTAGGGAAGCAGGATAAAGAGATTTATTTTCTGGTGGATATGGGTGCTTCTTACTACTCATAGATGGGTTTGTAACAGTAATAGAAGCTACTGCCCAACAAGAAAAGGTTTACGTTTTTTTTTGGATTAATTAAATATAAACTAAGTAGGAATAAAGAAATTCTTGTACCTGCCAGGTTGCTCTGGCAAGGAATTTAATAAAGCTGGAGCTAAGGGTCCAACAATATTGACTGTTTAAAAACTGTAAGTCTGACATTAGCACAAATGGGGAAAAACAATGTTGTACCCCAGGAGTCACAGCAATATCAAACATGATGCACTTAGGGGTGTGGGCATCAGGGCCAAACATGAAGCCCTGAATAGAAGTTAAAAGCAAGAGATTGCCCAGTCAGGGTAAAGTGGTACCCTATAAGGATACATAACTGTAGAAGGATAGAAGACTTTCTGGAGTTTGGACTCCAATTTTGCAAAAATTTTTGATAGCAAGTGCTGTAGTTTGGTACAACACTTGAAGGCAAGTAATAGAATTGTTGAATGCATACACTCAGTGGTGGCAAATCCATGCACTTTATTAACCCAGTTAAGGAATGAATAGGTGGAGTTTACCTTCTGAATTTGAAGGATGTTTCTTCTGCCTGCTTTCTGTATCACGGCTTTACAAGTCGGTGTGCAAGTTTGGAGGAGCTATCCCCCTTGCACCAGGTGCTGCGCAACGCTGGAATAAACATACCTGCTTTACAACCCATCTCTGGATTATAGAGTTTGATTCCGCAAGTCAGCTAAACATTTGTGGTTGGCTTTTCTTTCGCTAAACAAAGCAACCTGTTTTCTGCACTTGCTGTGCCTTACGAAAATGCACAGAAATTAGGCAAGCCTGAGACTCACCAAACACCACATGTGACATTTTGTAAAAGGTCAGTTTTGCAGCAGAGAACCACATATAATTATACCAAGTGTGCAACTACTTTTCCCATGCAGCAGCAGGCAGCAATGAGGCTGTTCTCATAATAAAAATACCATTTGAAAAGTAGTGTAATTAAGTGTATATCATGATGTACCCAGTAGCAACGAGAGCTCTATTAACAGCTTCTGGAACAAGTAGATCACTCCCATCCCCTGCAATGACTTTGCCTCCAATATCGCATGGCTGATAAATTGCAGTCTTCTGGATATGAAATATTTGCAAGTAATTTGCAAACTGCAGCTAATCAGAACCGTCTTCCATATTGTCACCAACCACTTCAGGCAGCATTGTTCCATTTTGACATCTGGCTATGAGGCATTCATGCACGGCATTCACATACATAGGTCAATAAATAGGAGGGAGGGTGATTTCAAGTACTTATGCTTCCATCAGTTTCTTCTGTGTACCTGTGCAGTAGCTGCCCATCTCACCTGGTAGGTACGAATGCTGTTTTCTACTCCAGGTCAATAAAAGCCTCCATGTTGACCTCCACATGCAGATTTGTCCAGCTAACACCATGGAGAAAAGCTTCTAAAAGTCAGTTCAAGTTTTTAATGAGACTGCTGAGCATAAAACCACATGATTCCCATGATTTTTCACAGATTGTTTTCTGCAAACCTGGATCTCACAAGCCTACAAGCAAGGAGAAAGCTTATCGGCACAGCAACAAATAGTACGATTGTGGGTTTTTTTAAATACAATCAGTATATTGTTCTATCACCAGCTGCTTTTAAGGCAATTCACTCCCATCAAACTCTCAAATATTCACCCAAGTCGGCTTTCATCCATGTTTTTACCTCCTGAGCAATTGAATCTATAGGAACTATTGGACTTGGAGACAACACAAGGACATACTGCCAGCTGAGAACCTTTCAGCTAATTCATCCAACAGCATCTAAAGGTTCGAAGCTCACTGAGGGGGAGAACAGTATTTGGGATATTAGAATTCCCCCCAAATGTATTGGGTTTATTTTTCTAAGTTTATTAATTTAAAGCTGAATTTGCACAAGTGAGGGAAAGCACCTTTCTTCCACACTGAGGAATTGGCACCATCTTCTCTCCAAAGAAAATTCTTTAAAAAGGCCCAAAAATTAAGTATACATAAATATTAATGTGTATTCATGCTCTTCTCTCTGCCAGAGTTCTGCTAAGTACACCAGTCACGTGAAAAAAGCAAGCCAGGCCATCCTGAACAAGTACAGTTATTACTGCACAATGGGTAAATAGCAATCAGTCCTAGAGATACTGTTCCTATACAGGGGAGGCAAGACAAAAATAAATAAACCCTTAACCACAATAAAATCCAAACCCAGTTTAAGAAAGCTTGTATTTATTTCAGCCTCAATGGAGTCAGTTTGAAACTGTCAGAGAGACACTGTACACCTATATACAAATTTAAGAACACAACGGAGTAACTGTTACTGTTTATTAACAACCAGTTTTAATAATACGATAAAAGTATGTCCTGAGAAAGGGGAACAAACACGCTTCTTCAAGGTTTTTTAGCTGTTCTGGATCTCAGCCGTCGCTTGATGATCAGATGATCACTTTCCTTCTTTTGTTCCTCAGATTCCTGAAGAAAACATTTCAAAAGTTACTCATCTTTTCACACAAGACTGACAAGCTCTTCTTGACCCACACAAACATATTTCTTCCCCTAAATGGATTTCAGAATGGCATTTGCTTATAATATTTTATTCAGAAAACTATGGGATACCGAGATCATTTTAATGCAGCTTAATCACAAGGAACAAATATGGAGAATGTACAAAATCCTGTTTATCTTAAAAAAGCACACACATCTGAGGAAAGCCTGAAGGCAGCTTTCATTTTGAAATACTTGTTTTCAAAAGAGTATTATAATACTTGTTTTGTGAAACATGAAGCGTTCAGAAAACATTTTTAGCCTCAATCCCTGTAGCTATGACTTGCCCAGAATTTCAATTCTCGGTTCAGTTCCATGTTCTCAGAACTACAGTGAGAGAAGAAATTGTCTCATCTTCTTCATCCTCTAACAAAAAAAAATAACATTTTGGTTTGTGCCCCTATCATTCGTCAAATCATCAAAAAATTCAGAGGGATATTACAGTATGGGCAAATGATCACTTTGCTGAACAGAAAAAGGACTCTAATATAATTAAAAGATGCAGTTCCAACAGAGCAAGAATGTTCTTAGCACAATAGCTGCCGACAGAGTCATGAAACTGGCACATCAGATCCTTTGCAAGTTGGCTTAGACAGGAGATCATAGTTTAAGCATACCTAAAAAGCTGTCTTAGTTGTGCTCTAAAAAAGCATGTAGTAGAATAATCCCACTCCGACACACTGAAATTATCTATGATTCCAAATTAGAAGACATCTCCGTGATTGCTACATCACCTACTTAGTAAACTGTAAGCCAGCCAAACACAGAGATCTTTGAGGACAAAATAAAACAGAACAGCAGGAAGACCAACAAGAATGACTTGGTAGAATAAAGAAATACCTCAGTACTTTCAACCTCCCCCTGCAAATAGATGAAACCTCCAGTCTGTTTGGACTCCTTAGTAGTTTATTTTAAGCCAAGACTACAGTATAATCGCTTACCGAAGAAGCAGGTATATCTAGAGGGCCAGAAACGACAGTTGAATACAGCTTCCTTTTGCATCGTTTTGGCTTGGTCTCTCCTTCTTCGAGACTTTCAGGTTCGTTTGATTTAGGAGAACTTACTGCTGACATCAGCTTCTTGGCTAGAAGAAATTTGTTTTGATACATAAACCAATCAACTTACTGGTTTTGTGAGTCTTTAAATCAATGAATGCAAAAAAAGCTTCGTAACAAACTTGGTTTATAAATGACACGTAAAATTTAAGTGAAAATACTCAGAAATTGTATTTGTTCATCGAGGTTCTTTATTGCTTCTATAGCTGAAACAGTTTATAGCTTCAGGTACGGCAGCTTAAAGCACGCATTAAAATGGAGTATGAAAGACAATCATGGCTCAGAAGTCGCTGGAAGTCAGAAACTTCAGCAGGAGTTAAACAACAGGCCTAACTTTCGTGCTGACAGAAGCACAAGACAGAACCAACTTTCTCTGTATACTTGTAGGTTTTCACAAATGTAATAATGAATCTCTGAAGAGACGAATAAATGCATTTACTTCATAAATCAAAGGACAACTTAACATGGCAGACAGGTCTAAGAACACATACATTAATAGCCTACAGCAGAAACAAGCCATTCTACAATGTCTAGAAAACATGGAATAAAACTTATTCTACACCAACCTTTAGAGTGTATAATAGAAGGAGAGCTTTGAATAAAATCTCCAACTTTTTGCAGTGTTTCATCCTTCTTTTTAGTCAGTCTTGAAGCATGTACTCGCTTTCTCAGGAAGTAGTCTTTTCCGGATTTCTGTTCAACAGAGATGTGAACATGTGAAACAAGAGCATTGTTTAAACTTCATTTTAGTTCAACGTTATTTGAAGTTGACATTTTGAGCTTTACTACTGACACCTCTGTTCATTATGCTGATGATACCACAACGGCAAGTAATGTAGACAATTTTACACCCTTTAGGGAGTTGTCAAAATCTCAGCTATTTCAAGGCATACGTTTCTTAAAGTTTCTTAATAAGGCAGTAGTTTCTTTAAAAGTAGCTCCCAAGCTGTGGAGTTGTTTCTTACATAAGCTGTTCTAATTACATAAAATAAACAAACATACAAAACAGAAGACAACAGATGGGAAAAATCTACTACTCATACTCTGACCATGCCAAGGATACTGCTATCACATGTGAACATCTGTTTTCAATAACTGCCATGCATATTAATGATATGAACCTTAGTTTAATACAAGGGCTTCACTTACAAAAGCACACGATAATACACTAAAGCTTCTCTTCCCAACCATTCAGTGTGCAATATCCTTCCCTCCAAATCATTACACAGTACAGCCATTACACGCTCTGGGGACAGACTGACTTGCCCTTTGGTTAGCTTATGGAATTTAATAGGAAGAGCTCATAAGCATGTAAGATTCCCATTCAGGTATACACATAAGGATAAGACACTGCTTCTTTCGTGTGACCACACAATTACAGGAAGTCCCAAGCTAGCTTCAAAACTAGAACAAAAACCAACCGTTTTCTCGTCACTTGCAGAGGGTGAATTAAAAGCCATGACAGATTTTGTATTTTTCGTGTTCTCACTTTTCACAAAATCCTGGGAAAATAAGACAAGTTTCAGCCATGATTCTTTTGGAAAGAACAATTGATGACACAAAAGTGAACACTTTAAACATTTTTGCTAATACAGACATTCAAGCAATGACACCGTACTTAAGCTGAAGGCTATCATGTACCTGCTCATGGTCAAATGGCAGCAAATGCACAGCTAAGTGACAGGGAAATGTCAGTATGCATTTCCCCAGCAGCACTTACTGTCCACAATCCACCCAATCCTGTTTTTCTCAACAGGAACAACAAAGTCAGAACTGAGATCACCTGGACTCCTCCTTCTCTATGGCAGGAATTCAGCTAGCATATCAAAAATGAGTTCAGATGCTGGTTGAACACATGGAAGACAGGCTGCTGGGGACATCAGAAAATGGTAGATGGCTGCTTCTACTGCTGCTAGTAACTAGCAAACTCCAGTGTCCCAAACACAGACTAGCAGCTTTTACTACTTACACTGTTCCGACCCCCTGAGGAGAGTCTTCTTCCTCTCAAAAAGTTACCAAAGATTGTAGAAAGACAAAAAGTAGTCAGAGCCACTTTATCAGGCTCTGCTAAGAATCTGAATGGAGTATCACCACCCACTGTATTTCCAAGAATTAAGTTGGTTAATAAATACTTTGTTTTTAAAATATATGTAACTGCCACTTTATGAAAGTTAGCAATTAAAAACTTATATAGGAATGATTAACATCATCTGCTAACAAAACAATGTCCAGAAATCCTGCAGAGGAAGAAAATAAGTTCAATTTGCTGTGCCCATTTCAGTGGCTCCATGAATTTTTTCCAAGTAACTTATCTAATCATGAGCCACTTCATAAGCATTAACATGAGGAGAGTTTTCAACAGCACCTGACAAAAATTCATCACACAATTGTTTCAACAGCTTTTATTCCTATCAAAGGCTATAAAAACAGGTGATCTGATCACCTTGAAAGGGATAAATAAATTAAAACTTGGGAATTGTTTAGAGAACATGAGATCTTTTCCTACTCATTCCTTATCAAAAGCACTACAATCACAACATTTTCAGATCTGAAGTTTCATACTAACCTCAGATTCATTTAATGAAGTGAGGCTTCTAGTACATCGACGTGACAAATAATTGTCTTCAGCTTTGCATCTTAATGGAATACTTTCTCCAGTTTTAGTTTTGCTTTGTTGTTTCCTAGGCTGTAAATATTTAAAAGGAGTAAAGATTAGGCTATGCATTAGACCTCCAAAATATCTCGAGTTTTCTAAAGTTACAGTGTAAAACCTCAAGCTCAGACGCCACATGAACACGTAAGCTGAAACACAGCACAAGTGCGGGAAGGTAGTAACATCTATTCATTGTGTGATCTTCAGATACACCCTACTGGGTCTCACTAACAGTCTCAGGCAGTATTCTGCCTCCAAAAGAGAGAAAGCGAGACATTATTTAGGGACAAAATCTGTAACGCTGGTCGTTTTGTCATCCATTCCCCCCATACTCTGCACGCTCACAGCTGCTATGTTAGAACACCAAAGGCTAAACCTCTGCCTAATCTTCAGCATCCACATACGAATACACGGAAAACTGCATGGAAAAGTTCCATAATGTACACACAGAGATGGTGTTCTAGTAAATAAAATATTTTTGAGAAGATGAGAGCTCATGTTTGAGTGGAAGACAAAATAACCAACAAGTACTCATCACTGAATATGTAGTTAAAGGACTATATGCTAAGAAAAATGATTCTAGCTCCAGTATCTCCTAGGAAAACAGAAGAACAAAAAGGGGTTAACAAGATGTTAAGTACTGACTTTCTATAAATATAATCATACCTTTTCATTTACAGAGTCATTCCTTCTACTTTGTCTTTCTTCAAGTAAAGGTATTTCTGGCAAACACTGAGGGCTACTGTGGTTAATGCGTTGTTTTAATTCCTTTATAAAGTCATCTTTGTCAGCCAGTTCTTTTCTTAACTCTTCTATCACAGTTGCATTATCCTAATAAACAGTAAAAACTGCTGAGTTGTGGGATTGGCAAAAGGAATTAACACACACAAGCAGCATTGCAATTACTTAGTAGCATCAGTTTTAGAATTGCAGGCTAGAACACTTAACTATTCAAGAACAGTAACATTTCACAGATTTGTACGGTCACTGTTACAAGTGCAGTAGTCTCAGAATTGCCTGGGAAGTTGTAATACAATATATTTTGATTCTTCTATTTTACTTATGTGCTTCAGCCTTCATCTCTCTTAAGATATAATAACCCGAGCTTTCATTTGTTCCCAAATCCTCGGTACTGTGAGAAAGTCGGCAGTTGTAGGGGAAGTTTTGCTATGAGAACATCTTTCTTCTCAGAGAAAGTGAATCCAAACATTCTCAAAAGAGCACAACTCATTTAGTCTTCTGTTTAGCTTCTGAAATTCTATGCTACGGCTTAGATTGGCTATCCTGATTAAAAGCTGGATGTTGGAATAAGAAATGCAACTTCCAGAGATCATCCCCCCTCTGCTTTTTGATGCTTCCCTTAATCTCTCTCCACGTCCCCTTCTGTCTTTTCATGCCATTGTAGATACTACCTCAGAGAAAGCAAAGAAAGTAAGAAACCTGAGACAGAACTACTGTCTGAGTATTGAGCCTAGCTTGGGATCCGGAAATGCTGTGAATTATCAGAAAAAGCTACAGATGTCCAGTATGATTGTAGGATCATAAGCATCAAACTGACATCTGCTTATCTGAACTACTGAAAAAATTGAAATTTTAGTAATTAACAGAAATTCTGTTTCTGAAGAACAAAAATAAAAGCTGGTGCTTTTTTTGGTTAGTTGCACATGATGTCAATACGACAGTGTTCAAGAACAGAAGCACACCCAGAATACAAAGAGCAGGTACAGGAGTTTTACAGAATTTATGGGTAGCTAATCAGGTAGGAGGAAAGGAGAGCTGACCTTGCTTGAATCTTTTAAGGCAGATTGTCTCAGTTCTGCTATTTCTGTCTCTTTTTGTATGGCATTAGAAGCTAAAGTTTTGAGCTGTTCTTCCAAAGCTTCTACTAACTGATCTCTCTCCTCACGCCACTTTTGAAGATTATGTTCCTTTTCCAACAGCTCCTATATTTCATGTTGAAAGAAAAGCATACACAGTAGAAACAAGCAGAATTTTTAAGACAGCCTAGAATTAATAAGTTTTTCATATAGCATAAATAAGGACTCAAGCTGATAAAAAGAGTTTATGGTAAGACATTTCAATTAACATATCGTGATGTCACTCAACAAGATCAGGTTATATGCATGTATTACGTATGAAAATACTATGCAGATTATTGTATTTAAAGCAATCTGCCAGTGCTCTGTAGTGACTAATTATTTGAATATCTTTCATGGTCTACCACTAATTTCAGTTGGCCACTTTCATTTTGCTCCAATTTTTTTTTTTTCTTTGACCTTTTTCCTGTTGCTTGGAAAACCTGCATCATTCATTTAATAAAAATTAAGAGCAAGAAAAATACCTGTTTAAGTTGTTGGATAGTATAGTCTTTATAATCCAGCTCATCCTTAAACTGGTTATTAATCCTTTCAAGTTCATCCATCCTGTTCCTGAGGGATTCCTCCACAGAACGCATCGTGGACACCTGTAATGTAAGCACAGCTCACGGTTCATTAAAAGACTTCTGTAATACAACCTGGCCAAATACTTCTTTGTTAAATAAAGAGGAATTCACAAACAAGTGCTGAGTAGGAAAACGACAGCAAGTGCAAGGTTACCAAGGAAGACATGAATTCATTTTTAAGCTTCAATTTTCCACCCCAAGCACACCCAATAAACTTTCAGAATAAGATCCTGCAAAACGGGTTTTAAGATATCTTCTTGTTTAATAGTGAAATTTTAACTTTGAGCATCACTGACGCTGAAACTGAAGAAAAAAAAAATACATGCTTATATTAAAGAGCCTCTGGAAATTAGTCTATTTCTCTTCAAGTAAATAGCATTCTTCTTCCCAGTTATCAGCGTTTTTTCACAAGACTTAGGTTTTAGGCTTTGGAGTTACCACGGATACCAATGGCAAGTCACCAGTAACGTAGAGATAATAACAAGTCCCCTCCAGAGGCAGATTAGCTATTCTCTTCACAAACCTTATTCCAGACTACCAACCAACTTTACTTTCCTCTCTTCATTATCTATGTGAAACCATGTTTTAACTTCTGGTCCCCTCTAGAGCTTCAATGGCAACTTTACCTAAGATTTGCTGCTAGCCACACTAGTGTGAAATTTCCAGCTTCATAGTTAAAGTTTGAGAAGTTTTAACAGCAGAAAGCCAAGCATAATGTTACAGAAAAAAATAGCTCAGTTGACTACAAACCTCGCTTTGTACTTGCTGAATTTGTTTCTCGGCATCAGAATGTTTGTCTTTTAGATCTGCATACTCTTCTTCTTTCCCCTGAAAATCTTTTTTCAAATTCAGTACAAGGGCAGAACTCTCAGAAAGAATATTTTCTAGCCTTATGTTAAAAATAAAGACACAAAGAACATTACTGTTACACATCTCATGGAAACAGCAATTACAGCTTAATCCATGCCCTGCCTGTTGGTTTCTATTTGTAAATAGACTCTTAAATCTATCTAGACCAGTGACAAGATTTAAACAATTACTTTTGAATTTCAGCTTGCTTCTCATAATCAGATGCTGAAGCAATAAATTATTCAGATGCTATTCTGAGGGATGTACAACAAACCCACCAGCAATCCCCATATTATTCTTTATTTCCTTGCACACTCCTGTTTTCCCTTGGAACTCAAGTAGCATACCAAAGCATCCTAAAGTAGTAGTTTGGCCATTGATAAGCATGCAGATGCATTAAGTCGAAGGGATGTTCCCATTAACTATTTTTAACTCTAGTTCATTCTCAAAGGGCTCTAAGTTAACTCAGTGGTTACTTACGATTCTATACGTTGCACTTTCTCCATTTCACTCTTTTCCTTTTCCCGAAGAGAATGTTTCATCTGCTCCAAGCTGTTTTTCAGCTGCATAACTTCTTGAATCAGATTTGCTTCATTGCTACTTAACTCTTCAACCTTTTTATCTGCATTAGCAGACTTCTCCTGCAGAGTTGCTGTAACTGTCTCTAGATTAACAATAATAGATTCTTTTTCTTTAAGTAATTCATTGAGTTTTGACACTTTGTCTTCCATTGTCTTGGAAGCCTCCAGGAGATATTCAAGCTCTCTTATTTTTATCTCACAGTTGGCAACTTCCTCCTGAAATTGTGCAATCACTCTCTGATCTTCTGCAGTCTTTTCTTCAAACTCCTGAGTTTTCTTTTCTATTTGCTCATGTAACTGTTTCACAAGATCATCTTCCTGACTAGTGTGAGTTGTAATCTCACATAGCTTCATTACAAGTTGACGATTATGATATTCAGCATTATTCAGTCCCGCCTTTAGGTTTTCATTGTCTTGAAGCAGTGCTTTGATGTGCTGACTTTTTTGTGAGGAAACATCAACAATACTTCTGCATACTTCCCAAATCCTTTCAAGACTATAGTTAAAGGAGAGGTCCTGCACAAGATCTGAGATGGAAGAAGTCTGTGACTGAATGCATGCAGAACTAATTTGAGATGTCCCTGGCTCATCTTTTTCACAGTCTGAGGAATCCTTTACACTGACAAAGTCAGTACCGATGGCACGAAACTCTAAGTGACATTTGTATAATTCATCTAATTTGGTCCGCATTTCTTTTACTTGTGACACTTTATCAATTATATATTCTTTGGCAACTTCTATGTTGTTAGTTAGTTGGGCATTTTTGTCTTCTAGTGTCATATTTATAGATTTCTGTTCATCCAGTTCAGAAGCAATTTCCCGATAGTCAGCTTGACCCTGCAGAATTTGTTCACGGAGGGCATCAGCTGTTTCTTCAGAAAAAGAAAGCTGAATACGCAGGCTTGTTACCTGCTTACTGAAATCTTCTTTTCTATTTTTTTCTCTTCTGCATTGTTCTTCAAGCACAGTTAAATGATGTTCCAAGATTTCAGTTCTTTCCCTCAGTGCTAGTACTTCCTTTCGGTACGCGGAGCACTTTTGTTTCATGTGTTCAATTTTCTTTTGCTCTACAGTGTTCTTTTTCTTTCTCTCATTTACAACTACTGTAAAACAAACAAACAAACAAACAAAAAAAAGGGAAAAGGAATGTAGCTCAGATTGATTAAAATCATTATTACATAGCAGTTCACAACACCAAGTAGCAACTTCTAAGTGAAAAACTGTCGTAATATGCAAGCCATGCCCTCACATCACATAGTATTTGATAATAGTGAAGGAATTAAAGTCCTCTGAACACGTAATCAGGTGCCTCAGATTTCTATACAGAATTAACAGCAAAAGGTTTTCAGTCTGGAAGAACACTTTTACCATGGCACTACTCAAACCTTCCACTCCACACCAGTAGAAAATCTTATTAGATCTAAGAAACATGGGAACGAGATAGATAATTCACAGCTATATTCTTTCTATCTTCCCTGCTTCAGCAATCCCTATAAGGCAGCCAGGAATCACTCCATCTACATCTAAATGGTAGATAAACAGTTCTCTAAGAAATTTCATTCCAACTCACAGTCCTCTTACTTTCAAAAGAAAGATAAAACCCTGGACAAGTTGATCACTTAAGTGTTGATATCTGTCTCTCTTATTCAGTTGATCTCTAAACAAAATATGAGGATTCCTACTTCTGTCCACACTTAACTCTTTTGCATATAAAGTTCACGCATAAAGTTGTACAAATTTGCAGATTCAAGTTTCCATAAATATTCCATTAGCTTGGGGCTGTTTTTTCTTTAACTGGTGAGCAATTAGCTAAAATCACATGCATTTTCTTTCTATCAAAAGCGACTTCTGCTGTATTTCATCATTGCTTTAGAATCCAGTTATGTCCATTCCATAATATGCATACTTTAAGTATTAAAAAAAATAAATATAAGTCAAGACTTACTAGGGATTGGGTCACCACAACAATATATTCCATGGTGATTCTTGTACAGTCCTTTTATTACTACAACTACAGAAATGCAGAATTTTATAGCGCCCACGTGCAGCCTGCATTACATACAGATTCACATGTACTGCATGGAAACAGCCTCTTAACTCATCTAAGGAGTTTTATATACAGCCCTCAACTGATTTAAAAGTCATACTGAAGAAACAGCAGTGGCGTATTCCACCCCAAACCAGGTTTTGGGTTTTGACTGCTGCTCCCAGCAACACTAGTGAGGGGAATATGATTTATAAGTAATCTAAACACTTTATGCTGAAAACAACAAGCAAGCACTAAAGCAAGATAAATAAGACTAGGGAGAAGATGTGTAATGTTCAGTCTAGAAGCTCCTTACAGAGGAAGTAGGGAAAAAGCATTATTACAGAGCATAGGAAACAAGACCTAAAAGCTCAGAGAATGGTGTAAATACCCTGAACTTGAAGCTGAGATAACCTAGCATCTCCTAAAACACTTTTGCTCGTGCTACTTATATAACTAATTCTACAAAAGAACCAGCACAACATACCTGTGCTCATTGTTCTACTGTGTATATTTAACACAGCTAAAGAATATATATTAAGCGGTTTTTGAAATTGGACGCTATTAATACTCACAAATAGAAGAAAATTTTAACATGATTGAATACTCAGTACTTCTTAACAGAAAACTTCACGCTGACATTGTGACTATCAGCTACCCATTTTAATTCCTATGTGGAGCATTGCTGTCATTAATTTTTAAATGAGAGCTTTGGTCATATGATTAGAACAAACCCACTACTATTTGGAGTATGGAGGAGTCCACATCCCTCCCTCAGTCTCTGGTAAGATGCTTATATGTGATGCCATTCAGTGGTCACATTAGGATTCAATATTTATGCCAAATAAAGGCAGCAGGGACAAATCATCCAAGAACAGCATCTCATCCAAAGAAGGCCTTGACTTTCTCCCTTGCACATATTTTGCAAGAGGAATACAAGAAAGGAAGGGACTACAGCTAAGTTTTAGATTTTTCCCTTCTACATTGTATATGCCTTCCGTAATTCTAGGAACACTGATGCTCAGCTGTGCCCAGAAGTGAAGTTAAATGCATCAGAGCTTATCCAAACCATTTTGCTCAAATATTGCCCATGAGCGAGCAATTAGCAGGTCGTCAACAATTTTGATAGTTGCTTCAGGAAAAACAAAACAAACAAACAAACAAAAAAAAGCACTTGAACAGCTGATGGTACTCAGAAGATCAGCAACAGCAGTTGAAACAATCCTAAAGAAACTGCTTTAAAACTATTACCAAATCTGCAAGTGCATCAACAGATGAGGAAAAAGCAGCAAAAAGGAAAAAAATAGTGCAAAAAACTTTTATTCTTAAGCATTCAAAAATGAACAGCATAGGACCTTCTGAAAAAGGGATATTTACATAACAGTTACTTCTATTTACAGTTTAACACAGTGGCTTTTCTCCTTATACCATAAGGTACGCGCTTCACAGCCTTTTGCTTCCTATCCGGAATAGGAAGCAATTTATTGTTTTGGAAGACACCCTGTTCAACGATGGAAGAAACTGTACCTTTCTTTGGAGGTGGCTCTTCCACAGTAGGCTTATCTTCATCAGTACTGCGCTTTCTTCCCACTTCCAACTCAGTTTTCTCTTGTTTCAGTGCTTTAACTGAAAGCACTGAAAATTGGCTGCTTTCAGTTTCTTTATTAGTGTTCTCTTCTGCCGGTTCTGCTTTAATGGTAGTTAAATGGTAGGTAGTCTTTTCCTGTATTGATATAAGATCAGTTACATTGAAGCTTAACAAAAGGAGCACTTAAGTCTCAGTAATCTTCTGTAGGCAAATATTTACACAAAACCATACAGCTAAAATATTTACCCAGTGACTCTATAGACATCAGTTACAAATTTCAATAGCAGACACAACAAGTACACCTTCAGATAATGACAAGTGCAATACTTGGTAGAGTATACAAGGGAAAGCAAGAGCCTAGCAGGTTACAAAGTAAAAGACTTGCACACAATCGAGAGTTTACCAGTTTATCAAAGAATTTCCTGTTTCCAAGAAGTCAACAAAATTACAAACATGGTCAAAGAGCAAATGGTCAGCTCTCATACAAGTTCATCACATCACACTTCTGCTAAGCTGCTAAAATCACTTTCATCGTGACAGATATAATCCAACCTTAAAGCTTAGTCAGCTCTGTCACGCATATTTTAGATTGTGTCCTTGACCACAAGTGAAGCTTCCTTACTTACAAGATGACGATTGTTAAGCCATGCTGGCACTGCCAAGGACTGATTATTCATCTTTAGTAACTTATGAAAAGAAAAGCTTCAGAAGTGTTCAGGCCACACAATCTCACAGATAGAGTTGGAGCCTTGTTCTTGGAAGAAGTAATAGGTGAGGACATGACTACTCATCACAGTCAGCTTTAATACCATGGAAATACTGAGTTGCAGTGATGCAGACAGTCAAAGACTAAGAAGGGTCAAGTTGCTAAGCTTACAAGGTTAGAGATCTGAGTGACAGAATTAACTATAAATGTTTTCAGAGCTACTTCAGGCTACCAAACATCAAAAAATGAACAAAAACCACCAGAAGTGGTATGCACACATACTTAATCAAGCTAGTCTTCACATATTCAGTAGCTCGCAGTACATTAGTCAGGATAAAGTTTTATGGACTGCATAGAACGTGGAGATATCCTGACCATTTATAGCATTTTAAGCTACCACAAGTTGGTATTAAAACAATTTTACACAACATCTTCTTGATAAAGTTACCTCAGTTGCTTCTTTAAGTTGCTCAACAGACTCATCCAATTTAATCACCTGCATTTCAAAGTCTGTAACACACAGAAAAGGTTGTATTACATAAGTAGCCAATAGATAGTTTATTAAGTAATCAATTTTTCCAGATATTCTAATGTTTAGGTAGCTTTTGAACAGATTAATTAATTTGCATGTGGTCTTCACTTATTGGGAGTGATTCAAAAGTTTTCTAAATTTCTTGGAACAAAAACATTGCATCAACAAGACATAAAGAAGAGTAGAGATTACAATATAAAAGTAAAAATCAAGATATAGACATTTAACCCCATACTTACGAAAGCGTAAAGCTGCTAGTTGCAGTTTAAAGGAGAGGGGGGGAAAAAGAAAAGAAATAACCAAAACCCGTGGAATTGCTGAACCTGAATATACACAAGGAACAAACTATCACTTATCTACAGGCTATGGTTCCAAAGGTAGAACATCTCCTCTAATTCCTACTCAAACTGGTTATTTCTCTTTTAGATTAATGAACTATTTCTGTCTTCTACCTTTCACATCGCATAACTCACCTTTGTTCTTCTGCATCAGCTCTTCTTCAGTTTTAAGTAGTTTGGTGTTTTTCTCTGGTAGCTCTTCTTTGGTCTCCATCAGTTCAAAGTTAGTTTTCTCCAGCTGCTTTTCAAACCAGCCAGTATCTTCCTTCGGGTCCCCCAGGGATACAATGGAACTATGTGCTGCCTCAGCTTGCTCTTTAATATCCATGACATCATAATGCACAGAATCAAGAATGCCCTCAGGATCAACACAGGTGTCAGGCACTATGCTATGTTCTCCACCCTGAAACGTAATTTATAATCAGTTAAAACTGGTGAATAGCTGACTACATAATAGCTGTTATTTCTACAGATAGTCTGGATAGCCACTATGAAGACAGCCATACAAGAAGTTTTTAATTTCAGCTTCAAAACCCACCTCACAAATTCACATACAACATGACAGTGATTTGTATGGGGGGAAGATAAGTGGCATTCTAGTAACAGCTAATATATTTTATAGTATTTGATGACCACACTCCCCCTTTTTTTTTTTTTGTTTTGTTTTTTTAAATATTACCCCAGATTGATCTCCTTCAAATTTAACGTACAAGTTTGGACTCCCCTTTTCTTTGTATACAGCGTAAATTTTCATTTTGTGTTGCAGAAACAAGGAAAATGCCCAAATTCTCAAAGCTTTCTGAAACTGTTCTTAAGGCTCAGCAACTATTCCTGCTAGATGAAGAATAGATGTATCTTGCTCATCATACAGCAACACAGCATGCACTTCTTTGTAAACAGCCTTGTGTTTCTATAAGATGTGCCCATAACATTTAAATAGTAAAAAGGAAAATATTTAAGAAAAAAAAAAAGGAAAATATTTAAGAAAAAAAAAAGGAAAATATTTAAGAAAAAAAAAAGAAAAATACCAGGGTGTCATGGTTTAATAATTTTGTAATTTTGCTATCAGTATTCCACATCATAACATCATATAAAGCATGAATAATTTTACTGCTCCCAAACACTTGCAGTATATTGATGATATTGTCGTGTGGGGCCATACAGCAGCAGAGATTTTCAAGAAAAGAAAACAGATAATCCAAATTCTTTTAATTTCTCATGGTGTCCTGAGCAGCAGCAGGCTTTTGAGCAGAGAAAACAAGAGATAGCCCATGCCGTGGCCTTGGGGCCAGTACGGACAGGACAGGATGTAAAGAACATCCTGTACACTGCTGCTGGAGAGAAAGGTCCCACTTGGAGTTTGTGGCAAAGAGCTTTAGGAGAAACCCAAGGCCAACCCCCGGGACTTTGGAGTCGAGCATATAAAGGGTCTGAGGAGTGCTACACTCCAACTGAGAAGGAGATCTTTGCCATGTACGAGGGGGTTTGGGCTGCTTCTGAAGTAGTTGGGACAGAGGTTCTCCCTGTGGCCCCCCTGTCACGGACACAGGTAGATTTTTGTTTAAACCGTGACAACTACCCAGAATGCAGCATCAGGGAATTTTTGCCTAGAACTCTGGAGGACTATTTTTAACTCAGAAAGGTCAGAGATAGAAAGTTCACACTGATTTCTGGGTCACCAGCCTCACCGTACATCAGCATTTTTGGTTTTTAAATGATACATAAAGTTCTCAATAGCACTGCTCTAGTCGGTAGTTCTTTCCCTTTCTGTGCAGCTTGCTCTGTGCATGGCTTGTGAACTGCTATTCAGGCCAGACAGCTGCAGCCCCAAAGACCTGCCATAAATGTACAAATTCTACCAGGATAATGTCTTGGTAGTGGAGAAACAGGATGCGCAGTCATATGGCTCTCACACATACCTTGTACAACCAGCTTGGCTCTGGACTGGGCATCACCAATGTCACAGGTGTACACGTCACTGTCACTTTTCTCCAGATTTTTTATGCTCAGCTGCAGGTCTCGTCCTTTCTGTGCCCTCTTGTATTTCCTGCCAGGCCTGAGCACAGCAATGCCTTTCCTCCATATGACGAAGGATGCGGCTTTCTCGCTCTGACATGTAAAAAGTGCACTTCCACTTTCTTCAATTTTCACATGTGAAAGTTCCTTGATAAAGTAATTAGGTTTTCCTGGAAGGAAAAAAAAAAGGATGAGGGTGTAGGACAAAGGGATTTGTTACCCCAACAAGTCCCAAGCATACAGAGGTGTCCTGAATCTCCTTAGCCCTCATTTCAGAATATCACATAGAGATGCAAAGAGTCTAAGAAGACCACAGAGTCCACCCATTTTCATAGGTTTGATAATTCCAGTAGATATCTGCAAAGTTCAATACCATTATACATGCGCTGGTAGGATCTCATCTGATAAACTGCATATAGTTTTGATTACACATATTCAATATAGACTAATTCAGATTGCC
The DNA here is from genome assembly GCF_054131305.1 of Coturnix japonica. Taxonomy (NCBI): domain Eukaryota; kingdom Metazoa; phylum Chordata; class Aves; order Galliformes; family Phasianidae; genus Coturnix; species Coturnix japonica. Next base: position 1,143,217 of record NW_028188942.1, on the reverse strand, counting down.
ATCTTTTCGTGGCTCACTAACACCCAAGATCATAGAATCATAGAATGATCACAGAATCATAGAGTGGCCTGAGTAGAAAAGGACCTCAAAGATCATCTAGTTTCAAACCCCCTGCCAAGGGGTCACCAACCACCAGACCATGCTGCCCAGATCCACATCACACTGGAGAATCATTCAGTTTCCAGATTATTTTAAGGAAAAGATTTTAATCCATCATATTTTCTGAAAACTAAGAATTGATCCTGCTCAAGGAAACAGAAGAGAAAAACATCACCCACAGGCTGCAGATATTTACCTCGACTTCTCTACATGCCATCCCCAGTGTGCTTTTCAACTCACCTTGCACAGTGACCCTGGCTTTTGTTATGGAGTCCTCTGTCTCACAGGGGTACTCCCCACTGTCCTTGGCAGTAGAGTCATGGATGATCAGAATGGCCCCACTTCCCTCCTGCTGCAAGTCATACCTCTGCCTTTTTCTGATTGCTTTGCCATCCTTGTACCACCTGATGTTCAAATCCGGTTTTGACAGATCACAGCTCAGGCTGATGTCCTGCCCTGCTGCTGCTGTCTTATCCTCCAGCTGTTTTGAAACCTCAGTAGGTTTTCCTGGAAGAAAACATTGCTTTTTGAGTAACATACACTTAGGGTAGGATGCCTCTCTCAAAATACATGCATCTACATGCTGGAGATAAGTTAGAGAGGCACTTGCAACAGACGCCATCCTACAGCCAGCAGTAATCTGCAAAGTACAGACAATAGAATTCCAGGCAGCATTTATTCTCTCTTAAATCTACCCCATTGAGGATGATGAACCATGTCTGAAAACTGCCTCTTTCTTCTCTCCACTCATCACACTGGGAGCCTCGGATGATGCTCTCAGATGCACATGCTCTAGATAGGAATTTGTTGTACAGCTAGATGATGTGAAGGCCATCCCTTCAGCTTATACTTAGAGGATATTGCTCCCACAGTTCCCTCAACAGATCATTCCTGATTTACTGTTAATGGAACAAGCTGTAGTGAGATGCCCATTTCCAACACTACCCCAGTGCTTTGGGTAGTTCTCACATTTGTGTAAAATGTTTCCTCTTTTTACTTATTTTTAAGAGAAATTCTCAGTGCTTCAAGGTTCAAGTAGAAGGTTGCTATTCATTTTAACCATATTATGAGTTAGCTCTCACGACAATCTTATCAGAAGACAGTTGAAGGAATCAGACCCCAGAATCTCTCCCATCTCATTACCTTTCACAGACTGAGAGGCTTTGGAGGTTAGACCACGGGCAGTAAAAATGACTTCCCCAGCGTCAGTAGGAGTCACACTTTTGATAAGGAGAGTATATTTCCAACCCAAGTTAGAAGCTTTAAATCGCCCACCGCTTTCCACTCTGCTTCCATTCAGTGTCCAGTTGAACTCATCAATGCTTTCATGGGACGGAATGCATTCAAAAGTACAATCTTCTCCCTCCTGGATTTCAGTGTTTTTCAGCCATTTGGTAATGCCACTATTCAGCTCTGGAAGGTAAGAGATAGGTTAGTATGAGGTTTATATGGAGAAAAGGCATTTGTGACTGACGTGAGTAGCAGGACTGGTGTTTTAACTCAGGATTTGCAGAACATGGCTGCATTCCTTACAGATGTATTCTCTAAGACATTCTCCACTCAGAATTACCAGAAAGCTATAAAAAAAAAGAGACGTGAATCTCTTGTCTTTGCTCTGGAAGAACTACAAGGCGAGCAGCTCAGCCCATGGAGCAGAATGAAGATTCAATGAGCCACAGAGGGAACAACCTAACAGAGAGGACAACTCTAGGAAGCTGGGTGAGAAAAAGGGTTTTGCCTATGACAAGAAATCAAATGTTTCTATTAGCTAATTTGTTACAATCCTACCCCTACTGGTGTTCAAACCATTTCTCCATTTTAGGGAAATTTAGAAAGGAAATATTTCCAGGACATTCTTGACGTGTTTGGTGATTTTCATGGCAAAAGGAGATACATTTACATCAAAAGCAATGGGAATTTTCCAGACATCACTGCGCTAAATTGCAGTAATACACTTCTATTGTAGAAACTATTAAGGCTCGTGGGGGAATAGGTGTAAGACATAGTGACCACACTGAATGTGCTTTCAGCACTCCTTTACTTTCCACAGTACTTACCCTGAATGCCGACCTTTGACTTGGCAACATTAGTGCCAATATCACAGGTATAGAAACCTGCATCTGACTTCTCGAGGTCATGGATAAGGGGACATAGGGTCTTCCCAGACTGTAGCAGCTCATACTTGTTGCCAGAAGAGAGCACAACACCGTCCTTCTTCCACACTGGTTTGACCTTCTCTTTAGAGACTTCGCATTCCAATTTAATCACACCCCGCTCCTCAACAAAAACATCATCCAAGGACTTCATGAAGACAGCAGGCTTCTCTGCAATTAAACAGGCAAAACAGAACAACGTGATACAGAAGTTGAGACATTTCCAGTTGCTTTCAGATTTTTAAATAGGGATCAATAAATCTTTACCAGTACTGACGACACCAGTATAGAACCTAAAGCGATTTCATGTCCGTTGACTGAATGCGCTTTATTGTATTCTGAACTAATCAGGAGGAGAATACAGGGAACAGGAGGGACAGCCTGCATTGCCTTGGGTGGGACGGATATCATATGAAGTAATTGGGATGCAGCTCTTCTAAAGCTGGAGAGCCGGCATTGCCCTCACGTACAGCAGAGCTCATACAGCAGGCCTCAGGATTAAGAGGATAAGCTGCTGAACAATTTTGATTTTCCTGTTTTATTGACTCCTTTTATCTATCTTCTATTTCACACATCAGATGTTTATAATGGGGAAAAAACACCCACCAAATGCAAAAGAAAGGAGAAAAATGAAATCCTTCAAACTCTGGAGTGCATAGAGTAAAAGAGCTTAATTGCTGGGGAGATCAGATTAGAATCACAGTATCCTTAGAATTGGAAGAGACCCTTAAAGGCCATCTAGCCCAGTTCCCCTGCAATAAACAGGAACATTCACAGCTAGATCGGGTTACTCACAGCCTGGTCATTAGTCATTCCAGAGGCAAAACACACACTGAATGAGCTCTCCCTGCAGTCATAAATACTTGGAGACAACAGCATTGACACTGCATGGCACTGAAGCAGTAAAAGAAATTGCTCTTGTAACTCTTCTTGTGTTAAGTAAAATGATGATAAAAAGCAATTGAATGCTTTGGCAGGACACCAAAACCATCCTCCTTCGTTGATATCTGCTGCAATGGAACCTTCCACTGGAAGAAAGCCCCTGATGTCTTGTCACCCCAGAGAGGTGAGCTTTAGAAGCAGGACTGCTGCACAATAGAATGAACTGGGGCTCCTTAGCATCTCTTACATCCAGGAGGGGTGTGATCAGACCCACCTATCACCTTCAGGTGCGCTTTCTGACACCTTGTCTGACTTCACTGTCACTGTGCCAGCATCCTCAGGCTTAACCTGCTTCATTGTCAGTTTGCAGCAATTGCCAACGTTCTTGATGTCCTTGTAATTGTTGGTGTAAATGAGGTTGCCATTCAGGAACCATTCCACGTCCTCGTCATCATGGGACAGCTCGCAGGAGAAGACAGCAGAGCTCTCTTCTTCAATTTCTACATCCTGCAAGTGCTTCGTTACTTCTACATTGCGGGCTGTGGGGAAACAAGGTGAACTGTTACCACTGTTACTATAAATCATACTGGGATGTGGTAGAATGGTTGGACTAGATAATCTTTGTGTAATCTTCTCAGTGAAGATTATACATTTATAAAGTTAGCAGGAGAGAACGGCAGAAATCAACCTCAAGAAGAGAAATCTGAGGTGAAATAGGACATGTAAGAGACCACCCCCCCTGCTCTTACCTTCAGCTCTCAGCATGGTTTAAGTCTCTGCAATTCCTGCCTTGCACTTGTACACACCAGCATCATCGGGCTTCAGCTTCAGAATCTTGAGCTCTGCTGAATGCTTATCCCTCTTGATCTTGTACTTCTCAGAGGGCACGATGGGTGTGTGGCCCTTGAACCATTTCACAAGCTTTGGAGATGGCCTGAAGTCACAGGACAGGATGACAGAATGACGTTCCAAAGCTGTCTTGTCCTCCAGCTTCCTGGTGATTTGTATATGGTAATCTGCAAAGCAGGGCTGGAAGAGAAGAAAGGATGAGGACAATTGGAAGAAGAGGAAAGTCTCTTGCGTCTGCTCCATTTCAATTAATCTCATGTTCACAATGGTTTTTTGAACCACTCTAAAGATAAAAAAAACGATTGTCTATAGGGAATGCCATTGACTACATTTCTATAAAGTAATACTGTATATTATCTACCAAATGCAAGGTCCAGCTCTTGTTCTGTGCTTATTAAATTGCTCCCAAATGTTGAGGCTTTTATTCAAATAAGAGTGAGTTAAAAATATAACAAGTACTTTAGGATGTGAATGGATAATCTTACGCTGGGGACAACAGCGGACAAAAAGCCTGGAAGTTTCTTTCAGATGAAATCAATGAGAAATGGCATCAAACTTATGTGCTACCAAACTTCAGCTTGTCTAGTTCTGAAATACAATTAATTTCACCTGATTTGACCTCTTTGCTATAGCCAAGGACAAAACGTCAGCTCTGTAGATCTGAATAGTAAGCACATCGAAACTATTCAAACAGATCTTTTACTGAGATGCAGCTGTCTCATTTAGTGTCCAACGACTTTTAAATGGAAATGGAGCAGACCCTCCAGACACACACACAATATTTCAAAGACCCCAGTGAAGGAAGACTGTACGTTAATTAATTCTTCATCTTCATGATGTAAACCAAGCCAGGATATGTTACCTCTGACGAGCAGATTGGCTGTGGATTTTGATTTGCCAATTGAGAACTGAATGGTGCTTGTCATATCAGTGGTGGTTTTCAGTATGGTCAGCTGGTGGATGGTGCCTTCTTGCTGCATAATCAAGTTTCTGCCAGCCTGTTAGACTTCCCCACGTAGATACCACTTGGGAGGTTTCACAGAAGGAATGGATATCTCGCATTCAAATTTGTCTTCTTCAGGCTCAGTCACATAGTCATCACACAGCTCCTTTACTAGATTAATGGATTACTCTTTAAGAAGGATGGAACAAGAGAAAGCAGAGATTTAGAAGGAATGTAAAAAACCCTTACATTATCACCCCACTTACTCACACCAGCATTACTGCACATGAACACTACACCTATCAGCTCAGAATGCCTTGAAACATCATTAAAAAATAATAGAAAGAAAAGAATGTTGTTAAGAAGTCAGACAATAAGATTGACAATCTGAAAAGTGCCCAGATCTTCTGATTCCCAGTCCAGCATCTAAATCAAACCATGACCTTCCCATCCCAATATCAAACTCCTCGCATTACGAAATGGAATACAGGTTCAATGAAACACGCACATTGATAATTACTTTGGTTAAATACAGCAACATAGCTCTGAACAACAAGTTTTCACCTAGTAAAGGTCTCTGTAGCTCAAATGTAATGACTCTACTTAGGAGAAATTCATTTTCCAGGAAGTTCTTGCCCTTATAATTGTAACAGTGGCAAAGCTGGGGACTGAACTCTTGAGTAGTGTGCTAACTCAAATGTCTCCCTTTTCTTTATCACACTTAACATCATATATATACCCTAACATTGTATATATTAAAAAAAAAACCAAAACCCTGTGTTCTTTTCAAACAGCAAGAGAAAATGAAGAAAAAGTCAAGCTATGTTTTTTATCCCTCAACGTTCAAACACAAAGCTGAAGTCTAAACGTAGAAAATCAACCTCCTAAGAAAATAATCTGTTTTACTTAGCAAAAGTAAATTCCAAAAGAGAAGCTGGATATTTTGTGGGCAGAAAGGTAGGTAGGTAGGAGCTTTTATTTCTGTGAAAGGTCCTGGTGGTGTTTAACTTCCTTGACATTAAATCAAAGGATGTTAGCTCGTTTATAACATAAGATAATTTAATCAAAATCGTCATCAGAAGCATAATTACCTTTAACTGTAAGATGGACACAAGATTCACGAGATTCTGCCTTTTCTGCTACAGATTTTATTTCTGCTGCATCCTTGACTTGGACACGTGTGTAAGTCAGCGAGTAGCTCTTTCCTGAAGCAGAGAACCACAGAGTCACTAAGGCTGGAAAAGACCACTAAGGTCATCTAGTCCAACCGCCAGCTCATCCCTACCAAACTGGGCTCTTGAGAGCAACCCCACAACTACACTTGGCTTCCTTGAGCAAAGAGCTCTGAGGCACATGGCCAGGCTGAGCATCATCCATCTGGTTTCACAGCATCACTGCCTGTTCTCTCATGTCAATGAAACCACCCATTCCCCCACGTCCACATCCCCACCAAAGTGTAATCTAAACATGGCTTCTACAAGGACTGACCAAATGTGGCTGTCGTCACCTTCAAAGTACCTGATACAGAAGGATCACACTCACTGTTAGACAAAACCTCTTTGGAGAGGTGAACTGACTGCCCTGTTCACCCCCACTTTGGAAATAACTGCACTCATTTCCTACCTGCTCCCAGCAGTGTGGGATGGTGGGATAGCATCACACTTCCCACACTAAGCATCCCACCATGTCACTTGTTCCACCCTAACCTCAGTCCCAAAACAAAAGGGGAACTCCCTTCTGAACCTTCTTCACTTCATTTCAGATGTCTTATATGCTTGATCTCCAACCCACCCCCCACTCAGGAGAAAGATCCCCCTCTTACACCCTACCATCTTGCCGCATTCTGATGTTGTCATCAGCCTTCAGCTTGTTGTCATCTTTGTACCACTGGCTCTGAACCTCATCGTGTGAAATCTCAGACAAAAGATGCACTCCCATATTCATTCACTTCCACATCTTCCAGTGGTTTAACAATCTTGATATCTCCAGCTGTGAAACAGTAGAGATATATTTGTCAGGGTATTTCCAGAACTGAGTGCAGCATCTTTTCCTTACACATATTTGCATAGAAAATGAGTAGGATTATGTTTTATTCTAAACCATCATCCATTCCTGAGTCATTTCTCTCTTCAACACAGTCAATGCATTATTGCCCTTGAACTTAAAGATAGACTTACTAGCTACAATGGAGCTCCCTGCAAACAGTTTTCATGGAAACCAGAATCTCATTTATTCTAAAACCTTTCAAGCAAAATTAAGGGTAGAAAAACAATAGAACTGAATGAATCTTTAAGGTCATTTAGTTCCAGTCCCCCTGCTATAGGCAGGGACACCTCCCTCCACACCAACTCTTCTCCTCAGGGTCAAGGCTTCTCTCAAATCATTCTCCTCTAAGCCTGTGCCTGTGCTTGGGATTGCCCTGACCCAGGTGCAGGGCCTTGTACTTGGCCACACTCAAGTTCAGGAGGCTGCCAAGGGCCCACCTCTCCAGCCTGTCCAGGTCCCTCTGAGTAGCATCCCTTCCCTCTAGCACATCAACAGCACCGCTCAGCTTGGTAGACTTTGTAGACTTGCTGAGGGTTCATTTGATTCCACTCTCCATGTTGCCTACAAAAATGTTAAATAACACTGGTCCCAACACCACCCTCCACCTGGACACTGAGCTATTGACTGCAGCTCTCTGAGTGTGACCATCCAGACAGTTCCCTATCCTGCAACTGGTCCATCCATCAAAACCATTTTTCTCCAGTTTGGTGACCAGGATGTCATGCAGGACGGGATCAAATGCTCTGCACAAGTCCCAGTAGATGATGTCAGTTGCTCTCCCATTATCCACTGATGCTGTTACTCCATCATGAAAGGCCACCAAGTTTGTCAGGCATGGCTTGAATTTTAGGAAGCCATACTGGTTACCACCAATTACCTCATCTTTATTTTCCAAACTATGCCAAGGAGAACTAGACAGAACTCTACAATGTCGTGTCACTACAAACCTGTCTGAATCATTGGCTTCTCTGCATGCTCATCACTAGTCTCTCCTTACCTTGTGTGCCCACAGTGTATGGGGAATGTCAGCCACAAATCTTACCTAGGGGACATCTTTGCTTCAAAATCCCTTGAACATCACACAATCCCTTTTAACTCTCCAGGTCTGCACTTCTTTATGTCAGAATCAGACTATATTTCTGTGCTGCTATTTCCCTTTCCTTCTGAAGGGCCTGGATACAACTTGGATTAACCTCAGGAGCAGAGTTCCTGCATAAAACAGCCAGTACTGAAACAGCAACCCAACCTGGTTGCAGACTGAGAGAGAAAATGAGAGTTCACCGCCTGTGAATAATGAGACTTCTCTTATTTCCCTGGGAAGTAATGTCCACTTTTTTACTTTGACGGAGCTCCTTCCCATCCTAGAAGGGAAAATATCAAGTCAAATCTACATTAGTCCTTCCATCTCTGCACTGGGCAAAGGCAGCCTTCAGATCTATGCCTAATTCACCCAATTCCGTAGAATTAATGGAACTGTACTTACTGGAACATATGCTGAAGCTTAAGCACAGTGCAGTGTTTTCAACATGTAGGAATGGCTATAGAACATGCATAAATTCTGGCTGACCTATGACAGCTTAAAGCACTGCAGAGGACTGTTAACAAGCCCGTTTGGACATCACCTTGAATAAATGACGTTATCCCCAAGTAAGGGAAGGAACAGCTGAGCACCGGGGAGGTACACAAAGGGCCAGAGCAAATTCTCACACTGTCAGGTGCAAAGAAAACTGAGATTTCACCCTAAAACCAAGTTCACAACAAGGCTACAAAATCCTGGCTGAGAATTTCTGAATGCTCACCAGTTGTTTCCAGCTCGAAGGTCATCTTCTGGCCAGCAGCCTCGCAGATGTATTCTCCAGCATCTTTCTTCTCCAGCTGCTCCACAACCAGACGCCGTGTTTTGCCCACAGATTCCAGTCTGAACTTTCTGGAGGAGGCAAGCAGTCTTCCATCCTTGAACCATTTTACTCCAGTTGGATCCTGTGCTACTTCACAGCTGAGGGAGGCACTTGCTGCCAGGGCAGCACTCACCTCTTTCTGCACCTGCTCCTGGTTTATAAACACAGGTTTTGGCTCTGAGGGAAAAAAAGAAAAACAGAAGGACTGAAATGAGACCATCTTGCAGGTTTGTATGTACAGGTTGGAACAGGTTTAGGTTACCACTTGTGCCCAAACTAATAGCCTTCACTAGAGAATATTAGCTCTTCTGTTGAAACTAAGTGTCAAATCTAGGCAAGAAAGAACCTAGGAACTGAAGGAACCAAGAGGGTCCTTGAACACCAGCCCCATGGTTGCATGTCACTATGCAAACATATTGAACCCAAAAGAACATCTGTCCTGCAGGCAACCAAAACCTGAGTTCCTTTTACTTAAGACCCACTGTGAAACATCAAAACACATAAACATGTGATAGTCAAACCACTGGCTGCCTTTTCATGACCCAGAACAGTACTCCTGGCTTCCTGAACAGACTCCTCATGGCCTCTACCATTGCCACAACTGTGACTGTCAAAGACACAAAGGAAATATGCTCACCAACGCAGTCCTTTGTTCTTTGTGTGTGATTTGCAGATATCTATTTTGCTTTGAGCTCTGGGAATAGTCAGCTCTACCAGGTCTCTACTGTGAGTAGCAGACTCACCTATCCAGATGCAGCCTCCAACATAAAGGCATAGTAAAAATGCAGTGTACTACTAGGAGAAGTTCCTGCTTCTCCTGCCATGAAAGGCTGCACGTAGAACATGCACTCCAGCCTCACTGCACATACTGCTCTTAGTCAAATGTTTCGGTGAACAAGAATTACAGTTTGGGATCTCAGGCACAGGAGAGATTTGAATAATATCTTGAACACTGCTTCCATTGTACATATATTACTAATTATTGTTCTACAGACAGACTGAAACAGGTCTTTGTGTCATACTAAAACCAAATACTTGCTACAAACCCAGGCAATCAAGTATAGGGAAAAAACCTCAGCAAAGACTACTGCAACTGGACCACTGTATAATAGAAACTAGATTTTACTTTACTGTTCTCTGCTGTATTTCAGACAACACCTGTCTTACCTGTGACATGAATCTTGAAGGTGAGTTTCTGGCCAGCAGCCTCGCAGCTGTACTCCCCTGCATCTTTCTTCTTCACCTGGCTCACACCAGCCGACGCTGTTTGCCCTCTGACTCCACCCTGAACTTCTTGCACCACGTGATCAGTTTCCCCTCCTTGTACCACTTCACCTCCGTCTTCTCCTGGGCCACCTCGCAGCACAGTGTGTCATTTTCTGTTGGTGCAGCCTTCATCTCCTTCTGCACCTTCTCCTTGTTGATAAAAACATCTTCTGCTTCTGGAATTGAAGGCAAATGGGCACATTTAAGACATGAATCTTTTCTAGATTCATAGAATGGTTTGGGTATAGAAGGAAGCTTTAAAGATCATCCAGTCCAACCTCTTGCCGTGGTCAGGGACATCATTCACTAAATGAGGCTGCCCAGGGTCCCCATCCAGCCTGGCCTTGGACACTCCCAATGATGAGTCACCCACAACCTTCACTGGACAATCTGTTCCAGTGTATCACCACCCTCATCATAAAGAACTTTTCTCATGTCCAAACTGAGTCTACCCTCTTCACTTTTGAAACCATTGCCCTTTGTTATGTTGCTACAGACCCTGGTAAAAAGCCTTTTTCCACTTTCTTATCAGACTCTCCTAATAAATAGAACGCCTGTCTTCCTCCATTTCTGGAAAGAAAAGCACCAGCTTGAAGCCTTTCTGTTTTTAAGCATTTCTTTTGTACCTGCTATAGAGAAGAAAACAAAAGAAAATACAGGAAAACCTTTTTAGTTGCAGGTTTCTTTAATTTAATAGAAACCACCAATGCTGCCTTCTAGCATTGTGACCAAATGCTGTCTCTGAGACTATTTAGGAAGAAGCATTTGCAGAGGTGTGCTTGTGCCCTGAAGATATCTTTAATATTCTTTAATTTCCCCTGTAATTACTGACTTCTCATTTTGCTATCATTGCATCTACTTGAGATCCCCAGGGAAATTCCCCAGTTATTTCCAGCCCATCTTAAGCTGAGGCTACCCAAGTCCTCTGCAGTAATAGCTTTAGAAGGCAAACAAAACAGTGCATGAATTAAACAGAATTTAAGCACGGTCTACATCACTGAATGCTGGGGCTGAATGTGTCAAAACACTTAACTTTCCCCTCATTCTTTGTTGGGGGGTTCAATACAGTCCAAACAATTTCTCTCACCTGTGACATGAATCTTGGTGAGTCTTCTCCTGGGCCACCTCGCAGCTCAGCGTGGCATTTTGAGTCAGTACAGCCTTCCCCTCCTTTTGTACCTTGTCCTTGTTTGTAAACACGTCTTCTTTCTCTGCAGGGACATCACAACAGTCACACCGTTTTACTGTAGTCTGCTGCAGAGCTAACTCCAGTTCCCCATTTTCACTATACTTGCCCTTCACAGGGAGCATCGTGATGCCTCATTATGACAGGAAAATACTTTCCCCTCTATTTTGCCTTGGGAAATGATAAGCATATCATTTCATATCATATCATATCATATCATATATCATATCATATATCATATCACATCATATCACAAAGCTAAATATTTCGCAGTCTGATAGCAGATTTGGACATGAGATTTAGAACACCTGCATGCACTGCTGAACCTCCTCCCTTATCTTTTTTTCTTCTGATGTCTCTCTACATTTCCAGTAAATCAGAAGGGAACGGCCCTCTAGAACAGGTTGCCCAAGGAGACTGTGGATGCTCCATCCCTGCAGGCATTCAAGGCCAGGCTGGATGTGGTTCTGGGCAGCCTGGGCTGCTGGTTGGCAACCCTGCACATAGGAGGGGTTTGGAACTGGATGAGCACTGTGGACCTTTGCAACCCAGGCCATTTATGAGTCTGATTAGTGGCATTTTCCACCTAATTGTGTCATTCAAATTTTGTAACCAGATCTCTTCATACACCTCCCCTTTTCTCACTCCTTGCATGCCTCGTGTGCTCTTGCACTGTAACCCTGCAGACACCAGCTGACTACAAGAGCTGCACAAGTTACCCTCCTTGCCTATTATTTGTTGCAGTAATTCATTCCTGGATGTAAAAGCACATGTAGAAAAGTGTTGCTATGACACTAGATGACAAAGAAAGTCCTATAGCCAAAGTGTTTTGCACCAGAGAGGCTGTCAGTTGATCCTCCAAATGCAAGACACACCAAATGAAGAGTTCCTTTATCTCTGGGATTCCAAGCATTTTCTCACCTCTGACTTTCACTTGGAATGTTGCTTTGTCATCTTTTGTTTCACAGCTGTAGCTCCCTTGGTCTTTCAGGGTCACATTTTTGACCATGAGATTGTGGTGCGTCCCCTGGGAGATGATGGTTGTCCTCTGGTCCTGCTTCACCTCTGTTTGATCTTTCTTCCATACGACAGCTCCGCTTGCAGCTGACACCTCACACACCAGCTCCAGGTCTTCAGAAGGACTGACTGATATTTCTGGAGTCGTTTTGGACTTGCTGACAGAATTAATGGCTTCATCTGAAGAAAAAAAGAGAAAGTGGTTTACATCCTGACTCAGGCTTATTCAGCACAGCATGAAGATACAGTTAGAACTGATTGTAATGTCTATGCTCATTACATCTGGGTGATCGAGTTTCACCTTTGGAGGTACTCACATACAAACGTGTGCTTGATTCTCCTGTGTAAGGAAAGAGTAAGTTCTATGCAGACAGTTCTTATTTCTTTTAATCAATTCTGTATTCTGCACATGTTCTTCCGAAGCTAAAATGAAGGCAGATAAGTAACCTGTTTGCAATACATGAACAAACCAATTCAACACCTTGTCTCTAAGCTAACAAGCAGCGTTTGATGAGCACATCAGTATTTCATGCCCTTCATTCCATCCAGACAGAACCTGCCTGAGGAGCAAGCTGATGGCTGTCAGCTACAGGCAGACCTAGCTTAGTACTGCATTTCTTAGAGCAACAACTGTCGCTTTCAGTCACTGAATATACCAAGGCCAATTACTATGCCACACACATTTATGGCATCAATGAACAAATAATGCGTTAAAAATTGTAATAGACAGGAGACATCTATTCTTTTAAAACTAGGTGACCAAAAAACAACAGTCCTTCTAGAGTCAAGCTGTTAAGAACTAATAGCACCAACCAATATCACGTAGATTGATTACTTCCCTGCCCTAAGACCATCTTGTGACCATTTGGTGCTCCTACTTAAGCCCTCTTGATGACTTTTTTGTCTGAGCCATGTGACATTTTGTGATAGGAGTTACTGCTAGTGTTCCCTTCACCCTACACCAAAGTAGGAGGTATCCATTCTCAGGGAATCATGCAGGCTTCCTCTGGATTTGATGCTCAGAGACAGCCCCAGAACTTTTTAAATCTTAGCTTAGCTCTCATCCGATAAAGTTCATCAAACAGTGCAACTTGTCCTTTTGGGATGCCTTTGTTCTGCATCAACCAGTTTCAATGGAGTCTTCTTGGCTTGTTTTAGATCAGTTTGTCAACAGATAAAGCCAGGGTCTTTGAATTACAAAGTGAAATTGCAGAATGCATGATTCTCAACCAAACAGAACGGGAGGTGGGATGCAGGGTGAATACCTGAGCCAACACCACCTGCAAGCAATCCTTCAATATCTTAGGATTCTCTATCCACCCCAAATCCAATGTTGTGCTTGATCTATCATCTCTGCTGAGTTTTTAGCTAGCTGATGGTGAGCATCATGGTGGTGATGGGTGAGCAGTCGGACTAGAGGGTCTTAATCAACCTTAAGGATCCTGTGATCAGAGGAATGTGAATGTGCTGTTAGATGTCACAAGCGCTGTACTGCAGCATGAGCATACACAGCGAAAGGCTTTCAGTAGAGCTTCAGTTCATAAAGGAGGACTGGGTTATGGAAAATAGGCTCAAGATAGAAACCAGAAAACAGATCTTAATGCCAGGTTCTGTGAATGCAGCCAGCTGAATTTCACAGATATTGAATATCAATAACAATTTCTTGTGTTATTTTACCCACCAGCTCCACCCTGAACAGGAACATGTCAGTGACAAGCATTACTCCTCCAGGCTTGACCTGACAGTGCTTTACTTGTACTATGAGCTAATGGCTGTGCTTACAGCACCTCAGGGAGACACCTCAGAGATCACAACATCCTTTGGGTACAGCAGGAGACACTCAACTCTCCAAATGTGGAGTTTAATTTGTCAGAAGAGGAGACAGGATTCCCATGCTAATAACTTAGGACCATTTCAGTCATAGGTTTAAAGATGATGTAAGTGCTGAGGCAATTCATGAACTAGAAGAATGAAGCCCAGATGTCAGGGCTCAAGTCATGTCTCCAGCCCCAGCTGGAGATAAGGCTGTCTTGAATTCATCACAACACAGTTACATTATTTGCTCATACTGTGGATTTGCACAGGGACAACAGTAAGGTCAGAATTGCTTCAATAGAGATATGCAATCTTTGTCCTAAATACTGGAAACCCACAGGGCTGGACAAAAAAAATGAATTAAGTCTGAAGTGCTTTACATGGATTGTGATCCCATGTTTGCCTCACAAACTTACCTGAGACTTTCCAATCAAAAATCAGAGTGTCATCTCCAATTTTGCAGATGTTCCCTCGTCTTCTTTTGTTACAGCTGAAGCCACAAGCTTATGCAGTTTCTCTTTATCTTCCATTGTGAATTTCTTACTGGTTGTGATTTCTTTGCCATTTTTGTACAACTTCACCATGACACTGGCTTCAGAGGTCTCAGAAACCAATTCAGCTTGTTTTCCAGCAATGGCCCTGATAACTCCTCCAGTTGTCTCTTTGTTTATGAAGTCTACCAGTGCTGAAACAAAATATGGACACACAAAATATGTATGATGGTAAAGAACTGCAGGGACATTGGTGACCATGAGGCATTCATTTATCATAAGACCAAAGATACACGTTTATTCCTAGTTCTAATTGCTAGACTCTAATTCAGAAGCCGGCAAATTGGCAGCTTTTATAAACCACGTACCAGATTACCTTATCTCCACAAGTTGAAGGACATACACTGTACAGGGGACAGAGCCAAAGGAAGAAGCCCAAGGCTTCAAGAAAATGTTTAAAATAGGAAAACTGAGGAAAGAACTGGAACAAGCAAACTAGAAGGAAATCAATGGAGGGTGTTCTATTACTGCATTGTAACCCCCTGGCAAACAAATCGAGCCTAAAAGATGGAGATATCACTTAGGACTGAAAAGAAAAACAGAATTCCTTTATGGAAATTAATTGGAGCGCAAAAGTTAGATGATGAAACTGGCCCCTATTAACACACAGTGGAATAATTGACTGCAAAGATTCAAAATCTCACCACTGTCTTAGCCAAAGGTTTAAGCCTAAGGCCACGGTCCTATTTTACTCCAGGTAATGGAGTTTGTTTTCCAACTTCTTGTTAACATATCATTTCAAAACAGCGCACACAACTGAGTTGGGTCTGTTGAGACAGCACAGTCAGAGCTGCTAAAATCAAAGTCTGGATTATGCATGCATTTGTTCTGCAGTTCCAAGAACACACATGTATAATACAAATTCAACAACGTTCTACAGAACGCCTGTCTTTTAGGAGCTCGAGAGCCAGCTGATGGACACTGGGATGCCTGAGATCCTGTCAATACATTTAACTCCGTCCTATCGTACAGTCAAATTTAATTCATTTTTTCAGGAACTGTCTCTTATCATTGTAGTCCCCTCACCACTGCTGGATGTGAGCCCAGCCACACAAAAGCAGCTGCTGGTTTTCACTGCAGATACTGCAGTAAGGAGAAACAGCCTCCGGACTGGACCAGCTGAGCGTGGCCCTACCAGGATTTGCTCCAAAGTTCTTATTACCAGTAGTGCTTCCTGATGAAATACATGGGGGTCCTCCTTTGATTCCAACCCCAACCCACCTCACCATGCCCCCTGATAACATCCATCAGGGCCACATCTCCACAGTTCCTGAACACCTCCAGGGATCCCACCACCTCCCTGGGCAGCCTGTGCGAGTTCCCCACCTCCCTTTATGGGATAACACCATCTCCTCTTCCCAACCTCCCTGAAAAGGATGGATGTTGCTGAGATCTCTGTTTTTCCACCAGCATGGATCACAGGTTGAAAGGTCTGGAAGGAAGAGCACGAAAAGAGTTTCATCCACGTGCCTTCTCCTTCCTTAGTAAAACCAGTGTGAAACTGCAGCCACGTCAGGCTGAAGGAGACGTCTCAGATGTCCTGCCTGGATGCAGAAGCTCACGTGTCAGAGGATGTCTGGCACGTCAAGTCTCATGGCAGTGCAGTGCATGACAAACTGCAAAAACACTTTCCTGTGGGCTCCTTTGGGCACGAGGCCCAGCGGGTGACACACCTCTGGCTGCAGCTCTTCAAAGCCTCCCAGCAGCCACGTGATGCCCATGGGAGAGACACAGCAGATGATTTACCAGCTAGCTCTGATTTACAACAAGAGAAGATACAAGTGGCAATGCTGAATGGTGAAATACTGCGAGTGTGTGGCATAGGTATAAGATTTGTGAGCCTGAGGATGTTCAAAGTCAGGATGGACAGGGCTCAGAGCACCAGATGGAGCTGTGGTGCCCCTGTTCATTGCAAGGGAGTCCAACTAGCTGACCCTTAAGGGTCTCTTCCCTATCTATGAGATACACAAAAGCTGATTCTGCAGTAACCAAGCTACCAACAGCAGCTGTTTGTCATACAGCTTGCCAACACAGATTTTAAAATAACAGCATTGATTACTCATTTGATAGTCACATTACAGTGCAAAGCACATGGAAACGTCCATCAGCTAATTCATTTAATTCTTTGGGCAGACCTGCCAGTATGAAATATTATGCTAACATGACAGAGAGAAGAAAAGCAAAATTAAGACTAGCTGACAAGCCGTGGCAGGAAGTTCTGCTCTCCATCAATTTAGTCCCATTATTCAATTCTGTTTGGAGATGTCTCCACGACTCTCTGGAGTTTGTTCTTTGAGAAGAAGCAATTAAGTAAGCTCTCCAATGCCAAAGTGCATACACTACTCTAGGCCTTTCTTGTTTCTCCATGGATCAACAAGGGTGACAAGCCAGCAGAAGATGATGAAGAGCCTCATCATGCAAACTCATGCATTTTATCCCCCTCACAGATGCACTGACAACTTACAGCATCATCCATTGAGACGCTGTGAATTTTCAGGGTGTGTTTCTTCCCCACAATGTGCAGTTCATATTTTTCACTGGCCTTGAGCTCCTTCCCATCCTTCATCCACCCCACAGTAGCGCCTGTGTCTGAAAGCCCAGCCTGCAGTTTGGCTTCCTCACGCAGCCGAGCGCAGATCTTTTCTACATCTTTGCTCTTATTGGTAAATCTCACTGCAGCACCTGTCAGGAGCAAAGGCCGCGTTATTTCAATTGATATCAGGCTAACGTGGTCAATGTTTGCTGCAAGATCTCTGAAAAAGTATCACCTCTGTTCCTGCACTCATCATTGTGTCAGTGCTGAGCAATTCAAGATGTTTCATTTGGTCTTCTTGCCGGATTTACTAAGTAAAAATCAACCAAACATCTCCTTCTACTGATTAATAATGCTCTAAACATGCTTCTGCAGAGGTTTCCACCCAATGACAAACAAGTCCTCCCATAATGAATGTTTATTTGTAATATTTTGTCATGCAAAGCTGATTGATAGAGATATTATTGGAATGATTGCTCCCCTACTTCTAAACTATTCCAGTGCAATCAGAAAGGCTATCTGAACCTGGAGCTGAAAATACTGCTCTATGGTGATGCAGTGGTAAACATGGTGACTGAATGCACTGGCCAATAGCTGTGAACTGCAGACATTCATCAGCTGGCATGAAGCAATCTGGTTCAGATACCAAGCAGCTGGGTAGACTGGCTTACCCTACACTCAGTGCTATCATGTTTAGGTCATTACCGGGACTCACGTCAGTCCATGGGATGCAATTTCAGGTATTTGGTACAGTCAGTGAATGCCTGCAGCCCCAGTTCTAATCATCAGATCACAGCAACTATGCCTTGACTGTAAGAGGAAAGGAGAAGGATCAAAGCAAATACCTCTCACTCTCATCTTGCTGCTGAAACCAACATTTTTGGCAACAAATTTCACTTCTGCTCCATCATCGTTCTTGGTGACGTCCTTTATGATTAGGCTGTGAGTAGTTTGGGTTCTCTTGATGATCCAGGTCTCGCTTTCCTGTAAAACTTTACCACTGAGGTACCAAGTGCCGCAACACGTTGTTGTAAGGTCAATAGTAAACATGGCATCCCCTCCAGGTACAGCTTCACCAGTTGCTAGGGGGGATTTCACAACCAGGACTGGTCCTGAGGAAGAACAACATGGATGTCTTAATGCTCTTTAGATGCAAGTCTGGTATCTCATTTAGAGATGGAAGATTAAATCATAAGGACATTTCTACTTCTCCCTTTGCATGAGTGCTAGAAGAAGCACTTCTGTGCTTAAGATCTGTTACAGAAAGTTCTGCCTCTTGCACATGTGAGATATCAAAAGATAAGGATATTCATGTCTCTGTCACAGAAATAGAACTTGTATCACTTTAGTGGTAGCTGGAGGTTGATAGGAGATAGGAGAACTAGGAATAAGGGAAAGCCTTTGGTGTGTTAATGCACTACTATCCTTAAAGTCAAAGGAAACATCTTTAGGGAACCAACACAGCTGCTCAGCACACACTGACCCATTTCCATTGGGGTTTTTGTGCTTACCAAGGTGCACGCTCCCTGGGAATTCCAGAGACGGGCTCTGTCCATGCGCATTGACTGCAGACACTCGGAACTGATCATCAGCCTCTTCAGACAGATTGCTCACCGTGAACTCTGGGACGGGGACATGAGACTCGTGGCACCTCACCCAGGTGAAGCCAGTTAGTTTCTTGCATTCCACGACGTAGCCATTGGTTGGAATGGGGCGGTGCATCTTCGGAGGGGACCATGCCAGCGTCACTGAGGTTTCTGTTTTATTTTTCACCACGGGGTCAGCTGGGGGCTGGGTGGGAGGTTTTCTGGGAGCTGAACAGAAATAAATTTCAGAAATATTAGCAGAAGGTCATGTAGGCTGGAAAAGACCTTCAAGATCAGCAGACTCAACTTTCAGCATGACCTACTGAGTCCCACCATTAACTACTGTGGTACCTGAGGACATACATGACAAGCTTATTCCTGCCGGTATTTGCATAGTGAATATATTCACCCTCTGGTTGCTTTGGAACATTTTAGAGGTTAAAATCCCATCAGACTTTTTCACTGTGTGCAGCCACTGATACAGGCAGGAGGCTGGGAATTACCTGATAAGCTCTAGTTACAGACTACTGACACAGTCAAGGATTGATTTCATTTCATTTTGGCCATCAGAAAGTTTGGTGTCTGGTTTCAGTCACCCATCTAGACTCCAATTATAATCATATGGAGAACAGCGCATTTAGGAGAACTCATCTCAATAAACCTGAATGAAATCACAGAATCATAGGATCACAGGAGGGCTTGGGTTGGAAGAAACCTTCAAGATCATTAAGTTCTAAACACCCTGCCATGGGCTGGCTGCCCACTAACCAGCTCAGGCTGCCCATCACCCATCCAACCTCGCCTTCAACACCAAGGACAGGCACCCACAGCTTCTCTGGGCAGCCTGAAATGGAAGCAATGAGCCACATGTTGAAGATACTCAAATATTCATGACTGTAGAGAGAGCCAAATACTCCATACATATTGCCTGCCTGGTCAATGGTATTAAAATGCCAACAACAGACTCATCCAGCTCATAGAAAATGGTGTGAACATGGCGTACAGGATTCTTCCAGCAGCGAGTTAGATCTGCAAAGTGTAAAAATAGGAAATCTCAATGCAATGCAATTTTCCCTCATAACATAAAGAGACACATAACTGCTTTGGGTTGCACTGTTATCAGCCTGTCAGTTGCTGTTGGTCAGTGCTAGATGCCAAAGGTCCCACTAACACAGCATGAAGCCGAAAGCTAGACGCTGGAATCAGATCTCCTGACCTTACCATCAGAAATTGAGATGTCATATTTTGCTCAGAGGTGCCTGCTTGTAGGAGGGACAGCTTCCGAGCTTTTTCTGCTCCAGGAACCAGCTCCAGCTTCAGGATTTAAACAGCAGTCAGAAATTAAACTGAGCTTTGTCACCTCCATCAAACAGAAGGAGTGGTTGGGTGGTACAGCTTTCCAAATCACTTAGAAACTGTCACAACAATCAGATGCCTACCTTTTTTAACTTGTTAATACATAGAGCTTAATAGCATCAGAATGCCCCAAGCACTTCAGATAATACGACAGCTGTAAACCCTTCTTTAAGGATTCCTTTGTTTAACCACTGAGTAACTGTAATTCAGTGGTGCTGGTGGGAGAAGGGAAGTCCTAATCTTCCCAGACGGTGAATAGAGTTGATGTTCACATGCAGACTGGTGCTGCAGCACAGCCAGAAACCACTCATTTGGGAAACACAGCACCAAGAAAATAATGGGAATAGCTTCATAAAATCAGGCAGCTTCACCCAAATTTCATGTCAGGTCCATTATTCTTCCTATTTTCAGGAAGAAAGGTTTTCCCTTTTTCTTGTAGTTTTATTTTCTTTTCCTTTCATGCAAGCAGCTTTGTAGCTTACAAATTGTTTTCTAATCACCTCCTGGTGTGGACAAATCACACAGGTCTGACTCCATGTTTTACATAGTTAGCATATTATATTTGTTCCACTATGGAACTGTACAGTCATAGAATGGCCTGGGTTGAAAAGGATCCCAAAGATCATCCAGTTCCAACCCCCTGCTATGTGCAGGGATGCCAACCACCAGACCAGGCTGCCCAGAGCCACATCCAGACTGGCCTTGAATGCCTGCAGGGATGGGGCATCCACAGCCTCCTTGGGCAACCTGTTCCAGTGCGTCACCACCCTCTGAGTGAAAAACATCTTCCTAAGATCCAACCTAAACCTCCCCTGTCTCAGTTTAAAACCATTCCCCCTTGTTCTATCACTGTCCACCCTCATAAACAGCCATTCCCCCTCCGGTTTATACGCTCCAATCAAGTACTCAAAGGCCACAGTGAGGTCTCCCCACAGCCTTCCATTCTCCAGGCTAAACAAGCCCAGATCCCTCCACCTTTCCTCATAGGAGAGCTGCTCCAGCCCTCTGATCATCACAGTGGCCCTCCTCTGGACCCCCCCCAACAGCTCCACATCCTTCCCAGGCCTGGACACAGTGCTGCAAATATGGCCTCACAAGAGCTGAGCAGGAGGGGACAATCACCTCCCTCTCCTGCTGGCCACCCCTTTTTCAGTGCAGCCCAGAACACACATGGATCTATCTTTTCCATACGGATATTCCCATCTGTGTACATATATATACCACACCTACACCCCCACAATCTGCTACAACTCCATAGAATTTTCAAGGTTGGAAAAGACCTGGATGATCTTATGATCTTATGATCTCAGATCTTATGATCTGGATGATCTTATGATCATCCAGTCCAACCATCACCAATACTTCCCAGTTAAATCACATCCCTCAACACAACACCCAAACTTTTTGTGAACTTCCCAGGGTTGGTGACTCTACATGAGAGAAAAGGGCACACAGATAAGGGATTCTGCATTTGCTATTAGCAGAGGTGGGATGAGACCGAGCACTGCCCCAGCTCCTGGGATAACGCAGAAGGGCTGAGACCTTCCAGCTGCTTCCACCCAGGGTCACACAGCAAAGCCGACCCTACAGGAGTCTGCGTCATTCTTTGCATGGCATTGCTAAGAGGAAGATCCCCCCCCTACCCTTGGCTCTACACTCCAGCTGCTGTCTGCCATCTGTAAAGCCACCACAGCTCTCCTACTGGAGTTCCCATCTGCACAGTGACAGCTTGGTTTCTTCTTACTGTCAAAGCAGCCACAGCCTCAGTGCTTCTAAAATCTCCCCTTTTCAGCTGATTTCCTCTTTCTAGTGGCTGGGCAATTCCTCCCTCTCACAGTCATCCCTCTGCCCCACTCTGTGCCCACAGACCCACAGAGGGCACACAGAGCCAGCCCTGTCCCAGCTGCTGCTGCTTCACATCTGACAGTCTCAGGAGCTGAGATCCAGGCCGAGACAGCAATGCCCAGACATGGTTTGTAGGACGTTTGTGATAGGAAATAGGGAGGCTTGTGATTAAACCTGCCCCCTAAGGAGGAAGGCAATGCTGCCTGCAGCCCCAGCAGGCATTACAAAACATCCCCATTTACAGGAGGGTTTTACATAGCACAATTCAGGAACTACAACTGCACAAATTCCCGCATGCCCTGCAATAACTTTGGGAATGGACAAGGTTCTACCACCTGTGCAATGCCATAGAAATAACAACCATCCACCTGTAAACCTCCATCCTCTCCCCTGCTGCACAAAGGGAAGCTCAACAGCAGTGCACAAATGTCCCAGCAATGTCTGAGCACTGCTCTGTGCATCCCAACCTGCTCATCCCATCCACTCCTGGCTGGGCAGCAGGATTGGGGTGGCACACTGCAATGGGCACAGAGGAACATGGAAGCCCCACACATGTGAGGAAGGGGCTGGCTGTGCTCCACACTCACGTTATCAGACGTGATTTGCCCTTCTGTGGGGAGCCTCTGCTCTTTCCCAGCTCATCCTCCAGCGTCTGGGACTCCAGGATCTCATTCAGGCTGTTGTTGGCTGCGGGGCAGCTCCATGAAGAGCCGCCCCTCCACCGACCGGCACACAACAGCCGCTCCCGCGCACTGCGGCTCAGCCAATCGGAGCCGGCGGAGCTGCCGCTGCCCGATGGGACCCCCCCCCACATATTGACCCCCAGACGAGGAAGAGGAGGAGGAGAGCGACGAGGAGCTGCCGCAGGAGCTGACGTTGGGGCGGGGGGGCAACGCGGGGGGGGGTCGGCAGTGGGGGGTGGGGGAGGGGGTGGGGCAGCATTACCCCCGGATCCCGTGGACCCCGCCCCCAGCCAAAGTGCTGCTCTCCGACCCCCGCGGGCTCTTTGTGCAGCCGCTGCCCTCCAGTTATAGGACCCCCCCCCCATATTGCGCTTTGCTCACCCCCACCCCCCAACTCCGGAACCCCCCCCCAACTCACCACATCGCCCCCTCCCCCCCCCGGGTGGGGTTATGGGGGGTGGGGGTGGGGTCGACGATGTGCCGTAAGCCGCGCCGGGGTCGTGTGACAACCCCCCCCCCATCAAGATGAATGGGGAGCTGTCGGGGGGGGGCTCAGCCGTAAGGATAAAGCGGGGGGGTTAATGACGGGGGGGGGGGCAGCTATAGGGAACGCAACGCAACTAATCTAAGCCCCCCCCCCCCCCACATTAACACCCCATTGTGTGTGGGGGTGGTGGGGGTGGGGCACACAATAACCCCCCCAAAGGCCAAACAGCCCCAACCCCCCCCTCAAAGCCGCTGCCTTACGCTGTGCCCCCCCTGCATGAAGGGGCCCCCCCCATCGATACAGCCCCCCCCAATCCCATCTATAGTTGAGAGCTATGCTTTTTGTAACCCCCGCCTTTTAAAGCCCCCCCCCCCCAAAGTTGTGCACGTTGTGCTGCCCCCCATGAGCCCCCGACCCCCCCCTTAAAAGATGGGGTGTGGGGGGGTGGTCTCGGACCCCCCCTCCTTTAAACGATGGGGGGGGGGGGATTGTCACTGCCCCCCCCCCCACCAAAATGGACACCCCCCTTTTAAGGGATGGGGGGGGGGTGAAGGTGGTCTCGGCCCCCCCCCCATTAAAACGGACCACCCACCCCTTTAAAGGATGGGTGGGGGTCAGTTACGGGCCCCCCCCGGTGCTGTGTGTGTATGTGGCCCCCTCCCCGTTTTGCCCCCCCCCCGTGTCGGAGTGTGCTGGGAAAGGATCTCTGTGTGGAGATTGCTTCAACTAGAGGTAGTTCTATAAGACTGTTATATAGAGCTGTGCAGGGGCTGTAAATCTGTCTGCAGAGGCTGATGATCAGTTCCAAGTGTCTGCAGTCAATGCGCATGGACAGAGCCCGTCTCTGGAATTCCCAGGGAGCGTGCACCTTGGTAAGCACAAAAACCCCAATGGAAATGGGTCAGTGTGAGCTGAGCAGCTGTGTTGGTTCCCTCAAGATGCTTCCTTTGACTTTAAGGATAGTAGTGCATTAACACAATAAAGGCTTTCCTTTATTCCTAGTTCTCCTATCTCATATCAACCTCCAGCTACCACTGAAGTGATACAAGTTCTGTTTCTGTGACAGAGAGATGAATATCCTTATCTTTTGATATCTCACATGTGCAAGAGGCAGAA
This sequence comes from Coturnix japonica, assembly GCF_054131305.1. Classification (NCBI taxonomy): domain Eukaryota; kingdom Metazoa; phylum Chordata; class Aves; order Galliformes; family Phasianidae; genus Coturnix; species Coturnix japonica. The sequence continues at coordinate 1,118,906 of NW_028188942.1, read as the reverse complement.
CTTTCTGTAACAGATCTTAAGCATAGAAGTGCTTCTTCCAGCACTCATGCAAAGGGAGAAGTAGAAATGTCCCTATGATTTAATCTTCCATTTCTAATTGAGATACCAGACTTGCATCTCAAGAGCATTAAGACATCCATGTTGTTCTTCCTCAGAACCAGTCCTGGCTGTGAAATCCCCCCTAACAACTAGTGAAGCTGTACCTGGAGGGGATGCCATGTTTACTATTGACCTTACAACAATGTGTTGCGGCATTTGGTACCTCAGTGGTAAAGTCTTACAGGAAAGCAAGACCTGCATCATCAAGAGAACCCAAACTACTCCCAGCCTAATCATAAAGAACGTCACCAAGAACGATGATGGAGCAGAAGTGAAATTTGTTGCCAAAAATGTTGATGTCAGCACCAAGATGAGAGTGAGAGGTATTTGCTTTGATCCTTCTCCTTTCCTCTTACAGTCAAGGCATAGTTGCTGTGATCTGATGATTAGAACTGGGGCTGCAGGCATTCACTGACTGTACCAAATACCTGAAATTGCATCCCATGGACTGACGTGAGTCCTGGTAATGACCTAAACATGATAGCACTGAGTGTAGGGTAAGCCAATCTACCCAGCTGCTTGGTATCTGAACCAGATTGCTTCATGCCAGCTGATGAATGTCTGCAGTTCACAGCTATTGGCCAGTGCATTCAGTCACCATGTTTACCACTGCATCACCATAGAGCAGTATTTTCAGCTCCAGGTTCAGATAGCCTTTCTGATTGCACTGGAATAGTTTAGAAGTAGGGGAGCAATCATTCCAATAATATCTCTATCAATCAGCTTTGCATGACAAAATATTACAAATAAACATTCATTATGGGAGGACTTGTTTGTCATTGGGTGGAAACCTCTGCAGAAGCATGTTTAGAGCATTCTTAATCAGTAGAAGGAGATGTTTGGTTGATTTTTACTTAGTAAATCCGGCAAGAAGACCAAATGAAATATCTTGAATTGCTCAGCACTGACACAATGATGAGTGCAGGAACAGAAGGTGATACTTTTTCAGAGATCTTGCAGCAAACATTGACCACGTTAGCCTGATATAAATTGAAATAACGAGGCCTTTGCTCCTGACAGGTGCTGCAGTGAGATTTACCAATAAGAGCAAAGATGTAGAAAAGATCTGCGCTCGGCTGCGTGAGGAAGCCAAACTGCAGGCTGAGCTTTCAGACACAGGTGCTACTGTGGAGTGGATGAAGGATGGGAAGGAGCTCAAGGCCAGTGGAAAATATGAGCTGCACATTGTGGGGAGGAAACACACCCTGAAAATTCACAGCGTCTCAATGGATGCTGCTGGAAGTTGTCAGTGCATCTGTGAGGGGGATAAAATGCTCTATCAGCTTTCAGTGAAAGGTATGTGACAGTCTGGGCTGTCCTCTTCCTGCCCAGGGCCAGCAGACTGCATTCACCTGACTCCCCGATAGTCCAGCTGTTGTCAGACAGCGTCTCGGGTGTTTTCAGTGGCTGTTTTGACTTGAACTGGCCAATCTGCTTTGTAGAGCCATTTGATTTCTGTGTTCTGTCCTGTGATTCGTCCCTAAGATATAGAGGAAATCAAGGGAAAGATAGGAAAAAGAGCATCCCAGCCTTCCTGCTCTTCTGTCAGGGTGGCCACAAGAGATGATGTCAAGAGCTCTTTTTGTAGCAGTGATCCCAAATGTAGAAGAGACCTGTGAAGAGTCACAGGAACTAAATTGATGGAGAGCAGAACTTCCTGCCAAGGCTTGTCAGCTAGTCTTAATTTTGCTTTTCTTCTCTCTCTTTGTCATGTTAGCATGATATTTCATACTGGCAGGTCTGTCCACAGAATTAACTGGCACAGGCTGCCCAGGGAGGTGGTTCAGGAGCTGTCGAGATGTGGCCCTGATGGATGTTATCAGGGGACATGGTGGGGTGGGTTGGGGTTGGAATCAAAGGAGGACCCCCATGTATTTCATCAGGAAGCACTACTGGTAATAAGAACTTTGGAGCAAATCCTGGTAGGGCCACGCTCAGCTGGTCCAGTCCGGAGGCTGTTTCTCCTTACTGCAGTATCTGCAGTGAAAACCAGCAGCTGCTTTTGTGTGATTGGGCTCACATCCAGCAGTGGTGAGGGGACTACAATGATAAGAGACAGTTCCTGAAAAAATGAATGAAATTTGACTGTATGATAGGATGGAGTTAAATGTATTGACAGGATCTCAGTCATCCCAGTGTCCATCAGCTGGCTCTCGAGCTCCTAAATACAGGCATTCTGTAGAACGTTGTTGAATTTGTATTATACATGCGTGTTCTTGGAACTGCAGAACAAATGCATGCATAATCCAGACTTTGATTTTAGCAGCTCTGACTGCGCTGTCTCAACAGACCCAACTCAGTTGTGTGCGCTGTTTTGAAATGATATGTTAACAAGAAGTTGGAAAACAAGCTCAATTACCCTCAGTAAAATAGGACCGTGGACTTAGGCTTAAACTTTTGGCTAAGACAGTGGTGAGATTTTGAATCTTTGAAGTCAATTATTCCACTGTGTGTTAATAGGGGCCAGTTTTATCATCTAACTTTTGCACTCCAATTAATTTCCATAAAGGAATTCTGTTTTTCTTTTCAGTCCTAAGTGACATCTCCATCTTTTAGGCTCGATTTGTTTGCCAGGGGGTTACAGTGCAGTAATAGATACCCCCTCCATTGATTTCCTTCTAGTTTGCTTGTTCCAATTCTTTCCTCAGTTTTCCTATTTTAGACATTTTCTTGAAGCCTTGGGCTTCTTCCTTTGGCTCTGTCCCCTGTACAGTGTATGTCCTTCAACTTGTGGAGATAAGGTAATCTGGTACGTGGTTTATAAAAGCTGCCAATTTGCCAGCTTCTGAATTAGAATCTAGCAATTAGAACTAGGATTAAACGTGCACGTTTGATCTTATGATAAATGAATGCCTCATGGTCACCAATGTCTCTGCAGTTCTTTACCATCATATGTATTTTGAGTGTCCATATTTTGTTTCAGCACTGGCAGACTTCATAATCAAAGAGACAACTGGAGGAGTAATCAGGGCCGTTGCTGGAAAACAAGCTGAATTTGTTTCTGAGACCTCTGAAGCCAATGTCATGGTGAAATGGTACAAAAATGGCAAAGAAATCACGACCAGTAAGAAATTCACAATGGAAGATAAAGGGAAACTGCATAAGCTTGTGGCTTCAGCTGTAACGAAAGAAGACGAGGGAACATCTGCAAAATTGGAGATGACACTCTGATTTTTGATTGGAAAGTCTCAGGTAAGTTTGTGAGGCAAACATGGGATCACAATCCATGTAAAGCACTTCAGACTTAATTCATTTTATTTGTCCAGCCCTGTGGGTTTCCAGTATTTAGGACAAAGATTGCATAGCTCTATTGAAGCAATTCTGATCTTACTGTTGTCCCTATGCAAATCCACAGGATGAGCAAATAATGTAACTGTGTTGTGATGAATTCAGGACAGCCTTAGCTCCATCTGACGCTGGAGTCACGACTTGAGCCCTCACATCTGGGCTTCATTCTTCCAGTTCATGAATTGCCTCAGCGCTTACATCATCTTTAAACCTCTGACTGAAATGGTCCTAAGTTCTTAACATTGGAAACCTGTCTCCTCTTTAGACAAATTAAACTCCATATTTGGAGAGTTGAGTGTCTCCTGCTGTACCCGAAGGACGTTGTGATCTCTGAGGTGTCTCCCTGAGGTGCTGTAAGCACAGCCATTAGCTCATAGTGCAAGTAAAGCACTGTCAGGTCAAGCCTGGAGGAGTAATGCTTGTCACTGACCTGTTCCTGTTCAGGGTGGAGCTGGAGGGTAAAATAACACAAGAAATTGTCATTGAAATTCAATATCAGTGAAATTCAGCTGGCTGCATTCACAGAACCTGGCATTGAGATCTGTTTTCTGGTTTATATCTTGAGCCTATTTTCCATAACCCAGTCCTCATTTATGAACCGAAGCTCTACTGAAAGCCTTTCGCTGTGTATGCTCATGCTGCAGCGCAGCGCTTGTGACCTTTAACAGCACATTCACATTCCTCTGATCACAGGATCCTTAAGGTTGATTAAGACCCTCTAGTCTGACTGCTCACCCATCACCACCATGATGCTCACCATCAGCTAGCTAAAAACTCAGCAGAGATGATAGATCAAGCACAACACTGGATTTGGGATGGCTAGAGATTCCTAAGATATTGAAGGATTGCTTGCAGGTGGTGTTGGCTCAGGTATTCACCCTGCATCCCACCTCCTGTTCTGTTTGGTTGAGAATCATGCATTCTGCAATTTCACTTTGTAATTCAAAGACTCTGGCTTTATCTGTTGAAAAACTGATCTAAAACAAGCCAAGAAGACTCCATTGGAACTGGTTGATGCAGAACAAAGGCATCCCCAAAGGACAAGTTGCACTGTTTGATGAACATTATTGGATGAGAGCTAAGCTAAGATTTAAAAAGTTCTGGGGCTGTCTCTGAGCATCAAATACAGAGGAAGCCTGCATGATTCCCTGAGAATGGATTCCTCCTACTTTGGTGTTGGGTTAAGGGAACACTGGCAGTAACTCCTATCACAAAATGTCACATGGCTCAGACAAAAAAGCCATCAAGAGGGCTTAATTAGGAGCACCAAATGGTCACAAGATGGTCTTAGGGCAGGGAAGTAATCTATCTATGTGACATTGATTGGTGCTATTAGTTCTTCACAGCTTGACTCTAGAGGGACTGTTCTTCTTTGGTCACCTAGTTTTAAAACAATAGATGTCTCCTGTCTATTACAATTTTTAACGAATTATTTGTTCACTGATGCCATAAATGTGCCTGGCATAGCAATTGGCCTTGTTATATTCAGTGACTGAAAGCAACAGCTGTTGCTCTAAGAAATGCAATACTAAGCTAGGTCTGCCTGTAGCTGACAGCCATCAGCTTGCTCCTCAGGCAGGTTCTCTCTGGATGGAATGAAGGGCATGAAATACTGATGTGCTCATCAAACGCTGCTTGTTAGCTTAGAGACAAGGTGTTGAATAGGTTTGTTCATGTATTGCAAACACGTTACTTAGCTGCCTTCATTTTAGCTTCAGAAGAACATGTGCAGAATACAGAATTGATTAAAAGAAATAAGAACTGTCTGCATAGAACTTACTCTTTCCTTACACAGGAGAATCAAGAAGACGTTTGTATGTGAGTACCTCCAGAGGTGAAACTCGATCACCCAAATCTAACGAGCAGAGACATTACAATCAGTTCTAACTGTATCTTAATGCTGTGCTGAATAAGCCTGTGTCAGGATGTAAACCACTTTTTTTTCTTCAGGTGAAGCCATTAATTCTGTCAACAAGCCCAAAACGACTCCAGAAATATCAGTCAGTCCTTCTGAAGACCTGGAGCTGGTGTGTGAGGTGTCAGCTGCAAGCGGAGCTGTCGTATGGAAGAAAGATCAAACAGAGGTGAAGCAGGACCAGAGGACAACCATCATCTCCCAGGGGACGCACCGCAAGCTCATGGTCAAAAATGTGACCCTGAAAGACCAAGGGAGCTACAGCTGTGAAACAAAAGATGACAAAGCAACATTCCAAGTGAAAGTCAGAGGTGAGAAAATGCTTGAAATCCCAGAGATAAAGGAACGCTTCATTTGGTGTGTCTTGCATTTGGAGGATCAACTTACAGCCTCTCTGGTGCAAAACACTTTGGCTATAGGACTTTCTTTGTCATCTAGTGTCATAACACTTTTCTACACGTGCTTTTCCATCGAGGAATGAATTACTGCAACAAACCATAGGCAAGGAGGGTAACTTGTGCAGCTCTTGTAGTCAGCTGGTGTCTGCAGGGTTACAGTGCAAGAGCACACCAGGCATGCAAGGAGTGAGAAAAGGGGAAGGTGTTTGAAGAGATCTGGTTACAAAATTTGAATGACACAATTAGGTGGAAAATGCCACTAATCAGACTCATAAATGGCCTGGGTTGCAAAGCCCCACAGCGCTCATCCAGTTCCAACCCCCTCCTATGTGCAGGGTTGCCAAGCAGCAGCCCAGGCTGCCCAGAACCACATCCAGCCTGGCCTTGAATGCCTGCAGGGATGGAGCATCCACAGTCTCCTTGGGCAACCTGTTCTGGAGGGCCGTTCCCTTCTGATTTACTGGAAATGTAGAGAGACATGAGAAGAAAAAAAGATAAGGGAGAAGGTTCAGTAGTGCATGCAGGTGTTCTAAATCTCATGTCCAAATCTGCTATCAGACTGCGAAATGTTTAGCTTTGTGATATGATGTGATATGATATGATATGATATGAAATGATATGCTTATCATTTCCCAAGGCAAAATAGAGGGGAAAGTGTTTTCTTGTCTTAATGAGGCATCACGATGCTCTCTGTGAAGGGCAAGTATAGTGAAAATGGGGAACTGGAGTTAGCTCTGCAGCAGACTACAGCAAAATGGTGTGACTGTTGTGATGTCCCTGCAGAGAAAGAAGACGTGTTTACAAACAAGGACAAGGTACAAAAGGAGGTGAAGGCTGTACTGACTCAAAATGCCACGCTGAGCTGCGAGGTGGCCCAGGAGAAGACGGAGGTGAAGTGGTAAAAGGAGGGGAAACTGATCACCTGGAGCAAGAAGTTCAAGGCTGAGTCAGAGGGCAAACAGCGTCGGCTGGTGGTGAGCCAGGTGGAGAAGAAAGATGCAGGGGAGTACAGCTGCGAGGCTGCTGGCCAGAAACTCACCTTCAAGATTCATGTAACTGGTAGGAAACACATTTTGGTTGATATTCTTTGATTATTCCCTAGTCTGGCTGTGGAAATATCTGTGTGAATGTGTCCTCTTGATTCTGCCATGAAACTGTTTTGGGGAGGATGAAAAGAAATGCTTACAAACGTGCAGCTAAAATGATTATTTGTTTTTAACAGTGTTTCATCCAGCTCTTCCCCTACGACTACTTTTATAATGAGCTGTCCATAGATGTCCAACTGTGATTTGTACAATGTGCAACACTGCTCTGCCAGTTGATATTTCAACAGTAGTAGTTACAGTTCTCTACTGTGGCTGCACTGAGGTTTGGTTGTTGGTGTCCTAAGAACTTTTAGTCAGAGGCATTGCACTTGCCTTTGGTTTGTTGAATCCCATGTTGACGACCATTCGTTCCATGTTCTGTAAATGTAATGACCAGTCATGAATCCATTGATACCTTTCTAATTGTACGTTTCTCATTAGTCTGAGAGTTTAGCATGGAGGCAGATCTCTCACTCCAGCTGCAGTAGAGATTGCTCTGGTGTCAGTATATTTTGCACAAGATCCGGTACATTTTAACTTAGACTCCAGATAGCCATGGGCACATCACCTGCATTCTGAGTGACCATTAGTGAGCTGGCTGATGACGAGGGTTTGTCTTCTGTTTTATTTGAAGCTGCACTCTGCTGGTTTTTGCTCGTAAGTCAACTTGTTCTCTGTTAACTTTACAGTTCTCGTCTTGTATTCTGAGCTGATCAGGACAGGGAATCTGTTTTCTCCTCTTCTTTCTTATGGCAGTGAACACATTGGAGCTTAATCCTGGTCAAGGTTTGGCATTTGGTCAGCTATGTGGAGGAGCAACTGTACTGGGAGTCTACTGCCTTTCTGCTCACACAGACCTGGTGTCCTTGCAGGGCATAGCTTGCGTTCTGTTCCCTTGTAAAGGTTGCAGTCTTTGCTCTCTCAATCTTGGGGCATTCTGCTCCTTCAGTCCCTGGTGTGCAATATATCTCTGCTCCTGTAGTAGACAGTTTTGCTGCTGCCTGCGGTGTAGACTCTAAACTATCAGCCTTTACTATTCCCACACCACATGGATGTGATTCTGGGGCCTTTGGATCTGTTCCGTGAGTTGTGTAGCTCATGCTTTTGGCTCAGGAAACTGGCAGTTTCAGCAAATAGTGGATTACAGACAGGGTAGATTTGGGAGGTATCTGTCAGAGAAAATGAAATATGAACGATGACAGAAAGACTATGGCAACAGCTGGAATCTACCAAGTTAATCCTCAGCAGCCAAAGCCAGCCCACATCTTATTGCAGAGGTGTAGGGAGAAAACACAGCAATGTAGTGCTTTTACACTTGAATTTTGCTAGCTGAGGGCTATTATTAGCTGTTTGCCTCAGAAACCAAAGGTTTTCTGTTCTCTTTCAGACCAGATGAGCTCATGGCTGCACAGGGTAATGTGATACCTCCTCCTCTGCCATACGTGGGGAGTGCTTGCCTAGCTACCGTTGCTGTATTTCTCATGTGTACCACTGTAACATGATGTGCAAGTCCAGCCCTCACTGCAGAATGATGTGGTGTGAAAGTCAGGAGGGATTATGAGTACTCTTGGAGTGGTTGGCACTTTCACTACAGAAATCCTCATCTTACTAGCTTCTCCCAAAGTGCAATGGCTTTCTGAGTCTTAATTTGTCCTCTTACCACTGCACTCAGAAAGCTTTTCAGGGTTCCTCTACCCCAGGGTTCCACTGGTAGCACAGAACAATCCCATTTTAAGGACATGTTGAATGTTAGGTGCTGAGTGTTGAGCATTATGGGATGCAGATTAGACCTTCTTGCTTAAAAGAAACAAGTGCTGCACACCTTGGAAACCTATAGAAAACTAGAGTAAAAAGGGCTGATTCTGCCATCTCATTATCTCAGTATTTGTGGTGCATGCTGAAATCCTTATTTGAAGTGGGCCAAAGCTCCATTGCATTTGTGAGAAGTTTTGCATCACCTGGTTGGTCTAGGCCATGTTTGTTGTCTTGCTAATAAGCAAGCCTTCTGATCTTCATCAAATCATTGTGGTTGGAAAAGACCACAAAGATCCCCACATCCAGCCTCAACCCATCCCACCATGCACACTGCCCACGTCCCTCAGTGCCACATCTCCAAGGTTATTGAACACTCCCAGGGATGGTAACCCCACCACCTCCCTGCAAAGCTGTGCCACCACATCACCATTCCTCTTCAGAAGAAGTTTTTCTTAACATCCAACTTGAACCTTCCCTGAAAATCATCAGTCAAAACAGGGGCTGTTGAAGATGGGCGGAGAGAATGATGCTTTTGCAGTCAATACAAGCAGGGAGATCAAATGTAGAGTGTGTCAACTGCATTCTTGCATTGGCTTGCTGCCCTGCTCCCTCGCCTTCAGTGGACTGCAGTGCTGGTGGTAGAGCTGTGGTGTGAATCCTGGGATTGCACGTACTGCAGCGGTCAGCAGCACAGGAACTTGAGCTGAACTTACCCTCCTGGGCAGCTGCTGCCACTCAGAATTCAGACAGCATGCAGAGGAGAAAGTCATGAAGGAAGGGAAAGGGATGGCAGCAGAAGGCTTCACAGAGTGACAGCGGGGAGGAAGGAGATAGGGGACAGGTCATGGAAGGGTTTGCCATGACTGCTGGGGAGCAGGAGCCTTCCCGGTCACCTGAGCTGGGTATGCCTGAATATGCTTGCATGAATGATCTGAATGAGTGGTCTTCCATGTCTCCACTGCAAATAAAAGGCAATGTCAATCCCCCTCACAACTGCTAGTCCTGCATTCATGCTTGGAGCCTCTGTCTTGGTATCAACATCAGGACCCTGGGATCTTTCATGGGACCCAAACAAGCATAGGAAGCTTATTCAAAATTGCTCTGCTGTTAGAAGCTGGCTAGCACTAGAGAAGTCCATGATGTAAGTGCGTCAGAAATATTCTGCACTTCTACAGCCTTTTGTAGGGCAAACCATGGAATAGAAATGGAAGCCCATTTATTTAGGGTTTATCTGTTCTCCCACGCCTCAAATAGGAAGTAGCATGAATGCTCTCAGCAACCAGTTGTTGGTAAAAGGAGAATCAGATAAAACAGTGATTAAAGTAATCAATAAAAGATTCAATGTATCAATCGATCCCACTTAGCAAAGTGATTAACTGAATCCCCTTAACTGAAGTGTGTATGCCTAACTAATTACACTTGATATCTTTCTGATGCTAACTCCATTTGTTGACACAAAGGGTAAGGTGGGCTTTAAACACTTTCTTCTATATGTGTTAGGTATTAAGAGGAGATGACCTCAGCCAGTTCTCTGAAGAATCAGGGGTTGCTGAGAGTACAAAACCATGCTTTATGCATAAAACCGAGCTACAAAATCTAATGTAGGCCAAGTATTCACCATATTAAGGGCTATATCATTCCCAGAGGGTAGAGTCAAAAGATGGTTTTCTGCTCTTAAATTTCTATGGTTTCCTGATTTTGAGGTCTTCACTTCATAATTGAGCTGTATTTGGCTGATCTCCAGTGCAGAGTGGAGCAATATCAAAAAGACAGACAGATGAAGATCTGTCATTGTCTTCATTAGAAGAAATCTGAAAATTAGGAGTCCAAGCTGATAGTAAAGACTACCCAGAGGGATGGGATGACCATATAGACTGTGCTGAGATGCATTATAATGTGTGATAAACACTGTGAAGTAGAGTTGCTCCAGGAAATGGTCCAATACAACATAGAAGCAACTTTTAATGTCTTCCAGTCACAAGTTGCTCATATCTAATGTATATTTTACCCAGTGTTTTCCAGTTCCAGAAGCAGAGGATGCCTTTATCAACAAGCAGAAGGTGCAGAAGGAGGTGAAGGCTGCACCAACAGAAAATGCCACGCTGAGCTGCGAGGTGACCCAGGAGAAGACAGAGGTGAAGTGGTACAAGGAGGGGAAACTGATCACCTCGAGCAAGAAGTTCAAGGCTGAGTCAGAGGGCAAACAGCGTCGGCTGGTGGTGAGCCAGGTGGAGAAGAAAGGTGCAGGGGAGTACAGCTGCGAGGCTGCTGGCCAGAAACTCACCTTCAAGATTGATGTTACAGGTGAGAGAAATTGTTTCGACTGTATTGAACCCCCCAACAAAGAAGGAGGGGAAAGTTAAGTGGTTTGACACATTTAACCCCAGCATTCAGTGATGTAGACGGTGCTTAAATTCTGTTTAATTTGTGTACATTCCTGTTTGCCTTCTGAAGCTATGAACACAGAGGACTTGGGTAGCCTCAGCGTAAGACAGGCTGGAAATAACTTGGGAATTTCCCTGGGGATCTCAAGTAGATGCAATGATAGCAAAATGAGAAGTCAATAATTTCAGGGGAAATTAAAGAATATTAAAGATATCTTCAAGGCACAAGCACACCCCTGCAAATGCTTCTTCCTAAATAGTCTCAGAGACAGCATTTGGTCACAATGCTAGACGGCGGCATTGGTGGTTTCTATTAAATTAAAGAAACCTGCAACTAAAAAGGTTTTCCCATATTGTCTTTTGTTTTCTTCTTTATAGCAGGTACAAAAGAAATGCTTAAAAATAGAAAGGCTTCAAGCTGGTGCTTTTCTTTCCAAAATGTAGGAAGACAGGCGTTCTTTTTATTAGGAGAGTCTGATAAGAAAGTGGAAAAAGGCTTTTTACCAGGGTCTGTAGCAACCTAAGAAGGGGCAATGGTTTCAAAAGTGAAGAGGGTAGACTCAGTTTGGACATGAGAAAAGTTCTTTATGATGAGGGTGGTGATACACTAGAACAGATTGTCCAGTGAAGGTTGTGGGTGACTCATCATTGGAGTGTCCAAGGCCAGGCTGGATGGGGACCCTGGGCAGCCTCATTTAGTGAATGATGTCCCTGACCACGGCAAGAGGTTGGACTGGATGATCTTTAAAGCTTCCTTCTATACCCAAACCGTTCTATGATTCCATAGGGGAAACCATTTTATTACTGCCTCTGAAAACTCAGGAGATATTAGAACTGTTTTCAGAAATAAGTAGGTGAGAAAAATATATTTCCTCACTATGACTTAATCACAAACAGAATTTAACCTTGACCCTCACCTGGCTTTTGCTGGCAAAGCTGTCAGCTTGTTTGGACAATTTAATGCCTATCCCCTTGTATGAAACAGACTTTTCAATGACTGCGTATGCTGGTGTGCTGCTGGACAGTGGGGAATGGGGTGTTTTTTAATTTTTGAAGATTTTGGAACATGATACTGGTGGAAATGAAAACAAGTTTAGGGCTATCTAAGCTGTTTTGGTCTGGCAGGGAGGAAGTTCTTCACTGGCAATTGATATAGTTCAGATGTTGGCATTCAGTTCATAGCACTGTCAGGAAATGTGAGTGGGAAAGCTGTCCTCAACGGTACGGTCCAAAGACTAATTTGGGCATTTGGGGAAGGCTGTGTAGAAAAGATTCATGTCTTAAATGTGCCCATTTGCCTTAAATTCCAGAACCAGAATATGCTTTTATCAACAAGGAGAAGGTGCAGAAGGAGATGAAGGCTGCACCAACAGAAAATGCCACGCTGAGCTGCGAGGTGGTGCAGGAGAAGAGGGAGGTGAAGTGGTACAAGGAGGGGAAACTGATCACCTCGAGCAAGAAGTTCAAGGCTGAGTCAGAGGGCAAACAGCGTCGGCTGGTGGTGAGACAGGTGGAGAAGAAAGATGCAGGGGAGTACAGCTGCGAGGCTGCTGGCCAGAAACTCACCTTCAAGATTCATGTCACAGGTAAGACAGGTGTTGTCTGAAATACAGCAGAGAACAGTAAAGTAAAATCTAGTTTCTATTATACAGTGATCCAGGTGCAGTAGTCTGTGCTGAGGTTTTTCCCCTATACTTGATTGCCTGGGTTTGTAGCAAGTATTTGGATTTAGTATGGCACAAAGACCTGTTTCAGTCTGTCTGTAGAATAATAATTACTGATATATGTACAATGGAAGCAATGTTCAAGATATTATTCAAATCTCTCCTGTGCCTGAGATCCCAAACTGTAATTCTTGTTCACCTAAACATTTGACTAAGATAAGTATGTGCAGTGAGGCTGGAGTGCATGTTCTACGTGCAGTCTTTCATGGCAGGAGAAGCAGGAACTTCTCCTAGTAGTACACTGCCTTTTTCCTATGCCTTTATGTTGGAGGCTGCATCTGGATAGGTGAGTCTGCTACTCACAGTAAGAGACCTGGTAGAGCTGACTATTGCCAGAGCTCAAAGTAAGATAGATATCTGCAAATCACACACAAAGAACAAAGGACTGCGTTGGTGAGCATATTTCCTTTGTGCCTTTTGTGATAAAATGTTTGCTCATTAAGACCGGGATGTGGTAGCATTGTGGTGGAGTGCTTGTTCATTAGGACCGGGATGTGATGGTGGAATATGGAGGCCACAAGGGTTGCAGAACACTCTAATTTTATGGGTAGATTGTGTACTCTGCATAGTTACAGGCAAAGCGCGCCCCGATGGATACAAAGTTTCACGGAAGGACCAACCAAGGAACGACACACCAAGTGGCACGATCACGACCGACCAATTAAAGGACAATACACTCGGGATGGACCTTACAAAAGAAGTTGCAAGGGACGGGAAGGTGCGGCAGTTGGAGGAACGAGGATTCCCCTGTCGCCCAGCGCTGAATTGCCTTTTTGTTTTACCCGCTACAATTAATAAAAGTTTCTAATTGGAACATTATCGGCTCATTGCTTGTAAATTGATGACAATTTGGCGCCGTGACTCGGACGGGAATACTGGCGTGGGTACGAGCCTGAGGGGGCGCCCCGCCTAAATAGGTGGCCTCGGCTCCTATCCTCCTGCCCTACTCCTGCCGACGATCCGAAATTTAAAACACAAAGGCAAGTAAAAACCGGTTAACCCTTTAAATTTCGTGCACGAAAGTCCGGACGAAGACGCAGGACAGGTGAGTATAGTCCGGTCTGGGTTGGGAATCCGGCGTGTGGCGAGTGTTGTGTGCTTGTGAAGGGGGGCCGGCAGCCGGCACTAACCCGAGCGAGTGTGGACCCCACAGTAGTGCGGTTCCCATTGCCCGCGAGGGCGTGGGCCACGACCTGGGGGAAGCGAGTGAATGCAACACTGAGTGAGGGCACGCCGAAGGGTGGGTACAGGGTATAAGCGGGACCCTTTCACCACCACAACCCCTAGGGCTATGGGCTCTATGGAGGGTTATTCTTTGGTATTCCCCTAGAGCTACGGGCACTAGGGATGATTATTATTATTTAGGTGTTCCCCTAGAGCTACGAGCACTAGGGATGATTATTATTCAGGTGTTCCCCTAGAGCTACGGACACTAGGGATGATTATTATTTAGGTGTTCCCCTAGAGCTACGGGCACTAGGGGGAGCTACAGACGTTGAATAAAACAAGAGAGCAAGAAGTAAAGAACGAGATGGGGCAGTGTAAAACTAAACCACCCACCCCTTCTAAACGACCATCCATTCCTAAGGACTCACCTCTAGGGTTCATGCTAATTGCCTGGACGCACTATCCAGGAACAAGAAATAAAGATAAAGCAAAGATGATTTATTATTGTATAGAAATTTGGAGCGGACAACAAATTGGCCCGGCAGTATGGTGGCCTAAGTATGGTTCTAATGAAGATTGGGTACAACAGCAATTAAATTTTTGGGTAAACTCCAAAACCCCTTTCAATCAAGAAGAAAGTGACTATGCAGCAGTATGGGTCACTCGCCCAGAGGGTTTAGGAGTCCCCATTTTTAATTTGACACGAAAAAGATGTCGAAAAACGTAAACCTCGAAGGGAAGAGGAGGCCTTAGTGGGACCCCCACCATATGCTGTACCACCAGCAATTCCCCTACCTTCTCCTCCTCAGTTGGATCATGGGCAGATGGATTCGAGAAAGGGAGAAGTACAAAAGATAGAAGGGGGAGGGCCTGTGACACGGGCAAAGGCACGACAAAATAACCTCTACCCTTTAAGAGAAATGCCCATGGGAGGTCCACAACCTCAGATGGGGTTTATATCAGTGCCCTTAAATTCAGGGGATGTTAGAGATTTTAAGAAGGAAATGGGTAATATACTAGAAGATCCCCTGGGGGTGGCAGACAGAGTAGATCAGTTCTTAGGGCCAAATGTTTATACCTGGGAGGAACTACAATCTATTCTAAGTATACTGTTCACAGCAGAAGAGAGAGGTATGATTAGGCGTGCAGGGATGCGCATTTGGGATGCTCAACATGCCCACGGGCCCGCTGCGGATATTAAATGGCCCTTACAGAATCCGCAATGGGACCATCAAAATCAACATCATAGGACTCACATGCAGGACCTGCGAACTATCATTATCCAGGGCATTAGGGAGGCAGTCCCAAGAGGTCAGAATATAAATAAAGCTTTTAATGAAAGACAAAAGAAGGAGGAAACACCCACTGAATGGCTAGAAAGGTTACGCAAGAATTTACAACTATATTCAGGATTGGATCCCGATACACCGATAGGCCAGGCTCTGCTCAAAACACAGTTCGTAGCTAAGGCTTGGGAAGATATCCGCAAGAAACTAGAAAAGATAGAAAATTGGCAGGATCGGGGGCTTGATGAACTTTTGAGGGAAGCTCAGAAGGTATATGTAAGAAGGGAGGAAGAAAGACATAATAGGCAGGTTAGGATGATGGTAGCAGCGGTCAAAGAAAGTAGGGAATTGGAAAGGAAAATGGGGGGATGGACGCAAAATCGAATTCCAGGACAGCAAAAATTTAGGAAGCCTGAAAACAGGGAGGAGGAGAGAATATGCTATTATTGCAGGAAAAAGGGACACATGAAGAGGGACTGCAGGGTTAGAATGAGAGACGAAAAGTCCTTCCAAGAAGACTAGGGGTGTCAGGGGCTCTATATATTGGGGACCCAGAAACAACAGGAGCCCTTGATAAAATTGAAAATTGGTCCCCAAGCTGAGGAGGTAGAGTTTCTAGTAGATTCAGGAGCAGAAAGGTCTACTATACAACAGATCCCCCTCGGATGCAAACCTTCCCGGGAAACTACCAAAGTAATAGGAGCAAAGGGAGAACCTTTTACAGTAGGAATAGTTAAAAATGTAATGATAGAAGCAGAGTCCAAAGTGGGGTTGGGTGATTTCTTGATACTGCCTGAAGCGGAGTTCAATTTGTTAGGACGGGATCTGATTATTGCATTAGGCATAGGACTAGAAGTAGAGAATAAAGAATTGAGAATCAAACTCTGCCCTCTTAGGGTAGAAGATGAACAAGAGATCAATTCTGATGTCTGGTATACCCCCGAGAGTGTGGGACAACTAAAAATACCCCCTTTCACGGTAAAAATCAAGAATCCTGAAATCCCAGTAAAAATAAAACAATATCCTATTTCCCTGGAAGGAAGGAGGGGTCTCAAACCAGAAATAGATAGATTAGTGAGCAAAGGATTACTGGAACCCTGTATGTCCCCATTTAATACCCCTATATTACCGGTAAAGAAACCTGATGGAACATATCGGTTGGTTCATGATCTGAGGGAAATTAACAAGCGCACTGTACCTAGGTTCCCAGTTGTAGCTAATCCCTATACATTGCTAAGTAAATTAGGGCCCGACAACTTGTGGTATAGTGTCATAGACTTAAAAGATGCTTTTTGGGCTTGCCCTTTAGATGAGACATGCCGCGATTTTTTTGCATTTGAGTGGGAAGACCCAGATACTAACAGAAAACAGCAATTAAGGTGGACTGTACTCCCCCAAGGCTTCACAGAATCCCCTAATTTGTTTGGGCAAGCCCTAGAACAGATCCTGCAAGAGTATCAGCTAGATCCTGATACCAAATTAATACAGTATGTAGATGATCTATTAATTGCTGGAGAGGATGAGGGAAAGGTTCGGAAAGAAAGTATTAAATTGCTGAACTTTTTGGGACTGAAAGGACTTAAAGTATCAAAAAGGAAATTGCAATTTGTGGAAGAGGAGGTTAGATATCTAGGGCATTACCTGAGTAAAGGAGAAAAGAAGATAGATCCTGAAAGGATACAAGGAATATTGTCCCTGAAGTCGCCAAACAATAAGAGACAAATAAGACAATTGCTGGGATTAGTGGGATATTGTAGACAATGGATTGAAAATTATAGCAGTAAAGTAAAGTTTCTATATCAAAAGCTCAGTACCGATGGATTAATAAAGTGGGATAGACAAGATGAAGAGAATCTACAAAAGCTGAAGGAGGATCTCATCAATGCCCCTGTCTTGAGCCTGCCTGACTTAAAAAGACCCTTTTATTTATTCGTTAACATAGACAGTGGTACAGCGTATGGGGTTTTAACACAGGATTGGGCAGGGAAGAAGAAACCCGTTGGATATTTGTCAAAATTATTAGACCCTGTGAGCCGAGGATGGCCCACTTGTTTACAAGCAATTGTTGGGTGTGCGTTATTGGTAGAAGAAGCCAGGAAAATTACTTTTAACAGCAATATAAAGGTACTATCTCCCCACAATATTAGAAATGTGCTCCAACAAAAAGCTGAAAAATGGATATCTGATTCTCGTCTTCTAAAGTATGAGGGTATCTTACTGGAAGCCCCTAACTTAACCCTGGAGACCACAAGTCTCCAGAATCCTGCAGAATTCTTATATGGAAAACCCGAAAATGTGGGACTCATTCATAACTGTTTACATACGATAGAAGAACAAACAAAAATCAGACCAGATTTAGAAGAAGAAGAATTAAGAGAAGGGGAAAAATTATTTGTGGATGGATCCTCTAGAGTAGTGGAGGGAAAGAGAAGATCAGGTTATGCAATAGTAGATGGAAAGACCCTCCGGGTATTGGAATCAGGACCCTTGAGTAACACTTGGTCAGCTCAAGCTTGCGAGCTGTATGCTGTTTTACAGGCACTAAAAAGATTACAGGGAAAAGAGGGCACTATCTATACCGATTCCAAATATAGTTTTGGGGTAATACATACCTTTGGGAAGATTTGGGAAGAAAGGGGATTGATAAATTCCCAAGGAAAGGACTTAATACATCAAGAATTAATAAAGCAACTCTTAGTGGCCCTACGAAAACCAAAGAAGATAGCGGTGGTACACCTTAGAGGACACCAACAGGGGACCGATTACAAGACTAGAGGAAATAATGCAGCAGACCTAGAAGCTAAGCAAGCTGCCCTCAGGGAATTGGTCCTGAGGCAGGAGAGGCAGGAAGAATTGACACATGATGAGGCCCCTTCGTTTACACCGAAGGAAGAACAAAAACTGAATCAAATGGGAATAACTAAAAACACAGAAGGGAGGTGGTATCTAGCTGACGGGAGAGAGGTACTGCCTAAGTCAATAGCATCTCAGGTGCTGACCCAGTTGCACGAACGGACCCACTGGGGAAGCCAAGCTTTAATAGATCATTTTGCCACTAAGTACATGTGTATAGGCCTACATAATCTAGCTAGACATATTACTCAAGGATGTATTACGTGCTTAAAGATAAACAGAGCCGTACAAAGAAAACTGCCTATGGGGGGAAGACCCTTGGCCACTAGGCCATTTTCTAGAGTCCAAATTGACTTTACCGAATTTCCTAAAGTAGGAAGATATAAATATGTATTAGTCATAATAGACCACCTCACACATTATGTAGAGGCATTCCCCACAACTAAAGCAACAGCTCAGGTAGTAACAAAAATATTACTCGAACAAATCATCCCTAGGTATGGGGTAACAGAAGTAATAGATTCAGATCAAGGACCACACTTTACATCAAGAATCACTAGAAATATAGCTGAAGCCTTGGGAATAAAATGGGAAGAACATACTCCCTGGCACCCACAGAGTTCAGGGCGAGTAGAGAGAATGAATGGGGAACTAAAAAAGCAATTGGCCAAATTAACACTAGAAACTAAGCTCTCATGGATAAAATGCATTCCCCTTGCCCTCTTAAACCTTAGGGCCCAGCCCCGGGCTGACATAGGAATATCTCCCTTCGAAATGTTATACGGAATGCCATATGATGCAGGAACCCCTAAAGATCACCCGGGGGTGGTAGATCAGAACATTCAAGCTTATATCACGGAATTAATGAAGTATAAACAGGAATTGTGGAAAAAGGGACAATTGACTCAAAGACCCCCTCTTGACATTACCCTCCATCAGATAAAGCCTGGAGATTGGGTTCTGATAAAGACCTGGAGAGAAACCACACTGCAGCCTCGCTGGGAAGGTCCCTATCTGGTATTATTGACTACCAATACTGCCATCAGAACTGCTGAAAAAGGATGGACACATGCTAGTCGTGTTAAGGGTCCAGTACAAAATCACGAATGGAGAGTCACTAGTCCAGCGGGTGATTTGAAAGTAAAACTGTCACGAAACCCTCCGTCAAGGAAAATGAGAACATGAATTAACAATGATTGTATAAACGTATCAGTATAGAATTTAATGTAGAAGGGAATATTTTGACTATTGTGAATGCAACTGTTGGGATATGTTTTAGAAAGGTAGTGGACCCACTGCGAAAACAGGAATACACAAATTGGTTATTAGCCTTCAGAGTGGCCGTGGAAATTTTAATAGAAGGGGGTAAACCTGGGGGTGAATTTGGATCCTTACCAGCATCACTTAAGTGTATAACCAGTGGGAAAAAGAATAGGGTGCAGTACCCCAAAGACCCACTTAAAAGGGAAGCAAAACCAGCCCCTCCTGAAGAATACTCTTGCTGCCGAGAAGATTATACACCCCATGGCTCGAGGCAACCGAGTCGATGGGCGAGGCAGAGGAGATAAAACATGTGGAGGAGTCTGCTCCATTATGAATGAATCCAAAGATTTAGGATCCAGAAGATACCCCAAGACTGGAAATAACTCCCCCGAGCAATTAAAGACTCACTACTGCAGTGGGAAAACTGCCTATCTAAAACTAGCTCAATTGATAATAATATTAAGTCTCATTAATGAGGGTTGGGGTACAGAGGTACAGACACATGAGCCATTTAAGTGGTCCCTAATCAGAGGGGAAGATCAGAAGGTGATAAGCACAGACGTGACCCCAGGCGCTCCCATCCTTAAAAGTCAAGTATGTGACTTAGTACCAACACAACCATGCCTGAATCGCAAGGCAATCTATGCTTGCCCAGCATCAAATCCAGGGAAAAGTTATTGTAATTACCCAGGGGAATATTATTGTGCATACTGGGGTTGTGAAACGGTTTCACTGGGATTTCTGCCAGGGGGGGGACAAGATGAATATATAACAATTAGTTGGGGTCCCTCAGGTTGTACACCTCCGACTCATGGGACTCACTCTGGTGAAGTAACATGCCAACATTTAGAGATAAAAATCCTTAAAACAGAAAACACAGTGTGGTGGATAGGAAAGACTTGGGGGGTACGAATGTGGGAGCCTGGAAGAGACCGAGGGGGCCATTTCCTTATTAAAAAAGAAAGAGTTCCGCCAGACCCCCCAATAGGTATAGGACCTAACGTAGTAATAAATAACAATCAGAATAAGACAGAAGCTGTTACTGTAGGCCCGACCGAAGCAAGCCCTTATATTACCGAATATGGCACCCTTTGGAAAATAATTCAGTCTAGTTTCAAGGTGTTAAACAACACCTACCCAGAATTAACTAAGGAGTGTTGGCTATGCTATGATATAAGACCCCCTTTTTATGAAGCAATAGGGTCCGTAGCGAAGATTAGGAGAAGAAATGGGACTAACCCAGCAGAGTGCCTATGGAAAAAGGGAAGGCCTAATGTTCCAGGGATAACTCTAGCACGTTACTGGAAATGGTGTGTGTGTGGGAACTGTACCTCTAGAAAAACGACATCTATGTAATAAAACTATAGAAGTACAAAGTCAGGAGAAACCCTCAGACTGGCTCCTACCCGCAGACAATGCTAAATGGATATGTGCCAAATTAGGGGTCACTACATGCTTATCGACTAAGATATTTAATCAAACCACCAATTACTGTGTACAAGTAATTATAGTTCCACGAATCATATATCACCCTAAAGATTATGTGATCAGTCAACAAGAAACCTCTGAACATCACCTGATTAAAAGGGAGCCATTCACAGCCCTAACCGTTGCAATGCTATTAACTATAGGAGGGGCCGGGCTGGGGACTGGAGTAGCATCTTTAATAAACCAGCCACAGGGACTGAAAACCCTTAGACAATCTGTGGATGAAGATCTACAGAAAATAGATGAAGCCATCAATGCGCTTACAAAATCGGTACGGTCTTTATCAGAAGTAGTGTTACAAAATCGAAGGGGGTTGGATCTTCTCCTATTGCAGCAAGGGGGACTATGTGTGGCTCTTAAAGAACAATGTTGCACCTACGTTGATCAAACGGGGGTAGCAATAGATACAATGGCTGAACTAAGAAAACAGTTAGAACAAAGAAAAAGAGCCCAGGAGTCTCAAAGAAGTTGGTATGAGAGTTGGTTTAATGGTTCCTCCTGGTTCACTACATTATTATCCACAATAATGGGACCAGTTATTATGATAATATTAGGTTTGACCTTTGGACCCTGTATTTTAAATAGACTAATCGTTATCGTTAAGAACAGGCTAGAGGCAGCCCACCTAATGGTAATTAGAGAAAGATATGAACCCCTTGATGGGGAACGAGAAGAGGATGCTCTAGAATGGAGTCGACAAGAACTAAAACGGTTTAATGAGCAAAACAAAATAGTACAATAAAAGAAAAGGGGGGACTGTGATAAAATGTTTGCTCATTAAGACCGGGATGTGGTAGCATTGTGGTGGAGTGCTTGTTCATTAGGACCGGGATGTGATGGTGGAATATGGAGGCCACAAGGGTTGCAGAACACTCTAATTTTATGGGTAGATTGTGTACTCTGCATAGTTACAGGCAAAGCGCGCCCCGATGGATACAAAGTTTCACGGAAGGACCAACCAAGGAACGACACACCAAGTGGCACGATCACGACCGACCAATTAAAGGACAATACACTCGGGATGGACCTTACAAAAGAAGTTGCAAGGGACGGGAAGGTGCGGCAGTTGGAGGAACGAGGATTCCCCTGTCGCCCAGCGCTGAATTGCCTTTTTGTTTTACCCGCTACAATTAATAAAAGTTTCTAATTGGAACATTATCGGCTCATTGCTTGTAAATTGATGACACCTTTGACAGTCACAGTTGTGGCAATGGTAGAGGCCATGAGGAGTCAGTTCAGGAAGCCAGGAGTACTGTTCTGGGTCATGAAAAGGCAGCCAGTGGTTTGACTATCACATGTTTATGTGTTTTGATTTTTCACAGTGGGTCTTAAGCAAAAGGAACTCAGGTTTTGGTTGCCTGCAGGACAGATGTTCTTTTGGGTTCAATATGTTTGCATAGTGACTTGCAACCATGGGACTGGTGTTCAAGGACCCTCTTGGTTCCTTCAGTTCCTAGGTTCTTTCTTGCCTAGATTTGACACTTTGTTTCAACAGAAGAGCTGATATTCTCTAGTGAAGGCTATTAGTTTGGGCACAAGTGGTAACCTAAACCTGTTCCAACCTGTACATACAAACCTGCAAGATGGTCTCATTTCAGTCCTTCTGTTTTTCTTTTCTTCCCTCAGAGCCAAAACCTGTGTTTATAAACCAGGAGCAGGTGCAGAAAGAGGTGAGTGCTGCCCTGGCAGCAAGTGCCTCCCTCAGCTGTGAAGTAGCACAGGATCCAACTGGAGTAAAATGGTACAAGGATGGAAGACTGCTTGCCTCCTCCAGAAAGTTCAGAATGGAATCTGTGGGCAAAACACGGCGTCTGGTTGTGGAGCAGCTGGAGAAGAAAGATGCTGGAGAATACATCTGCGAGGCTGCTGCCCAGAAGATGACCTTCGAGCTGGAAACAACTGGTGAGCATTCAGAAATTCTCAGCCAGGATTTTGTAGCCTTGTTGTGAACTGGGTTTTAGGGTGAAATCTCAGTTTTCTTTGCACCTGATGTCATCAATTATTTTATCCATGAGAGCTTAGTTTCTAGTGTTAATTTGGCCAATTGCTTTTTTAGTTCCCCATTCATTCTCTCTACTCGCCCTGAACTCTGTGGGTGCCAGGGAGTATGTTCTTCCCATTTTATTCCCAAGGCTTCAGCTATATTTCTAGTGATTCTTGATGTAAAGTGTGGTCCTTGATCTGAATCTATTACTTCTGTTACCCCATACCTAGGGATGATTTGTTCGAGTAATATTTTTGTTACTACCTGAGCTGTTGCTTTAGTTGTGGGGAATGCCTCTACATAATGTGTGAGGTGGTCTATTATGACTAATACATATTTATATCTTCCTACTTTAGGAAATTCGGTAAAGTCAATTTGGACTCTAGAAAATGGCCTAGTGGCCAAGGGTCTTCCCCCCATAGGCAGTTTTCTTTGTACGGCTCTGTTTATCTTTAAGCACGTAATACATCCTTGAGTAATATGTCTAGCTAGATTATGTAGGCCTATACACATGTACTTAGTGGCAAAATGATCTATTAAAGCTTGGCTTCCCCAGTGGGTCCGTTCGTGCAACTGGGTCAGCACCTGAGATGCTATTGACTTAGGCAGTACCTCTCTCCCGTCAGCTAGATACCACCTCCCTTCTGTGTTTTTAGTTATTCCCATTTGATTCAGTTTTTGTTCTTCCTTCGGTGTAAACGAAGGGGCCTCATCATGTGTCAATTCTTCCTGCCTCTCCTGCCTCAGGACCAATTCCCTGAGGGCAGCTTGCTTAGCTTCTAGGTCTGCTGCATTATTTCCTCTAGTCTTGTAATCGGTCCCCTGTTGGTGTCCTCTAAGGTGTACCACCGCTATCTTCTTTGGTTTTCGTAGGGCCACTAAGAGTTGCTTTATTAATTCTTGATGTATTAAGTCCTTTCCTTGGGAATTTATCAATCCCCTTTCTTCCCAAATCTTCCCAAAGGTATGTATTACCCCATAACTATATTTGGAATCGGTATAGATAGTGCCCTCTTTTCCCTGTAATCTTTTTAGTGCCTGTAAAACAGCATACAGCTCGCAAGCTTGAGCTGACCAAGTGTTACTCAAGGGTCCTGATTCCAATACCCGGAGGGTCTTTCCATCTACTATTGCATAACCTGATCTTCTCTTTCCCTCCACTACTCTAGAGGATCCATCCACAAATAATTTTTCCCCTTCTCTTAATTCTTCTTCTTCTAAATCTGGTCTGATTTTTGTTTGTTCTTCTATCGTATGTAAACAGTTATGAATGAGTCCCACATTTTCGGGTTTTCCATATAAGAATTCTGCAGGATTCTGGAGACTTGTGGTCTCCAGGGTTAAGTTAGGGGCTTCCAGTAAGATACCCTCATACTTTAGAAGACGAGAATCAGATATCCATTTTTCAGCTTTTTGTTGGAGCACATTTCTAATATTGTGGGGAGATAGTACCTTTATATTGCTGTTAAAAGTAATTTTCCTGGCTTCTTCTACCAATAACGCACACCCAACAATTGCTTGTAAGCAAGTGGGCCATCCTCGGCTCACAGGGTCTAATAATTTTGACAAATATCCAACGGGTTTCTTCTTCCCTGCCCAATCCTGTGTTAAAACCCCATACGCTGTACCACTGTCTATGTTAACGAATAAATAAAAGGGTCTTTTTAAGTCAGGCAGGCTCAAGACAGGGGCATTGATGAGATCCTCCTTCAGCTTTTGTAGATTCTCTTCATCTTGTCTATCCCACTTTATTAATCCATCGGTACTGAGCTTTTGATATAGAAACTTTACTTTACTGCTATAATTTTCAATCCATTGTCTACAATATCCCACTAATCCCAGCAATTGTCTTATTTGTCTCTTATTGTTTGGCGACTTCAGGGACAATATTCCTTGTATCCTTTCAGGATCTATCTTCTTTTCTCCTTTACTCAGGTAATGCCCTAGATATCTAACCTCCTCTTCCACAAATTGCAATTTCCTTTTTGATACTTTAAGTCCTTTCAGTCCCAAAAAGTTCAGCAATTTAATACTTTCTTTCCGAACCTTTCCCTCATCCTCTCCAGCAATTAATAGATCATCTACATACTGTATTAATTTGGTATCAGGATCTAGCTGATACTCTTGCAGGATCTGTTCTAGGGCTTGCCCAAACAAATTAGGGGATTCTGTGAAGCCTTGGGGGAGTACAGTCCATCTTAATTGCTGTTTTCTGTTAGTATCTGGGTCTTCCCACTCAAATGCAAAAAAATCGCGGCATGTCTCATCTAAAGGGCAAGCCCAAAAAGCATCTTTTAAGTCTATGACACTATACCACAAGTTGTCGGGCCCTAATTTACTTAGCAACGTATAGGGATTAGCTACAACTGGGAACCTAGATACAGTGCGCTTGTTAATTTCCCTCAGATCATGAACCAACCGATATGTTCCATCAGGTTTCTTTACCGGTAATATAGGGGTATTAAATGGGGACATACAGGGTTCCAGTAATCCTTTGCTCACTAATCTATCTATTTCTGGTTTGAGACCCCTCCTTCCTTCCAGGGAAATAGGATATTGTTTTATTTTTACTGGGATTTCAGGATTCTTGATTTTTACCGTGAAAGGGGGGTATTTTTAGTTGTCCCACACTCTCGGGGGTATACCAGACATCAGAATTGATCTCTTGTTCATCCTCTACCCTAAGAGGGCAGAGTTTGATTCTCAATTCTTTATTCTCTACTTCTAGTCCTATGCCTAATGCAATAATCAGATCCCGTCCTAACAAATTGAACTCCGCTTCAGGCAGTATCAAGAAATCACCCAACCCCACTTTGGACTCTGCTTCTATCATTACATTTTTAACTATTCCTACTGTAAAAGGTTCTCCCTTTGCTCCTATTACTTTGGTAGTTTCCCGGGAAGGTTTGCATCCGAGGGGGATCTGTTGTATAGTAGACCTTTCTGCTCCTGAATCTACTAGAAACTCTACCTCCTCAGCTTGGGGACCAATTTTCAATTTTATCAAGGGCTCCTGTTGTTTCTGGGTCCCCAATATATAGAGCCCCTGACACCCCTAGTCTTCTTGGAAGGACTTTTCGTCTTTCATTCTAACCCTGCAGTCCCTCTTCAGGTGTCCCTTTTTCCTGCAATAATAGCATATTCTCTCCTCCTCCCTGTTTTCAGGCTTCCTAAATTTTTGCTGTCCTGGAATTCGATTTTGCGTCCATCCCCCCATTTTCCTTTCCAATTCCCTACTTTCTCTGACCGCTGCTACCATCATCCTAACCTGCCTATTATGTCTTTCTTCCTCCCTTCTTACATATACCTTCTGAGCTTCCCTCAAAAGTTCATCAAGCCCCCGATCCTGCCAATTTTCTATCTTTTCTAGTTTCTTGCGGATATCTTCCCAAGCCTTAGCTACGAACTGTGTTTTGAGCAGAGCCAGGCCTATCGGTGTATCGGGATCCAATCCTGAATATAGTTGTAAATTCTTGCGTAACCTTTCTAGCCATTCAGTGGGTGTTTCCTCCTTCTTTTGTCTTTCATTAAAAGCTTTATTTATATTCTGACCTCTTGGGACTGCCTCCCTAATGCCCTGGATAATGATAGTTCGCAGGTCCTGCATGTGAGTCCTATGATGTTGATTTTGATGGTCCCATTGCGGATTCTGTAAGGGCCATTTAATATCCGCAGCGGGCCCGTGGGCATGTTGAGCATCCCAAATGCGCATCCCTGCACGCCTAATCATACCTCTCTCTTCTGCTGTGAACAGTATACTTAGAATAGATTGTAGTTCCTCCCAGGTATAAACATTTGGCCCTAAGAACTGATCTACTCTGTCTGCCACCCCCAGGGGATCTTCTAGTATATTACCCATTTCCTTCTTAAAATCTCTAACATCCCCTGAATTTAAGGGCACTGATATAAACCCCATCTGAGGTTGTGGACCTCCCATGGGCATTTCTCTTAAAGGGTAGAGGTTATTTTGTCGTGCCTTTGCCCGTGTCACAGGCCCTCCCCCTTCTATCTTTTGTACTTCTCCCTTTCTCGAATCCATCTGCCCATGATCCAACTGAGGAGGAGAAGGTAGGGGAATTGCTGGTGGTACAGCATATGGTGGGGGTCCCACTAAGGCCTCCTCTTCCCTTCGAGGTTTACGTTTTTCGACATCTTTTTCTTTTCGTGTCAAATTAAAAATGGGGACTCCTAAACCCTCTGGGCGAGTGACCCATACTGCTGCATAGTCACTTTCTTCTTGATTGAAAGGGGTTTTGGAGTTTACCCAAAAATTTAATTGCTGTTGTACCCAATCTTCATTAGAACCATACTTAGGCCACCATACTGCCGGGCCAATTTGTTGTCCGCTCCAAATTTCTATACAATAATAAATCATCTTTGCTTTATCTTTATTTCTTGTTCCTGGATAGTGCGTCCAGGCAATTAGCATGAACCCTAGAGGTGAGTCCTTAGGAATGGATGGTCGTTTAGAAGGGGTGGGTGGTTTAGTTTTACACTGCCCCATCTCGTTCTTTACTTCTTGCTCTCTTGTTTTATTCAACGTCTGTAGCTCCCCCTAGTGCCCGTAGCTCTAGGGGAACACCTAAATAATAATCATCCCTAGTGTCCGTAGCTCTAGGGGAACACCTGAATAATAATCATCCCTAGTGCTCGTAGCTCTAGGGGAACACCTAAATAATAATAATCATCCCTAGTGCCCGTAGCTCTAGGGGAACACCTAAATAATAATCATCCCTAGTGTCCGTAGCTCTAGGGGAACACCTGAATAATAATCATCCCTAGTGCTCGTAGCTCTAGGGGAACACCTAAATAATAATAATCATCCCTAGTGCCCGTAGCTCTAGGGGAACACCTGAATAATAATCATCCCTAGTGCTCGTAGCTCTAGGGGAACACCTAAATAATAATAATCATCCCTAGTGCCCGTAGCTCTAGGGGTTGTGGTGGTGAAAGGGTCCCGCTTATACCCTGTACCCACCCTTCGGCGTGCCCTCACTCAGTGTTGCATTCACTCGCTTCCCCCAGGTCGTGGCCCACGCCCTCGCGGGCAATGGGAACCGCACTACTGTGGGGTCCACACTCGCTCGGGTTAGTGCCGGCTGCCGGCCCCCCTTCACAAGCACACAACACTCGCCACACGCCGGATTCCCAACCCAGACCGGACTATACTCACCTGTCCTGCGTCTTCGTCCGGACTTTCGTGCACGAAATTTAAAGGGTTAACCGGTTTTTACTTGCCTTTGTGTTTTAAATTTCGGATCGTCGGCGGGAGTAGGGCGGGAGGATAGGAGCCGAGGCCACCTATTTAGGCGGGGCGCCCCCTCAGGCTCGTACCCACGCCAGTATTCCCGTCCGAGTCACGGCGCCAAATTGTCATCAATTTACAAGCAATGAGCCGATAATGTTCCAATTAGAAACTTTTATTAATTGTAGCGGGTAAAACAAAAAGGCAATTCAGCGCTGGGCGACAGGGGAATCCTCGTTCCTCCAACTGCCGCGCCTTCCCGTCCCTTGCAACTTCTTTTGTAAGGTCCATCCCGAGTGTATTGTCCTTTAATTGGTCGGTCGTGATCGTGCCACTTGGTGTGTCGTTCCTTGGTTGGTCCTTCCGTGAAACTTTGTATCCATCGGGGCGCGCTTTGCCTGTAACTATGCAGAGTACACAATCTACCCATAAAATTAGAGTGTTCTGCAACACTTGTGGCCTCCATATTCCACCATCACATCCCGGTCCTAATGAACAAGCACTCCACCACAATGCTACCACATCCCGGTCTTAATGAGCAAACATTTTATCACACCTGACAGTGTGAGAATTTGCTCTGGCCCTTTGTGTACCTCCCCGGTGCTCAGCTGTTCCTTCCCTTACTTGGGGATAACGTCATTTATTCAAGGTGATGTCCAAACGGGCTTGTTAACAGTCCTCTGCAGTGCTTTAAGCTGTCATATGTCAGCCATAATTTATGCATGTTCTATAGCCATTCCTACATGTTGAAAACACTGCACTGTGCTTAAGCTTCAGCATATGTTCCAGTAAGCACAGTTCCATTAATTCTAGGGAATTGGGTGAATTAAGCATAGATCTGAAGGCTGCCTTTGCCCAGTGCAGAGATGGAAGGACTCATTGAGATCTGACTTGATATTTTCCCTTCTAGGATGGGAAGGGGCTCTGTCAAAGTAAAAAAGTGGGCATTACTTCCCAGGGAAATAAGAGAAGTCTCATTATTCACAGGTGGTGAACTCTCATTTTCTCTCTCAGTCTGCAACCAGGTTGGGTTGCTGTTTCAGTACTGGCTGTTTTATGCAGGAACTCTGCACCTGTGGTTAATCCGAGTTGTATCCAGGCCCTTCAGAAGGAAAGGGAAATAGCAGCACAGAAATATGGTCTGATTCTGACATAAAGAAGTGCAGACCTGGAGAGTAAAAAGGGATTGTGTGATGTTCAAGGGATTTTGAAGCAAAGATGTCCCCTAGGTAAGATTTGTGGCTGACATTCCCCATACATTGTGGGCACACAAGCTAAGGAGAGACTAGTGATGAGCATGCAGAGAAGCCAATGATTCAGACAGGTTTGTAGTGACACGACATTGTAGAGTTCTGTCTAGTTCTCCTTGGCATAGTTTGGAAAATGAAGATGAGGAGATTGGTGGTAACCAATATGGCTTCCTCAAATTCAAGCCATGCCTGACAAACTTGGTGGCCTTTCATGATGGAGTAACAGCATCAGTGGATAATGGGAGAGCAACTGACATCATCTACATGGACCTGTGCAGAGCATTTGATCCCATCCTGCATGACATCCTGGTCACCAAAGTGGAGAATAATGGTTTTGATGGATGGACCAGTTGCAAGATAGGGAACTGTCTGGATGGTCACACTCAGAGAGCAGCAGTCAATAGCTCAGTGTCCAGGTGGAGGGTGGTGTTGGGACCAGTGTTATTTAACATTTTTGTAGGCAACATGGAGAGTGGAATCAAATGAACCCTCAGCAAGTTTGCAGATGACACCAAGCTGAGCAGTGCTGTTGATGTGCTAGAGGGAAGGGATGCTACCCAGAGGAACCTGGACAGGCTGGAGAGGTGGGCCCTTGGCAGCCTCATGAACTTGAGTGTGGCCAAGTACAAGGCCCTGCACCTGGGTCAGGGCAATCCCAAGCACAGGCACAGGCTTAGAGGAGAATGATTTGAGAGAAGCCTTGACCCTGAGGAGAAGAGTTGGTCTGGAGGAGGGTGTCCCTGCCTATAGCAGGGGGATTGGAACTAAATGACCTTAAAGATTCAGTCAGTTCTATTCTTTTTCTACCCTTAATTTTACTTAAAATGTTTCAGAATAAATGAGATTCTCGTTTCCATGAAAACTGTTTGCAGGGAGCTCCACTGTAGCTAGTAAGTCTATCTTTTAGTTCAAGGGCAATAATGCATTGACTGTGTTGAAGAGAGAAATGACTCAGGAATGGATGATGGTTTAGAATAAAACATAATCCTACTTATTTTCTATGCAAATATGTGTAAGGAAAAGATGCTGCACTCAGTTCTGGAAATATCCTGACAAATATATCTCTAGTGTTTCACAGCTGGAGATATCAAGATTGTTAAAGCACTGGAAGATGTGGAAGTGAATGAATATGGGAGTGCATCTTTTGTCTGAGATTTCACACGATGAGGTTCAGACCCAGTGGTACAAAGATGACAACAAGCTGAAGGCTGATGACAACATCAGAATGCGGCAAGATGGTAGGGTGTAAGAGGGGGATCTTTCTCCTGAGTGGGGGGTGGGTTGGAGATCAAGCATATAAGACATCTGAAATGAAGTGAAGAGGGTTCAGAAGCGAGTTCCCCTTTTTTTGGGGGACTGAGGTTAGGGTGGAACAAGTGACATGGTGGGATGCTTAGTGTGGGAAGTGTGATGCTATCCCACCATCCCACACTGCCAGGAGCAGGTAGGAAATGAGTGCAGTTATTTCCAAAGTGGGGGTGAACAGGGCAGTCAGTTCACCTCTCCAATGAGGTTTTGTCTGACAGTGAGTGTGATCCTTCTGTATCAGGTACTTTGAAGGTGACGACGGCCACATTCGGTCAGTCCTTGTAGAAGCCATGTTTAGATTACACTTTGGTGGGGACGTGGACGTGGGGGAATGGGTGGTTTCATTGACATGAGAGAACAGGCAGTGATGCTGTGAAACCAGATGGATGATGCTCAGCCTGGCCATGTGCCTCAGAGCTCTTTGCTCAAGGAAGCCAAGTGTAGTTGTGGGGTTGCTCTCAAGAGCACAGTTTGGTAGGGATGAGCTGGCGGTTGG
Source organism: Coturnix japonica (assembly GCF_054131305.1). Taxonomy (NCBI): domain Eukaryota; kingdom Metazoa; phylum Chordata; class Aves; order Galliformes; family Phasianidae; genus Coturnix; species Coturnix japonica. Next base: position 1,087,918 of record NW_028188942.1, on the reverse strand, counting down.
ACTAGATGACCTTAGTGGTCTTTTCCAGCCTTAGTGACTCTGTGGTTCTCTGCTTCAGGAAAGAGCTACTCGCTGACTTACACACGTGTCCAAGTCAAGGATGCAGCAGAAATAAAATCTGTAGCAGAAAAGGCAGAATCTCGTGAATCTTGTGCCCATCTTACAGTTAAAGGTAGTTATGCTTCTGATGATGATTTTGATTAAATTATCTTATGTTATAAACGAGCTAACATCCTTTGCTTTAATGTCAAGGAAGTTAAACACCACCAGGACCTTTGACAGAAATAAAAACTCCTACCTACCTACCTTTCTGCCCAAAAAATATCCAGCTTCTTTTTTGGAATTTACTTTTGCTAAGTAAAACAGATTATTTTCTTAGGAGGTTGATTTTCTACGTTTAGACTTCAGATTTGTGTTTGAACGTTGAGGTATAAAAAACATAGCTTGACTTTTTCTTCATTTTCTCTTGCTGTTTGAAAGAGCACAGGGTTTTTTTGTTTTTTTTTTTTAATATATACAATGTTAGGGTATATATATGATGTTAAGTGTGATAAAGAAAAGGGAGACATTTGAGTTAGCACACTACTCAAGAGTTCAGTCCCCAGCTTTGCCACTGTTAGAATGATAAGGGCAAGAACTTCCTGGAAAATGAATTTCTCCTAAGTAGAGTCATTACATTTGAGCTACAGAGACCTTTACTAGGTGAAAACTTGTTGTTCAGAGCTATGTTGCTGTATTTAACCAAAGTAATTGTCAATGTCCGTGTTTCATTGAACCTCTTTTCCATTTCGTAATGCGAGGAGTTTGATATTGGGATGGGAAGGTCATGGTTTGATTTAGATGTTGGACTGGGAATCAGAAGATCTGGGCTCTCTTCCGATTGTCAATCTTATTGTCTGACTTCTTAACAACATTCCTTTCTTTATATTATTTTTTAATGATGTTTTAAGGCATTTTGAACTGATAGGTGTAGTGTTCATGTGCAGTAATGCTGACATGAGTAAGTGGGGTGATAATGTAAGGGTTTTTTACATTCCTTCTAAATCTCTGCTTTCTCTTGTTCCAACCTTCTTAAAGAGCAATCCATTAATCTAGTAAAGGAGATGTGTGATGAGGATGTGACTGAGCCTGAAGAAGCCAAATTTGAATGCGAGATATCCATTCCATCTGTGAAACCTCCCAAGTGGTATCTACGTGGGGAAGTCTTACAGGCTGGCAGAAACTTGATTATGCAGCAAGAAGGCACCATCCACCAGCTGACCATACTGAAAACCACCACTGATATGACAAGCACCATTCAGTTCTCAATTGGCAAATCAAAATCCACAGCCAATCTGCTTGTCAGAGGTAACATATCCTGGCTTGGTTTACATCATGAAGATGAAGAATTAATTAACGTACAGTCTTCCTTCACTGGGGTCTTTGAAATATTGTGTGTGTGTCTGGAGGGTCTGCTCCATTTCCAGTTCAAAGTCGTTGGACACGAAATGGGACAGCTGCATCTCAGTAAAAGATCTGTATGAATAGTTGTGATGTGCTTACTATTCAGATCTACAGAGCTGAGGTTTTGTCCTTGGCTATACCAAAGAAGTCAAATCAGGTGAAATTAATTGTATTTCTGAACTAGACAAGGTTAAGTTCGGTAGCACCTAAATTTGATGCAGTTTGTCATTGATTTCATCTGAAAGAAACTTGCAGGCTTTTTATCTGCTGTTGTCCCCAGCATAAGAGTCTCCATTCACACCCTAAAGTACTTGTTGTATTTTCAACTCACTCTTATTTGAATAAAAGCCTCAACTGGGAGCAATGTAATAAGCACAGAACAAGAGCTGGACCTTGCATTTGGTAGATACTATACAGTATTACTTTATAGAAATGTAATCAATGGCCTTCCCTATAGACAATCATTTGTTTTATCTTTAGAGTCGTTCAAAGAACCATTGTGAACTTGACATTAATTGGAATGGAATACACGCAAGAGACTTTCCTCTTCTTCCAATTGTCCTCATCCTTTCTTCTCTTCCACCCCTGCTTTGCAGATTACCATATAGAAATCACCAGGAAGTTGGAGGACAAGACAGCTTTGGAACATCATTCTGTCATCCTGTCCTGTGACTTCAGGCCTTCTCCAAAGGTTGTGAAATGGTTCAAAGGCCACACACTCATCAAGCCCTCTGAGAAGTACAAGATCAAGAGGGATAAGCATTCAGTAGAGCTCAGAATTCTGAAGCTGAAGCCCGATATGATGCTGGTGTGTACAAGTGCAAGGCAGGAATTGCAGAGACTGAGGCCACGCTGACAGCTGAAGATATGAGCAGGGAGGGTGGCCTCTTCCATGTCCTATTTCACCTCAGATTTCTCTTCTTGGGGTTGATTTCTGCCGTTCTCTCCTGCTAACTTTATAAATGTATAATCTTCACTGAGAAGATTACACAAAGATCATCTAGTCCAACCATTCTACCACATCCCAGTATGATTTATAGTAACAGTGGTAACAGTTCACCTTGTTTCCCCACAGCCCGCAATGTAGAAGTAACGAAGCACCTGCAGGATGTGGAAATTGAAGAAGAGAGCTCTGCTGTCTTCTCCTGCGAGCTGTCCCATAATGACAAGGACGTGGAATGGTTCCTGAATGGCAACCTCCTTTACACCAACAATTACAATGACATCAAGAACGTTGGCAATTGCTGCACACTGACAATGAAGCAGGTTAAGCCTGAGGATGCTGGCACAGTGACAGTGAAGTCAGACAAGGTGTCAGAAAGCGCACCTGAAGGTGATAGGTGGGTCTGATCACACCCCTCCTGGATGTAAGAGATGCTAAGGAGCTCCAGTTCATTCTATTGTGCAGCAGTCCTGCTTCTAAAGCTCACCTCTCTGGGGTGACAAGTCATCAGAGGCTTTCTTCCAGTGGAAGGTTCCATTGCAGCAGATATCAGCGAAGGAGGATGGTTTTGGTGTCCTGCCAAAGCATTCCATTGCTTTTTATCATCATTTTATTTAGCACAAGGAGAGTTACAAGAGCAATTTCTTTTACTGCTTCAGTAACATGCAGTGTCAATGCTGTTGTCTCCAAGGATTTATGACTGCAGGGAGAGATCATTCAGTGTGTGTTTTGCCTCTGGGATGACTAATGACCAGGCTGTGAGCAACCTGATCTAGCTGTGAATGTCCCTTTTTATTGCAGGGGAGCTGGGCTAGATGGCCTTTAAGGGTCTCTTCCAATTCTAAGGGTACTGTGATTCTAATCTGCTCTCCCCAGCAATTAAGCTCTTTTACTCTATGCGCTAAGAGTTTGAAGGATTTCCTCTTTCTCCTTTCTTTTGCATTAGGTGGATCTTTTTTCCCCAGTATAAACATCTGATGTGTGAAATAGAAGATAGATAAAAGGAGTCAATAAAGAGGAAAATCAAAAGTGTTCAGCAGCTTATCCTCTTAATCCTGTGGCCTGCTGTATGAGCTCTGCTCCATGTGAGGGCAATGCCAGCTCTCCAGCTTTAGAAGAGCTGCATCCCAATTACTTCATATGATATCAGTCCCACCCACGGCAATGCAGGCTGTCCCTCCTGTTCCCTGTATTCTCCTACTGATTAGTTCAGAATTCCATAAAGTGCATTCAGTCAACACACATGAAACCGCTTTAGGTTCTATATTGGTGTCTTCAGTGCTGGTAAAGATTTATTTATCCCTCTTTAAAAATCTGAAAGCAACTGGAAATGTCTCAACTTCTGTATTACATTGTTCTGTTTTGCCTTTTTAATTGCAGAGAAGTCTGCTGTCTTCATGAAGTCCTTGGATGATGTTTTTGGTGAGGAGCGGGGTGTGATTAAATTGGAATGTGAAGTCTCTAAAGAGAAGGTCAAACCATTGTGGAAAAAGGACGGTGATGTGCTCACTTCTGGCAACAAGTACGAGCTGGTACAGTCTGGGAAGACCCTATGTCTCCTTCTCCATGACCTCGAGAAGTCAGATGCAGGTTTCTATACCTGTGATATTGGCAGTGATGTTGCCAAATCAAAGGTCGGCCTTCAGGGTAAGTACTGTGGAAAGTAAAGGAGTGCTGAAAGCACATTCAGTGTGGTCACTATGTCTTACACCTATTCCCCCACGAGCCTTAATAGTTTCTACAATAGAACTGTATTTCTGCAATTTAGCGCAGTGATGTCTGGAAAATTCCCATTGCTTTTGATGTAAATGTATCTCGTTTTGCCATGAAAATCACCAAACACATCAAGAATGTCCTGGAAATATTTCCTTTCTAAACATCCCTAAAATGGAGAAATGGTTTGTACACCAGTAGGGGTAGGATGGTAAGAAATTAGCTAATAGAAACATTTAATTTCTTGTCATAGGCAAAACCCTTTTTCTCACGCAGCATCCTAGAGTTGTCCTCTCTGTTAGGTTGTTCCCTCTGTAGCTCATTGAATCTTCATTCTGCTCCATGGACTGAGCTGCTCTAATTGTAGTTCTTCCAGAGCAAAGACAAGAGATTCACGTCTCTTTTTTTTTATAGCTTTCTGGTAATTCTGAGTGGAGAATGTCTTAGAGAATACATCAGTAAGGAACACAGCCATGTTCTGCAAATCCTGAGTTAAAACACCAGTACTGCTACTCACATATGTCACAAATGCCTTTTCTCCATATAAACCTCATACTAACCTATCTCTTATCTTCCAGAGCTGAATATTGGCATTACCAAACGGCTGAAAAACACTGAAATCCAGGAGGGAGAAGATTGTACTTTTGAATGCATTCTGTCGCATGAAAGCATTGATGAGTTCAAGTGGACACTGAATGGAAGCAGAGTGGAAAGTGGTGGGCGATTTAAAGCTTCTAACGTGGGTCGGAAATATACTCTCATTATCAAAAGTGTGACTCCTACTGACGCTGGGGAAGTCGTTTTTACTGCCCGTGGTCTAACCTCCAAAGCCTCTCTGTCTGTGAAAGGTAATGAGATGGGAGAGATTCTGGGGTCTGATTCCTTCAACTGTCTTCTGATAAGATTGTCATGAGAGCTAACTCATAATATGGTTAAAGTGAATAGCAACCTTCTACTTGAACCTCAAAGCACTGAGAATTTCTCTTAAAAATAAGTAAAAGGAGGAAACATTTTACACAAATGTGAGAACTACCCAAAGCACTGGGGTAGTGTTGGAAATGGGCATCTCACTACAGCTTGTTCCATTAACAGTAAATCAGGAATGCTCTGTTGAGGGAACTGTGGGAGCAAATATCCTCTAAGTATAAGCTGAAGGGATGGCCTTCACATCATCTAGCTGTACAACAAATTCCTATCTAGAACATGTGCATCTGAGAGCATCATCTGAGGCTCCCAGTGTGATGAGTGGAGAGAAGAAAGAGGCAGTTTTCAGACATGGTTCATCATCCTCAATTGGGTAGATTTAAGAGAGAATAAATGCTGCCTAGAATTCTATTGTCTGTACTTTGCAGATTACTGCTGGCTGTAGGATGGCCTCTGTTGCAAGTGCCTCTCTAACTTATCTCCAGCATGTAGATGCATGTATTTTGAGAGAGGCATCCTACCCTAAGAGTATGTTACTCAAAAAGCATGTTTTCTTTCAGAAAAACCTGCTGAGGTTACAAAACAGCTGGAGGATAAGACAGCAGCAGCAGGGCAGGACATCAGCATGAGCTGTGAGCTGTCAAAACCGGATTTGAACATCAGGTGGTACAAGGATGGCAAAGCAATCAGAAAAAGCCAGAAGTACGACTTGCAGCAGGAGGGAACTGGGGCCATTCTGATCATCCATGACTCTACTGCCAAGGACAGTGGGGAGTACCCCTGTGAGACAGAGGACTCCATAACAAAAGCCAGGGTCACTGTGCAAGGTGAGTTGAAAAGCACACTGGGGATGGCATGTAGAGAAGTCGAGGTAAATATCTGCAGCCTGTGGGTGATGTTTTTCTCTTCTGTTTCCTTGAGCAGGATCAATTCTTAGTTTTCAGAAAATATGATGGATTAAAATCTTTTCCTTAAATAATCTGGAAACTGAATGATTCTCCAGTGTGATGTGGATCTGGGCAGCCTGGTCTGGTGGTTGGTGACCCCTTGGAGGGGGTTTGAAACTAGATGATCTTTGAGGTCCTTTTCTACTCAGGCCACTCTATGATTCTGTGATCATTCTATGATTCTATGATCTTGGGTGTTAGTGAGCCAAGAAAAGATGGCAATCTGAATTAGTCTATATTGAATATGTGTAATCAAAACTATATGCAGTTGATCAGATGAGATCCTACCAGCGCATGTATAATGGTATTGAACTTTCCAGATATCTACTGGAATTATCAAACCTATGTAAATGGGTGGACTCTGTGGTCTTCTTAGACTCTTTGCATCTCTATGTGATATTCTGAAATGAGGGCAAAGGAGATTCAGGACACCTCTGTATGCTTGGGACTTGTTGGGGTAACAAATCCCTTTGTCCTACACCCTCATCCTTTTTTTTTTCCTTCCAGAAAAACCTAATTACTTTATCAAGGAACTTTCAGATGTGAAAATTGAAGAAAGTGGAAGTGCACTTTTTACATGTCAGAGCGAGAAAGCCGCATCCTTCGTCATATGGAGGAAAGGCATTGCTGAGCTCAGGCCTGGCAGGAAATACAAGAGGGCACAGAAAGGACGAGACCTGCAGCTGTGCATAAAAAATCTGGAGAAAAGTGACAGTGACGTGTATACCTGTGACATTGGTGATGCCCAGTCCAGAGCCAAGCTGGTTGTACAAGGTATGTGTGAGAGCCATATGACTCTATATGAAAAGGAAATGAGTGAAATGGAGAAAGTGCAACGTATAGAATCGTAAGTAACCACTGAGTTAACTTAGAGCCCTTTGAGAATGAACTAGAGTTAAAAATAGTTAATGGGAACATCCCTTCGACTTAATGCATCTGCATGCTTATCAATGGCCAAACTACTACTTTAGGATGCTTTGGTATGCTACTTGAGTTCCAAGGGAAAACAGGAGTGTGCAAGGAAATAAAGAATAATATGGGGATTTCTGGTGGTTTTGTTGTCCATCCCTCAGAATAGCATCTGAATAATTTATTGCTTCAGCATCTGATTATGAGAAGCAAGCTGAAATTCAAAAGTAATTGTTTAAATCTTGTCACTGGTCTAGATAGATTTAAGAGTCTATTTACAAATAGAAACCAACAGGCAGGGCATGGATTAAGCTGTAATTGCTGTTTCCATGAGATGTGTAACAGTAATGTTCTTTGTCTCTTTATTTTTAACATAAGGCTAGAAAATATTCTTTCTGAGAGTTCTGCCCTTGTACTGAATTTGAAAAAAGATTTGCAGAGGAAAGAAGAAGAGTATGCAGATCTAAAAGACAAACATTCTGATGCCGAGAAACAAATTCAGCAAGTACAAAGCGAGGTTTGTAGTCAACTGAGATATTTTTTTCTGTAAGATTATGCTTGGCTTTCTGCTGTTAAAACTTCTCAAACTTTAACTATGAAGCTGGAAATTTCACACTAGTGTGGCTAGCAGCAAATCTTAGGTAAAGTTGCCATTGAAGCTCTAGAGGGGACCAGAAGTTAAAACATGGTTTCACATAGATAATGAACAAAGTAAATTTGGTTAGTAGTCTGGAATAAGGTTTGTGAAGAGAATAGCTAATCTGCCTCTGGAGGGGACTTGTTATTATCTCTAAGTTACTGGTGACTTGCCATTGGTATCCGTGGTAACTCCAAAGCCTAAAACCTAAGTCTTGTGAAAAAACGCTGATAACTGGGAAGAAGAATGCTATTTACTTGAAGAGAAATAGACTAATTTCCAGAGGCTCTTTAATATAAGCATGTATATTTTTTTTCTTCAGTTTCAGCTTCAGTGATGTTAATAGTTAAAATTTAATTATTAAACAGGAAGATATCTTAAAACCCATTTTGCAGGATCTTATTCTGAAAGTTTATTGGGTGTGCTTGGGGTGGAAAATTGAAGCTTAAAAATGAATTCATGTCTTCCTTGGTAACCTTGCACTTGCTGTCGTTTTCCTACTCAGCACTTGTTTGTGAATTCCTCTTTATTTAACAAAGAAGTATTTGGCCAGGTTGGATTACAGAAGTCTTTTAATGAACCGTGAGCTGTGCTTACATTACAGGTGTCCACGATGCGTTCTGTGGAGGAATCCCTCAGGAACAGGATGGATGAACTTGAAAGGATTAATAACCAGTTTAAGGATGAGCTGGATTATAAAGACTATACTATCCAACAACTTAAACAGGTATTTTTCTTGCTCTTAATTTTTATTAAATGAATGATGCAGGTTTTCCAAGCAACAGGAAAAAGGTCAAAAAAAAAAAAAAAATTGGAGCAAAATGAAAGTGGCCAACTGAAATTAGCGGTAGACCATGAAAGATATTCAAATAATTAGTCACTACAGAGCACTGGCAGATTGTTTTCAATACAATAATCTGCATAGTAAATACATATGTAATACATGCATGTAACCTGATCTTGTTGAGTGACATCATGATATGTTAATTGAAATGTCTTACCATAAACTCTTTCTATCAGCTTGAGTCCTTATTTATGCTATATGAAAAACTTATTAATTCTAGGCTGTCTTAAAGATTCTGCTTGTTTCTACTGTGTATGCTTTTCTTTCAACATGCGCATCCTGTTTCTCCACTACCAAGACATTATCCTGGTAGAATTTGTACATTTATGGCAGGTCTTTGGGGCTGCAGCTGTCTGGCCTGAATAGCGGTTCACAAGCCATGCACAGAGCGAGCTGCACGGAAAGGGAAAGAACTACTGACTAGAGCAGTGCCATTGAGAACTTTATGTATCATTTAAAAACCAAAAATGCTGATGTACGGTGAGGCTGGTGACCCAGAAATCAGTGTGAACTTTCTATCTCTGACCTTTCTGAGTTACAAATAGTCCTCCAGAGTTCTAGGCAAAAATTCCCTTATGCTGCATTCTGGGTAGTTGTCACGGTTTAAACAAAAATCTACCTGTGTCTGTGACAGGGGGGCCACAGGCAAGCGAGGTGCTAGAAGGAGCTGAACCTCTGTCCCAACTACTTCAGAAGCAGCCCAAACCCCCTCGTACATGGCTAAGATCTCCTTCTCAGTTGGAGTGTAGCACTCCTCAGACCCTTTATATGCTCGACTCCAAAGTCCCGGGGGTTGGCCTTGGGTTTCTCCTAAAGCTCTTTGCCACAAACTCCAAGTGGGACCTTTCTCTCCAGCAGCAGTGTAGAGGATGTTCTTTACATCCTGTCCTGTCCGTACTGGCCCCAAGGCCACGGCATGGGCTATCTCTTGTTTTATCTGCTCAAAAGCCTGCTGCTGATCAGGACCCCATGAGAAATTATTCTTCTTCCGTGTTACCTGATAGAGGGGGCTCACTATGTGGCTGTAGTTTGGGACATGCATTCTCCAAAAGCCCACTACTCCCAGAAAAGATTGGGTCTCTGTCTTGGTGGTGGGAGGAGACATAGCAGTGATTTTGTCAATCACATCTGCTGGGATGTGTTGATGCCCATCTTGCCATTTTACACCTAAGAACTGGATTTCCTGGGCAGACCCCTTCACCTTGCTGCGCTTAATGGCAAAACCAGCTTGCAAAAGAATTTGGATTATCTGTTTTCTTTTCTTGAAAATCTCTGCTGCTGTATGGCCCCACACGACAATATCATCGATATACTGCAAGTGTTCGGGAGCAGTAAAATTATTCATGCTTTATATGATGTTATGATGTGGAATACTGATAGCAAAATTACAAAATTATTAAACCATGACACCCTGGTGTTTTTCTTTTTTTTTTTCTTAAATATTTTCCTTTTTTTTTTTCTTAAATATTTTCCTTTTTACTATTTAAATGTTATGTGCACATCTTATAGAAACACAAGGCTGTTTACAAAGAAGTGCATGCTGTGTTGCTGTATGATGAGCAAGATACATCTATTCTTCATCTAGCAGGAATAGTTGCTGAGCCTTAAGAACAGTTTCAGAAAGCTTTGGGAATTTGGGCGTTTTCCTTGTTTCTGCAACACAAAATGAAAATTTACGCTGTATACAAAGAAAAGGGGAGTCCGAACTTGTACGTTAAATTTGAAGGAGATCAATCTGGGGTAATATTTAAAAAAACAAAACAAAAAAAAAAAGGGAGTGTGGTCATCAAATACTATAAAATATATTAGCTGTTACTACTAGAATGCCACTTATCTTCCCCCCATACGAATCACTGTCATGTATGTGAATTTGTGAGGTGGGTTTTGAAGCTGAAATTAAAACTTCTTGTATGGCTGTCTTCATAGTGGCTATCCAGACTATGTGTAGAAATAACAGCTATTATGTAGTCAGCTATTCACCAGTTTTAACTGATTATAAATTACGTTTCAGGGTGGAGAACATAGCATAGTGCCTGACACCTGTGTTGATCCTGAGGGCATTCTTGATTCTGTGCATTATGATGTCATGGATATTAAAGAGCAAGCTGAGGCAGCACATAGTTCCATTGTATCCCTGGGGGACCCGAAGGAAGATACTGGCTGGTTTGAAAAGCAGCTGGAGAAAACTAACTTTGAACTGATGGAGACCAAAGAAGAGCTAACAGAGAAAAACACCAAACTACTTAAAACTGAAGAAGAGCTGATGCAGAAGAACAAAGGTGAGTTATGCGATGTGAAAGGTAGAAGACAGAAATAGTTCATTAATCTAAAAGAGAAATAACCAGTTTGAGTAGGAATTAGAGGAGATGTTCTACCTTTGGAACCATAGCCTGTAGATAAGTGATAGTTTGTTCCTTGTGTATATTCAGGTTCAGCAATTCCACGGTTTTTGGTTATTTCTTTTCTTTTTTTCCCCCTCTCCTTTAAACTCCAACTAGCAGCTTTACGCTTTCGTAAGTATGGGGTTAAATGTCTATATCTTGATTTTTACTTTTATATTGTAATCTCTACTCTTCTTTATGTCTTGTTGATGCAATGTTTTCGTTCCAAGAAATATAGAAAACTTTTGAATCACTCCCAATAAGTGAAGACCACATGCAAATTAATTAATCTGTTCAAAAGCTACCAAAACATTAGAATATCTGGAAAAATTGATTACTTAATAAACTATCTATTGGCTACTTATGTAATACAACCTTTTCTGTGTGTTACAGACTTTGAAATGCAGGTGATTAAATTGGATGAGTCTGTTGAGCAACTTAAAGAAGCAACTGAGGTAACTTTATCAAGAAGATGTTGTGTAAAATTGTTTTAATACCAACTTGTGGTAGCTTAAAATGCTATGAATGCTCAGGATATCTCCACGTTCTATGCAGTCCATAAAACTTTATCCTGACTAATGTACTGCAAGCTACTGAATATGTGAAGACTAGCTTGATTAAGTATGTGTGCATACCACTTCTGGTGGTTTTTGTTCATTTTTTGATGTTTGGTAGCCTGAAGTAGCTCTGAAAACATTTATAGTTAATTCTGTCACTCAGATCTCTAACCTTGTAAGCTTAGCAACTTGACCCTTCTTAGTCTTTGACTGTCTGAATCACTGCAACTTAGTATTTCCATGGTATTAAAGCTGACTGTGATGAGTAGTCATGTCCTCACCTATTACTTCTTCCAAGAACAAGGCTCCAACTCTATCTGTGAGATTGTGTGGCCTGAACACTTCTGAAGCTTTTCTTTTCATAAGCTACTAAAGATGAATAATCAGTCCTTGGCAGTGCCAGCATGGCTTAACAATCGTCATCTTGTAAGTAAGGAAGCTTCACTTGTGGTCAAGGACACAATCTAAAATATGCGTGACAGAGCTGACTAAGCTTTAAGGTTGGATTATATCTGTCACGATGAAAGTGATTTTAGCAGCTTAGCAGAAGTGTGATGTGATGAACTTGTATGAGAGCTGACCATTTGCTCTTTGACCATGTTTGTAATTTTGTTGACTTCTTGGAAACAGGAAATTCTTTGATAAACTGGTAAACTCTTGATTGTGTGCAAGTCTTTTACTTTGTAACCTGCTAGGCTCTTGCTTTCCCTTGTATACTCTACCGCGTATTGCGCTTGTCATTATCTGAAGGTGTACTTGTTGTGTCTGCTATTGAAATTTGTAACTGATGTCTATAGAGTCACTGGGTAAATATTTTAGCTGTATGGTTTTGTGTAAATATTTGCCTACAGAAGATTACTGAGACTTAAGTGCTCCTTTTGTTAAGCTTCAATGTAACTGATCTTATATCAATACAGGAAAAGACTACCTACCATTTAACTACCATTAAAGCAGAACCGGCAGAAGAGAACACTAATAAAGGAACTGAAAGCAGCCAATTTTCAGTGCTTTCAGTTAAAGCACTGAAACAAGAGAAAACTGAGTTGGAAGTGGGAAGAAAGCGCAGTACTGATGAAGATAAGCCTACTGTGGAAGAGCCACCTCCAAAGAAAGGTACAGTTTCTTCCATCGTTGAACAGGGTGTCTTCCAAAACAATAAATTGCTTCCTATTCCGGATAGGAAGCAAAAGGCTGTGAAGCGCGTACCTTATGGTATAAGGAGAAAAGCCACTGTGTTAAACTGTAAATAGAAGTAACTGTTATGTAAATATCTCTTTTTCAGAAGGTCCTATGCTGTTCATTTTTGAATGCTTAAGAATAAAAGTTTTTTGCACTATTTTTTTCCTTTTTGCTGCTTTTTCCTCATCTGTTGATGCACTTGCAGATTTGGTAATAGTTTTAAAGCAGTTTCTTTAGGATTGTTTCAACTGCTGTTGCTGATCTTCTGAGTAGCATCAGCTGCTCAAGTGCTTTTTTTTGTTTGTTTGTTTGTTTTGTTTTTCCTGAAGCAACTATCAAAATTGTTGACGACCTGCTAATTGCTCGCTCATGGGCAATATTTGAGCAAAATGGTTTGGATAAGCTCTGATGCATTTAACTTCACTTCTGGGCACAGCTGAGCATCAGTGTTCCTAGAATTACGGAAGGCATATACAATGTAGAAGGGAAAAATCTAAAACTTAGCTGTAGTCCCTTCCTTTCTTGTATTCCTCTTGCAAAATATGTGCAAGGGAGAAAGTCAAGGCCTTCTTTGGATGAGATGCTGTTCTTGGATGATTTGTCCCTGCTGCCTTTATTTGGCATAAATATTGAATCCTAATGTGACCACTGAATGGCATCACATATAAGCATCTTACCAGAGACTGAGGGAGGGATGTGGACTCCTCCATACTCCAAATAGTAGTGGGTTTGTTATAATCATATGACCAAAGCTCTCATTTAAAAATTAATGACAGCAATGCTCCACATAGGAATTAAAATGGGTAGCTGATAGTCACAATGTCAGCGTGAAGTTTTCTGTTAAGAAGTACTGAGTATTCAATCATGTTAAAATTTTCTTCTATTTGTGAGTATTAATAGCGTACAATTTAAAAAACTGCTTAATATATATTCTTTAGCTGTGTTAAATATACACAGTAGAACAATGAGCACAGGTATGTTGTGCTGGTTCTTTTGTAGAATTAGTTATATAAGTAGCACGAGCAAAAGTGTTTTAGGAGATGCTAGGTTATCTCAGCTTCAAGTTCATGGTATTTACACCATTCTCTGAGCTTTTAGGTCTTGTTTCCTATGCTCTGTAATAATGCTTTTTCCCTACTTCCTGTGTAAGGAGCTTCTAGACTGAACATTACACATCTTCTCCCTAGTCTTATTTATCTTGCTTTAGTGCTTGCTTGTTGTTTTCAGCATAAAGTGTTTAGATTACTTATAAATCATATTCCCCTCACTAGTGTTGCTGGGAGCAGCAGTCAAAACCCAAAACCTGGTTTGGGGTGGAATATGCCACTGCTGTTTCTTCAGTATGACTTTTAAATCAGTTGAGGGCTGTATATAAAACTCCTTAGATGAGTTAAGAGGCTGTTTCCATGCAGTACATGTGAATCTGTATGTAATGCAGGCTGCACGTGGGCGCTATAAAATTCTGCATTTCTGTAGTTGTAGTAATAAAAGGACTGTACAAGAATCACCATGGAATATATTGTTGTGGTGACCCAATCCCTAGTAAGTCTTGACTTATATTTATTTTTCTAATACTTAAAGTATGCATATTATGGAATGGACATAACTGGATTCTAAAGCAATGATGAAATACAGCAGAAGTTGCTTTTGATAGAAAGAAAATGCATGTGATTTTAGCTAATTGCTCACCAGTTAAAGAAAAAACAGCCCCAAGCTAATGGAATATTTATGGAAACTTGAATCTGCAAATTTGTACAACTTTATGCGTGAACTTTATATGCAAAAGAGTAAGTGTGGACAGAAGTAGGAATCCTCATATTTTGTTTAGAGATCAACTGAATAAGAGAGACAGATATCAACACTTAAGTGATCAACTTGTCCAGGGTTTTATCTTTCTTTTGAAAGTAAGAGGACTGTGAGTTGGAATGAAATTTCTTAGAGAACTGTTTATCTACCATTTAGATGTAGATGGAGTGATTCCTGGCTGCCTTATAGGGATTGCTGAAGCACGGAAGATAGAAAGAATATAGCTGTGAATTATCTATCTCGTTTCCATGTTTCTTAAATGTAATTAGATTTTCTACTGGTGTGGAGTGGAAGGTTTGAGTAGTGCCATGGTAAAAGTGTTCTTCCAGACTGAAAACCTTTTGCTGTTAATTCTGTATAGAAATCTGAGGCACCTGATTACATGTTCAGAGGACTTTAATTCCTTCACTAGTATCAAATACTATGTGATGTGAGGGCATGGCTTGCATATTACGACAGTTTTTCACTTAGAAGTTGCTACTTGGTGTTGTGAACTGCTATGTAATAATGATTTTAATCAATCTGAGCTACATTCCTTTTCCCTTTTTTTTGTTTGTTTGTTTGTTTGTTTTACAGTAGTTGTAAATGAGAGAAAGAAAAAGAACACTGTAGAGCAAAAGACAATTGAACACATGAAACAAAAGTGCTCCGCGTACCGAAAGGAAGTACTAGCACTGAGGGAAAGAACTGAAATCTTGGAACGTCATTTAGCTGTGCTTGAAGAACAATGCAGAAGAGAAAAAAATAAAAAAGATTTCAGTAAGCAGGTAACAAGCCTGCGTATTGAGCTTTCTTTTTCTGAAGAAACAGCTGATGTCCTCCGTGAACAAATTCTGCAGGGTCAAGCTGACTATCGGGAAATTGCTTCTGAACTGGATGAACAGAAATCTATAAATATGACACTAGAAGACAAAAATGCCCAACTAACTAACAACATAGAAGTTGCCAAAGAATATATAATTGATAAAGTGTCACAAGTAAAAGAAATGCGGACCAAATTAGATGAATTATACAAATGTCACTTAGAGTTTCACGCCATCGGTACTGACTTTGTCAGTGTAAAGGATTCCTCAGACTGTGAAAAAGATGAGCCAGGGACATCTCAAATTAGTTCTGCATGCATTCAGTCACAGACTTCTTCCATCTCAGATCTTGTGCAGGACCTCTCCTTTAACTATAGTCTTGAAAGGATTTGGGAAGTATGCAGAAGTATTGTTGATGTTTCCTCACAAAAAAGTCAGCACATCAAAGCACTGCTTCAAGACAATGAAAACCTAAAGGCGGGACTGAATAATGCTGAAAATCATAATCATCAACTTGTAATGAAGCTATGTGAGATTACAACTCACACTAGTCAGGAAGATGATCTTGTGAATCAGTTACATGAGCAAATAGAAAAGAAAACTCAGGACTTTGAAGAAAAGACTGCAGAAGATCAGAGAGTGATTGTACAGTTTCAGGAGGAAGTTGCCAACTGTGAGATAAAAATAAGAGAGCTTGAATATCTCCTGGAGGCTTCCAAGACAATGGAAGACAATGTGTCAAAACTCAATGAATTACTTAAAGAAAAAGAATCTATTATTGTTAATCTGGAGACAGTTACAGCAACTCTGCAGGAGAAGTCTGCAAATGCAGACAAAAATTTTGAAGAGTTAAGTAGCAATGAAGCAAATCTGATTCAAGAAGTTATGCAGCTGAAAAACAGCTTGGAGCAGATGAAACATTCTCTTCGGGAAAAGGAAAAGAGTGAAATGGAGAAAGTGCAACGTATAGAATCGTAAGTAACCACTGAGTTAACTTAGAGCCCTTTGAGAATGAACTAGAGTTAAAAATAGTTAATGGGAACATCCCTTCGACTTAATGCATCTGCATGCTTATCAATGGCCAAACTACTACTTTAGGATGCTTTGGTATGCTACTTGAGTTCCAAGGGAAAACAGGAGTGTGCAAGGAAATAAAGAATAATATGGGGATTTCTGGTGGTTTTGTTGTCCATCCCTCAGAATAGCATCTGAATAATTTATTGCTTCAGCATCTGATTATGAGAAGCAAGCTGAAATTCAAAAGTAATTGTTTAAATCTTGTCACTGGTCTAGATAGATTTAAGAGTCTATTTACAAATAGAAACCAACAGGCAGGGCATGGATTAAGCTGTAATTGCTGTTTCCATGAGATGTGTAACAGTAATGTTCTTTGTCTCTTTATTTTTAACATAAGGCTAGAAAATATTCTTTCTGAGAGTTCTGCCCTTGTACTGAATTTGAAAAAAGATTTGCAGAGGAAAGAAGAAGAGTATGCAGATCTAAAAGACAAACATTCTGATGCCGAGAAACAAATTCAGCAAGTACAAAGCGAGGTTTGTAGTCAACTGAGATATTTTTTTCTGTAAGATTATGCTTGGCTTTCTGCTGTTAAAACTTCTCAAACTTTAACTATGAAGCTGGAAATTTCACACTAGTGTGGCTAGCAGCAAATCTTAGGTAAAGTTGCCATTGAAGCTCTAGAGGGGACCAGAAGTTAAAACATGGTTTCACATAGATAATGAACAAAGTAAATTTGGTTAGTAGTCTGGAATAAGGTTTGTGAAGAGAATAGCTAATCTGCCTCTGGAGGGGACTTGTTATTATCTCTAAGTTACTGGTGACTTGCCATTGGTATCCGTGGTAACTCCAAAGCCTAAAACCTAAGTCTTGTGAAAAAACGCTGATAACTGGGAAGAAGAATGCTATTTACTTGAAGAGAAATAGACTAATTTCCAGAGGCTCTTTAATATAAGCATGTATATTTTTTTTCTTCAGTTTCAGCTTCAGTGATGTTAATAGTTAAAATTTAATTATTAAACAGGAAGATATCTTAAAACCCATTTTGCAGGATCTTATTCTGAAAGTTTATTGGGTGTGCTTGGGGTGGAAAATTGAAGCTTAAAAATGAATTCATGTCTTCCTTGGTAACCTTGCACTTGCTGTCGTTTTCCTACTCAGCACTTGTTTGTGAATTCCTCTTTATTTAACAAAGAAGTATTTGGCCAGGTTGGATTACAGAAGTCTTTTAATGAACCGTGAGCTGTGCTTACATTACAGGTGTCCACGATGCGTTCTGTGGAGGAATCCCTCAGGAACAGGATGGATGAACTTGAAAGGATTAATAACCAGTTTAAGGATGAGCTGGATTATAAAGACTATACTATCCAACAACTTAAACAGGTATTTTTCTTGCTCTTAATTTTTATTAAATGAATGATGCAGGTTTTCCAAGCAACAGGAAAAAGGTCAAAAAAAAAAAAAAAATTGGAGCAAAATGAAAGTGGCCAACTGAAATTAGCGGTAGACCATGAAAGATATTCAAATAATTAGTCACTACAGAGCACTGGCAGATTGTTTTCAATACAATAATCTGCATAGTAAATACATATGTAATACATGCATGTAACCTGATCTTGTTGAGTGACATCATGATATGTTAATTGAAATGTCTTACCATAAACTCTTTCTATCAGCTTGAGTCCTTATTTATGCTATATGAAAAACTTATTAATTCTAGGCTGTCTTAAAGATTCTGCTTGTTTCTACTGTGTATGCTTTTCTTTCAACATGAAATATAGGAGCTGGAGGAAAAGGACCATAATCTTCAAAAGTGGCGTGAGGAGAGAGATCAGTTAGTAGAAGCTTTGGAAGAACAGCTCAAAACTTTGGCTTCTAATGTCATACAAAAAGAGACAGAAATAGCAGAACTGAGACAATCTGCCTTAAAGGATTCAAGCAAGGTCAGCTCTCCTTTCCTCCTACCTGATTAGCTACCCATAAATTCTGTAAAACTCCTGTACCTGCTCTTTGTATTCTGGGTGTGGTTCTGTTCTTGAACACTGTCGTATTGACATCATGTGCAACTAACCAAAAAAAGCACCAGCTTTTATTTTTGTTCTTCAGAAACAGAATTTCTGTTAATTACTAAAATTTCAATTTTTTCAGTAGTTCAGATAAGCAGATGTCAGTTTGAGACTTATGATCCTACAATCAGACTGGACATCTGTAGCTTTTTCTGATAATTCACAGCATTTCCGGATCCCAAGCTAGGCTCAATACTCAGACAGTAGTTCTGTCTCAGGTTTCTTACTTTCTTTGCTTTCTCTGAGGTAGTATCTACAATGGCTTGAAAAGACAGAAGGGGACGTCGAGAGAGATTAAGGGAAGCACCAAAAAGCAGAGGGGGGATGATCTCTGGAAGTTGCATTTCTTATTTCAACATCCAGCTTTTAATCAGGATAGCCAATCTAAGCCGTAGCATAGAATTTCAGAAGCTAAACAGAAGACTAAATGAGTTGTGCTCTTTTGAGAATGTTTGGATTCACTTTCTCTGAGAAGAAAGATGTTCTCATAGCAAAACTTCCCCTACAACTGCCGACTTTTTCACAGTACCGAGGATTTGGGAACAAATAAAAGCTCGGGTTATTATATCTTAAGGGAGATGAAGGCTGAAGCACATAAGTAAAATAGAAGAATCAAAATATATTGTATTACAACTTCCCAGGCAATTCTGTGACTACTGCACTTGTAACAGTGACCGTACAAATCCGTGAAATGTTACTGTTCTTGAATAGTTAAGTGTTGTAGCCTGCAATTCTAAAACTGATGCTACTAAGTAATTGCAATGCTGCTTGTGTGTGTTAATTCCTTTTGCCAATCCCACAACTCAGCAGTTTTTACTGTTTATTAGGATAATGCAACTGTGATAGAAGAGTTAAGAAAAGAACTGGCTGACAAAGATGACTTTATAAAGGAATTAAAACAACGCATTAACCACAGTAGCCCCCAGTGTTTGCCAGAAATACCTTTACTTGAAGAAAGACAAAGTAGAAGGAATGACTCTGTAAATGAAAAGGTATGATTATATTTATAGAAAGTCAGTACTTAACATCTTGTTAACCCCTTTTTGTTCTTCTGTTTTCCTAGGAGATACTGGAGCTGGAATCATTTTTCTTAGCATATAGTCCTTTAACTACATATTCAGTGATGAGTACTTGTTGGTTCTTTTTGTCTTCCACTCAAACATGAGCTCTCATCTTCTCAAAAATATTTTATTTACTAGAACACCATCTCTCTGTGTACATTATGGAACTTTTCCATGCAGTTTTCCATGTATTCGTATGTGGATGCTGAAGATTAGGCAGAGGTTTAGCCTTTGGTGTTCTAACATAGCAGCTGTGAGCGTGCAGAGTACGGGGGGAATGGATGACAAAACAACCAGCGTTACAGATTTTGTCCCTAAATAATGTCTCGCTTTCTCTCTTTTGGAGGCAGAATACTGCCTGAGACTGTTAGTGAGACTCAGTAGGGTGTATCTGAAGATCACACAATGAATAGATGTTACTACCTTCCCACACTTGTGCTGTGTTTCAGCTAACGTGTTCATGTGGCGTCTGAGCTTGAGGTTTTACACTGTAACTTTAGAAAACTCGAGATATTTTGGAGGTCTAATGCATAGCCTAATCTTTACTCCTTTTAAATATTTACAGCCTAGGAAACAACAAAGCAAAACTAAAACTGGAGAAAGTATTCCATTAAGATGCAAAGCTGAAGACAATTATTTGTCACGTCGATGTACTAGGAGCCTCACTTCATTAAATGAATCTGAGGTTAGTATGAAACTTCAGATCTGAAAATGTTGTGATTGTATTGCTTTTGATAAGGAATGAGTAGGAAAAGATCTCATGTTCTCTAAACAATTCCCAAGTTTTAATTTATTTATCCCTTTCAAGGTGATCAGATCACCTGTTTTTATAGCCTTTGATAGGAATAAAAGCTGTTGAAACAATTGTGTGATGAATTTTTGTCAGGTGCTGTTGAAAACTCTCCTCATGTTAATGCTTATGAAGTGGGTCATGATTAGATAAGTTACTTGGAAAAAATTCATGGAGCCACTGAAACAGGCACAGCAAATTGAACTTATTTTCTTCCTCTGCGGGATTTCTGGATATTGTTTTGTTAGCAGATGATGTTAATCATTCCTATATAAGTTTTTAATTGCTAACTTTCATAAAATAGCAGTTACATATATTTTAAAAACAAAGTATTTATTAACCAACTTAATTCTTGGAAATACAGTGGGTGGTGATACTCCATTCAGATTCTTAGCAGAGCCTGATAAAGTGGCTCTGACTACTTTTTGTCTTTCTACAATAAAAAAAAGCATTAAAAACAAGCATTAAAAAATGCTATTTCTACCTCAGTAAAGTAGTTGAAGAATTTAATTAATGAACTGCTTTAATGAACAAAACTAATAGCCAAGCTCAGTGATAATGGTTTAAGAGAAGGGAATTTCTCTTAACTTCATTGTGTATTTTCTTTGAAACCTGTAGACATAAATCAGCTTTTTAGACATCATGAGATGTCTAATACTGATATCTTAATGTCCTGTTTTTATAATTGAATGCTTACTTATTATTTGATTTACAGTGGAATAGTTACCACTAGCAAATACTTCCCTACTATTAGCAAAAGTGTTTAAAGTGTTC
This sequence comes from Coturnix japonica, assembly GCF_054131305.1. NCBI lineage: Eukaryota > Metazoa > Chordata > Aves > Galliformes > Phasianidae > Coturnix > Coturnix japonica. The sequence continues at coordinate 1,067,124 of NW_028188942.1, read as the reverse complement.
ACTTTTGTGACATCAATTGTTCTTTCCAAAAGAATCATAGCTGAAACTTGTCTTATTTTCCCAGGATTTTGTGAAAAGTAAGAACACGAAAAATACAAAATCTGTCATGGCTTTTAATTCACCCTCTGCAAGTGACGAGAAAATGGTTGGTTTTTGTTCTAGTTTTGAAGCTAGCTTGGGACTTCCTGTAATTGTGTGGTCACACAGAAGAAGCAATGTCTTATCCTTATGTGTATACCTGAATGGGAGCTTACATGCTTATGAGCTCTTCCTATTAAATTCCATAAGCTAACCAAAGGGCAAGTCAGTCTGTCCCCAGAGCGTGTAATGGCTGTACTGTGTAATGATTTGGAGGGAAGGATATTGCACACTGAATAGTTGGGAAGAGAAGCTTTAGTATATTATCGTGTGCTTTTGTAAGTGAAGCCCTTGTATTAAACTAAGGTTCGTATCATTAATATGCATGGCAGTTATTAAAAACAGATGTTCACATGTGATAGCAGTATCCTTGGCATGGTCAGAGTATGAGTAGTAGATTTTTCCCATCTGTTGTCTTCTGTTTTGTATGTTTGTTTATTTTATGTAATTAGAACAGCTTATGTAAGAAACAACTCCACAGCTTTTTTTAGTTTTAAAGAAACTACTGCCTTATTAAGAAACATTAAGAAACGTATGCCTTGAAATAGCTGAGATTTTGACAACTCCCTAAAGGGTATAAAATTGTCTACATTACTTGCTGTTGTGGTATCATCAGCATAATGAACAGAGGTGTCAGTAGTAAAGCTCAAAATGTCAACTTAAAATAACGTTGAACTAAAATGAAGTTTAAACAATGCTCTTGTTTCACATGTTCACATCTCTGTTGAACAGAAATCCGGAAAAGACTACTTCCTGAGAAAGCGAGTACATGCTTCAAGACTGACTAAAAAGAAGGATGAAACACTGCAAAAAGTTGGAGATTTTATTCAAAGCTCTCCTTCTATTATACACTCTAAAGGTTGGTGTAGAATAAGTTTTATTCCATGTTTTCTAGACATTGTAGAATGGCTTGTTTCTGCTGTAGGCTATTAATGTATGTGTTCTTAGAGAACTTGTCTGCCATGTTAAGTTGTCCTTTGATTTATGAAGTAAATGCATTTATTCGTCTCTTCAGAGATTCATTATTACATTTGTGAAAACCTACAAGTATACAGAGAAAGTTGGTTCTGTCTTGTGCTTCTGTCAGCACGAAAGTTAGGCCTGTTGTTTAACTCCTGCTGAAGTTTCTGACTTCCAGCGACTTCTGAGCCATGATTGTCTTTCATACTCCATTTTAATGCGTGCTTTAAGCTGCCGTACCTGAAGCTATAAACTGTTTCAGCTATAGAAGCAATAAAGAACCTCGATGAACAAATACAATTTCTGAGTATTTTCACTTAAATTTTACGTGTCATTTATAAACCAAGTTTGTTACGAAGCTTTTTTTGCATTCAGTGATTTAAAGACTCACAAAACCAGTAAGTTGATTGGTTTATGTATCAAAACAAATTTCTTCTAGCCAAGAAGCTGATGTCAGCAGTAAGTTCTCCTAAATCAAACGAACCTGAAAGTCTCGAAGAAGGAGAGACCAAGCCAAAACGATGCAAAAGGAAGCTGTATTCCACTGTCGTTTATGGCCCTCTAGATATACCTGCTTCTTCGGTAAGCGATTATACTGTAGTCTTGGCTTAAAATAAACTACTAAGGAGTCCAAACAGACTGGAGGTTTCATCTATTTGCAGGAGGAGGTTGAAAGTACTGAGGTATTTCTTTATTCTACCAAGTCATTCTTGTTGGTCTTCCTGCTGTTCTGTTTTAGTTTGTCCTCAAAGATCTCTGTGTTTGGCTGGCTTACAGTTTACTAAGTAGGTGATGTAGCAATCACGGAGATGTCTTCTAATTTGGAATCATAGATAATTTCAGTGTGTCGGAGTGGGATTATTCTACTACATGCTTTTTTAGAGCACAACTTAGACAGCTTTTTAGGTATGCTTAAACTATGATCTCCTGTCTAAGCCAACTTGCAAAGGATCTGATGTGCCAGTTTCATGACTCTGTCGGCAGCTATTGTGCTAAGAACATTCTTGCTCTGTTGGAACTGCATCTTTTAATTATATTAGAGTCCTTTTTCTGTTCAGCATAGTGATCATTTGCCCATACTGTAATATCCCTCTGAATTTTTTGATGATTTGACAAATGATAGGGGCAGAAACCAAAATGTTATTTTTTTTTGTTAGAGGATGAAGATGAGACAATTTCTTCTCTCACTGTAGTTCTGAGAACATGGAACTGAACCGAGAATTGAAATTCTGGGCAAGTCATAGCTACAGGGATTGAGGCTAAAAATGTTTTCTGAACGCTTCATGTTTCACAAAACAAGTATTATAATACTCTTTTGAAAACAAGTATTTCAAAATGAAAGCTGCCTTCAGGCTTTCCCCAGATGTGTGTGCTTTTTTAAGATAAACAGGATTTTGTACATTCTCCATATTTGTTCCTTGTGATTAAGCTGCATTAAAATGATCTCGGTATCCCATAGTTTTCTGAATAAAATATAATAAACAAATGCCATTCTGAAATCCATTTAGGGGAAGAAATATGTTTGCGTGGGTCAAGAAGAGCTTGTCAGTCTTGTGTGAAAAGATGAGTAACTTTTGAAATGTTTTCTTCAGGAATCTGAGGAACAAAAGAAGGAAAGTGATCATCTGATCATCAAGCGACGGCTGAGATCCAGAACAGCTAAAAAACCTTGAAGAAGCATGTTTGTTCCCCTTTCTCAGGACATACTTTTATCGTATAATTAAAACTGGTTGTTAATAAAAAGTAACAGTTACTCCGTTGTGTTCTTAAATTTGTATATAGGTGTACAGTGTCTCTCTGACAGTTTCAAACTGACTCCATTGAGGCTGAAATAAATACAAGCTTTCTTAAACTGGGTTTGGATTTGATTGTGGTTAAGGGTTTATTTATTTTTGTCTTGCCTCCCCTGTATAGGAACAGTATCTCTAGGACTGATTGCTATTTACCCATTGTGCAGTAATAACTGTACTTGTTCAGGATGGCCTGGCTTGCTTTTTTCACGTGACTGGTGTACTTAGCAGAACTCTGGAAGAGAGAAGAGCATGAATACACATTAATATTTATGTATACTTAATTTTTGGGCCTTTTTAAAGAATTTTCTTTGGAGAGAAGATGGTGCCAATTCCTCAGTGTGGAAGAAAGGTGCTTTCCCTCACTTGTGCAAATTCAGCTTTAAATTAATAAACTTAGAAAAATAAACCCAATACATTTGGGGGGAATTCTAATATCCCAAATACTGTTCTCCCCCTCAGTGAGCTTCGAACCTTTAGATGCTGTTGGATGAATTAGCTGAAAGGTTCTCAGCTGGCAGTATGTCCTTGTGTTGTCTCCAAGTCCAATAGTTCCTATAGATTCAATTGCTCAGGAAGTGAAAACATGGATGAAAGCCGACTTGGGTGAATATTTGAGAGTTTGATGGGAGTGAATTGCCTTAAAAGCAGCTGGTGATAGAACAATATACTGATTGTATTTAAAAAAACCCACAATCGTACTATTTGTTGCTGTGCCGATAAGCTTTCTCCTTGCTTGTAGGCTTGTGAGATCCAGGTTTGCAGAAAACAATCTGTGAAAAATCATGGGAATCATGTGGTTTTATGCTCAGCAATCTCATTAAAAACTTGAACTGACTTTTAGAAGCTTTTCTCCATGGTGTTAGCTGGACAAATCTGCATGTGGATGTCAACAATTCTATTACTTGCCTTCAAGTGTTGTACCAAACTACAGCACTTGCTATCAAAAATTTTTGCAAAATTGGAGTCCAAACTCCAGAAAGTCTTCTATCCTTCTACAGTTCTGTATCCTTATAGGGTACCACTTTACCCTGACTGGGCAATCTCTTGCTTTTAACTTCTATTCAGGGCTTCATGTTTGGCCCTGATGCCCACACCCCTAAGTGCATCATGTTTGATATTGCTGTGACTCCTGGGGTACAACATTGTTTTTCCCCATTTGTGCTAATGTCAGACTTACAGTTTTTAAACAGTCAATATTGTTGGACCCTTAGCTCCAGGTTTATTAAATTTCTTGCCAGAGCAACCTGGCAGGTACAAGAATTTCTGTATTCCTACTTAGTTTATATTTAATTAATCCAAAAAAAAAACGTAAACCTTTTCTTGTTGGGCAGTAGCTTCTATTACTGTTACAAAACCATCTATGAGTAGTAAGAAGCACCCATATCCACCAGAAAATAAATCTCTTTATCCTGCTTCCCTAGATGCAATTTCCCGTTGCAGTTTGCACACTGCTTTCCTTTCAGTGGGGCGGAGCCCTCCCTGGGCACTTTAAGCCCCCACTCCCCCCACCTCTCCCTGAGGGGATCTCTGGGTCCTACGGCCCTATTCTGGCACTACAACAGTAACAGCTGTTATTATCACCAATTCCCTTACTATCTGTTTGTCAATCAGTATTGTTTTGTTTTCATATCGTTCACCTCTTTTCAGTCCTGACATCCCTGTTATACCTTGCCAGTCCTTACTCCTCCAGCCTGTGTCTGTCCCAAACTTTCTCACTTTCCAAACTCATCATTACAAAAACTACTAACATCCTATTTCAGTTTCACCTCCTTCTCTCCAGGTGTCCAGTGCTAACACTGGGATTTCAGGTTTCCTACATCTCTGCACATGAAGGCTATTCTCACTTCCATTGCCCCCTCCTCCCCACCTCCCCCCTTTGCTGCTTACAGCAACAGTCTCTGTACCCGGCTCTCTCTCACTCCAAGAGTTCTTGCAAGGGGGGGGAAACAATACAGGGGGTTGCTCTCATACCAGCACACATAAACTTACTTTCTCTTTAACTCTTTTTCCTTTGTACACGATTTCACTATTTGTACCTTCAGTTACACTTCCACACACCCTCAATTATACTTCTGTATACCAATAGCAATTACACTTTCTTATACCATCAAAGCAGTTTGTCCCATTCCCTTCAAAACCCACGTATCAAACAGTACAATTTTTCAGTTTCCACAAACTAAAATTCCACAATCTTCCACAAACTAAACAATTACCCTTCAGGTATTGAAAGGCTGCAATGAGGTCACCCCGCAACCTTCTCTTCTCCAGGCTGAACAAATCCAACTCCCTCAGCCTGTCCTCATAGGGGAGGTGCTCCAGCCCCCTGATCATCTTTGTGGCCCTCCTCTGGACCCTTTCCAAAATCTCCATGTCTTTTTTGTACTGAGGGCTCCACACCTGGACACAGTACTCCAGATGGGGCCTCACAAGAGCAGAGTAGAGAGGGACAATCACTTCCCTATCCCTGCTGACCACCCCTCTCCTGATGGAGCCCAGGATCCCATTTGCTTTCCGGGCTGCCAGAGCGCACTGCTGGCTCATGTTATGTTTCTCATCTATCAGGACCCCCAGGTCCTTCTCTGCTGAGCTGCTCTCAAGGACCACTCCTCCCAGCCTGTACAGGTGCCTGGGGTTCTTCCGGCCCAAGTGCAAAACCTTGCACTTTGCCGTGTTGAACCTCATTAGGTTCACCCGAGCCCAGCTTTCCAGCCTGTCAAGGTCCCTCTAAATGGCATCCGTTCCCTCCACCGTATCGACCACACCACTCAGCTTGGTGTTATCAGCAAACTTGCTGAGGGTGCACTCCATTCCCTCATCTATGTCATTAATAAAGATGTTAAAGAGCACCAGTCCCAAGACAGACCCTTGGGGGACACCGCTCGTTACCGGCCTCTACCTGGACATAGAGCCATTGATCACCACCCTCTGTCTGCGGCCTTTCAACCAATTGCTTATCCATCGAGTTGTCCACCCATCAAATCCACTTCCCTCCAATTTGGAGATGAGGATGTGGTGCGGGACCATGTCAAAGGCCTTGCTCAGGTCCAGGTAAATGACATCAGTCACCTTCCCTTTGTCCACCAACGCCGTCACTCCATCATAGAAGGCCACAAGATTAGTTAAGCATGACCTTCCCCTGGTGAAGCCATGCTGGCTGTCTCGGATCACATGCTCGTTCTTTAGGTGATCGAGCATGTTGTCCAGGAGGATCTGTTCCATAATCTTCCCAGGCACAGAGGTGAGACTCACCGGCCTGTAGTTACCCGGGTCGTCCCTGCTCCCCTTCTTGTAAATGGGAGTGACGTGACCCTTCCTCCAATCATCCGGGACCTCACCTGACAGCCACGACTTCTCAAATATGATGGAGAGCGGCTCAGCAACCACCTCAGCCAGCTCCTTCAGGACCCTGGGATGTACGCCATCTGGCCCCATAGACTTGTACTCATTCAGTCTAAGGAGGCACTCTCGGACTTGCTCTACCCTTACAGTGATGAGGGATTTACCTCCTTGGTCCCCACATAGAGGTATGGGGGTGCAAGACTTAGGGACGTGAAAAAGACTAGAATCCTGGCCATCAGTGAAGACCGGTGTAATTCATCCACTTCTGCACTTCAGGCATGAGTGAAAGAATTACAATGCGAAACAACCACCAAGGTGAACTCTTCCAAAAAGGCGAAAGTTCCAGTTGCTGCAAGCCACCGAGGTAAACAATAGAGGGGCCCTGGCCCCAGCCAGGGGGGGGAAAGGGACAATAGAGTATACTGGACTGTGTGGATTAAGTGGCCTGGCACATCTCAACCACAGAAATATAAAGCCTTGGTGGACACTGGTGCACAATGCACCCTAATGCCCTCAAGTCACCAAGGGACACAACCAATATATATCCATGGAGTGACTGGGGGTTCCCAAGAATTGACTATGTTGGAGGCCGAAATAAGCCTCACTGGTAAAAACTGGCAGAGACACCCTATTGTGACTGGTCCAGAGGCTCCAAGTGTTTTGGGTATCGATTACCTTAGGATGGGATATTTTAAGGATCCCAAGGGGTATCAATGGGCCTTTGGGATAGCTACTGTTAACAAAAACGGTGTCAAGCAGCTGTCAGCTTTACCTGGTCTGTCAGATGATCCTTCTGCTGTGGGGTTGCTCCAGGTAAAAGTCCAAGAGGTACCAATTGCCACCAAAGTGGTTCACAGACGGCAGTACCGCACCAATAGGGACTCATTGCTCCCCATTCACAAGCTAATTCTCCAATTAGAAAATCAGGGAGTGATTAGCAAAACGCACTCGCCTTTTAACAGCCCCATATGGCCAGTGCATAAAGCCAGTGAAGAATGGAGGTTGACGGTGGATTACCGTGGCCTAAATGAAATCACACCTCCATTGAGTGCTGCTGTACCAGACATGCTAGAACTCCAGTATGAATTGGAGTCAAAAGAAGCCAGGTGGTATGCCACCATTGACATTGCTAATGCCTTCTTTTCCATCCCATTGGCTGCAAAATGCAGGCCACAGTTTGCTTTTACTTGGAGAGGTATTCAGTATACCTGGAACCGTTTACCCCAGGGGTGGAAGCACAGCCCAACAATTTCCATGGGTTGATCCAAGCTGTCTTGGAACAAGGTAATGCTCCTGAGCACTTGCCTTATAATGATGATATTGTGGTGTAGGGCCATACAGCAGCAGAGGTTTTCAAGAAAGGGAAACGGATAATCGAAATTCTTTTGCAAGCTGGTTTTGCCATTAAGCGCAGCAAGGTGAAGGGGCCTGCCCAGGAAATCCAGTTCTTAGGCATAAAATGGCAAGATGGACGTCGTCACATCCCAGCAGATGTGATTGACAAAATCACTGCTATGTCTCCGCCCATCAACAAGACAGAGACCCAATCTTTTCTGGGAGTAGTGGGCTTTTGGAGAATGCATGTCCCAAACTACAGCCACATAGTGAGCCCCCTCTATCAGGTAACACGGAAGAAGAATAATTTCTCATGGGGTCCTGAGCAGCAGCAGGCTTTTGAGCAGATAAAACAAGAAATAGCCCGTGCCGTGGCCTTGGGGCCGGTACGGACGGGACAGGATGTGAAGAACATCCTCTACACTGCTGCTGGAGAGAAAGGTCCCACCTGGAGTTTGTGGCAAAGAGCCTCAGGAGAGACCCGAGGCCGACCCCTAGGATTTTGGAGTTGAGCGGATAAGGGTCTGAAGAGCACTACACTCCAACTGAGAAGGAGATCTTAGCCGTGTATGAGGGGGTTCGAGCTGCTTCTGAAGTAGTTGGGACAGAGGTTCAGCTTCTTCTAGCACCTCGCTTGCCAGTAATAAACTGGATGTTTAAAGGACAAATTCCTTCCACCCATCATGCTACTGATGCCACTTGGAGTAAGTGGATTTCATTAATTACTCAATGAGCTCAAATGGGAAAACTCAGCCGTCCTGGAATTCTAGAAGTGATCATGGACTGGCCTGAAGGTAAAAAAATTGAAATATCACCTACAGAAGAGGTATCACGTGCTAAAGAAGCACTTCCATACAATGAGCTACCAGAAAGTGAAAAGAAATTTGCCCTATTCACAGACGGATCATGTCGTATTGTAGGGAAGCACTGCAGATGGAAAGCTGCTGTATGGAGCCCCACACGACAAGTTGCAGAGGCCACTGAAGGTAAAGGATAATCTAGTCAATTTGCAGAGGTAAAGGCTGTTCAGCTGGCTTTAGATGTGGCTGAACAGGAGAGGTGGCCAATGCTTCATCTTTATACTGATTCATGGATGGTGGAAAATGCCTTATGGGGGTGGTTGCAACAGCGGGAACAAAACAATTGGCAACGAAGGGGTAAATTTATTTGGGCTGCTGAACTGTGGAAAGACATTGCTGCCCGAATAAGGAACATTGTTGTAAAGGTGCGCCATGTAGATGCCCATATGCCTAAAAGTAAGGCTACAGAAGAACATAAAAATAACCATCAGGTTGGTTGATCTGCCAAAACTGAGGTGGCTCAAATAGACTTGGACTGGCAGAACAAGGGTGAATTATTCCTAGCTCGGTGGGCCCATGAGACTTCAGGTCATCAAGGAAGGGATGCAACATATAAGTGGGCCAGAGACCGAGGGGTGGCCTTAACTATGGACGCTACTGCTCAGGTTATTCATGACTGCGAAACATGCGCCATAATTAAACAAGCCAAGAGGATGAAACTTTTTGGGGGGAAGGGCGATGGCAGAAGTATAGATATGGAGAGGCATGGCAGGTTGATTATATCACCTTGCCACGATCTCACAATGGTAAGCGTTACGTACTCACCATGGTGGAGGCAACCGCTGGGTGTCTCGAAACATACGCAGTACCCCATGCTACCTCCCGAAACACCAAATTAGGTCTTGAGAAACAAGTCCTGTGGCGTCATGGCATTCTGGAAAGAACTGAATCAGATAATGGGACTCATTTCAAGAATTCCCTTGTAACCACTTGGGCCAAAGATCATGGCATTGAGTGGATTTACCATATTCCCTATCATGCACCAGCTTCTGGTAAGATTGAATGATTCAACGGGTTGTTGAAAACTATGTTGAAAGCAATGGGTGGCGGAACGTATAAAAATTGAGAAAACCATTTAGCAGAAGCCACCTGGTTGGTCAAAACTCGAGGATCTAGTAATTGTAATGGTCCTAACCAATCCAGCTCCCTACGTACCGTGGAGGGAGATAAGGTTCCTGTAGTACACATAAAGAGCGTGTTGGGAAAAGCAGTTTGGGTCCTTCCAGTGTCTGGAAAGGGCAAACCTCTCCGAGGTACTGTCTCTGCCCAGGGACCTGGGTGCACTTGGTGAGTAATGCACAAAGATGGGAATGTCCGATGTGTAACACAAGGGAATTTCGCGTTGGGGGAGTGCAGCCAGCCTCCTTAGATCATTGCTGCTGTTTTCTTTTCCCTTTCCCTTCTTCCCTTTCCTTTTTGGGCCAGCGGCCCTGCGCGCCAGCTTCCCCCCTGTCATGGGCACAGGTAGATTTTCAGTTAACCTGTGACATTTTGCAATGCCTTAAACTCCAGAGAATGTCACAGATGGAGCAGGAAGAAAAATCTGCTTCTTCTGTTGTGAGCTCTTCTATTTGGTAAGCAGAATAACACTACCTGATACATGGGGACTGTGTCTCTGCTCTGCTCTGCTCAGCTCGTAGGGGAATGGTGCAGGGGGGTTGCTCTCATTTCCGTGAAGATTAGCTCACTTTCTCTTTAACCCTTTTTCCTCTGTACACTATTCCGCTATTTGTTACACTTCCACATACCCTCAAGTACACTTCCATATGCCATTAACAATTACACTTTCTTATAACATCAAAATAGCTTGTGATACAATACTGTTTTTTAGTTTCCATATACACGCTTAATAGTACGTAACTTTCCCTTTACAATCTCTATTGTTCAGTTATAAACACTTCTCCACAGAACCAGCACTGATTGAACCACCTCCCTCGCACACTTCCTCGCAAGCAGTACATAGTATTACATAAATGGGTGGACACTCTTTTGTCAGGTGGAATGTAAACCTCTCCTGAGGACCCTCTTCCTAATCTACAGAATACAAACTCCCATCTTCTTACATACAAGCAGAAAGTACATATGAATGGACAGACAACACAGAGTCTTTCACTTCATCTGTTTCCGGCCATATCCCTCACAGGAAGAAGGAACCACGGAATGGGACTCAGCACTCAACGCAGCTATGCTGTGTCTCACTCACACCACACTCACTCTGACATTTAGATCAAAAACCATGGTTTACTCATAATACACAATGCTGACAACGTCTTTTAGCTGGAATCTTAATAATGCTCATACCCTGGTCGACCAGTTGCAAACTTTAAGATTCTTCCCAGTCAGCTTGACCTTTAATGATTAGATACATAGTACTGAACACTTACAGCAGATGATAATAATGGCCATACAGCCTATAAGCCCCATGATTACAGCAAGGAGAACCCAGGTTACCATTTGACAGGATATCCACTATATCCCATGCCCGTAGGAGAGACCAACCTAGGTCTGTCCTACTGCCAACCACCTGGGAGAGAGAACTCGCTCTTGATTCCATGCGTATGACTTGCAGGTACCCTTCACAGGAACTCCCCCAAGGAGTCTCCCTACCCCAGCTGGCTACATAAGCCATGAGCTCACCTCCCTAGGGGCAGCACGGATGGCTATAGCCTGTGTAGGATGTCTCCTCAGGACTTATGGGCTCCCCTTACCATACACATACTTGGTCCATGTACAGGTGGTCTTGTCTGTCCCTGCAGTGATCAGGTGAGAAAGGGAGTCCTTCAGAGAAATCTCAGGGTGCGCCAAAATTGTCTCCCTCTCAGCTGGTCCTGCCACCGAATAGAGCTGGTCCCATCTGGGCTGCCAAAGTAACTTGAGAAATCAAACTAATTCAATAAATTCAATAAATTTTCTGGAACCCAACTACTTATTCATCGTTTCCAGTAGATATTTTACACACTGCCTCTCCCTCTGGCACATGCACAGTTTGTAGCAGGGGGTCTCTCTCCAGTGGCTGTGGGGATGAACTCAGACGTCTTTCTCACAAAGGCTCAAGGTCTTCCTTCCTCTGTCCTTTTTACCCTTTCATGTTTGATACAAGTAGTCTGGTCCTGGACAGCTTCTAAGACAGTGTTCCCTTTAGCATGCAGGATGTTCTTCCTTTATTTCAACTACACATCTTACTTGTTTATGGGCCCACATACCAAACTTTTGACTTTGAGATTAACTGTTCTACTGAATCAGTTTGCCCTAACAGATCGTGTTTGCCTGGCAGAAATGCAAATGTCTCATCTGGAAAGCTCTGCTCCCGGGCCTTAATAAAAAAAAACATGCAGACAAGGAAAGAGACCCTCTGAATTCCCCTTTGCAGGGCTGTCATTCATCTGAGGCAGTCGGTGCGGGTATCTCATCTCCAGATGTAAAACCCTGTGGTTGAAAAGGGATTCAGTTCCCCACAGCTGTTCCAAGTATTGCAATAAGAAAATGAATCAAATGCTTCCCAAGGAAGATGCACTGTGCCAGCAGGTACAGCCATGTGGTCACTCCAGCCCCTCCGATGAGCCCAGTGGCTGCTCCAACTTCAAACACAGGTCCTGTGGTGATTCCAGCTCTGGCAATGAGCTCTGCAGCTGCTCACACTCCTGCAACAGCCCGACAGTCATTCAGCTCCTACAGTGAACCTCTGGCTGTTAAAACCCCTGAAACTAGTCCTGGACTTGTAAACAGATGCGCATAGGGATTAGTTCATATATGTTTGCAACTGCATATGTTGTATATGTGTGAAAATACACTAAATATATTATATATGTATAAATACATTTGTCATAATTATTATCCTTTTCTTTTTCTCTTTGTCTCAACCCATAAACCTTAAACCACAGCACTGCACCGAGATGCTTACGGATCTCCTTGGGACTATTCATTCTGATCTGGTCACACAGTGAAGAGCACCTGAAGATCTCAAGGTTTTCTCAGGGAACAGCTCCTGAGGTATATTCCTTACACCAGCTTTGGAAGAGGCCTCCCTCCAGTTCTCTGGGCCTGCTCTGAAGGAGCCCTCTTGTTATGGCAGTGCCAGCAAGGAGACCAGCCCTGACACAGCCGTTCGTATTGCCGGCTACTGACTGCACCCCTGGAGTGCGGCTGTAGAGACAACAGGACTGTCATGAGACACACAAGACCTTCAGGACTGCACAAATGAGAGGGCTTGAGAGCACTGTGGCGGTGTAAGGAGATCAGAAATGAAAAGAACACGTTGAGCTGCTGTCTGTGGCTGTACCTCCCCAAATCCAGACAAAGTAGGAAGGAAGAAAAGCTAAGCAAATGTCTATTTTGAAAACTTTTTAGGTATATTTTAACGTCTTTGGGGAATCTGGATACATGTTTACATGAGCTCTTGGAGTGAAAATATGAAAAACAGGTAGGAAAGAAGTGTAATACATTTTCATTTATAAGTCCAATAATTTTTTTTTTTTTTTTTTTTTTGCACGTTGCTATATCTCACATAATCAAACAATCAAAGATGCATAAAACATGAAGAACCATCACTGGGAACCCTATGAGGAAGTTGTGCATTTTATGGAAGCTGGAATAGTGCTTATTGCAACACCTTCCTGAGAGCGTGCTTGATCTCCCTGTTCCTCATGCTGTAGATAACAGGGTTCAGGGTTGGAGGAACCACTGCGTACAGAAGTGCCACTGTCAGATCCAGGAGTGGGGAGGAAATGGACGGAGGCTTCAGGTAGGCAAAAAAGGCAGTGCTGAGAAACAGGGAGACCACGGCCAGGTGAGGGAGGCACGTGGAGAAGGCTTTGCGCCGTCCCTGCTCAGACGGCATCCTCAGCACAGCCACGAAGATCTGCACATAAGACACCAGTATGAAAACAAAGCAACCAAAGAATAAACTTGCACTAAAAATTATAAACACAATTTCCCTGAGATTTGATTCTGAGCAGGAGAGCTTGAGGATCTGTGGGATTTCACAGAAAATCTGGTTGACAACATTGCCTTGGCAGAGAGGCAGTGAAAACGTACTGGCAGTGTGCAGCAGGGAATAGAGAACCCCAGTGCCCCAGGCAGCTGCTGCCATGGTGGCACAAGCTCTGCTGTCCATCAAGGTCCCGTAGTGCAGGGGCTTGCAGATGGCAACATAGCGGTCATAGGACATGATGGTGAGAAGGGAATACTCTGCTGAGAGGAAGAAGACAAAGAAAAAGAGCTGTGCAGCACATCCTGTGTAGGAGATGGCCCTGTTGTTCCAGAGGGCGTTGGCCATGGCTTTGGGGAGAGTGGTGGAGATGCAGCCCAGGTCGAGGAGGGCCAGGTTGAGGAGGAAGAAGTACATGGGGGTGTGCAGGCGGCGGTCGCAGGCTACGGCTGTGCTGATGAGGCCGTTGACCAGGAGGGCAGCCAGGTAGATGCCCATAAAGAGCCAGAAGTGCAGGAGCTGCAGCTGCCGCGTGTCTGCCAACGGCAGCAGGAGGAACTCGCTGATGGAGCTGCTGTTGGGCATCTGCTGTTGTTGGGCTTGGAGTCCTGCTCAGAGTGCGGAAGATAATGACAAGTCCAGACCATTCTCAGAGACACTCCTCCTGCTATACTATGAAATGTTTTTATTCTCTTACAACAGTGTACATTTAGCACCATTACTTGCATTTAATTTCATGTATTTCAACATTCCTTAAGCAGAAGCAGCATATGGAGCTCTAACCTTCCTCTTATTTTCTTTTCCCTTCTCCCTGGATATTTTCATCTGTTTCATGTCACATATCTTTACCCCAAGTGCTCTTAGAGCCCCCTACCCCAGCATCTGTGGCATTCAGTTTCAGTTATAAAATGCTGCCTGTTTGTAGGATAAGTGAATTATTCATGCCTACAGAAAATGATAATAATTCCATCCTTTGAGAAAGGGAAGACTGAAAGCACATCATGTGAGACCGTTCACAAAACAAGCAATTGATTGACGAAAAATTCTCAGAACTCATATTGGCCCATTTAGATTTCTGACTCCAAACCTCTTTGCCTCAGAACAGGAAATGGAAACCACCTGCCTTGGCTCTCCTCTTGCAAAGTGCCCTCAGAAACATTCAGTTGTGCAGTGGAGTTGTGATCCCCTGCCCCAGGCAGCAGCTGTGGCAGCACAAACCCTGCCGGGGGCTCCTTCCCCCCACACGTCTCCCCGCAGCGCCCTGGGCAGCTCCCCGGGCAGGCTGAGTGCTGAGCCTGGCAGGCGGCAGAGTCCCATACCCGGCACACAGCCCCTGGGGCACAGCAGGGACCCTGCTCTGCAGGACAGCCCTGGGCACCCGCCTGCAGCCCTGGTTGCACAGCCTGCAGCCATGCTGGGACACGCAGCCCTCAGGGCTGTGCTCTGACACTGCAGTATGGAAGCCCTCAGCTGGAGCAGAAGGCTTTTTCCACAGTAAAGGAACATGCAGTGCCTGCATCCAGATCTGCTATGGGATATCCCAAATTAAGTTGACCCTCTATGAAAAGCAGCTCATGGTCTGCAGTGAGACTTACCGTGTCATGGTCTGTGAGCAATGCTCCTGCAGAGAGCATGCAGCCCGCTCACACCACACACATCCTGCAAGCTCTCTCCAGTTTCTCTCCTCTCCTCCTGTCACCTGCAGGCTGTGCTGTGCACCAGAGCTGCTCCTGAGCACAGCTGTCTCTCTGCAGCCCTGCACACTTTTATGAGCTCCCTGTGTCCCAGGAGCCTGGCCCAGCAAGCAGCAGATGATGTCATTTTTATCCTTCCCACTCGTGTCCCCTGACACATCCCTGGGTCCTCATGGCCAACAGCTCCTGAATGACAACAGCATCATGACTGTGCTTTGAAATCCACTCAATTAACCACCACATGTCCAGTGGTCAGTGACTGATTGGAGACATATGGGGAGTGCTCCCAGAGTTCGTTTGATGAAACAATAAGGGCAACCAGACAAGGAAGGCAAGGTTTGGACTTTC
Source organism: Coturnix japonica (assembly GCF_054131305.1). Lineage (NCBI taxonomy): Eukaryota > Metazoa > Chordata > Aves > Galliformes > Phasianidae > Coturnix > Coturnix japonica. The sequence goes on along the minus strand of NW_028188942.1, from coordinate 1,051,730 downwards.
CCTGTGCAGGGCAGTGATCCAGCTGAGGCAGTGCAGGAGTCTCATCCCTTGACAGAAATCCTGGAGCTGAAATGGGATTCAGCTCCCTACACACCCACAGGAGCTGGGATTCCTCTGGTTCAGTTCAGAAGTGCACAAGGAGTTGCCTGCATGTGAGCTCCTGCTCTGAGTCCTCGGTTCTTCAGCAGGGAGGCAGTTGCTCACACACAGACACTGGGTGATGCCCAAGGTGCCTGGGCTGCTCCTGATGTGTGCCAGAGCTTGTAAACCGTGTGAGAAGTCCCTGAGACAGATACCTCCTTCCTGAACATCAGCTGAGGGCCAGAGAGGGGATAGCACCGGCTGTCTGGTGAATTCACATGCAGCTGCAAGAGCAGCACAGGACCTTCAGGAAAGCCATGCCCTAGGAGTGTCCGTGTTGCTTTGTCAACTCCAAGACCCATGATCCGTCTAATGTCTTTGTGCCACCTTCTGCACACTGATACCATTGATGAGCTGCGGGCCTGAGCTCCTGATTGGACCACAGCGACACAGTTAAATGGCTTCCACAACTGCACTGTAACAGAAGGGGAATACAGAGATTTTACAATGGTTGAGCGAGGAGTCAAAGAAGGGTGACTGCCCTCTGTGAGAGTGCACTGAGCTCTGCCTGGGGATGGAAGAATAGCCAGGTCAGAGCTAATGGAAATGGCCAACAGAGGAGACTATCAGTGTCTGTTCCTGGCTTCTTGATCATGGAGAGCAAATGGAAGGTGCCCTCTGCAGACATATGGGAGTCTCATTTTGTCATACTCAAGTCCCATTTGGGAGCCTTTTTCACTCTAGTATCAACTGCAGGGACAGCACAGCAGGGCATGTGCCATCCAGCAGATCCGTGGAAAGCACAGATGGCAGATTCTTGACCAAGCCATGGAGGAACCAAAGAGGAGAGGTGCTCTGCTGGATCTCATACTCTCCGTCAATGAAAGTCTGGTGGGATCTGTGAAGGTCAAAGGGGGCATCAGGGCAAGTACAAGACGCAAATGGATCTCTATTTATTTATTTATTTATTTATTTATTTATTTATTTATTTATTTATTTATTTAGAGGCCGTAAGCTTAAAAGAGGTTCATTAGTGTCAATCAAATTGAGATAAAATATTGAAGACAAAGAGCGAAATCAATGAAAATGTGTTAACCCTTCTCAACATGAGAAATTCTCATGAGTCTTGTTCCATTTTAAGTTGTATGTATGAATCTTTGAGGTGATTTGATGTCTTCTTTTTTTTCTTTTTTTTTTTTTCTTTTTCTTTTTTAATTCTTTGTTAATTCTTTTTCTGAAAGAACGATGTTTTCCAGAACTGTGTTTGCTGGACACAAATGCCTTCAGGTTCACCGACACAGACTGAGGTGCCAGTGCCAATGCCCTGAGACTAAATCCTGGTGTTGCTGCTGCTCTTCACTGATGCCTATTTGATGTCCCTCGTCCTCCAGGTGTCTCCAGCTCTCCTAAATAAATGGCCGTGGTTAAGGGCGTGTTTTCAGCAGGCCATTTAGACACACGCTCCTGCCACAGCCTGCCAGATTTCCCCATCCCATGCTGTTTGTTCAGTCAGATACCTCCCAATTATCTGTCTGATTTCTGACATTTAGGGGGATGACTAAAATTTGCTTCATCTTGCTAAAGACTGATGGAATGTGTTGTCAACTCATTCACCGTGATTCTATCTATCCCTTTTTATTTTTTATTTTTCTCTTTCTTTTTCTGTTAGTATGTTGATTTCTTCCTCTTTCTCTTTCCTTTTCCTCTTCCTCTTCCTCTTCCTCTTCCTCTTCCTCTTCCTCTTCCTTTTCCTTTTCCTTTTCCTTTTTCTTTTCCTTATGCTTTGCCTTTGCCTTTGCCTTCTCCTTCTCTTTCTCTTTCATTTTTTTTCTTTTTCTCTTTCTCTCATTTTTCATGCTTTAAAAATGCATGAATTCTGTAAGATGTTCATTTATGTCTATAAAACTGAATAAAGAGTTGAAGACAAAGATAGAAATCAATAAGAATGTGTTAACCTGTCTCAATGGGTGAAAAACTCACTAGTCCTGTTCAATTTTAAGTTGATACCTCCCAAATCCCTGGCTGATCTATCCCAGGGAGATTACTGGAATTTGCCCCATTCCTCAAAAGTCTGTTGTCAACTCCTTCACGGTGATTCTATCTATCACATCCTATCTGTGTCTAACTCATTTCTTGTGCAAATATTCCCTATGAAAGATAAATCTCAATAGAAGCAGCTTGGACATGGCATGCAGTTGATCTCTGTGTTTTACTGTTCATTCAATTGCACCACCTTTCCTTCTGTTGGTTGGCCATAAATAAAGAGAATTCTTTCCTTGCTGATGTGCAGCTGGTTCTCTGTGGAAAGCCAGTGGGAGTTGGTACAAAGGAGGTTTAATACTGAGCGGGTGATGGCAGAAGAGAAGAGTGATGTGAGGAAAAGTGATGCAAGTGCCATGGGGCCAATGTGAGTAGAAGAGGGGTGGGGAGGTGGAGGAGGAACTTTGACCACACAGAAACAGAATAGAACTCACTGGGACATCCTGGATCGACATCAGTTGCAAAGTGCTTCTTTAACTTCTTGTATAAACCCAAATATAAATAGACAATAAATGCATTTTGGATTCTTGCTCTTTAAGCTCTCTCCATGTTGCTGAACAAGTTCTGAAAACCCGAAGAAGAGAACAGGAAGGCACAAGGCACAAGAGGCTCTTAAGTTTATAATGGGCCCCAGGGCGCATTTGATGCTGAGTTCATCAGACTCCAGTGCAGAGAGAAGTTTGCACAAAGAACTCAGCAAGACAAAGTCAGAAGTAACAGTGAAGTTTCTTGGAGTATTAATGGCCCAATGAGGGCCATTATCAAGCAAGCTTCCCAAGGGACTTGTTAGAGCAGATAATTGGAAGATATGACAACAGGCAGCGAAAGGCTCTGGCATGGTGGCTCTGATGCTGAGAAACCCCTCCTTTGTCTTATGAAGCAGAAAGCCCTGATTCCCAGACCCTTTGCATGGAGAACCTCATGCTGACTAAGGATCCTTCCTGGGGCAGTGAGTCAGAAGTCTGTATGATGTTTAATGAAAGACATGGGGACAGAAGATCCCAGGCTCTGCATGGGGTGCAAGGATGCTGTCAAGTTCATGTCCCGTGTGTGCCCTTTGTCTCATCACAGGATGTGGGATGTGAGAAGGGCCCAGTCTGAACAAGCAGTCAATCCCTATGTAACTCTGAACTTCAGATCTCTCAGTTCCAGTGCCCTCCTGTGCTCACCCTCCCATAGTTTGATTCACTTTATTTTCTGCATTGCCCAGAAGTGCACCCAGTGCTCCAGGTGATGCTGCAGCAGTGCAGTGCACACAGGGACAATCCATTCCCTCACTCAGATGGCAATAAGTTGCTTGATGCATTCCAGGGGACTGTTGGCTTTCCTGGCTGCCTGGGCACACTGCTGACTCATGTTCAATTTGATTCTGACCAGGACCTCCAATGCTTTTCAGTCAGACCTCTCTCATGTGTCCCATATCCAGCCAGTGTGTATGTTCATGGTTGCCCCTACTCAGGTGCACAATCAGGCACTTGTTATGCGTTATGCACTTGGTGCTTAGTACCAACTGGTACCCAGTTCTCTGACTTGTCCACAAATCTCTGCAAGTCCTCTCCACCCTCAGTGGAGGCAACAGCACCTCCTCATCTGCTATCATCAGCAAAATTGCTCAGAACATCTTCTAGTCCTGCATTCAAGTCATCCAGAGAAACATGAAAGAGAGGTGGCCCTAAAATGGAGCCCTGGGGAACCCGGATAGTGACCATCTACCAGCCTGATGGAACCCAACGACTACAATCCTTTGGGCCTGAACTATTGGCCAGCTGTTCACCTACCACGTTATTTTTGTGTCTAGCCGTCTTCAGTACATTCTGTACAGAAGAGTACTGTGAGAAATAGTCTCAAAAGCTCTACTGAAATCTTCAAGGATAACATCAGCTGGCTTCCCTTGTTCAGCTAAATGGATAACTATGTCATAAAAGGACCTATAATTAAACAAGGACCATCTCCTTTGGAACTTGTGTTGGCTGCGACCAATGACAGATGTTCGGCAGGCCTGAAGAGGTTGCTTCCAAAGGCAGGGTTCCTATGTGCTCTGTGGGAGCTCAAAATGGACTCCAAGAGGCCCAACAAGGATGGCCTGGCCAGCAGGCTGCAGCACGGCCGGGTAAGGCTCAGACTTGACAAGCCTCTCCTCCTGACCCTGAGGGTTCATACAGCAGAGCTTTTGCCCGGAGGGATCACATCCATACGACAAGGCAGGTTTTGGTTGGTTAGTGAGCAAGGCCGGGAAAGCTCGCTGTTGTGGTTTTGTAATTTGGTTGGGGTTACTATTCCACATCAGAACATCATGTGGGATAATGGGAGTTAAGGAGACAATTTTTTTCTTTCTTTTCTTTTTCTGTGGACTGCCTTAAATGGGCATGTGGGGGGGGGGGGGAATTGGCACTGGAGGTAAGGTCAGGAAGGGGTTGGGGTCTAAGCCGGTTCCCTGCAGGAGACAGCGTGGTTGGAACTTCCCACCTCCCACAGCCCATCGGTGAGATTTCAACTTGTTTTTCTCCTTGTTGAAACTCTCTCTTTGCTGTTTAGTGTCACAGGGTTCATTCAAATGTCGCTTGTTCTCAGATTGTTGTTTTTTTTTTTTTTGGTTTTTTTTTTCATTTTTTCCATCCCTAGGGGGAAATTCCCATTCACAAATTCCCATGCCACATGGTTGAGCAGAAGTGAAAGAAGCAAGGACAGGCACTGTTGAGGTCTTACCCTAGAGTTCATGGAAGATTGTATTTCAGGATTTAAGAAATCTAGTCTTGAACTGAAATATCGTTGTCTGGAGTATATGACTCCCTGGCTGTCCAATCTGGTCTGATTCTGTAAACACAAGGACAATACAAAGCGTCAGTGAGTCACTGCTATCCTAGCTAAGCCTATAACAATAACAATAAATGAAAAGCAGATGTATCCTTCTATTCAGGCTAAAATATGGGGAAGTCTTGAACAAATCACTGATCTCCTTGACATAATGCTGCACAGTTTCATCAAAACTTGTGCCACAGGGGACTTAGGATCCATTAAGGCTGAGGTTACAGCAACCACCACAGCCCTTCTTGAACTGTTCTTGTCCGACTTCTTTGACTCCTCTCCTCCCACCCCTGTTGATGGTTCCTGATCTAAAGTCGCTTCAGCATCAGTATTTTGTATTTCACCAGCCGCAGGCTCCATCTGATTCCCCTTGTCCAGTGCTGCGTCTGAGGAGGTGGCAAGGTTGTCAGACTCAGACTTGGGACAAAGCTTATTAGACAAGCAGCCATGCGCTGCTTTGCATAGCTGCTGTGATTTCTTCACCCAGGAAAAAAGACATTTTAACGACCCAAAGGCTGGAAGCAGATTTGCTGCTTCCTTACTACCAGCACAAGAATAGTTCTGGAATAGTTATCCTCCCACCTTCTCTAAATTACTTTTGCTAATGCATTCCCCAGGGGTTGAGCCAAACCCCTTCTTCATCATCCAATGAATTAGCGGCTTCAGTTCCTTTTCATGGACTGGATAGTCCACATTCTGCCCTGTCCCTGTTAGCATACTCACCACTTGCTTCAATGAAGCCCTAACGAGCAGCCTATAAACACATGAGTGTGCACCCAGTTGTATCAAATGGTGGTCACCAAATGTTGCCGCGATGCTAAAGACCTGTGTTGATTGAATGGCAAACCAGCTAGGCTAACCCCCTACATTCTGGACATCCACAGCTCAGAGCACACAGAACAGACACATGCACCGAGTACCTGTGACCAAAGTGTCCCACATGTGTCCGCCCCCTGGTGCACGCAGGCAGAATGTAAATGAGTTTCAGGAAAATAATGAATATGAAGATGAGTTCCAGGAAATTTGTTGGATATGTATCAGTTTGGCTTTCAAATATATAACACTTCTGCTTGCAGGTATGCAAGGTAAGAGTGATCCCCTTACACCAAGTGCCTAATAAACATATTCCTACTTAATAACGTAACTCTGGGTTATAGAGTTTGATTCTGTAACTCAAAGCCATGCCTCTGGAATCAGTCTGTCCACTGGTGAATAACTGATCTGACATCCAAGTGCATTTAGCAGAGATGAGCCTGCTGTCTGTCAAGAGGTTTCAGCCCTGGAGCCCAAGTGAAATCTCCAGGGGAAGCAGTGAGGAAGAGAACCTCATATCCTCTGGTGTACTAAGCTGGGCAGGGCTCCTGGGACACAGGAACCTCATACAAGTGAACGGTGCTGTAGAGAGACAGCTGCACCCAGGAGCAGCTCTTGTGCACAGCACAGCCTGCAAGTGACAGAAGGAGAAAAGAGAAAGGGGAGAAAGCTTACAGGATGTGCACTGTGTGAGCAGGCTGAGAGCTCTCGGAAGGAGCACTGCTCACAGAACACAACACAGTAAGTATCTTGCAGTAGGTAATGCAGTTGCTTTAATAGGTGTGATTTTAAGAGAGGGTTATCTAAATGTGGGACATCCCATAGCAGATCTGGCTGCTGGCACCGCATGTTTCTTTACTGTGTTAAAAGCCTTCTTCTCCAGCTGAGGTCTTCCATGCTGCAGTATGAAAGCACAGCTCTGAGGGCTGCGTGTCCCAGCACGGCAGCACGCCTGTGCAACCAGGGCTGCAGGCAGGTGCCTAGGGCTGTCCTGCAGAGCAGGGTCCCTGCTGTGCCCCAGGGGCTGTGTGCCGGGTATGGGACTCTGCCGCCTGCCAGGCTCAGCACTCAGCCTGCCCGGGGAGTTGCCCAGGGCGCTGCGGGGAGACGGGTGGGGGGAAGGAGCCCCCCGGCAGGACTTGTGCTGCCACAGCTGCTGCCTGGGGCAGGGGATCACAGCTCCACTGCACAACTGAATGTTTCTGAGGGCACTTTGCAAGAGGAGAGCCAAGGCAGGGGGTTTCCATTTCCTGTTCTGAGGCAAAGAGGTTTGGAGTCAGAAATCTAAAAGGGGCAATAAGAGTTCTGAGAATTTTTCGTCAATCAATTGCTTGTTTTGTGAACACTCACACATGATGTGCTTTCAGTCTCCTCTTTCTCGAAGGATGGAATTATCATCATTTTCTGTAGGCATGAATAATTCACTTATCCTACAAAGAGGCAGCATTTTCTAACTGAAACTGAATGCCACAGAAGCTGGGGTAAAGGGCTCTAAGAGCACTTGGGGTAAAGATATGAGACATGAAACAGATGAAAATATTCAGGGAGAAGGGAAAAGAAAATAAGAGGAAGGTTAGAGCTCCATATGCTGCTTCTGCTTAAGGAATGTTGAAATACATGAAATTAAATGCAAGTAATGGTGCTAAATGTACACTGTTGTAGGAGAATAAAAACATTTCATATTATAGCAGGAGGAGTGTCTTTGAGAATGGTCTGGACTTGTCATTACCTTCCGCACTCTGAACAGGACTCCAAGCCCAACAGCAGCAGATGCTCAACAGCAGCTCCATCAGCGAGTTCCTCCTGCTGCCGTTGGCAGACACGCAGCACCTGCAGCTCCTGCACTTCTGGCTCTTCCTGGGCATCTACCTGGCTGCCCTCCTGGGCAACGGCCTCATCAGCACAGCCGTAGCCTGCGACCGCCGCCTGCACACCCCCATGTACTTCTTCCTCCTCAACCTGGCCCTCCTCGACCTGGGCTGCATCTCCACCACTCTCCCCAAAGCCATGGCCAACGCCCTCTGGAACAACAGGGCCATCTCCTACGCAGGATGTGCTGCACAGCTCTTTTTCTTTGTCTTCTTCCTCTCAGCAGAGATGTCCCTTCTCACCATCATGTCCTATGACCGCTACGTTGCCATCTGCAAGCCCCTGCACTACGGGACCTTGATGGACAGCAGAGCTTGTGCCACCATGGCAGCAGCTGCCTGGGGCACTGGGGTTCTCAATTCCCTGCTGCACACTGCCAGTACGTTTTCACTGCCTCTCTGCAAAGGCAATGTTGTCAACCAGTTTTTCTGTGAAATCCCCCAGATCCTCAAGCTCTCCTGCTCAGAATCAAATCTCAGGGAAATTGTGCTTCTCATTTTTGGTTCCAGTTTATTCTTTGGTTGCTTTGTTTTCATAGTGTTGTCCTATGTGCAGATCTTCGTGGCTGTGCTGAGGATGCCCTCTGAGCAGGGACGGCGCAAAGCCTTCTCCACGTGCCTCCCTCACCTGGCCGTGGTCTCCATGTTTCTCAGCACTGCCTTTTTTGCCCACCTGAAGCCTCTCTCCATTTCCTCCCCACTCCTGGATCTGACAGTGGCACTTCTATACTCAGTGGTTCCTCCAACACTGAACCCTATTATCTACAGCATGAGGAACAGGGAGATCAAGCACGCTCTCAGGAAGGTGTTGCAATAAGCACTATTCTAACTTCCATAAAATGCACAACTTCCTCATAGGATTCCCAGTGGTGGTTCTTCATCTTTTATGCATCTTTGATTGTTTGATTATGTGAGATATAGCAACGTGCAAAAAAACTGTTATTGGACTTATAAATAAAAATTTATTTCACTTCTTTCCTACCTAATTTCCATTTTGTCACTTTAGGAGCTCATGTAAACATGTATCCAGATTCCCCAAATACGTTAAAATATACCTAAAAATGTTTCAAAATAGATTTTACTTGGCTTTTCTTTTTTCCTACTTTGTCTGGATTTGGGGAGGTACAGCCACAGACAGCAGCTCAACGTGCTCTTTTCATTTCTGATCTCTACACCACCACAGTGCTCTCAAGCCCTCTCATTTGTGCAGTCCTGAAGGTCTTGTGTGTCTCACGACAGTCCTGTTGCCTCTACAGCAGCAATCCAGGGCTGCAGTCAGTAGCCAGCAATATGAACAGGTCTGTCAGAGCTGGTCTCCTTGCTGGCACTGCCATAACAAGAGGGCCCCTTTAGAGCAGAACCAGAGAACTGGAGGGAGGCCTCTTCCAAAGCTGGTGTAAGGAATGTACCTCAGGAGCTGCTCCCTGAGAAAAACTCGAGATCTTCTGATGCTCTTCACTGTGTGACCAGATCAGATTGAATAGTCCCAAGGAGATTCGTAAGCGTCTCAGGGCAGTGCTGTGGTTTAAGGTTTATGGGTTGAGACAAAGAGAAAAAGAAAAGGATAATAATTATGACAAATGTATTTATACATATATAATATATTTAGTGTATTTTCACACATATACAACATATGCAGTTGCAAATATATATGAACTAATCCCTATGCGCATCTGTTTACAAGTCCAGGACAAGTTGCAGGGGTTTTAACAGGCACAAGGTTCACTGTAGGAGCTGAAGTGGCTGTCGGGCTGTTGCAGGAGTTGAAGTGACCTCAGAGTTCATTGCCAGAGCTGGAACCACCACAGGACCTGTGACTATGTTGGAGCAGCCACTGGGCTCATTGGAGGGGTTGGAGTGACCACAGGGCTGAACCTCCTGGCACAGTGCGCCTCCCTTGGGTGACACTTGTTGCATTTTCTTATTACCATACTTGGAACAGCTACAGGATCTGTAGCAGGATTGACTGCAGAGCTCATTATGAGGGGTGGAGTGACAGCGGGATCTGTCCCAGAGCTTGGAGCAACTGCAGGACGTGTAGCAAAACCTTGGAGCTGCTGCAGGGTCTGTGCCAGGAGTTGCAGAGGCTGCAGCACTGTCAGCATTTCCAGCTCTCTGGATATGGCACACTGCAGTCATTTGTGCCTCTTGGGGGTTACCAGTGCCACAGCAGACCTGCCCCCAATATTCTACCAGTTTCTCAGGATCCTGCAGTTTCTCGGAGGTGAAGTTCCAAAGCCCTGGGGGTGCCCACCGCTCATGGCAGCTGCCCAGACTGTCCCACACCCTCTGCCATGCAGAGCCTTCTCACCTTGGGGCAGATCTCTCACTGATATTCCTGAATAATTGTTTAACCTCAATCCTACAATCATAGAATCACCAAGATTGAAAAAGGCCTAAAAGATCATCCAGTCCAACCATTCACCTATTACCTATAGCTCCCACTAAACCATGTCCCTCAACACAATATCCAGTACAGCCCCGGACTCACAGAGGAGACAATGTAAATTGTGTAATTCCTAATCATATGGACAATGTTACTTCCAAAACCCAAAGATGACCGCAGAGCTGAATGTGCACAAAACTTCACTTTGTCAGCTGCCAAATAGATCGTGGTACAAACTGAGGTCAAACAGCATAGCAAAATAAATACCCTAATCCAGCAACCAAGCACCAAGTAAGGAGCTGTGCAGTGAAGCTTCATGAGAAGACTCAACAAGCTCCACAAATAGGGAAACAATTAGCATCATGGCCTGCACTTTTCCAACTCTCACAAAGCCCTGAGTTATCTCACTCTGGACAGTTGTGCTGTTATCTCTACCCTTGGAGTCTCACATCAGGCACCGAAATGACAGTGGTTGTTGAACCCAACATATGGCTCAGCAGCACACAGTGCTTTGTGCACTGCCCCATTCACTGTGGGATGGGGAAGAGAATTGGGGAAAAAAAGTACAGCTTGTGTGATGTAACAAAGCAATTTACTAAGAGAGATAAAAGGAGAGGAGTAATAGTTATCACTATATATCCGTTGATATGGAATCGTATGTAACAACTGATGCACAAGCACTTGCTCAGCACCACCAGACTGATGCTCAGCTGGGCCCTGGGCAGTGAAGAGACTGAGATGAACTCCCACCCATTTCAATACAATTTCTGCTTGCTGTCAGGTGATAGAGAACGTCCCTTTGGCCACTATCAGTCAGCTGTCCTCACTCTGTTCCCTCCCAGCTCCATGTGCCCTTTACTGACCATGGCCTTGGCTCCGTACAACACTGCTTAGCAGCAGCTGTAAACATCAGAGTGTTATCAATGATTTTCTCCTAGAACCAAAACACTGCACCATAGCAGGCAGTCTGAAGAAAAAAAATTCATCTGAGCTGTAACTCAGATTCCTGCCTGTCCCCCTCCTCTTGTTCTTCCTGATCAGGAAGCAAGGAACAGAATCTGCTGCTCTTCTTTTTGAAACCTTTCCATCAGTATTCAGGTGGCTCCTCTGCCATCCCCAGGCAGAGCTCAGTGCACTCTCACAGATGGCAGCAGCCTTTCTTCATCTTCATTGCCTAATCGTAATGAAGAGTCTGTACCTACTTTGCTACAGTTCAGAGGTGGGAACCATCCCACCATGTCTCTGTGAGACAAACAAGACCCTAGGCCTGCAAAGGCACAGAGATTTGGAGTTCGCTGAGTGAATGTTTGTGGTCCTCTCATTAGTGTAAGGATTCTTCAGAAAGCATCCCCTTCCAGAAGCATGTTTTGATTTAGCCTGTCTGGGCCTTGCATCTACACCGTGGTACTGATGTTCAGGGCCTTGCTCAGAAGCAGCAGCCTGCATGAAAGGAAAAGCTCTGTGGTTTTCTCTTGATTTGTCCCATTTATTTCTCATGCTACCCGCACTGGTCTACAGGCTCTTTAGGGCAGCAGCAGGTTGGGGTTACCCCCAGAGGGTACACAGTAAGATTTAGGACGAGGTATTGGCAATAAGACCTTCTCTGAGGAATCCTCACACAATCCTATAGAACAACTCAGAGGCTTTCCATTCAATCTCCAACAGCAACAACATCCCTCAGCCCTTCTCTGTCACATCCAATTCCCCTCCCTTCCCCCTTTGGACCTGGTTTAAAGCCCTTTAATCAATCAATGCAAGAGCATTTCAGATGGGGTCATGGAGGAGGCAGACTGCCATTCTTGGGGTGGCCATTTTCCCAGGAGGGCATGGTGGGAGGGCTTTGTCCCATCTGGTTCAACCAACACTTGTATCCACCCAGCAGAAGGCTGTGCCCTCTGTGTCCCACTTGAACTCTGCATGGAGCTTACAGTTGGCAGTGACATGGCTGAGAAGCTCTGGGCATGGATTAAGCGACAGGGAAGTAATGTGCCTTCCTAACTTCCTCCCTGCATACCTTAGCAACTTCCTTGTAATCTCCCCAAGTACCCAACCCCTTCTTCCAGAGGGCGTAGATTCTCTTTTTCTTCCTTAGTCTCAATAGTTTTTCCCAGTTCATCTGCACTGGTCTTCTTCCCCTATGGCTCACCTTATGGCATTCAGGGACAGCCTGATCTCGTGCCTTTAAGATTTCCATCTTGAGGAGTGTCCAGGCTTCCTGGACCCCTTTACCCATAAGGAGCGACTCCCAAGGGACCCGTGCTACAAGTGTCCTGAACAGGTCAAAGTCCGCCCTCTAGAAGTTCAGGATAGTAGTTTTGCTAGTCACCCTTCTGACATCTCCAAGAATAGAGAATTCTACTATTTCATGGCCACTCTGCCCAAGACAGTCCCCAACCTTCTCAACTCCTACCAGTCCTTCACTGTTAGTGAAGAGCTGGTCTAGCAAGGAACCACCGCTGGTAGGCCTTCATACCAACTGAGTAAGGAAGCTGTCTTCTATACAATCTAGAAACCTCTTGGACTGATTCCTCTGCTCTTTATTATATTCCCAGCATATATCAGGGAAGTTGAAGTCTCCCAAGAGAATGCGTGCTGGCGATCATGCGACTTCAGTAAGCTGCTCATAGAATGCCTCACCCATCAATTAACCTTGATTAGGCAGTCTATAAGAGACATTTAGCAAGATGTCACACCTACAGGTCTTTCCCCTGATCCTTACAAACATGCACGCATCTTGATGGTTCTGAAGCCCAAGCTCTTCAACATCAAAACTCTCTTTAATATAAAGGGCCACACCACCACCCTTCCTTCCTCATCTATCCCTTCTGAAGAGCTTGTAACCATCCATTACAGCACTCCAGTCATGGCAGTGGTCCCACCATGGGTCGATAATAGCAACTAGGTTATGGTTTGTCAGATGCACAGTTGCTTCCAGCTCCTCCTGCTTGTTGACCAAGCTCCTTCTGTTGGTGTAGACACTTCAGCTGAGGCATCTGCCTCTCTCCCAACTCAAACAGCATTTCCCTAGGCTTCTCTCTGGTAAGCCCTGTTTTGTCCCCTCCCCCATCGTAGCTAGTTTAAAGCTCTTTCGATAAGCCCCACTACATTCTGTGCTAGGATTTGTTTCCCCCTTTGAGACAGTTGGGTTCCATTCATGGATAACAGACCATGGGCCAAGTAAACTGCCCTGTGATCAAAGAACCCAAAGTTTCTGGCTCAGTACCAACCTCTGAGACAATTGTTCATTGCTTTGCTTTCCAAGCCTGCTCCGTGTCCCTCACTGCCCCTGAAGGTACAGAACAAAATATCACTTGATCTCACACTCTGTGAACTAAATGGCCTATATTCCTGAAATCTCTTTTCATAGTTTGTAGGCTTCTCTAAGAAATTTCATCACTGCCCACCTAAACTATGAGTAGTGGAAAATAATCAGTGGACCTAACCAGCATTGGGAGTTTCCTCGTTATGTCCCTGACCTGAAGCCAAGAAGGCAGCAGACTTCCTGACAACTCGGGTCCAGTCTGCAAATGGGGCCCTCTATTCCTCTGAGAAGGGAGTCACCCACCACGGCCACCCTTCTTTCTTTCATGGCAGAGGAAGTCACAAGGCTTGGTAGTGACTGCCTTGCATTAGGTTCCCTCCTAGGCAGATCCTCCATTGCCTCCCTATTCTTATCTCCTTCAGATTTCAGAGTGTCAAACCTGTTGCTTAGATGGATCAGGGGTCGAGGGCTAGGCAGGCATGGGGGGGCTCCTGTGATGTTGAGTTGGGACTCTCTTCCAACCCTCCTCATCAGTCAGGTCTGTCTGACTGTGACAGGGCAGGGAGTCAACCACTTTTCTGGGGGTATCTGCCTGGCAGCCTTCCCTCGGGGATGCCAGCAAGTCACTCCACCAGCCCATCTCCCGATCACACACCCTGATGGTAAATTGTGAGTAAAACCTTGAGTAAAGTGAGAGTTCACCTAGAGAAAAGTATGAGTAGAAACCTGGATTGACGTGAGGGTAAACCCAGAGTAAAACCAGGATCCCATCCATCATCATGCTCAGCCTCTAAGGGGAACATATTCCAGTGTTGCTGTGTAAAAAAATAGGTTCCTCACATCTAACCTATGTCTCCCCTTTTTAATTTAAATCCATTTCCATTTGTCCTGTTATCAACAGACCATCCCATCCTTATTCTAGTGTTAGGCATCTCATCCTCAGATGGAAACCCTGGGGCTGAATTGGGATCAGTTTTTCAAAGAGCCACGAGAGCTGCAAGTTCACCTAGCTGAGTTCAGATGTGCACAGTGAGGTGTCTGTGTGTGAGTCCCTCATCTGAATCCTTGGTTTTTATTCCACAGGGACTGCACTGCTCATACACAGACTCTCAGTGATGCCCAAGGTGCCTTGGGTGATCCTAGTTTTGTGCCAGTGCTTGTAAACTGTGACGGAAAATCTATGAGATAGACACCTCCTTCTGGAGCATCAGCTGAGGGCCAGAAGGGAGGTATTCTTGGCCATCCTAAATACCACCACAGCCTCGTTCTTAGGGCACCCAGTGTGTCTTTTGCACCTGTCCCCATGTAGTACGTAGTGATATTCAGCTTACCGAAAGGATGAGCTCAGAACAGAAGAGGCAGATCTTCCTCTCTGCTCCATCTGTGGCATAGTCTGGATTTCAAGGCATTGCAAAGATACGGCACATCTACGTTCTTGCACTGATGACACTTTAGCATGCTCTGGGCTCGCATTTCAATGGCATCTAATAAATCTAGGGTCATACCAGTTGACAGGAAGCTGGCAAATGTTGTCTTATCGTAAGGAAGAGCAAGAAAGATTACAAGGGGAACTATGGACCTCTCAGTCTCACTCCAGTGCTTGATAAAATTACGGAGAAAATGATGGTGGGAGTTATGGAAAAACACCTGAAGTACAATTCTGTGACTGGTCAAACAACACAGTATTCCGAGGGGATGGTCCTATTTAATTTCAAGTCTTTTTATGACACCTTTATCCATTGAGCTGAACAAGGGAAGGCAATTGATATAATCCTTGAGGATTTCAGTAGAGCTTTTGATACTATTTCTTCAGCACCCTTCTGGACAGAAATTCCTGCATATGGCTAGACAGAAAGAGAACATGGTGTTTTGTAATACAAGAAGAATTTTACAGAGCAGCAGCCATGGATTGAGATAAGGAGTTCACAGAGCAGCAGCTACGGAGCAGGATAAACAGCATGAGAACAAAGGACATCTCTAGGAAAAGAATGAATGGCTCATGGCTTTGAAGGGGGGTTATAGGGTTGTTATTGCAGTAGCTTTCCTCCAATTAGCGTGTGTGATTTTTGGACACCCTTGTCTGTCTCCTATAAAATCATGGCTTTTCGGGCAGTAAATTGACGTAGCTATAAGTAACTATATTGGTGTTTGTCTGTTTGTCCCAGCACGCTGACATTTTGCCTTTCAGGTTCACCAGCAGTGGTGGGTGAGCAGTTGGCCAGCAGTTCTGTCCCAAAGAATTATAGTCAGTGGGTTCCATTGGGCTGGTAGATGGTCACTGTCAGAGTTTCCCAGGGCTCCACTTTAGGGCCACTTTCCTTTCATGTTTATGCAGATGACTTGCATGCAGGACTAGAAGACGTTCCGAGCAAGTTTGCTGATGAGACCTAATGAGGAGGTGCAGTTGCCTCCACTGAGGTTGGAGAGGACTTGCAGAGAGATGTGGACAAGTCAGAGAACTGGGTATCAGTTGGTACTAAGCACCAAGTGCATAACGTATAACAAGAACAAGTGCCTGATTGTGCACCTGGGTATGGGCAACCCTGGACATACACAGTGACTGGATATGGGACACATGAGAGAGGTCTGACTGAAAAGCATTGGGGGTCCTTCTCAACATAAAATTGGAAGTGAGTCAGCAGTGTGCCCAGGCAGCCAGGAAGGCCAACGGTACCCTGGAGCGCATAAAGCAATTTATTGCCAGCTGGGTGAGGGAAAGGATCGTCCCTCTTTGCTCTGCATTGCTACAGCCTGGAGCACTGGGTGCACTGGGTGCACTTCTGGGCACCGCATAACATAAAGGACATAAAACTATGGGAGAGTGTGCACTGGAGGGCATTGGAACTGAGAGATCTGAAGTTCAGAGTTTCACAGGGATTGACTGCTTGTTCAGACTGGGCCCTTCTCACATCCCACATCCTGCAATGAGACACAGGGCACATGTGGGATAGGAACTTAACAGCATCCTTGCACCACATGCAGAGCCTGGGATCTTCCGTTCCTATGTCTTTCACTTAACATCATATAGACTTCCAACTCACTGCCACAGGAAGTGCCCTGAGCCAACATGAGAGACAGGATCTCCCTACTTCTGGTCTTGCAATCAGGGCTTGACCTGTCTGCTTCGTAAGGCAAAGGAGATGTTTCTTAGCATGCCAGTGCCTTTGCCTGCCTTTAGTCATGGCTTCCAGTTATCTTCTCTAACTAGTCTGTTGGGAAGCTTACTTGGTAATGGCCCTCAGTGGGCCCATTAATATTCCAAGAAACTTCACTGTTACTTCTGACTTTGTCTTCTTGAGCACTTTGTGCAAACTTCTCTCTGCACTGGAGGTTGATGGACTCAGCACCAAATGCTCACTGGGGCCCATTATAACCTAAAGAGCCTTTTGTGCCTTGTACCTTCCTGTTCTCTTCTTCAGGTTTTCAGAATGTGTTCAGCAAAATGGAGAGAGCTTAAAGAGCAAGAATCCAAAATGCATTTATTGTCTATTTATTTATAGTTTGTTTTATACAAGAAGTTAAAGAAGCACTTTGCAACTGATGTCAATCCAGGATGTCCCAATGAGTTCTGTACTGTTACTGTGTTGACAAAGTTCCTCCTCAACCTCCCCATCCCACTCCTACTCACACTGGCCCCATGGGACTTGCATCACTTTTCCTCACATCACTCTTCTCCTCTACCGTCACCAGCTCAGTGTTAAACCTCCTTTGTACCAACTCCCACTGGCTTTCCACAGAGAACCAGCTGCACACAGAAAAAGAAAGAATTCTCTTTATTTACGGCCAACAAACAGAAGGAAAGGTGATGCAATTGAATGAACAGTAAAACACAGTGATCAACTGCATGCCATGTCCAAGCAGCTTCTATTGAGGTTTATTTTTCATAGGGAATATTTGCACAAGAAATGAGTTAGAAACAGATAGGATGGGATAGATAGAATCACGGTGAAGGATTTGACAACAGACTTTTGAGGAATGGAGCAAATTTCAGTAATCTCCCTTGGATAGATCAGCCAGGGAGTTGGGAGGTATCAACCTAGAATTGAACAGGACTCGTGAGTATTTCACACACTGAGACGGGTTAACACTTTCTTCTTGATTTCTATCTTTGTCTTCAACTCTTTTTTTCACTTTTACTGACATTAATGAACATCTTTCAGAATTCATGCTTTCTTTAAAGCATGAAAAAATGAAAGAGAGAAAGAGAAAAAAAAATAATGGAAATAGAAAAATGAAAAAAAAGGACATGGAAAGGGAAAAGGAAAAAGAAAAGGAAAAGGAAAAAGAAAACGAAAAGGAAAAGGAAAAGCAAAAGGAGAAGAAAACGACATAGAAAAAGAAAAAGTAAGAGAAAAAGAAAAAGTAAGAGAAAAAGAAAAGATAGGAAGGGATAGATAGAATCACAGTGAAGGAGTTGACAACACAGTCCATCAGTCTTTGGTGAGATGGAGCAAATTTTAGTCATCCCCCTTAAAGTCAGAAATCAGACAGAAAATTGGGAGGTATCTAACTGAACAATAAGAAAGGGATGGGGAAATCTGGCAGGCTGTGGCAGGAGCATGTGTCTAAATGGCCTGCTGAAAACATGCCTTTAACCACGACCATTTATTTAGGAGAGCTGGAGACACCTGGAGGATGAGGGACATCAAATAGGCAGCAGGGAAGAGCAGCGGTGGGCGCCGGGATTTAGTCACAGGGCAATGATGGCACTGGCATCGCCGTCTGTGTCTCTGTACCTGAAAGCATCTGAATTAAAGGAAAAGAAGAAAAAAAAAAAAAAAAGACACAAAATCCCTACAAAGACTCATATTTACAACTAAAAATGGAACAAGACTCATGAGAATTTCTCATGTTGAAAAGGGTTAACACATTTTCATTGATTTCTTTGTCTTCAATTCTTTGTTTCAGTTTTATTGACATATATGTTCATCTTTTAAGCTTACAGCCTCAAAATAAATAAATAAATAAACAAATAAATAAATAAATTTAGATTCTTTTGTCATTTGCACGTGGCCTGATGCCCCTTTCACCTTCACAATTCCCACCAGACGTTCCATTCTGGAGAGTATGAGATCCAGCAGAGCACCTCTCCTCTTTGGTTCCTCCACTGCTTGGTCAAGAAGCTGCCATCTGTGCTCTCCAGGGATCTGCTGGATGCCACATGCCCTGCTGTGCTGTCCCTGCAGCACATACTGGAGTGAAAAAGGCTCCCAAAGGGGACAGTGGCCAGACAACATGAGACTCCCATCTGTCTGCAGAGGGCACCTTCCACTTGCTCTCCCTGATCAGGAAGACAGGTACAGACACTGTTGGTCTCCTCTGTTTGCCATTTCCATTAGCTCTGACCTGGCTGCTCTGCCATCCCCAGGCAGAGCTCAGTGCACTCACACAGAGGGCAGTCGCTCTTCCTTGTCTTCTCGCCCATCCATCCTAAAGTCTCTGTGTCCCCTTTGTGCTACAGTGCAGTTGTGGTAGCCATTCAACTGTGGTCCAAACAGGAGCTCAGGACTGCAGCTCTACCAAGATTTATAGCTTCTTGTGTGTTGGTGTTTGCATTAGTGCAAAAATACAGGAGTAAACATCCTCACTGGAAAGCATCAGTGGACTTAGCCGGACTGGAGAGCTCGTCTATGGTATCAGTGTGCAGAAGGTGGCACACAGGCATTAGACCTATCGTGGATCTTGGAGGTGACGTAGCAGCACGGACACACCATGGGCATGGCTTTGCTGAAGGCCCTGTGCTGCACTTGCAGCTGCATGTGAATTCACCAGACAGCCGGTGCTATCCCCTCTCTGGCCCTCAGCTCATGCCCAGGAAGGAGCTGTCTATCTCAGGGATTTCCCACACGGTTTATAAGCACTGGCACACGTCAGGAGCAGCCCAGCACAGTCTTGAGGAGTCTGTGACCCTGAGATGCTCAACCAATGAGAGCCATGAGAGCATCACCTGCATTGGGTTTAGGGCATAGAACAGAATTGATTTCACTGACTGGTGTGCAATTTCTCCCTTGCCAATAGGGGATGTGCGCGCAGTATTTCAGTAATGAATAAGCACTGCTGCTATCGCTGCCAGCTTTGCCTAACTAGAAATCTTTGACTTTGAGAGTTTCTCACACAAGGGGAGAGGGTAAGAAAGTAAAGAGGCACAGAAAACTAAGGGAACCTGCTCTTCTTTATCTTATCTATAAAAATTGATACAATTGATGCTGTCGTGATTTTTTTAAATTATCTTTAATTTTTACCCAATGTCGGTTAGATTGTTTTAAAATATTCACCCACCAAAATCTGACTACCAAGCAAATTTAATGAAAATGAAATGAAGGTGAGTTAGCAGAAAGCACAAGGCCATATTATATTAGGCTCCAGCAAATTTACAGACAGTCACTGCACGAAGAGGTAGATCTGAGTTGCACATTATATGATTTCCACAAAGATTAAGGAAATCTGAAGCTTTCAATATATTTTTTAATTCTTTTTTCATTTCATTTTTTAAACACCTGACCCAGACCCCAACCCTCACAGGAGCTGTAAAGATAACAGCATTAACCTGCAATGTAACTCTAATCCTAACCCTTACCCTGATTCTAAAATCGTCTCTAACTCCAAATGTAACAACAAAAATGATGCTAGAAGTTTGTAGCAAAAGGAACCTTAACCCTGATCATAATCCAAAAACAATCATTAAGGTAACAATAATCTTTACCTTAAAAGTAATATTAATCAGAGCCCAGATGATACCTGCGTCCATTCAGAAGCATGCTTTGTATTATTTAAGAGTTGTATTTTTTCCAATGAACTCTCTCTATTATCACTTTTATAAAGTAACAGAGTCTGTTCTTTTTCTCCTGACACTGTGCCTTACTCCTGACATCCCCTGGAAATGACCCAGATAGGGCACCATCAAAGTAATGCTAATAGTAATGTCAATCCTAAGGGTATCTATAGCCTCAGTGTTAATGGGACGCTAACAACAATCCCAACAGCCTTAAACATTTTGGTGGTGTGAAAGAGGTGCTGCCTTGCACATGCTGGGCAGTCCCATTGCCTGTTAAATGCAGGCGGCAGCGTAGAAACATGATGCCCGTGGTCAGAATGCCCTGTGGCAGATCCTGGCACCGGAGAACTGACCGGAGAACCATGAGAGAACTGACAACAAATCACTCGACATCAGAACCGACCCAGTGGTTATTTACAAGCCTTGGGTGACCCAGACAGGATCTCAGAGTGGTGAATGTAGGTACAGAAGTTGTTACTACTCTGTTTTCTTCTAAAAGCTGCTCAGCTGCTTTGCGTTTCAGACCATCCCTGGCTTCACTGTGTGCATCTGTCCAATTGATACCAGGTGTTTTTTTTTCATCTCAGAAGTTGGGGGGCGGGGAGGAGGGGAAACGGACATCAATTCAATTACTCATTTATTTATTGACAGACATTCATGTTTGCTACGTTTGGAGAAGTTTTATTTGTTTGCTGTGGTTTGATTTTTTCTTTTTTTCTTTTATTTTTTTCCCCCTTCCCTCCTCTTCCATCTTTGTGTTCTTCCCCTATAATCAAAAGAGAACAGATCCCCAGGGTCTGTCCCGCAGACGTTCTTTCCGTGGTCTCTGCTGCCACCTGCTGGCCAATACACGGAACTGCCACTGTTGGGCGTTTGGTGCCGCAGGAAGCACAACGCAGATCTGAGTTCTGACCGGTCTACGCAGCAAATCCGCCAATCTTTATTGTGATAAGCCCTCCACATGGCATCGCGCATGCACTCGAGCACGCAGCAGGCATAGATTTCTCCTAACTCCTTGAGGAGCAGGCAAGCAGAACAACTGAGCGCACCACTGCTTGTGATTGGGCCACCCCCATCATAGAGATGTGTGTTAGATCTTTTACCCACCCCTGGACTGGCCTTGTTGTTTAACGATAACCTCTGAAATCTGAGTTACTGGTTCTACCACCTGTAGTGTAGAATAGGCAGCCAATAAATGCTTTTCAACTGTGATGTATCTTTATTCTGCTCCATGCCAAACCTGTGACCAAAACCTCATAGGGGTTCACAAAGAACTCTGGCTCTGCCAGAGCCCCCATCCAGACCCTTCTTGAGTTACATTCACATCTAGTTTGGCTGAAAAGGTTGGACTATAAATACTCAGTGCTTGGGCCTGTTTAACAGATATTTTTTCCTGATTATGCTGTCCGTCGATCTTTTTAAACTGAACTCCTGCTCTAATCTGGTCTTTAAACATTTGCTGTCTCAAGACCCTAATGGGTCCAGACTGGATTACCTTAGGGGCTGGACGCCTAAGTCATGGCAGCAGATGGTTCTCTGACCTTTTCACCACCATTCAGAGCCTGCATCTGGCCGTAGGCACTCTTGTCTCCCCATCAATTGGGCAGCCTGTTGTATTACAGCACCTGAGGGCCACTGGGGGGTTCAGTATGGATAACATAGACCCATCCTGATGTAAAGGTGATGGCTGTAGGATGAGATCCCTCGTTCCTGATGAAAACTTTATTGACTGGGCTCTCAAAATCATCTTCATAGATTGCCTCTTTCATGCCTAATTCTCTAATATAATTTTGTTTGTCCTCCATAGAGGACCACAGGCTGATATTTAATGGTATGTCATTCTTATTTGGCCATGTTATATGACACACATCTATCCTCATTATGTTGGACAGCACATACAGTCTTTGCCTGAGGGCAGGGTGAGTAGTAATGGATGTCAGTTTTGAAATTTCCAGTCCCTTCACCACAGCGCTTTCTGCCTCCATGTCCCATAACCAGAGCAGCTATGCTGGCATGCTCTCTTGGTTTCTGTCTAAACCACTGTTCTATATCCATCAGTTCAGCTGCTGTATTATGGGCAGCAGGGTTTGGGGGGTTGGACACTGGTCAGGGCACTCCCACCAGCCTATCCTGCATTTTTTTTTTTTTTCATTTTTTGGTTACAATCAGTCAGATCTCAAATAGATCTAGTCCAAATGGAACCTCAAAATCTGACCTTTTAGTGCCTTCATTTACAGAGTCCATTTTATACAGATTCCCTGTACAGGGTCCCCATGGTCTTCCAGAGAGATGTTACTGATCTTCCATAGGAGAATGATTGAATTAGGTTTTTTCCCCATCAAAACTGCCACCTGTCTTTCCAGTTTTTCAACACTATCATTCAATAGCTGATTTGCATCAGCCTGAGCCTCTTCAGTTATGTTCAGACAGTTCAAGGCCATCAGCAGTGGCCATGCCACCATGAACGCAGCTAACTGTCATTCTCATGTTGTACGTATGTCTTTGCTAAGACCATGGAAATACTCAGTCAGGTGGGCCAGGGACTCATGGACCCTCCCTCCGTCCCACACAGGGCCCCATTTTTCAGTGACAGAAGCAATGCTGCATTTTTAGGATCCTAGGAATCCCAGGACATGCCCTGACAAAAGGTCATTCAAAGGGGTAGTCTTTCCCCATCCAAACCACCCCATGATATTCACAGAATCACAGAATTGTAGGGGTTGGAAGGGACCTCCAGAGACCATTGAGTCCAGCCCCCCTGCCAAAGCAGGTTCCCTACACCACGTCGCACAGCTCGGCATCCAGGCAGGTCTTGAATATCTCCAGAGAAGGAGATTCCACAACCACCCTGGGCAGCCTGTTCCAGTGCTCTGTCACTCTCACCATAAAGAAGTTATTGCACACATTACTTGCCCACTTCACTGTCCACTCACCTATCCCATACTTCCTCAACTTTGGTATAAGTATGTCATGGGAGACTGTATCAGTTATAGAGGTTATAGAGTTCAATTCCTGTAGTCAATTTGGCGGCCCAGGTGGGACCAGCTCTGTTCGCTGCAGGACCAGCTGAGAGGGAGACACTTTTGGCGCACCCTGAGATTTCTCTGAAGGACTCCCTTCCTCACCTGATCACTGCAGGGACAGACAAGGACCACCCATAGGTGGACCAGGTATGTGTATGGTAAGTGGAGCCCATATGTCTTGAGGAGACATCCTACACAGTTTACAGCCATACGTGCTGCTCCCAGGGAGGTGAGCTCATGGCTTTGGTTGCCAGCTGGGTAGGAAGACTCCTTGGGTGAGCTCCTATGAAAGGGAACTGTATGTCATATGAATGGAAACAAGAACAAATACTCTCTCCCACGTAGTTGACAATAGGAGGGACCTAGGTTGGTCTCTCATACGGGTATGGGATATAGTGGATAGCCTGTCAAATGGTAGCCTGGGTTCTCCAAGTTGTAATCACAGGGCTTATAGGTTGTATGTTCAATATTATCATCTGCTTTAAGTGTTTGGTACCGTGTGTCAAGCCGACTCTGGGAAAAACATTAACGTTTTCAACTGGTCGACCAGAGTATGAGTGTTATTAAGATTTCAGCTAGAAAACGTTGTCAGCATTGTGTAGTATGAATAAACCATGGTTTTTGATCTAAATGTCAGAGTGAGTGTGGTGTGAGTGAGACACAGAACAGCTGCAGGGTGAGTGCCGAGTCCCGACCCGTGTTTGCTTCCTCCTGTGAGGGAAATGGCCGGACACGGACAAAGTGAAAGACTGTGTTGTCTGTCCACTCATATGTACTTTCTGCTTGTATGTAAGAAGACAGGAGTTTGTACTCTGTAGATTAATAAGATGGTCCTGAGGAGAGTTGTACATTCCACCCGACCAATGAGTGTCAACCCATTTATGTAATACTATGTACTGCTTGTGAGGAAGTGTGTGAGGGAGGTGGTTCAATCAGTGCTGGTTCTGTAGCACAGTGTTTATAACTGAAGAATACAGACTGTATTAAGGGAGTTTATGTGAACTGAAGAACCGTACTGTTTGACAAACTGTTTTGATGGTATAAGAAAGTGTAATTGTTAATTATACATGAAAGTGTACTTGAGGGAATGTGGAAGTGTATCTGAGCATAGAAACAGAGGAAGCATTTACAGAGGAAAAAGGGTTAAAGTGAGTTTACCTGCACTGACATGAGAGCAACGCCCTGCACCGCTGCCCTGTGAGCTGAGCAGAGAATAGAGGAGACACAGTCCCCATGTATCAGGTAGTGTTATTCTGCTTACCAAATGAATGAGTTCACTACAGAAGAGGCAAATCTTCCCCTCTGCTCCATCTGTGGCATACTCTGGAGTTCAAGACATTGCAAAGCTATGGCACATCTACTTTCTTTCAATGATGACACCTTAGTGTGCTCTGGGCTCTCATTTCAATTGCATCTATAGAAGTCTAGGGTCATGCCAGCTGACAGGAAGCTGGCAAATGTTGTCTCATTGTAAAGAAGAGCAAGAAAGATGACATGGGCAATTATGGACCTGTCAGTCCAGAGACTGGTAAAATTATGGAGAAAATGATGGTGGGAGTTATGGAAAAACAGCTGAAGGACAATTCTGTCATTGGTCGCAGCCAACACAAGTTTGTGAGGCGAAGGTCCTGTTTAATTTAAGCTCATTTTGTGACACAGTTATCCGTTTAGTTGACCAAGGGAAGCCAGTTGATGTAATCCTTGAGGATTTCAGTGGAAATTTTGATACTGTTTCTCACAACAACCTTCTGGACAGAATGTTCTGCATATGGCTAGACAGAAACACAACGTGGTGGGTGAGCAGTTGGCCAGTAGGTCAGTCCCAAAGGATTATAGTCAGTGGGTTCCATCAGGCTGGTAGATGGTCACTGTCGGGGTCCCCAGGGTTCCATTTGGGGGCCACTTTCCTTTCATGTTTATGCAGATGACTTGAATGCAGGACTAGAAGACGTTCTGAGCAAGTTTGCTGATAAGACCAGATGAGGAGGTGCTGTTGCCTCCACTGAGGGTGGAGAGGACTTGCAGAGAGATGTGGACAAGTCAGAGAAGTGGGTACCAATTGGTACTAAGCACCAAGTGCATAAAGTATAACAAGAACAAGTGCCTGATTGTGCACCTGGGTAGGGGCAATGCTGGACATACACACTGACTGGATATGGGACACTGGAGAGGAGTCTGACTGGAAAGGGTTGGGGTGCTGGTCAGCATCACACTGAATGTGAGTCAGCAGTGTGCCAAGGCAGCCAGGAAAGCCAACGGTCCCCTGGAGCAACTTATGAAGCAACTTATTGCCAGCTGGGTGAGGGAAAGGATCACCCCTCTCTGCTCTGCATTGCTACTGCCTCACTAGCAGCACTAGGTGCACTTCTGGGCACCGCAGAACATAAAGGACTTCAAACTCTGGGAGAATGTGCAAAGGAGGGCACTGGAACTGAGAGATCTGAAGTTCAGAGTTTCACAGGGATTGACTGCTTGTTCAGACTGGGCCCTTCTCACATCCCTTCTCACATCCTGCAATGAAACATAGGTCTCATATGGGACATGAACCTCACAGCGTCCTTGCATCACATGTAGAGCCTGGGATCTTCTGTCCCCACGTCTTTCATTTAACATCATACGGACCTCCAACCCATTGCCCCAGGAAATGCCAGGAGCCAACATGAGAGACAGGATCTCTCTACCACTGGTCTTGTAATCAGGGCTTGACCTGTCTGCTTCGTAAGGCAAAGGAGAGGTTTCTTAGCATGCCAGTGCCTTTGCCTGCCTGTAGTCATGGCTTCCAGTTATCTTTTCTAACAAGTCCCTTGGGAAGCTTGCTTGGTAATGTTCCTCACTGGGCCCATTAATACTCCAAGAAACTTCACTGTTACTTCTGACTTTGTCTTGTTGAGCACTTTGTGCAAACTTCTCTCTGCACTGGAGGTTGATCGACTCAGCATCAAATGCGCCCTGGGGCCCATTATAACCTAAAGAATCTCCTGTGCCTTATGCCATCTTGTTATCTTCTTCAGGTTATCAGAACTTGTTCAGCAAAAAGGAGGGATATCTGGAGAGAGCTTAAAGAGAAAGAATCCATTATAAATTTATTGTCTCTTTATTTATAGCTGGGTTTAAAGCAGCACTGTGCAACTGATACCAATCCAGGTTGTCCCAATGAGTTCTGTACTGTTACTGTGTTGACAAAGGTCCTTCTCAACCTCCCTACTCAATTTCTGCTCACAATGGACCTATGGGACTTGCATCACTTTTCTTCACATCACTCTTCTCCTCTGCATTCATCCACTCAGTGTTAAAACTGCTTTGCACCAACTCCCACTGGCTTTCCTCAGAGAACCAGCTACACATGGAAAAGGAAAGATTTCTCTTTTTTATCTGGCCAGCAAATGGAAGGAAAGGTGATGCAATTGAATGAACAGTAAAACACAGTGTTCAACTGCATGCCATGTTCAAGCTGCATCTATTGAAGTTTGTCTTTCATATGGAATACTTTTAAAAGAAATGATTTTTACTGAGGTAGGATAGGATAGATTGAATCACAGTGAAGGAGTTGACAACAGAGGCCATCAGACTCTGGGAGATGGAGCAAATTCCAGTAATCTCCCTGGGATAGATAAGCCACGTAGCTGAGAGGTATCAACTTAAAACTGAACAGGACTTGTGAGTATTTCACACATTGAGAATGCTTAACACATTCTCATTGATTTATATCTTTGTCTTCAACTCTTTTTTTTCACTTTTACTGACATTAATTAACATCTTTTAGACATTGTGCTTTTTAAAAAAAAGAAAAATAAAAACAATAAGAAAAAGAAAAAAGAAGAAAAAGAAAAAGGAAAAGAAAAAGAAAGAGAAATGAAAAAGAAAAGAAAAAGGAAAAGGAAAAGGAAAAGGAAAAGGAAAAGAAAAAGAAAAAGAAAAAGAAAAAGAAAAAGAAAAAGAAAAAGAAAAAGAAAAAGAAAAAGAAAAAGAAAAAGAAAAAGAAAAAGAAAAGGTTAAAGGAAAAGAAAAAGAAAGAGAAAGAGAAAGAGAAAAAGAAAAGATTGGAAGGGATAGATAGAATTATGGTGAAGGATTTGACAACACAGTCAATCAGACTTAGGAGAGACAGAGCAAATTCAAGTAATCTCCTTGAAAGTCAGAAATCAGACAGATAATTGGGAGGTATCTGACTGAACAAGGATGGGGAAATATGGCAGGCAGTGTGAGGAGCGTGAGTCCAAATGGTCTGCTGAAAACATGCCCTTAACCACGGCCATTTATTCAGGACAGCTCCAGACACCTGAAAAATGAGGGACATCAAATAGGCAGCAGGGAAGAGCAGCGGTGGACGCTGGGCTTTAGTCGCAGGGCAATGGCAATGGCACCACTGATGGTGTCTCTGTACCTGAAGGCATTTGAAATATAGGGAAAAAAAAAAAAAAAAAAAAGAAGACACAAAATCCCCACAAATTCTCATATTTACAACTAAAAATGGATCAAGACTCATGAGAATTTCTCATGATGAGAAGGGTTAAAGCATTTTCATTGAATTCTTTGTCTTCAATTCTTTGTTTCAGTTTTATTGACATGT
Source organism: Coturnix japonica (assembly GCF_054131305.1). Taxonomy (NCBI): domain Eukaryota; kingdom Metazoa; phylum Chordata; class Aves; order Galliformes; family Phasianidae; genus Coturnix; species Coturnix japonica. Next base: position 1,024,107 of record NW_028188942.1, on the reverse strand, counting down.
ATGTTCATCTTTTAATCTTACAGCCTAAAAACAAACAAACAAACAAACAAATAAATAAAATTAGATCAATTTGTCTTTTGCACGTGACCTGATGCCCCTCTCACCTTCACAATTCCCACTAGACCTTCATTGCCAGAGAGTATGAGATCCAGCAGAGCACCTCTCCTCTTTGGTTCCTCCACTGCTTGGTCAAGAAGCTGCCATCTGTGCTCTCCATGGATCTGCTGGATGCCACATGCCCTGCTGTGCTGTCCCTACAGCAGATAATGGAGTGAAAAAGGCTCCCAAAGGGGACAATGGCCTGACAACATGAGTACTTCCATGTGTTTGCAGAGGGCACTTTCTACTTGCTCTCCCTGATCAGGAAGACAGGAACAGACACTGTTGATCTCCTCCATTGGCCATTTCCATTAGCTCTGGCCTGGCTGCTCTGCCACCCCCAGGCAGAGCTCAGTGCACTCTCTTTTCCTTGTCTCCTCACCAATCCATCCTTAAGAATGTATACCCCAGTGCTACCCCTGTATGCCCCTTGTGCTACAGTGCAGTTGTAGAAGGCATTCAACTGTACCACTGTGGTCCCAACAAGAGCTCAGGCATGTAACTCTACAAAGATTTCTAGCTCCTCAAGTTTTGTTGTTCTCATTAGTGCAAAAATATAGAAGTAAACATACTCATTGGAAAGCATCACTGGACAGAGCCTGACTGGATAGCTCATCTATGGTATTACTGTGAAGAAGGTGGCACACAGGCTTTAGATCCATTGTGGATCTTGGAGTTGACACAGCAGCACAGACACACCATGGGCATGGCTTTCCTGAAGGCCCTGTTACAGTTGCATGTGAGTGTGTGGGAGAGCCCAGAGACACTAGGCTGCTTCTGAAGCCATTCACTTGAGAGCCCACCGAAAACTGAGGTTATGTCTGTTGAAGAATAAAGACGTATATTATCTTTGTGTTGCCTTGAGCTCCAGAATATGCCGCAGATGGAGAACAGAGAAAGATCTGGCTCTTCTTTTGTGAGCTCATCCATTTAGTCAGCTGTGTAACTCTGCATTCTCAGTGGAGTTGGAGACAAAGGCACCATGAAGTGCCCTAAACGCTGGGGTCTGTTGTCATTCAGGATGGTCGATAATACCTCTGTTCCCTCTCTGCCCCGCAGCTGATGTTCAGGAAAGAGGTTTCTGTCCCAGGGATTTCCCACACATTTTATAAGCACTGGCACACATCAGGAGCAGCCCAGGCACCTTGGTCATCACCCAGTGTCTGTGTGTGAGCAACTGCCTCCCTGCTGAAGGACCGAGGACTCAGAGCAGGAGCTCACATGCAGGCAACTCCTTGTGCACTTCTGAACTGCATCAGAGGAATCCCAATGATACTGTGTGTCCATGGGGAGCTGAATCCCATTTCAGCCCCAGGGTTTCCCATTAGGGATGAGACTCCTGAACTGCCTCAACTAAATCACTGCCGTGCACAGGGGAAGTCCGCCTCTCTCTGTCCTTGCCTGTATGCCCATTTTGTTTCATCACAGGATCTCAGGTATCAGGTCTGAAATCAGTCACTGACCACCGTACATTTGGTGTTTAATTCATCAGATTTCAATGTACAATCATGATGCTGTTGTTTTTCAGGATCTGTTGGCCAAGAGGACGCAGGGACATCTCAGGGGAGATGAGTGAGAAGGATAAAACATGACATCCTCTGATGCTGAGCTTGGCCAGGCTCCTAGGACACAGTGAGCTCATAAAGGTGGGCAGTGCTACAGAGAGAAAGTTGTGCTCAGGAGCAGCTCTTGTGCACAGCACAACCTGCAGCTGACAGAAGGAGAGGAGAGAAAGGGGAGAGAGTTTCCAGGATGTGTACAGTGTGAGCAGGCTGTGGGCGCATGAAAAGGTAAGTCTCACTGCAGACCATGCAGCTTCCTTTCATAGAGGGTTAACCAAATCAGGGACATCCCATGGCAGATTTGGCTGCAGGCACTGCATGTTTCTGTACTGTGGAAAAACCCTTCTGCTACAGCTGTGGGCTTCTGTGCTGCAGTATGAAAGCACAGCCCTGAGGGCTGCGTGTCCCAGCATGGCTGCAGGCTGTGCAGCCAGGGCTGCAGGCGGGTGCCCAGGGCTGTCCTGCAGAGCAGGGTCCCTGCTGTGCCCCAGGGGCTGTGTGCCGGGTATGGGACTCTGCCGCCTGCCAGGCTCAGCATTCAGCCTGCCCGGGGAGCTGCCCAAGGCACTGTGAGGAGACGTGTGGGGGGAAGGAGCCCCCCGGCAGGGCTTGTGCTGCCACAGCTGCTGCCTGGGGCAGGGGATCACAGCTCCACTGCACAACTGAATGTTTGTGAGGGCACTTTGCAAGAGGAGAGCCAAGGAAGGGTTTTTTCATATCTTGTTCTGAGGGAAGGCAGAAAGGACTGGAGGTGGAAATCTTATAGAGGCTTATAGAGGTAAAATTTAAAACACAGCTATGTTACTCCCAAATATTTCTTCAATCAATTGCTTGTTTTGTGAACAACCACACAGGTTGTGCTTTCAGCCTCTCGTTTCTAAAAGGAAAGAATCAGTTTAAGTTTTTGCTGTTTTCTGCAAACTCTAATATTGCACTTATACTGCAAACAGGAATATTTGACTAAAACATATTGAAGTGCAAAGAGGCTGGAGTTGGGGGCACTAAGAACAGTTGGAGTGAAGATATGAGACATGTAAACAGCTCCAAAGAGGAAAATATTCAGAAGCTCAGGATATGATTATGAAATGAGAACATATTAAGAGCTCCTTAATCTTCTATTTCTTTAGGGATTGTGAAGCTCATGAATATAAATTCAAGTTATGGAGTTAAATGAAAATTATCCAAAGGTAAATGAAAACATTTCAGAGTACAGCGGGAGGAGTGTGTCTGAGAATGGCCTGGACTTGTCATTATCTTCTTCACTCTGAGCAGGACTCAAAGCCCAACAACAGCAGATGCCCAACAGCAGCTCCATCAGCGAGTTCCTCCTGCTGCCGTTGGCAGACACGCGGCAGCTGCAGCTCCTGCACTTCTGGCTCTTCCTGGGCATCTACCTGGCTGCCCTCCTGGGCAACGGCCTCATCAGCACAGCCGTAGCCTGCGACCGCCGCTTGCACACCCCCATGTACTTCTTCCTCCTCAACCTGGCCCTCCTCGACCTGGGCAGCATCTCCACCACTCTCCCCAAAGCCATGGCCAACGCCCTCTGGGACACCAGGGCCATCTCCTACACAGGATGTGCTGCACAGCTCTTTTTCTTTGTCTCCTTCCTCTCAGCAGAGTATTCCCTTCTCACCATCATGTCCTATGACCGCTACGTTGCCATCTGCAAGCCCCTGCACTATGGGACCTTGATGGACAGCAGAGCTTGTGCCACCATGGCAGCAGCTGCCTGGGGCACTGGGGTTCTCAATTCCCTGCTGCACACTGCCAGTACGTTTTCACTGCCTCTCTGCCAAGGCAATGTTGTCAACCAGTTTTTCTGTGAAATCCCCCAGATCCTCAAACTCTCCTGCTCAGAATCCTACCTCAGGGAAATTGTGTTTCTCATTTTTAGTGGTAGTTTAGCCTTTGGGTGCTTTGTTTTCATAGTGGTGTCCTATGTGCAGATTTTCATGGCTGTGCTGAGGATACCCTCTGAGCAGGGACGGCACAAAGCCTTCTCCACGTGCCTCCCTCACCTGGCTGTGGTCTCCCTATTTCTCAGCACTGCCTTTTTTGCCTACCTGAAACCCCGCTCCATTTCCTTCCCACTCCTGGATCTGACAGTGGCACTTCTGTACTCAGTGGTTCCTCCAACACTGAACCCTATTATCTACAGCATGAGGAACAGGGAGATCAAGCACGCTCTAAGGAAGGTGTTGCAATGCACATTATTCCAGCTACAATAAAGTGTACATTTTCCTCGCAAGATTCCCAGTGATGGTTCTTTATGTTTTACGAATCTTTGATTGTTTAATTGTGTGTGATATAGCAACCTGCAAAAAAAAAAAAAAAAAAAAAAAAAAAAGTGATTGAACTTATAAATAAAAATTTATTTCACTTCTTTCCTACCTACTTTCCATTTTCTCACTCCAAGAGCTCATGTAAACATGGAAAAATATACCCTGAATAGGTTAAGAGATAAATAAAAAGCTTTCAAAATAGAATTTTCCTTATCTCTTCTCTCTTCCTACTTCGAATGGGTCTGGGGGAGGTACAGCCACAGACAGCAGCACAACGTGCTCTTTTCATTCCTGCTCTATTTATCCTATCTATTTATCCTGGATTCCCGCTGTGTCTGTTCCTGGCTCCTTGATCATGGAGAGCAAGTGGAAGGTGCCCTCTGCAGACAGATGGAAGTCTCATGTTGTCAGGCCGTTGTCACCTTTGGGAGCATTTTGCACTGCAGTATCTGCTGTAGGGACAGCACAGCAGGGCATGTGCCATCCAGCAGATCCGTGGAGAGCACAGATGTCAGATTCTTGACCAAGCCATGGAGGAACCAAAGAGAAGAAGTTCTCTGCTGGATCTCATACTCTCCAGCATGGAAGGTCTGGTGAGAACTGTGAAGGTCAAAGGGGCATCAGGCCAAGCAGAAGACACAAAAGGATCTCTTTATTTATATCTTTATATATTTATTTATTTTGAGGCTTTATTATGAAGCTTAAAACATGTACATTTATGTCAATAAAATTGAGACAAAGAATTGAAGACAAAGATCGAAATCAATGAAAATGTGTTAACCCTTTTCAATATGAGAAATTCTCATGAGTCTTGTTCCATTTTAAGTTGTGAATATGAATCTTTTTTTTTTTATTTTTTCTCTTTTTTTAAAATTTTTTTTATTTTTTTTATTTTTTGAAACTACGATGTTTTCCAGAAATGAGTTTTCAGGAAACAGATGCCTTCAGGTTCAGGGACACACACAGTGGTGCCAGTGCCAATGCCCTGTGACTAAATCCCGGCGCCCGCAGCTGCACTTCCCTGCTGCCTATTTGATGTCCCTCATCCTCCAGGTGTCTCCAGCTCTCCTAAATAAATGGCCGTGGTTAAAGGCTTGTTTTCAGCAGGTCATTTAGACACACGCTCCTGCCACAGCCTGCCAGATTTCCCCATCCCTTGCTCTTTGTTCAGTCAGATACCTCCCAATTATCTGTCTGATTTCTGACTTTTAGGGGGATGGCTCAAATTTGCTCCATCTCGCCAAAGTCTGATAGACTGTGCTGTCAACTCCTTCCCCGTGATTCTACTATCTATCCCTTCTTATCTTTTCTTTTTCTCTTTCTCTTTCTTTTTCTTTTTCTTCATTCATTTTCTTCTCCATTTCCTTTTTCTATTTTTCCTTTTTTCTCTTTCTCTTTCTCTTTCTCTTTCTCTTACTTTTTCCCTTTCCCTTTCCCTTTCCCTTTCTCTTTTAAATTTTTCATGCTTTAAAAAGCATGAATTCTGAAAGATGTTCATTAATGTCAGTAACAGTGAAAAAAAGATTTCAAGACAAAGATAGAAATCAATAAGAATGTGTTAACCCATCTCAATTTCTGAAATACTCATGAGTCCTGTTCAGTTTTAAGTTGATACCTCCCAACTCCCTGGCTGATCTATCCCAGGGAGATTACTGGAATTTGCTCCATTCCTCAAAAGTCTGTTGTCAACTCCTTCACCGTGATTCTATCTATCCCATCCTATCTGTGTCTAACTGATTTATTGTGCAAATATTCCCTATGAAAGATAAACCTCAATAGAAGCACCTTGGACATGGCATGCAGATGATCACTGTTTTACTGTTCATTCAATTGCACCACCTTTCCTTGTGTTAGTTGGCCATAAATAAAGAGAATTCTTTCCTTTTCCATGTGCAGCTGGTTCTCTGTGGAAAGCCAGTGGGAGTTTATACAAAGGAGGTTTAACACTGAGTGGGTGACAGCAGAGGAGAAGAGTGATGTGAGGAAAAGTGATGCAAATCCCATTGGGCCAATGTGAATAGAAGTGAAGTGGGGAGGTTGAGGAGGAACTTTGCCCACACAGAAACAGAATAGAACTCATTGGGGGCATCCTGGATTGACATCAGTTGCAAAGTGCTTCTTTTACTTCTTGTATAAAACAAATATAAATAAATAGACAATAACTGCATTTTGGATTCTTGCTCTTTAAGCTGTCTCCATTTTTCTGAACAACTTCTGAAAACCTGAAGAAGACAACAGGAAGGCACGAGGCACAAGAGGCTCTTTAGGTCATAATGGGCCCCAGGGCGCATTTGATGCTGAGTCCATCAACCTCCAGTGCAGAGAGAAGTTTGAACAAAGAACTCAGCAAGACAAAGTCAGAAGTAACAGTGACGTTTCTTGGAGTATTAATGGGACCACTGAGGGCCATTAGCAAGCAAGCTTCCCAAGGCACTAGTTAGAGCAGATAATTGTAAACCATGACTCCAGTCAGGTAAAGGCACTGGCATGGTGGCTCTGATGCTAAGAAAATCCTCCTTTGTCTTAAGAAGCAAACAGGACAAGCCCTGATATTCAAACTCTTGGCAGGGAGGTCCTGTCTCTCATGTTGGCTCAGGGCCCTTCCTGGGGCAGTGGGATGGAGGTCTGTATGATGTTAAATGAAAGACATGGGGACAGAGATCCCAGGCTCTGCATTGGGTACAATGATAATGTCAAGTTCATGTCCCACGTGTGCCCTGTGCCTCATCACAGGATGTGGGGTGTGAATGAAGGGCCCCGTCTAAACAAGCAGTCAATCACAGTGAAACTCTGAACTTCAGATCTCTCAGTTCCAGTGCCCTCCTGTGCACACCCTCCCATCGCTTGATGTCCTTTATGTTCTGCATTGCCCAGAAGTGCACCTAGTGCTCCAGGTGAGGCTGTAGCTGTGCAGAGCAAAGAGGGACAACCCTTTCCCTCACCCAGTTGGCAATAAATTCCCTGATGTGCTCCAGGGGACCGTTAGCTTTCCTGGCTGCCTGGGCACACTGCTGACTCTCATTCAATTAGATTTTGACCAGGACCCCCTGTCCTTTTCAGTCAGAGCACTCTCCAGTGTCCCTTATACATTCTGTGTTTATGTCCAGGGTTGCCCCTACCCAGTTGCACAATTAGGCACTTGTTCTTGTTAGACGTTATTCACTTGGTGCTTAGTACCAACTGGTACCCACTTCTCTGACTTGTCCACATCTCTCTGCAAGTCCTCTCCACCCTCAGTGGAGGCAGCAGCACCTCCTCATCTGGTATCATCAGCGAACGTCAACAAAAAGTCTTGCATGCAAGTCATTCGCAAAAACATGACAGAGAAGTGACCCTAAAATGGAGCTCTGGGGAACCCTGCTAGTGACCATGTACCAGCCTGTTGGAACCCTTTGACTCTAATCCTTTGGGCCTGACCTACCAGCCAACATCTCACCCACCACATTCTGTTTCTGTCTAGCCGTATGCAGGACGTTCTGTCCAGAAGGGTGCTTTGAGAAATAGTCTCAAAAGCTCTACTAAAATTCTGAAGGATCACATCAACTGTCAACCCTTGGTCAACCAATTCACTAACATTGTCATAAAAAGACCTATAGTTAAACAGGACCTTCCCCTCGGGAACTTGTGTTGGCTGTGACCAATGACACAATTGTCCTTCAGGTGATTTTTCAATCAGTCCCTCCCACCATCATTTTCTCCATAATTTTATCAGGCATTGGAGTGAGACTGACAAGTCCATAGTTGCCCCTGTCATCTTTCTTGCTCTTCCTTACAATGAGACAACATTTGCCAGCTTCCCGTCAACTGGTATGACCCTAGATTTATTTACATGCCATTGAAATGCGAGCCCAGAGCATACTAAGGTGTCATCATTGCAAGAACATAGATGTGCCAGAGCTTTGCAGTGCCTTGAACTCTGGAGTATGAAACAGATGGAGCATAGAGAAAGACTTGCCTCTTCTGTTGGTTAGCAGAATAACACTGCGTGATACATGGGGTCTCTGCTCTGCTGGGAGTGTGGATGTGCCTGAAGTTAGCAAGGCCTTGCTTAGGAATCTGGACAGGCTGGAGAGCTGGGCTGAAGCCAATGGGATGAGGTTCACCAAGACCAAATGCCATGTCCTGAACTTTGGGACCTGGAATGGACTGCCCAGTGTGGAGGTGGTGGATTCACTGACCCTGGAGGAGTTCAAGGAATGACTGGATGTTGTGTTGAGGGACATGGATTAGTGGGAGCTCTTGGTGATAGGTGACCAGCTGGAGTGGATGATCTTTTAGGTCTTTTCCAACCTTGGTGATTCTATGATTCTATGATATCCTGTCCTTGTATGAATGCCCTCTTTGAGAAAACACTCTCTGGGATGACTCAGAACATGTCTGGAATTAGTCACTGACCACTAGAAATCTGGTGTTTAATTCAACAGACTTTAATGTACTGTCATGAGGCTGTTGTCTTTCAGGAGCGGTTGGCCATGAGGACCCTGGGACACCACAGGGGAGATGAGTGGGAAGGATAAAAAATGACATCATCTGTTACTGATATGCACTGGGCTCCTCAGACACAGGGAGCTCATAAATGTGGGCAATGTTTTAGATGTGCCAAGGTGCATCTCTTGTGCGCAGCACAGCAAGGCTGGGGCTTCATCAGCAGTTGACATGAGGATAGAAGAGAAGGGAGAGAGAGCGTACAGAGTTCACACAGTGTAAGCCTGCTGTGAGCTGACTGCTGGAGCATTGATAACAGACCACAGCATGGTAAGTGTCTTGCAGTAGGCAATGGAGCTACTTTTCCTGGAGGGATCACCAATCTGGGACACCCCATAGCTGATCTGGCTGCAGGCACCGCATGATTCTTTACTATGTTAAAAGCCTTCTGCTCCAACTGAGGGCTTCTGTGCTGCAGCATCAGAGCACAGCCCTGAGGGCTGCGTGTCCCAGCACGGCTGCAGGCTGTGCAGCCGGGGCTGCAGGTGGGTAACCAGGGCTGTCCTGCAGAGCAGGGTCCCTGCTGTGCCCCAGGGGCTGTGTGCCGGGTATGGGACTCTGCCGCCTGCCAGGCTCAGCACTCAGCCTGCCCGGGGAGCTGCCCAGGGCGCTGCGGGGAGACGTGTGGGGGGAAGGAGCCCCTGGCAGGGTTTGTGCTGCCACAGCTGCTGCCTGGGGCAGGGGATCACAGCTCCACTGCTCAACAGAATGTTTGTGAATGGTCTTGGCAAGAGGAGAGCGCAGGCAGGGATTTTGCAATTATTTTTCTGAGGGAAAGCAGAAAGGACTGGAGGCAGAAATGGAATAGGGGCTGTAAAATTTAAAACACAGCTATGTTACTCACAAGTATTTCTTCAATCAATTGCTTGTTTTGTGAACAGTGACACAGGTTGTGCTTTCAACCTCTCATTTCTAAAAGGAAAGAATCAGTTTGTTGTTATCTGAAGACTTTAATATTGCACTTACCCTGCAAACAGGCATATTTGTCTAAGACATATTGAAGTGCAAAAAGGCTGGGGCTGGGGGTCTAAGAGAAGCTGGAGTAAAAATATGTGATGAGTAAAGGGCACCTAACAGGAAAGTATTCAGGAGTCTGGGATATGATTATGAAATGAGAAAAAAGTAAGAGCTCCTTAATCTTCTACTTCTGTAGTGATGGTGAAGCTCACGAAAATAAATTGAAGTTATGGAGTTAAATGAAAATTATCCAAAGGTAAATGAATACATTTCACAGTACAGCAGAACTGTCTCTGAGAATGGTCTGGACTTGTCATTATCTTCTGCACTCTGAACAGGACTCAAAGCCCAACAACAGCAGATGCCCAACAGCAGCTCCATCAGCGAGTTCCTCCTGCTGCCGTTGGCAGACACGCGGCAGCTGCAGCTCCTGCACTTCTGGCTCTTCCTGGGCATCTACCTGGCTGCCCTCCTGGGCAATGGCCTCATCAGCACAGCCGTAGCCTGCGACCGCCACCTGCACACCCCCATGTACTTCTTCCTCCTCAACCTGGCCCTCCTCGACCTGGGCTGCATCTCCACCACTCTCCCCAAAGACATCGCCAATGTCCTCTGGGACATCAGGGCCATCTCCTACACAGGATGTGCTGCACAGCTCTTTTTCCTTCTCTTCTTCATCTCAGCAGAGTATTCCCTTCTCACCATCATGTCCTATGACCGCTACGTTGCCATCTGCAAGCCCCTGCACTACGGGAGCTTGATGGACAGCAGAGCTTGTGCCACCATGGCAGCAGCTGCCTGGGGCACTGGGGTTCTCAATTCAATGCTGCACACTGCCAGTACGTTTTCACTGCCTCTCTGCCAAGGCAATGTTGTCAACCAGTTTTTCTGTGAAATCCCCCAGATCCTCAAGCTCTCCTGCTCAGCCTTCTACCTCAGGGAAGTTGTGTTTCTCATTTTTAGTATCAGTTTAGCCTTTGGGTGCTTTGTTTTCATAGTTGTGTCATATGTGCACATCTTCATGGCTGTGCTGAGGATGCCCTCTGAGCAGGGAAGGCACAAAGCCTTCTCCACGTGCCTCCCTCACCTGGCTGTGGTCTCCCTATTTATCATCTCTGGCTTTTATGCCTATCTCAATCCCTACTCTGTCTCCTCTCTATCCATGAACCTGATGGTGGCAGTTATGTACTCAGTGGTACCACCAGCACTGAACCCTATTATCTACAGCATGAGGAACCAGGAAGTCAAGGATGCAGTGAGGAAAGCGATGTCCATATGTGTTTCAAAAACATTGAACTGCCCATCTTTTCTAATTCATGACAAGTAATGCAGCTTTTTACTGTTGCAAACACTTTGTTTTATTTAGTTTTGATCAATTTTTATATTTGTAATGTATTAAATGTTTGGGGTTTTTTTTGCTAAAATATAATTATTGAAATAAATTCCTCTTATCTTGTGCCTTTGTTGTGTAGCCCAGAGACACTGTATATAATGAACCAGGCTCTCTGTGAACCTTAACAGAATAAAGGATGTGCAGTGACTTTGTCTGTCCTCCTTCTTGTGAGACATTTATGGAGGTCTTGGGGTTGGATGTGCTCAGAAACCCACAGTCCAGCAGGAAGCAAATAGCTATTCATCAAACTGTGCAGTGACTTCAGCCTGCAACAGCTGACGGGCCATCCCTGGTCTCCTGGCTGGGGTCTGTGTTTTCAGGCTCACATCTGTCAGTGCCTCTGACAGGCCAGCAGCAGCAGCTGATTTGCACGTTGGTTGTCACGTCCCCTCTTCATCATTCCCTGTGAGACCCTGCACAGGACAAGTTCTTGGATATGGGTTATCACGTCAGAAGTTTCCAAGCTTCATAGAATCATAGGATCATAGAACTACCCAGGTTGGAAAAGACCTTGAATATCATCAATTCCAACCGCAGCCTAACCATAGTACACTAACTATAACAACCCTCTGCTAAATCATATCTCTGAGCAGCACATCCATAAAGCTCTTGAACACATCCAGAGACGATGACTCAACCACCACCCTAGGGACCCTATTCCTGTGTTTAACTACCCTTTCTGTAAAAAGGTGTTTTATAACGTCCAGCCTGAACTTATCCTGGCACAACTTGAGGCCATTTCCCCTCATCCTGTCACTTGTCACCAGTGAGAAGAGAATTGCCCCACTCTCACTGTAAGCCTCCATCAGATCCCTCAGCCTCTCCTCATAGGGTTGATTTTCCAAGCCCTTCACAAGCCTCTTTGCCCTTCTCTGGACCTGCTCCAGTACCTCCATGACTTTATTGTTCTGAGCTGTCCAGAAATGAACACAGTACTCGAGGTGTAACCTCACCAATGCCAAGTACAGGGGTAGGATGACTTCCCTAGTCCTGCTCACCCCACCATTCCTGATCCAAGCCAGGATGCCATTGGCCCTCTTGGCCACTTGGGCACACTGCTGGCTCATATTCAGCCAACTGTCCATCAGCACACCAAGGTCCCTTTCCATCAGGTAGCTTTCCAGCCACACCTCCCCAAGTCTATATGGTTGCCTGGGGTTGTTGTGACCAAAATGCAGGACCCAACAACTGGTCCCATTGAAGCTCACGCCATTAATCTTGACCCATAGATCCAGCCTATCCAGGTCCCTCTGTAATGCCCTTCTCCCCTCAGGCAAATCAACACTCCCTTCCAACTTGGTATCCTCTACAAACTTACTGAGGGTGCACACAATCCCCTCATCCAGATCATCAGTGAAGAAATATAGAAGATATACAAAATAGCTTCCAAAACCCAAAGATGAACTCAGAGCTGAATATGTACAAAACTTAATTTTGTCAGCTGCAAATTTTATCATGATATAAACCAAGGTCAAACAGCATAGCAAAATAAATACCCTGTTCCAGACCCTAGAGCTGACAAACAATGCAGCAGGGAAAACAAGCACCAAGCAAGGAGCTGTGCACTGAAGCTTTATGAAAAGGCTCAGCAAGCTCCACAAATAAGGGAACAATCAGCATCACTGCCAGCAGTTCTCCAGCTCCCACGAAGCCCTGTGTTATCTCACTCTGAATAGATGTGCTGTTATCTCAACCCTTGGAGACTCACATCAGGCACCAAAATGACGGTGGTGGTTGAACCCAGCAGGCGGGTCAGCTGCAACAGTGCTCTGTGCACTGCCCCATTCCCAGTGCGATGGGGAGGAGAACTGGGAAAAAAAGTACAACTTGTGTGTTGTAACAAAGCAATTTACTAAGAGAGATAAAAGGAGAGGAGTAATAGTTGTCACTATGTATCTGTTGATATGGAATTGTATGTAACAATTGATGAACAAGCACTTGCTCAGCACCACCAGACTGATGCCCAGCTGGGCCCTGGGCAGTCAAGAGAGTGAGATGAACTCCCAACACTTTCAATACAATTTCTGCTTGCTGTCAGGTGCTACAAAACCTCCACTGACCATGGCCTTGGCACTGTACAATGCTGCTTAGCAGCAGCTGTAAACACCACAGTGTTATCAACGTTTTTTTTCACCTAGAACCAAAACACTGCACCATAGCAGGCAGTCTGAAGAAAACAATTCCATCCCAGCTGTAACTCATATTCCTGCTTTTCCTCCTCCTCTTGTTCTTCCTGATCAGGAAGCAAGGAACACAATCTGCTGTTCTCCTCTTTGTGCCCTTTCCATCAGTTCTCATCTGGCTCCTCTGCCACCCCCAGGCAGAGCTCAGTGCACTCTCACAGACGGCAGCAGCCATTTCTAATTGTCCTTGGCCATCCGTCATAAAGAATTGGTATCTGCTCTGCTACAGTTCAGAGGTGAGAACCATCCCACCATGTCCCTGAGAGACAAACAAGACCCTAGGCCTGCAAAGGCACAGAGATTTAGAGTTCGCTGAGTGAATGTTTGTGGTCCTCTCATTAGTGTAAGGATTCTTCAGAAAGCATCCCCTTCCAGAAGCATGTTTTGATTTAGCCTGGCTGGGTCTTGCATCTACACCGTGGTACTGATGTTCAGGGCCTTGCTCAGAAGCAGCAGCCTGCATGAAAGGAAATGCTCTGTGGTTTTCTCTTGATTTGTCCCGTTTATTTCCCATGCTTCCCGCACTGGTCTACAGGCACTTTAGGGCAGCAGCAGGTTGGGGTTACCCCCAGAGGGTACACAGTAAGATTTAGGAAGAGGTATTGGCAATAAGACCTTCACTGAGGAATCCTCCCACAGTCCTATGGAACAACTCAGAGGCTTTCTCTGCAATCTCCAACAGCAACAACATCCCTCAGCCCTTCTCTGTCACATCCAATTCCCCTCCCTTCCCACTTCGGACCTGGTTTAAAGCCCTTTAATCAATCAGTGCAGGAGCATTTCAGATGGGGTCATGGAGGAGGCAGACTGCCATTCTTGGGGTGGCCATTTTCCCAGGAGGGCATGGTGGGAGGGCTTTGTCCCGTCCGGTTCAACCAACACTTGCATCCACCCAGCAGAAGGCTGTGCCCTCTGTGTCCCACTTGAACTCTGCATGGAGCTTACAGTTGACAATGACATGGCTGAGAAGCTCTGGGCATGGATTAAGGGATAGGGAAGTAAGGTACCTTCCTAACTTCCTCCCTGCATGCCTTAGAAACTTCTTTGTAATCTCCCCAAGTATCCTGTCCCTTCTTCTGGAGGATGGAGATTCTCTTTTTCTTCCTGAGTCTCAACAATTGTTCCCAGTTCATCTGCACTGGTCTTCTTCACCTATGGCTCACCTTATGGAATTCAGAGACAGCCTGATCTCGTGCCTTTAAGATTTCCATCTTGAGGAGTGTCCAGGCTTCCTGGACCGCTTTACCCATAAGGAGCGACTCCCAAGGGACCCATCCTATAAGTGTCCTGAACAGGTCAAAGTCCGCCCTCTAGAAGTTCAGGATAGTAGTTTTGCTAGTCACCCTTCTGACATCTCCAAGAATAGAGAATTCTACCATTTCATGGTTGCTCTGCCCAAGACAGTCCCCAACCTTCTCAACTCCTACCAGTCCTTCACTGTTAGTGAAGAGCAGGTCTAGCAAGGAACCACCCCTGGTAGGACTTCATACCAGCTGTGTAAGGAAGCTGTCTTGCATGCAATCTATAAACCTCTTGGACTGATTCCTCTGCTCTTTATTATATTCCCAGCATATATCAGGGAGGTTGAAGTCTCCCAAGAGAATGAGTGATGGCGATCGTGCGACTTCAGTAAGCTGCTCATAGAATGCCTCACCCATCAATTCATCTTGATTAGGTGGTCTATAAGAGACCATTAACAAGATGTCACACCTACAGGCCTTTCCCCTGATCCTTACAAACATGCACTCGTCTTGATGGTTCTGAAGCCTAAGCTTTTCAACATCAAAACTCTCTTCAATATAAAGGGCCACACCTCCACCCTTCCTTCCTCATCTATCCCTTCTGAAGAGCTTGTAACCATCCATCGCAGCACTCCAGTCATGGCAGTGGTACCACCATGGGTCAGTAATAGCAACTAGGTCATGGTTTGTCAGATGCACAGTTGCTTCCAGCTCCTCCTGCTTGTTGACCAAGCTGCGTGCGTTGGTGTAGACGCACTTCAGCTGAGGCATCTGCCTCTCTCCCAGCTCAAGAAGCGTTCCCCTAGGCTCATCTCTGGTGAGCCTTGTTTTGTCCCCTCCCCCATCATAGCTAGTTTAAAGCTCTTTCAATAAGCCCCGCTACCTTCTGTGCTAGGATTCATTTCCCCCTTTGAGACAGTTGGGTTCCATTCATGGATAACAGACCATGGGCCAAGTAAACTGCCCTGTGATCAAAGAAACCAAAGTTTCTGGCTCAATACCAGTCTCTGAGACAACTGTTCATTGCTTTGCTTTCCAAGCCTGCTCCGTGTCCCTCACTGCCACTGAAGGTATAGAACAAAAAATCACTTGATCTCCCACTCTGTGAACTAAATGGCCTAAATTCCTGAAATCTCTATTCATAGTTTGTAGTCTTATCTAAGAAATTTCACCACTGCCCACCTAAACTATGAGTAGTGGAAAATAATCAGTGGACCTAACCAGCATGGGGAGTTTCCTCGTTATGTCCCTGACCTGAAACCAAGAAGGCAGCAGACTTACTGACGGCTCGGGTCCAGTCTGCAAATGGGGCCCTCTATTCCTCTGAGAAGGGAGTCACCCACCACGACCACCCTTCTTTCTTTCATGGCAGAGGAAGTCACAAGGCTTGGTAGTGACTGCCTTGCATTAGGTTCCCTCCTAGGCAGATCCTCCATTGCCTCCCTATTCTTATCTCCTTCAGATTTCAGAGTGTCAAACCTGTTGCTTATTCGGAGCAGGGGTAGAGGGCTAGGCAGGCATGGGGGGGGCTCCTGTGACGTTGAGTTGGGACTCTCTTCCAACCCTCCTCATCAGTCAGGTCTGTCTGACTGTGACAGGGCAGGGAGTCAACCACTTATCTGGGGGTATCTGCCTGGCAGCCTTCCCTCGGGGATGTCAGCAAGTCACTCCACCAGCCCATCTCCGGATCACACTCCCTGATGGTAAACTGTGAGTAAAACCTTGAGTAAAGTGAGAGTTCACCTAGACAAAAGTATGAGTAAAAACATGGACTGACGTGAGGGTAAACCCAGAGTAAACCCAGGATCCCATCCATCGGGCATGCACAGCCCCTAAGGGCAACTTTTTCCAGTGTTGCTGTGTAAAAAAATAGGTTCCTCACATCTAACCTATGTCTCCCCTTTTTAATTTAAATCCGTTTCTATTTGTCCTGTTATCATCAGACCATCCCATCCTTATTCTAGCGTTAGGCATCTCATCCTCAGATGGAAACCCTGGGGCTGAATTGGGATCAGTTTTTCAAAGAACCACGGGAGCTGCAAGTTCACCTAGCTGAGTTCAGATGTGCACAGTGAGGTGTCTGTGTGTGAGTCCCTCATCTGAATCCTTGGTTTTTATTCCACAGAGACTGCACTGCTCGTACACAGTCTCTCAGTGATGCCCAAGGTGCCTTGGGTGATCCTAGTTTTGTGCTAGTGCTTGTAAACTGTGACGGAAAATCTATGAGATAGACAGCTCCTTCTGGAGCATCAGCTGAGGGCCAGAAGGGAGGTATTCTTGGCCATCCTAAATACCACTGCAGCCGCGTGCTTAGGGCACCCATTGTGTCTTTTGCACCTGATCCCATGGAGTACATAGTGATATTCAGCTTACCGAAAGGATGAGCTCAGAACAGAAGAGGCAGATCTTCCTCTCTGCTCCATCTGTGGCATAGTCTGGATTTCAAGGCATTGCAAAGATATGGCACATCTATGTTCTTGCACTGATGACAATTTAGTATGCTCTGGGCTCGCATTTCAATGGCATCTAATAAATCTAGGGTCATACCAGTTGACAGGAAGCTGGCAAATGTTGTCTTATCGTAAGGAAGAGCAAGAAAGATTACAAGGGGAACTATGGACCTCTCAGTCTCACTCCAGTGCTTGATAAAATTACGGAGAAAATGATGGTGGGAGTTATGGAAAAACACCTGAAGTACAATTCTGTGATTGGTCACAGACAACACAGTATCACGAGGGGATGGTCCTATTTAATTTCAAGTCTTTTTATGACACCTTTATCCATTGAGCTGAACAAGGGAAGGCAGTTGATGCAATCCTTGAGGATTTCAGTAGAGCTTTTGATACTATTTCTCCAGCACCCTTCTGGACAGAAATTCCTGCATACAGCTAGACAGAAACAGAACGTGGTGTGTTGTAATACAAGAAGAATTTTACAGAGCAGCAGCCATGGATTGAGATAAGGAGTTCACAGAGCAGCAGCTGCGGAGCAGGATAAACAGCATGAGAACCAAGGACATCTCTAGGAAAAGAATGAATGGCTCGTGGCTTTGAAGGGGGGTTATAGGGTTGTTATTGCAGTAGCTTTCCTCCAATTAGCGTGTGTGATTTTTGGACGCCCTTGTCTGTCTCCTTTAAAATCATGGCTTTTCGGGCAATAAATTGACGCAGCTATATGTAACCATATAGGTGTTTGTCTGTTTGACCCAGCACGCTGACATTTTGCCTTTCAGGTTCACTAGCAGTGGTGGGTGAGCAGTTGGCCAGCAGTTCTGTCCCAAAGAATTATAGTCAGTGGGTTCCATTGGGCTGGTAGATGGTCACTGTCAGAGTTCCCCAGGGTTCCATTTTAGGGCCAGTTTCCTTTCATGTTTATGCAGATGACTTGCATGCAGGACTAGAAGATGTTCTGAGCAAGTTTGCTGATGAGACCAGATGAGGAGGTGCTGTTGCCTCCACTGAGGTTGGAGAGGACTTGCAGAAAGATGTGGACAAGTCAGAGAAGTGGGTATCAGTTGGTACTAAGCACCAAGTGCATAACGCATAACAAGAACAAGTGCCTGATTGTGCACCTGGGTATGGGCAACCCTGGACATACACACTGACTGGATATGGGACACATAAGAGAGGTCTGACTGAAAAGCATTGGGGGTCCTTCTGAACATAAAATTGGAAGTGAGTCAGCAGTGTCCCCAGGCAGCCAGGAAGGCCAACAGTACCCTGGAGCACATAAAGCAATTTATTGCCAGCTGGGTGAGAGAAAGGTTTGTCCCTCTTTGCTCTGCATTGCTACAGCCCCACATCCTGCGATGAGACACAGGGCACATGTGGGATATGAACTTAACAGCATCCTTGCACCACATGCAGAGCCTAGGATCTTCCATTCCCATGTCTTTCACTTAACATCATATAGACCTCCAACTCACTGCCCCAGGAAGTGCCTTGAGCCAACATGAGAGACAGGATCTCCCTACCTCTGGTTTTGCAATCAGGGCTTGACCTGTCTGCTTCGTAAGGCAAAGGAGAGGTTTCTTAGCATGCGAGTGCCTTTCCCAGCCTGTTGTCATGGCTTCCAATTATCTTCTCTAACTAGTGCCTTGGGAAGCTTACTTGGTAATGGCCCTCAGTGGGCCCATTAATACTCCAAGAAACTTCACTGTTACTTCTGACTTTGTCTTCTTGAGCAGTTTGTGCAAACTTCTCTCTGCACTGGTGGTTGATGGACTCAGCAGCAAATGAGCCCTGGGACCCATTCTAACCTAAAGAGCATCTTGTGCCTTGTGCCTTCCTGTTATCTATTTCAGGTTATCAGAACTTGTTCAGCAAAATGGAGAGATACCTGGAGAGAGTTTAAATAGGAAGAATCCAGCAAACATTTACTGTTTATTTGTTTATAGTTCTGTTTAAAGAAGGTATTAAAACAGCACTGTGCAACTCCTTGTGCACATCTGAGCTGAAATAGAGGAATCCCAGCTCCCAAGGGTCTATGGGGAGCTGAATCCCATTTCTGCCCCAGGGTTTCCATCTAGGGATGAGGCGCCTGCACTGCCTCGGCTGGATCACTGCCCTGCACAGAGAAGCTGTCTCAACCCTCCTTGTCCTTGTCTGGTTGCCCTTTTTGTTTCATCAAACATTCTCAAGCAGGACTCACCAGATGTCAGGAAATGACTGGTGGATAACTCAGCAGATTTCAAAGAACCGTTATGATACTGTTGTCTTTCAGGAGCTGATGGCCACGAGGACCCAGGGACAACACAGGGGAAATGAGCGGGAAGGATAAAACTGACGTCCTCTGCTGCTGAGCTTGGCTGCGCTCCTGGGACACAGGGAGCTCATAAAAGTGGGCAGAGCTGTAGAGAGACAGCTGTGCCCAGGAGCAGCTCTTGTGCACACACAGCCGGCAGGTGAAAGACAGAGACGAGAGAAATAGGAGAGAGCTTACAGGATGTGTGCGGTGTGAGCGGGCTGTGAGCTCACTTCAGGAACATTGCTCACAGGCCATGACACAGTAAGTCCCTTGCAGTAGGTAATGCAGCTGCTATTCATAGAGGGTTAACTTAATCTGGAACATCCCGAAGCAGATCTGGCTTCAGGCAATGAATGTTTCTTTACAGTGGAAAAAGCCTTCTGCTTACCTGAGGGCTTCCATACTGCAGTATGAAAGCACAGCCCTGAGGGCTACGTGTCCCAGCACGGCTGCAGGCTGTGCAGCTGGGGCTGCAGGTGTGTGCCCAGGGCTGTCCTGCAGAGCAGGGTCCCTGCTGTGCCCCAGGGGCTGTGTGCCGGGTATGGGACTCTGCCGCCTGCCAGGCTCAGCACTCAGCCTGCCCGGGGAGCTGCCCAGGGCGCTGCGGGGAGACGTGTGGGGGGAAGGAGCCCCCCAGCAGGGCTTGTGCTGCCACAGCCGCTGCCTGGGGCAGGGGGATCTCCACTGCACAGCTGAAAGTTTCTGTGGGTACTTTGCAAGAGGAGAGCCAAGGTAGCAATTTTCTATTTCTTGTTTGGACAGAAGGGGGAAGGATTCGAAGCAGAAGTCTAAGAGTCTGTCAAACATAAACACAACTCTGAGACTCCCAATTCTTCTTCAGTCAATTGCTTGTTATGTGAACTGTCACACGTGAAGTGTTTTCAGCCTCTCCTTTCAAGAAAAAGGAACCTTTCCAAGGGTGGAACTAGTTGAAATTATCAATTTTGTTGACAAGAATAATGCACCTATATTGCAAATAGGCATGTTTCCAGAATAGAAAGTGAAGGGCACAAAGGTTGGGACTGAGGATTTTAACAGCAGTGAGGGTAAAGATATGAGACACGAAACAGATGAAAAAGTCCAGGGAAATGGGATAAGATTAGAAGATGAAAGGAAGGTTAAAGCTCCATGTGCTTTTTCTGCTTATAGAATGGTGAACTTAATGAAGTTAAATTCAATTAGAGTTGCTAAATGAATATTGTCATAGGAGAATGAAAACATTTCATAGTATAGTAGGAGGAATGTCTTTGAGAATCATCTGGATTTGTCATTATCTTCTGCACTCTGAACAGGTCTCTGAGGCAAGGAACAAAAGCAGATGCCCAACAGCAGCTCCATCAGCGAGTTCCTCCTGCTGCCGTTGGCAGACACGCGGCAGCTGCAGCTCCTGCACTTCTGGCTCTTGCTGGGCATCTACCTGGCTGCCCTCCTGGGCAACGGCCTCATCAGCACAGCCGTAGCCTGCGACCGCCGCCTGCACACCCCCATGTACTTCTTCCTCCTCAACCTGGCCCTCCTCGACCTGGGCTGCATCTCCACCACTCTCCCCAAAGCCATGGCCAACGCCCTCTGGGACACCAGGGCCATCTCCTATGCAGGATGTGCTGCACAGATCTTTTTCTATGTCTTCTTCATGTCAGCAGAGTTGTTCCTTCTCGCCATCATGTCCTATGACCGCTACATTGCCATTTGCAAGCCCCTGCACTACGGGACCTTGATGGACAGCAGAGCTTGTGCCACCATGGCAGCAGCTTCCTGGGGCACTGTGCTTCTCTATTCCCTGCTGCACACTGCCAGTACGTTTTGTTTGCCTTTCTGCAAAGGCAATGTTGTCAACCAGTTTTTCTGTGAAATCCCCCAGATCCTCAAGCTCTCCTGCTCAGCCTCCTATCTCAGGGAAGTTGTGCTTCTATTTTTCAGTGCCAGTTTAGCCTTTGGGTGTTTTGTTTTCATATTGGTGTCCTATGTGCAGATCTTCATGGCTGTGCTGAGGATGCCCTCTGAGCAGGGACGGCACAAAGCCTTCTCCACGTGCCTCCCTCACCTGGCCGTGGTCTCCCTATTTCTTAGCACTGCTTCTTTTGCCTACCTGAAACCCCGCTCCATTTCCTCCCCACTCCTGGATCTGACAGTGGCACTTCTGTATGCAGTGGTTCCTCCAACACTGAACCCTATTATCTACAGCATGAGGAACAGGGAGATCAAGCACGCTCTCAGGAAGGTGTTGCAATAAGCACTATTCCAGCTTCCATAAAATGCACAACTTCCTCATAGGATTCCCAGTGATGGTTCTTTATTTTTTATGCATCTTTTATTGTTTGATTATGTGAGATATAGCAACGTGCAAAAAAAAATAAAATGTTATTGAACTTATAAATAAAAATTTATTTCACTTCTTTCCTACTTAATTTGCATTTTTTTCACTCCAAGTGCTCATGTAAACATATAACCAGATTCCCCGAATACGTTAAAATATACCTAAAAATGTTTCAAAATAGACTTTTACTTAGCTCTTCTTTCTTCCTACTTTGTCTGGATTTGGGGAGGTACAGCCGCAGACAGCAGCTCAACGTGCTCTTTTCATTTCTGATCTCTTTACACCACCACAGTGCTCTCAGGCCCTCTCATTTGTGCAGTCCTGAAGGTCTTGTGTGTCTCACGACAGTCCTGTTGCCTCTACAGCAGCAATCAGGGCTGCAGTCAGTATCCGGCAATACGAACAGCTGTGTCAGGGCTGGACTCCTTGCTGGCACTGCCATAACAAGAGGGCTCCTTCAGAGCAGGCCCAGAGAACTGGAGGCCTCTTTCAAAGCTGGTGTAAGGAATGTACCTCAGGAGCTGCTCCCTGAGAAGACCTCGGGATCTTCTGAGGCTCTTCAGTGTGTGACCGGATCAGATTGAATAGTCCCAAGGAGATCCGTAAGAGACTCGGGGCAGTGCTGTGGTTAAAGGTTTATGGGTTGAGATAAAGAGAAAAGAGGAAAAAAAAAAAAAAGAAAAAGAAAGAGAGAGAGAGAAGAAAAAGAAGAAAAAGAAGAAGAAAAAAGAGAAAAAGAAAAGGATAATAGTTTTGACAAATGTATTTATACATATATAATATATTTAGTATATTTTCACACATATACAATATATGCATTTGCAAACATATATGAACTAATTCTTATGTTTTTCTGTTTGCAAGTTCAGAACTAGTTGCAGGGGTTTTAACAGCCATAGTATTCACTGTAGGAACTGAAGTGACTGTTGGGCTGTTGCAGGAGTTGGAGCAACTGCAGAGCTCATTGCCAGAGCTGGAATCACCGCAGGACCTGAGATTGAAGTTTTAGCAGCCACTGGGCTCATTGGAGGGGTTGGAGTGACCACAGGGCTGTACCTCCTGTACAATACCACAGTGCACCTCTCGGGAGGAATTTGTTTCATTTTCTTATAGCAATACTTGGAACAGCTACAGGACCTGTTGCAGGAGTGACTGCAGAGCTCATTATGAGGGGATGAGTGACAGCGGGATCTGTCCAGAGCATGGAGCAAGCGCAGGACATGTGGCAAAACCTTGGAGCTGCTGCAGGGTCTGTGCCAGGAGTTGAAGAGTTTGCAGCACTGTCAGCATTTCCAGCTCTCTGGATCTGGCACACTGCAGTCATGTGTGTTTCTTGGGGGCTACCAGTGCCACAGCAGACCTGCCCCCAATATTCTACCAGTTTATCAGGATCCTGCAGTTGCTCGGAGATGAAGTTCCAAAGCCCTGGGGGTGCCCACCGCTCCAGACAGCTGCCCAGACCATCCCACACCCCCTGCCATGCAGAGCCTTCTCACCTTGGGGCAGATCTCTCACTGATATTTCTGAATAACTGTTTAATCTGAAACATAAGCTGAAACACATTAATGACACGTAACAGTGGGAGTGTGCTGGTGTAAGCATCCCATGGATAGTCAAAATTTTCAAGAGCTATTGGAACTAGCTGTCAATCTCCAGGACAAAAAGAAGTGAGAGTGAGTCTGAGGGACTACTGGAAAGTGTCATCCCTTCTCTCCTCCGTAGCAAGACTCCCTGAGGAGTCCAAGTCAAGGGTGTAATTACTAATCTTATCAACAGTATAACTTCCATAACTCAAAGATGACATCAGAGATGAATGTGCACAAAACTTCATTTTGTCAGCTGCCAATTTTATCATGATATAAACCAGAGTCAAACAGCATACCAAAATAAATACCCTAATCCAGCCCCCAGAGCTGGCAAACAGTACAGCAAGGAAAACAAGCAGCAAGCAAGGAGCTGTGCAATGCAGCTTCATGAGAAGACTCAACAAGCTCCACAAATGGGGAAACAATCAGCATCATGGCCTGCAATTCTCCAGCTCCCACAAAGCCCTGTGTTATCTCGCTCTGGACAGATGTGCTGTTATCCCAACCCTGGGAGCCTCTCATTGGGCACCCAAATGATGGTGGTTGCTGAATCCAACATGTGGCTCAGCAGCACACAGTGCTTTGTGCACTGCCCCATTCCCAGTGGGATGGGGAAGAGAATGGGGAAAAAAAGTACAACTTGTGGGTTGTAACAAAGCAATTTGCAAAGAGAGATAAAAGCAGAGGAGCAATAGTTATCACTATATATCTGTTGATATGGAATAGTATGTAACAGCTGATGCACAAGCGCTTGCTCAGCACCACCAGACTGATGCTCAGTTGGGCACTGGGAAGAGAAGAGAGTGAGATGAACTCCCACCCCTTTCAATACAATTTCTGCTTGCTGTCAGGTGCTACAAAACATCCCTTTGACCACTTCCAGTCAGCTGTGCATAGTCTGTTCCCTCCCAGCTCCTTGAGCCTTCCACTGACTGTGGCCTTGGCTCTGTACAACACTGCTTAGCAGCAGCTGTAAACACCAGAGTGTTATCAACATTGTTTTTCTCTCATAAACAAAAAACTGCACCATAGCAGGCAGTCTGAAGAAAACAATTCCATCCCAGCTGTAACTCAGATACCTTCTTGTCCCCCTCCTCTTCTTGTTCCTCCTGATCAGGAAGCAAGGAACAGAATCTGCCGCTCTCCTCTCTGAGCCCTTTCCATCAGTTCTCAGCTGGCTCCTCTGCCATCCCCAGGCAGAGCTCAGTGCACTCTCACAGATGGCAGCAGCCTTTCCTAATTGTTCTTGGCCATCCATCATAAAGAATTGGTATCTGCTCTGCTACAGTTCAGAGGTGAGAACCATTCCACCATGTCTCTGTGAGACAAACAAGACCCTAGGCCCGCAAAGGCACAGAGATTTGGAGTTCGCTGAGTGAATGTTTGCGGTTGTCTCATTAGCGTAAAGACTCTTCAGAAAGCATCCCCTAACAGAAGCATGTTTTGATTTAGCCTGTCTGGGTCTTGCATCTACACCGTGGTACTGATGTTCAGGGCCTTGCTCAGAAGCAGAAGCCTGCATGAAAGGAAATGCTCTGTGGTTTTCTCTTGAGTTGTCCCGTTTATTTCTCATGCTACCCGCACTGGTCTACAGGCACTTTAGGGCAGCAGCAGGTTGGGGTTACCCCCAGAGGGTACACAGTAAGATTTAGGATGGGGTATTGGCAGTAAGACCTTCTCTGAGGAATCCTCCCACAGTCCTATGGAACAACTCAGAGTCTTTCTCTGCAATCTCCAAATCCAACATCATCCCTCAGCCCTTCTCTGTCACATCCAGTTCCCCACCCTTCCCCATTTGGACCTGGTTTAAAGCCCTTTAATCAATCAGTGCAGGAGCATTTCAGATGGGGTCATGGAGGATGCAGACTGCCATTCTTGGGGTGGCCATTTTCCCAGGAGGGCATGGTGGGAGGGCTTTGTCCCATCTGGTTCATCCAACACTTGTATCCACCCAGCAGAAGGCTGTGCCCTCTGTGTCCCACTTGAACTCTGCATGGAGCTTACAGTTGGCAGTGACATGGCTGAGAAGCTCTGGGCATGGATTAAGGGACAGGGAAGTAATGTGCCTTCCTAACTTCCTCCCTGCATACCTTAGCAACTTCCTTGTAATCTCCCCAAGTATCCTGTCCCTTCTTCCAGAGGGCGTAGATTCTCTTTTTCTTCCTGAGTCTCAATAGTTTTTCCCAGTTCATCTGCACTGGTCTTCTTCCCCTATGGCTCACCTTATGGCATTCAGGGACAGCCTGATCTCGTGCCTTTAAGATTTCCATCTTGAGGAGTGTCCAGGCTTCCTGGACCCCTTTACCCATAAGGAGCGACTCCCAAGTTACCTGTGCTACAAGTGTCCTGAACAGGTCAAAGTCCGCCCTCTAGAAGTTCAGGATAGTAGTTTTGCTAGTCACCCTTCTGACATCTCCAAGAATAGAGAATTCTACCATTTCATGGCCACTCTGCCCAAGACAGTCCCCAACCTTCTAAACTCCAACCAGACCTTGACTGTTAGTGAAGAGCAGGTCTAGCAAGGAACCACATCTGGTGGGCCTTCATACCAGCTGCGTAAGGAAGCTGTCTTGCATGCAATCTATAAACCTCTTGGACTGATTCCTCTGCTATTTATTATATTCCCAGCATATATCAGAGAAGTTGTAGTCTCCCAAGAAAATGAGTGCTGGCAATCTTGCGACTTCAGTAAGCTGCTCATAGAATGCCTCACCCATCAATTAGGCGGTCTATAAGAAACCTTTAGCAAGATGTCACACTTACAGGCCTTTCCCCTGATCCTTACAAACATGCACTTCATTCTGAAGCCCAAGCTCTTCAACATCAAAACTCTCTTCAATATAAAGGGCCACACCACCACCCTTCCTTCCTCATCTATCCCTTCTGAAGAGCTTGTAACCATCCATCACAGCACTCCAGTCATGGCAGTGGTCCCACCATGGGTCGGTAATAGCAACTAGGTCATAGTTTTTCGGATGCACAGAGCTTCCAGCTCCTCCTGCTTGTTGACCAAGCTGCGTGCGTTGGTGTAGACGCACTTCAGCTGAGGCATCTGCCTCTCTCCCAGTTCAAACAGCATTTCCCTAGGCTTATATCTGGTAAGCCCTGTTTTGTCCCCTCCCCCATCGTAGCTAGTTTAAAGCTCTTTCGATAAGCCCCGCTACCGTCTGTGCTAGGATTCACTTCCCCCTTTGAGACAGTTGGGTTCCATTCATGGATAACAGACCATGGGCCAAGTAAACTGCCCTGTGATCAAAGAACTCAAAGTTTCTGGCTCAATACCAGTCTCTGAGACAACTGTTCATTGCTTTGCTTTCCAAGCCTGCTCCGTGTCCCTCACTGCCCCTGAAGGTACAGAACAAAATATCACTTGATCTCACACTCTGTGAACTAAATGGCCTAAATTCCTGAAATCTCTTTTTATAGTTTGTAGTCTTATCTAAGAAATTTCATCACTGCCCACCTAAACTATGAGTAGTGGAAAATAATCAGTGGACCTAACCAGCATTGGGAGTTTCCTTGTTATGTCCCTGACCTGCAGCCAAGAAGGCAGCAGACTTCCTGACAACTCAGGTCCAGTCTGCAAATGGGGCCCTCTATTCCTCTGAGAAGGGAGTCACCCACCACGACCACCCTTCTTTCTTTCATGGCAGAGGAAGTCACAAGGCTTGGTAGTGACTGCCTTGCATTAGGTTCCCTCCTAGGCAGATCCTCCATTGCCTCCCTATTCTTATCTCCTTCAGATTTCAGAGTGTCAAACCTGTTGCTTATATGGATCAGGGGTAGAGGGCTAGGCAGGCATGGGGGACTCCTGTGATGTTGAGTTGGGACTCTCTTCCAACCCTCCTCATCAGTCAGGTCTGTCTGACTGTGACAGGGCAGGGAGTCAACCACTTATCTGGGGGTATCTGCCTGGCAGCCTTCCCTCGGGGATGCCAGCAAGTCACTCCACCAGCCCATCTCCCGATCACACACCCTGATGGTAAATTGTGAGTAAAACCTTGAGTAAAGAGAGAGTTCACCTAGATAAAAGTATGAGTAGAAACCTGGATTGACGTGAGGGTAAACCCAGAGTAAAACCAGGATCCCATCCATCATCATGCTCAGCCTCTAAGGGGAACATTTTCCAGTGTTGCTGTGTAAAAATATAGGTTCCTCACATCTAACCTATGTCTCCCCTTTTTAATTTAAATCCGTTTCCATTTGTCCTGTTATCAACAGACCATCCCATCCTTATTCTAGCGTTAGGCATCTCATCCTCAGATGGAAACCCTGGGGCTGAATTGGGATCAGTTTTTCAAAGAACCACGGGAGCTGCAAGTTCACCTAGCTGAGTTCAGATGTGCACAGTGAGGTGTCTGTGTGTGAGTCCCTCATCTGAATCCTTGGTTTTTATTCCACAGCGACTGCACTGCTCATACACAGTCTCTCAGTGATGCCCAAGGTGCCTTGGGTGATCCTAGTTTTGTGCTAGTGCTTGTAAACTGTGACGGAAAATCTATGAGATAGACAGCTCCTTCTGGAGCATCAGCTGAGGGCCAGAAGGGAGGTATTCTTGGCCATCCTAAATACCACCACAGCCCCATGCTTAGGGCACCCATTGTGTCTTTTGCACCTGATCCCATGGAGTACATAGTGATATTCAGCTTATCGAAAGGATGAGCTCAGAACAGAAGAGGCAGATTTTCCTCTCTGCTCCATCTGTGGCATAGTCTGGATTTCAAGGCATTGCAAAGCTATGGCACATCTATGTTCTTGCAGTGATGACACTTTAGCATGCTCTGGGCTCGCATTTCAATGGCATCTAATAAATCTAGGGTCATACCTGTTGACAGGAAGCTGGCAAATGTTGTCACATTGTAAGGAAGAGCAAGAAAGATGACACGGGCAACTATGGACCTGTCAGTCTCACTACAGTGCTTGGTAAAATTTTGGAGAAAATGATGGTGGGAGTTATGGAAAAACAACTGAAGGACAGGTCACAGACAACACAAGATACAGAGGGGAAGGTCCTATTTAATTTCAGGTCTTTTTATGACACCTTTATCCATTGAGCTGAACAAGGGAAGGCAGTTGATGTAATCCTTGAGGATTTCAGTAGAGCTTTTGATACTATTTCTCCAGCACCCTTCTGGACAGAAATTCCTGCATACAGCTAGACAGAAACAGAACGTGGTGTGTTGTAATACAAGAAGAATTTTACAGAGCAGCAGCCATGGATTGAGATAAGGAGTTCACAGAGCAGCAGCTGCGGAGCAGGATAAACAGCATGAGAACCAAGGACATCTCTAGGAAAAGAATGAATGGCTCGTGGCTTTGAAGGGGGGTTATAGGGTTGTTATTGCAGTAGCTTTCCTCCAATTAGCGTGTGTGATTTTTGGACGCCCTTGTCTGTCTCCTTTAAAATCATGGCTTTTCGGGCAATAAATTGACGCAGCTATATGTAACCATATTGGTGTTTGTCTGTTTGTCCCAGCATGCTGACATTTTGCCTTTCAGGTTCACCAGCAGTGGTGGGTGAGCAGTTGGCCAGTAGTTCTGTCCCAAAGGATTATAGTCAGTGGGTTCCATCGGGCTGCTAGATGGTCACTTCCAGAGTTCCCCAGGGTTCCATTTTGGGGCCACTTTCCTTTCATGTTTATGCAGATGACTTGCATGCAGGACTAGAAGATGTTCTGAGCAAGTTTGCTGATGAGACCAGATGAGGAGGTGCTGTTGCCTCCACTGAGGGTGGAGAGGACTTGCAGAGAGATGTGGACAAGTCAGAGAACTGGGTACCAGTTGGTACTAAGCACCAAGTGCATAATGCATAACAAGAACAAGTGCCTGATTGTGCACCTGGGTATACCTGGACATAAACACTGTCTGTATATTGGACACATGAGAGACGTCTGACTGAAAAGGATTGGGGGTCCTGCTCAACATAAAATTTTAAGTGAGTCAGCAGTGTGCCCAGCCAGCCAAGAAGGCCAACAGTCCCCTAAAGTGCATCAAGCAATTTATTGCCAGCTGGGTGGGAGAAAGGTTTGTCCCTCTTTGCTCTGCACTGCTACAGCCTCACCTGGAGCACTGGGTGCACTTCTGGGCAATGCAGAACATAAAGAACATCAAACTATGGGAGAGTGTGCACAGGAGGGCAATGGAACTGAGAGATCTGAAGTTCAGAGTTTCACTGGGATTGACTGCTTGTTCAGACTGGGCCCTTCTCACACTCCACATCCTGTGATGAGACACAGGGCACATGTGGGATATGAACTTTAACAGCATCCTTGCACCACATGCAAATGCTTTTCCCAGTGCTTCAGTGTTCCACCACCCATTGCTTTCAACGTAGTTTTCAACACCCCATTGTATCTTTTAATTTTACCAGAAGCTGGTGCATGGTAGGGGATATGATAAATCCACTCAATGCCATGAACTTTGGCCCAAGTATTTATTAAGGGAATTTTTGAAATGTGTCCCATTATGAGACTCAGTTCTTTCTGAGGTGTCATGTCTCTATAGGACTTGTTTCTAACAACCCAATATTGTGTTTCTGGCAGTAGCATGGGGTACTGCGTATGTTTCAAGCCACCCAGTGGTTGCTTCCACCATGGTAAGCACAAAACACTTATCACTATGAGATCCTGGCAAGGTGACGTCATTCACCTGTCACTCCTCCCCATATTTATACTTTTGCCTTGGCCTTCCCCCCAGAGAGGCTTCATATTCTTGGCTTGTTTAATTATGGCACATGATTCACAGTCATGAATAACCAGTGCAATAGCATCCATAGTTAAGTCCACCCCTCAGTCTCTAGCCCAGTTATATGTTATGTCCATTCCTTGATGGCCTGAGGTCTCATGGAACCATCAAGCTTGAAATAATTCACTCTTGTTCTGCCAGTCCAAGTCTATTTGAGCCACCTCAATTCTGGCAGCTCGACCTACCTGATGGTTGTTTTGTTGTTCTGCAATAGCCCAACTCTTGGGCAAGTGTGCATCCACGTGACACACCTTTACAATCATATCTTTTTTTTGAGCAGTTATGTTTTTCTACAGTTCAGCAGCCCAAATAGGTTTACACATCTGTTGCCAGTTATTTTGTTCCCACTTCTGTAACAACCCCCATAAGGCATTTGCCACCATCCATGAGTCAGTATAAAGATACAGCATTGGCCACCTCTCCCGTTCAGCCACATCTAAGGTCAGCTGGACAGCTTTTACCTCTGCAAACTGACTTGATTCTCCTTTACCTTCAGTGGCCTCTGCAACCTGTCGTGAGGGGCTCCAAACAGCAGCTTTCCATCTCTGATGCTTCCCTACAATATGAAATGATCCATCAGTGAAAAGAGCATATTTCTTTTCATTTTCTGGTAGTAATATGGTAGTAGATGTATGGTGGGGCCGCTTTAGCACATGACACCTCTTCTCCTGGTGATGTTCCAAACTTTTTATCTTCAGTCCAGTTCATGATCACTTCTAAAATTCCTGGACGATTGAGGTTCCCCATCCGCGCTTGTTGTCTAATCAGTGCAATCCACTTGCTCCAGGTGGCATCGGTAGCATGATGGGTGGAGGGAACCTCCCCTTTCAACATCCGGTTCATCATTGACAGTCGAGGTGCCAGAAAGAGCTGCATTTCAGTACCAGCTACTTCGGAAGCAGCCCGAGCCCCCTCATACGCGGCTAAGATCTCCTTCTCAGTTGGAGTGTAGCACTCTTCAGACCCCTTGTACGCTCAGCTCCAAAGTCCCGGGGGTTGGTCTTGGGTCCCTCCTGAGGCTCTTTGCCACAAACTCCAAGTGGGACCTTTCTCTCCAGCAGCAGTATAGAGGATGTTCTTTACATCCTGTCCAGTCCGTACTGGCCCCAGGTCCACGGCACAGGCTATCTCCTGTTTAATCTGTTCAAAAGCCTGCTGATGCTTTGGGCCCTATGCAAAATCATTCTTCTTCTGCATCACCTGATAAAGGGGGCTTACAATGAGGCTGTAGTTTGGAATATGCATCCTCCAAAAGCCCACTGCACCCAGGAAAGATTGTGTCTCTTTCTTGCTAGTTGGTGGAGACATGGCAGTGATTTTGTCAATCACTGTTGGGATGTGATGACATCCATCCTGCCACTTTATACCTAAGAACTGAATTTCCTGGGCAGGCCCTTTTACTTTGCTTCACTTAATAGCAAAACTGGCTCATAGAAGAATTTGAATTATTTGCTCTCCAGCACAGCAGCACTCAGTGGGGGTGTGACCTCATTCAGGCCACGGTAGTCTACTGTCAGCCTCCATTCTCCACTGGCTTTACGCACTGGCCATATGGGACTGTTAAAAGGTGAGTGAGTTTTACTGATCACTCCCTGATTCTCCAACTGGTGAATCAAATCATGAATGGGGAACAAGGAATCCCTGTTGGTGCGATACTGCCGTCTGTGCACTGTCTTTGTAGCAATCAGTACCTGCTGCTCTTTTATTTTTACTCGTAGCAGCCTCACAACAGATGGGTCCTCTGACAGGCCAGGTAAAAATGACAGCTGCTTAATGTTGTCCGTATCTACAACAGCGATTCCAAAGGCCCAGTGATACCCCTTAGTATCCTTGAAATGCCCTCTTCTGAGGTAATCAATACCAAGTATGAACGGAAACCCTGGGCCACTCACATAGGATGGTTTTTCCAGTCTTTACCAGTGAGGCTTATTTCAGCCTCCAACACAGTCAATTCTTGAGAGATA
The DNA here is from genome assembly GCF_054131305.1 of Coturnix japonica. Classification (NCBI taxonomy): domain Eukaryota; kingdom Metazoa; phylum Chordata; class Aves; order Galliformes; family Phasianidae; genus Coturnix; species Coturnix japonica. The sequence continues at coordinate 992,545 of NW_028188942.1, read as the reverse complement.
TCCAGAAATATGGATTGATTCTGTCCCTTCATGACTGGAGGGCATTAGGGTGCACTGTGCACCGGTATCCACCAGTGCCTTATATTTTTGTGGTTCTGATGTGCCAGGCCATCAAATCCACACAGTCCAATAAACTCTATTATCCCTTCCACTCCCTTGAATGAGGGCAGGGCCCCTCTATTGGTTACCTGTGATAACTGGAGCAGCCGTACTGGTGGTTGGACTGTTTTGTAGTTCCCTCACCCGTGCTCATAGTACAGGAGTAGGCTGGTCATGCCACTTCCTCATGTCTTCTCTGTGGGCACATAGGTAACACCACAAGGAAACACGTGGTGCAATTGTACTGTTGTTCCTTGCTCGATCTGGAAAGCGTTTGTGTCTAATAGCTGAGAATTTTAATGATACACATGAAGGCTTTATGATCATTAATTTCTTTACGATCTCTCGCCTTCAACTGAAGCAGCAGCTAGGCCAATTACCAAGTGACACCAAGGAGATGAAGTGGCAAAATGGCGATTTATTGAAACAGACACATCCTTATATAACCTACGCCTTTTTGTCTACACCCACTGTATTACACTAAGATTCTTCCAGAATATGGGGAAGGGACTGTCACATCACAACAAGCTACCGTCCCAGCTGTCCCAACAGCGAAGCAACCAGGTAACAAGAGATTCATTCTGGTGCCGTGTGTACTCCTTTCTTACGCCTTGGATTTCAGTCATCTTCAGGGGTCGACAAACAGTAATAGAGATTTCCTCCTCATCACTCTCTTCTTCATGCCACTTTTCCTTTTGCCTTTCTCGGTGCTGATCCAAACCTGTCACCTGGATCTTCTGTTGACGACTCCTCCACTTCTTTTTTCCGTTCTAGACGTGAGGACATCCATTTCCATTTCTTGCCTTCCACAGGGGCAACTGATATTGTTACTGGTGCCTCCTGTGACTGATCAAAATTGACTTGGGGATTTCACTTTTTGGCTTGAACCTCAGCTCGGAAACTCTCTCTTTTCGGAACAGTGTTCTATAGAGCACGGTAAGCACAAGCCAAGCCCCAAATAAGTCGTACCCCCTTGGACATCTCCAGGGATGAACAGGGCATAAACCTCAATGTCTAAAAGCAACAAACCTACAAGCATCATTCCCCATTGGTTCCCCTAGAAACTGTACCAAGAAATTACCAACAAGCCATTTTTGGACTCTTCTAGACCTGTTTTATACCAGCTGTGTGGTATTCACACTTAATGTCTGGCAAGTTGAAGTCACCATAAGGACAAGAGTGCCTGATCCACAGGTACCTCTCAGGTCCTTAAAGAATACATCATCAGTGTCATCATCCCAGGCTGGTGGCCTATGGTAGATGACACTTCACTTCCTCTCCCACTACTGCCCTGCCTGTCACTGATGGTCAGTAACAGTCCATCAGGACACAACAGGCACAGGGCTCTTCCCAACACATTTTGCTAATGCCAATGACACTGCAGCTATGGGACAGAGCCAAGACTTCCAGCTGCTCTACCTACTTCCACCTACTGTGAATTGGTGTATAAACATTTCAAGTGTGCTTCACTGTACCCTATTACTCATGGAAATGTCGGAAGGATCTCAGTAACACACAATCCCTAAAATTCTGGAGACTTCTCCCATGGTTTATCACCAGTGAGCCTGGTTTTATTTCTTTTCACACTTCAAATCATATGCACCCTTCATCCTCCTTCAAAACCAGCGCCATTGCCTCCCCACGCCCAACACAGCCATGTTTTGGTCACCATGGGACATTCTAACGGTCACAACTGCCACAGCTTTCTGATGTCACAAACCACCTCCCTGACAACCGCTATAAATACAGGGACCCTGACAACAGAACATCAGTCTTCAGTAGACTCGCGACTTGGTTGCACGCTTGTGGCCCAAGGAGCAATTCAAAAAGTCCCTTCCCACCTTTTGTGTTGTCCCTCGTGGAGGAGGATGGATCCTCCTCCACCAAAGAAGCCGCGGCTTCAGGGGAGCAGCAGCAAACCTGAGCCGATGGATGTCGATCCACCTGAGAGCAGCGTCGAGCCCATGGAGGTGGACATCCCTCTGGAAGAGGAACCCATGGAGGTGGATCCACCTCCATCGAGGCAGGGCAGGCACCACAACATCGTGTCTGCCTGGCGACGCTGCTACATCCATCGGCGGCGCACCAGGGGCTCTCCATTTCCATCTTGGCGTTGAAATGGCACCATCCGCCAGAGAGCCCCTGCGCCAGCTGCTGCTCCCTGCCGCCCTTTCTTCCCCGCCCTCCATCCTCAGCCTTCCCCAAGACCTCTCACCTCTTCTTCCCCTAACTCTGAGGAGACGGGAAGGACTGGCACTGCTGTCCTACAAGCTGCTGCGCTGGGACAAGACAAGGAGTCCAACAGATGGCTTTCAGCTTCCTGCAGCCTCCAGCTGAGCCCTGACAAGAGGGCAGGACTGGGACTGGTGTCCTCTCAGCTGCTGCACCACCACAGCACGAGGAGTCCAGCGGACGGCCCCGAGCTCCCTGCGGCCTCCAGGCGCTGGCACAGAAGCTACAGAGGCGGCTGTTCCTTTGGAGAAGCAGAGGACTTGGCTTTGGACGGGAAGAAGGGCTCAAGGGCAGCATGAAGGTCCACCGCAGTTGCTCCACTGGGACTTTTGTTTCAACACTGGGCCACAACCGATTTAAAAGGACAACACAAAATAATAAGAATAAAAACCTGAGCAATTCTTAAAAAAGCAAAACCAGTCTGTGCCTCTCCATGTGGGTACTTGAGGGTCTGCCCAGGCACGGCCTGTGCTCGGTGCTGGGCCCAGAAGGCCCAGGGGGGACAAGGGCGGTGATGATCTCCCGGCACGGCCCCCACCGGGCACGGAGCCGCGGCCTCCGCAGCCTCAATAACCGCCGCAGCCGCCCGGACGCGGCTCCGCATCCAACGTGCGGCCGGGCCTCGGGCTGCAGGGCTGCCCGGCTCTGTCAGCGCCCGACAGCAGCAGCAGGAACCGCTGCGGGAGCTGCACCCAACCCGTGTCCCTGCCCTCGAGGCAGACGCAGCTCCTCCCAGCTGAGGCGCTGAACACGTGCTGACACGTTTCAAAGTGGACAGTAATTAAAAGAAACGTGCTCCATGCCGTAGTTTCTTTCCTTAACACGACCTGTTCATTACAGCAACCCACGAACAGCGGATGGGTTTGACTTCCTAAGCCAGAATCTAAACTATCAATTTCTGCTATAGGACTGAGACCCCCCTACACAAGCACAGAACATCCTGCATTCTCTCCTTCCTCAAAGGAAATTTGGATCTTCAGACATAAGAGGACAAAGCAACATGTCTGTCACCCATTAAGCACTCTTACCTACTTCCTTTATATATATATAATATATATAAAGGTCAGCTGGATATATACATACATACACATATATATGTGTATGTATGTATGTATGTATGTATATATCCAGCTGAGCTTTGAAGTTCATGGGTTGAGCATCCTTAGCAGTGTAGCCATTGAAATAGGCTGCAGTAGCCACATATGCTGCAATGCAAGTACCAACTCAGTAAATGCTGGTTTCTGAGCTGCTGCTGAATCCCAGGCTCTTCTGGGCTATGTGTCCAACAGGTCATTTACAAATCACCTTTGGATAACCGCAAAACCCACAGACAGTAACACCAGAGAGCAGTAAAAAACATGGATATGCAGTAAATATGCAAACAAACCATCAGAGAACAAGTACTGAGGAAAGAACTAGAAACGGAGGAAAGGAAATGTTCAGCCACAGAGTTATTGTGCTTGTGATAATAATCCTCCTATCCGAGATATGACAAATCCAACTTCCTAGGAGATGGCTTTGAGAAGTGAAATAAAGCTGCATTCAGCAGCAGTGGACAGAACACATCTGGTGCTTCTATTATAGGCAGAAATTAATACCCAGGTAGAAATAACCATAAATCAGTCTTACTTAGCTCATGAGCTGAAATACCAGCCTTTACATAAGAATACATCTTTGGCATTTCCAATCTTGTACGTCACTGTGATAAAAAGTCAGCCCTGTCAGTTAATCCTGGTCTGCTAATCAGGCAACCTGAGAAGAGGAGCTCACATCCCATCATTCCACATCTGAAGCAGCAGTGTGATGGAAGCTGCTCTGCTTACAGTGTGCATACAAATCTCTTTCCTACTTTTCCAACCCCTAAGTTTTAAATGGAGTACAGGATAATACTAAAAACATCTTAGGTCTGCTATTCATCAATAGCCGTGACATGAGAAAAGGGAACACCCACGTGTCCTGGCCTTCAATTTCTACCTATATCCAGTAGGAAAAAAATCCTTGAGCAGGAAAGAAATTTTTGGCCCACGGATACAATAAAGAGGCAGCCATTCTGCTTCACACTTGAAAGCTTCCAACTTACCCTGACACAAAGATTGCTGTGATGTGACATTTCTGTTTCATTTGAATCTCTTGCAAAATGTCAGTCAGTTTGGGAACATCCCGCAGCTGGATCAGATGCAACAGGAATAGAACACCCCAGTCCCAGAGCTATTCAAGAGTTGGATTTCTGCCTCAGCAACTGGAATACCAATAATGACTCCAGGTTCAGCTTGTCAATGGTACTAAGGTGAGGCCCACACAGCCACAAGCATGGTCTATCCCCTCGTATAGAAAAGAACCACTGAGAAAGAACTTGTGCCACAACAGCTGTGTTCAGGAGCACAGAATGACAGAGTAAGCCTGGCTTTATCCAATTTGACACCTGAATATCAGTGCTCACAGAGATCATCTATAGCCAAGCAAAGACAAAGGGAAATTGCTCTCTTTCATTAGTGACAGACTGCTTCTACCTCAAAACTTCCTTTTCCCAGTCCAGAACTGCAGTATTAATCAAATGGGAATAGAAAGGATTTTCTTTGATGAGTACCTCATGCTGATGGCAAACAGCTGAAGCTAAGTAGATGCAACCCTTACACATTAAAGATAGCAGAGCTGTGAGCTTCTCTCTGTTGTGTTTCAGTCTCAGAAGGTGTATTTTTATGAATGAACACCTGCATAGGAAGCAGAGGTGATGCTTGGTTTGTGCCAGCGTCTTGCTGGAGGCTCAGGGCCTTCCCCACTCCCAGCCCTGGCGGAGCAGCCCCCCACTTGCTGCTCCAAGTTCTAAATTTGCCATTGAATTCTAAACATTAAAACAAACCTTGGTATTCCTTCCATGAATGTATCAGCAGTTGTTTAGTTTAGCATTTCTATCTTTGAATTTTTAGCAAACTTCTGCTTTAGTTCATTCTCAATGCTTGCAATAGCAAGGACTGAGTTCTGTATCTGGATGTCATTTTGTCCACTCCAGGCAAGGCTTTTGTCAGCTGATAGTCGTAGCTGATATGCTTATACTGACCTATTTAGAATCTCAAATGGTTATAAAAGATGGGAAGCTTTTCAAAAGGCACTTCCAGAAGTGTTATTCAAAAGTAGAATGGTCCCATTTGTCAGAAATGTACGTTTGCCCTTTAGCACAGACCTGGTGCATATAATTGCTGACAAACTCCTTTCAAACCAGCTGCTCTCTTTGGGTTTCCATTGCCAACACTGAAAACACACTTTGATCTCAGTGCAGAGGGCATCCATTTTGCTTTAAGCTGCTCAAGAAGAAGAGGAAGTTGATCGTCCCTGGCACCAGCAGCCACCACTGGCTTCTCTTCATTGGAACATGCTCTTAACACATCTTCAATCTTGATAGACTTTAATTTGCCGTAAGGAAGAGAAGGGCAGGAATGAAATGCCTGTGCTGAAGGAGCACAGGATGAGCCCTACAGTGTGAACCGCTGTCATGGTTATGAGGTTTCCTTGCTGCTTTCAAACCATTTTGGATTGTGTTTTAGTACAATTGCTGCACATCCTTTTCTTTTTGTCCTAGCGTAGGTAACCTTGGAGATAAATTGTTCGTGAATCAGCAAATAGTTGCATGTGTTCTTAAGATTTTCTGAAGTGAGATATTTACATCCTTAAATAATCCTAAGAGGAAACAGGTGGCTCTTCAATGTACTTGTGGCTTTTTCAATTACATGCTCAGGCTCACAGAACAGGCACTCAGGGGAGGGTGGTTAGTTGCTGTGTAATTGCCCTGCCATGGTAGGCAGTGTTAGAATAGCACTGAAATCTCCCTTTCTAAACAGGAATGCATTGGTTTGCTTGTATGCAATTTGTACTATGGTATTGGTCTTGAATAGCTTTGCATTTGAATGCAAGCTGAACACATTTATTTCCATCTACTTTCACAGTTTACTTTGCATCCAGATTATAAGAACTTGTATGCACATTATGCTACAGACTAAAGAATGTAAATGGGGGCTGTTCTGGGATACACTGAGCAACTGAAACAAGAAACAGGTCTCAAGTCCTCGCCTTTCTCCCAAAGCAACAGAAAAACACTGTAGCTTGGATGGGTGCTGTGGAGATGGTACTGAGATCATTACATCAGAAACACGACCAAAGAGATGAAGGAAATCGGGGTTAGGAAGCAATACATTAATTATTTCTTCATCAAAAAGGGCCTTAAGCAGTCCATGCAAACAGGAGGGTAAAAAAGCGTGCACTGGCATTCTGACACAGGTGCTTTTTATGGTCCCTGTACAATGCCTTGGAGATTTCTCTGTCAGTCAAACTAAAGGCATTTGGATTTGCTCGTTATCTAATGCATCCAAATGAGTTTCATGAGGTCTGGAGACTGAAAGCACATTTGTAAATTAGCAGCTACTGACCTGTGATTGGCCTTCAATGAGTGTGATCAATAGAGTGGTCAGTACCAGAGAGGATTAAAGACTGAAATTCTTCGAGCAAGTCCCAGTGAGATCAATCACATCGTGATCAGAAGTCCCCGAACTATTTTACAACAGATTTCCTTTTAAATACAGCTTTTCCTTAGACTTTTTTTTTTTTTTTGGCCACCTGTTACTCAAGGCCTTTTAACTAAAAACCTGTTGTAAAATGAACAAGCACAACAAGACATGTGCTGTCACACTGCTCCAATCATCCACCACATCCATTCTGTTTCCATGCAAGAGGTTCTGTATGACAACCACTCCTCCTGAAGCAACACGTTTTGAACTGGCATCCTTCTAACCCATCAACACAAACGCTCACACGTTTGTTCATATCTAAGACCCGATATCAGAAAAAGTGACAGAAAAATATAAATGATCCTCTTTTCCAAAACATTACACTTACACAAACATGAAATTTAAATTAGCTCTGCCTCAGGACCACAGATCATTAAGATAATGTCCTCTGTCTCTGTAAAGCATGCTGTAGGAAATGAGCTGGCACTGCAATTTCCGTTCTAATCTTAAATGCCCCAGGCAGAGGTTACTAATTCTAATACATTTCCCAAGACTGAGGTTTATAATTATTATTTTGCTTTTGCTTTCTTTATTTCCATTCAACTATTCATAGCCATATTCTCGGTGTCATCCCAAATTCTTCTTCCCTCTCAATGTTTACAAATGTGTAAATTATTAATTTTCACTCTCTGCCCAGATGTTGGCCAATAGAGGCACAACACGTACATCTAATTACCTCTCCACAACCCACGTCTCTTTCCAGTTCCCTGAGCATTTGGAGTACTATTATTTCTAATCCTTCCAACTTTGCAGCATCTTGAAGATACCTGTGGATTACAACAGCGTGTTCATGAATGCAGCTTCTTCCCTTCGCATCTCTTCATGCTTCAAGCAGAACATGAGATGAGATGGGATGCCCCATCCCTGGAGGCATTCAAGGCCAGGCTGGTTGTGGCTCTGGGCAGCCTGGTCTGGTGGTTGGTGACCCTGCAGATAGCAGGGGGTTGAAACCAGATGGTCATTGTGGTCCTTTTCAACCGAGGCCATTCTATGGTTGTAAGATTCTATGTGCCTCTAAGACCCCTAAGGTCGGTAGGTCCAGCAGTCATTGATGCTGGGAAGCAGGCAGCTACCTGCCTCTTTTTGTCCTCCTTTTGAACTCAGCATCCAAAAATACTGTGAAAAAGAAGTATCTGAAAATGAATTTTAATGCCAAAGTTTGTGCATTATGTGGGGACAATGAGGAAGCATAGACAAATGTCACAAATAAATGATGAGGAAACAAATCTATCAAACAGGCATGGGGGGAGATGGGATGAGAGCTGGGCAGAATGTTTGCAGAACCACTAGAGAAAGGGTCAGATATTTCAAACAGTGCGGACAGAAACAGAGAGCTTGGAAGGTATTTCTGATTGGAAATGGCAGGGAAATTCTAATCTATCCCTTTCAATCACTTCCCAAAACCCTTCTAAAGTTTGTTTATTCAAATGAAGGACTTGGGCCAAAATGTAACCGGAGACATTTACTGCAGCCCAAATCTCAGTTCTAATTCTGAAACAGCAATTACATCTGTGCTGAGATATGCCAGTTTTGCTTTAGAAAGCAGCAAAATACAGGATTCAGAATCCATTTGATTCAATTCAGAAGTTCCCGTGGTACATAAATTAGTTTCACTTCTTTCTCTAATATTCAGCATCAAAATTAAGGGTGCCTCCTATTCTGGGAGCACAAACCGACTGCTGCATGTTTCCTGCTGATCTTACCAAGAACTTCAAGAAACTTTATCCCCACTGAACACCAATGAGCATAAGACTCTGTTTTCTCCCATTTTTATAGTGGCTAATTAGCACGTCGTTGCAAGAGGTTAATAATCTACTGTCTTCCAAGGAGATGTTTGTTTAACAGTCAAAAATCAGCACATGGTTCACATCATTCACTGAAGCAATCAGAACACACTCCTGTCAACACCATTTATCAATGTCAACCCGAGGAGCAATTATATTTCATCCAAGCAAAAATAAACAGGCATCACAGATTGGATGGCACACAAACTACCAGCTGGAAGGCTCTCACCAAGTCCCCACTGACAACCAGTTGTACGCAGGTATTGGTGCTGGCAAGGGAATGGACTTGGTTGGAGTAATTAGAAAACAAAATTAGAACATGCTTGAAGAAGGTAAGTGAAGAACATAAAGCCTGGATGATGAAAAGGAAAAATAACAACATCAACATATATAATTCTGTGCTGTAAAGCCAGCATAACCCCACTAATATAAGCTCTCTGGTGGATGCAAGGGGAAGGACTCCGATGTAGGTTATTTTATGAAGCTAACACATGGAATCACAAGCCTATTAAACATTCAGCACTCTTCTCTGCTTAATACCAGCCACAATATGCTTTATTGCCTAATGTTTATCTCAAAGTGGTTCCTGGAGAATCCAGTCAAGGTTAATGCACTGACATGCACAGAGCTCCATGAAGTCATAGGGGCTACTGAGTGATTTAGAATATATTAAGAGAAGTCAAACAGAAAAAGCAGGTAAGATACATATGCATTTGTGTACATTCTATTCTTATAAGGAATATAAGCTAACACCACATGTACCTACTGCTTTGAGAGCCTTATGGCTTTCAGCCACTTCTAACCACACTACCTAAATTTCCCCTCTAAGACCTGCTTTCCTTGCTCTTATGTATGAATCTGGTTCTCAATAGCAACAAAACACTCCAAGCAGGAAATTACTAGATATTAATGAATTTCTCAGGTGGTTTAAGCCACTTAATCTTTGGCCTCATGCCTTATAGTAACACCCAAGGCAGACTATAATCACCCTGAAATGCACTGCTTGATGTGTCTTTATTGCTTAATTATCAAGGTGAGATGCTCATATTTAATTAGGCATTTAATCATAAACACACAACTCTAAGCATTACTACCAAAAAAAGTTTACTTAGATAAATAATTTCTATTTTTGTTGTTGATGTTCCATTCTTGCATGATACCGAATTATACTTCGGAGCACAGCTGTTACCTTTGCCAAATGGATCTTGAAGCAGAAACTATACCAAGCTTTGGCTTATAGACATTAATGTTAGGTCAAACTGCAAAGCTGCCATTTAACCTGACTGCATCTCTCTATGCTCACTATAGACATGGGAAATAAATTACTCTCTTCTTTCCTTTAATGTTCTTGAAGAACACTATGTGCTTTACATGCTGTTCTCCAGACAAAACCACCCTAATGATTAATCTTGCCTTCCAGACCTCTGATTGTTCTTAATGCTTTCCCTTGGGCTCTTCCTATTGCTTTCCAGGTCTTACTTTGCAACATCCAATACTGGATTTGATTCTTCAGCTGCAGCCTTATTAATGCCTTATTACAATTGAGAGATAACAATGGTAAGGGGAACTCGGCTCAACAGCTGAAAGTTATGATGGAAAACAAAGTTTGTCCCTGACAGAGGTTAAAAGATTCAGGGTTAGCATGCAAAGATGTGGCTGTCCAGACTGACCTGCTTCTGGGACAACAGGCATCGTTTTTTCATAGGGTAAGAAGGGTGGCAGAGACCATTTCAGCCCATTCCACACACACTTGAACAGATACACACCGTACTGCAAGTTTTCCACAGACTTCAAGTACTGATTGCAGCATCTGAAGCTTGCCTAGAAACAACAGCTGACTGTAAAAGCAACATACAACAAGCCTTGGGAGATTAATTATTCCATTTTTAATAATGCTGTCTTGTTCCCCAAACACCTGCAGGCCACTTCTTCATAGGAGCCTTTTTGCATTACATTTGCAAAAGCAGTCTGAGTACTGCGATCTCTTTAGGATTTGCTGCAGGTACTTCACAAGCCAACAATAGAGGTAGAAGAGATGAAATCTACTACAAGAGCCCAAAAACTTTGCTGTAAGCAACCTGCCATAAAACACAGGCTGCCAGAAATGTCGCCCTTGGTTGATGAGCTTTTGGGGTTTGTCCATTGTGCTTGTTTTCTTCCTTCCTAGATAACAGCTCACTCTCCTGAGAGATCAGATGTATCATTTTAGACTTTGAGGCATGGAACAATTCATGTACTCCACAGTCACATCTGGAAGCTGATAAAATAGGGAGGAAGATAACCAGTATCTCATAGTAATGAGTGAGGGGAAACAACCACGAGCCACATTCCCACCTGCCAGACCATGTAGGAGCGGCTTAAGGAGAGAGGGAATCATTCTCCTCTCCTCTCCCATTTCCTTGAATCCCATCCCCAAACCAGGCGACCAGCTGGAGCTTATTAGAAACGATCTTCCCCATCTACAACATCAAGCTTTCAGATCCAGACAAAATGAACTGAGTTACAGCGTAAAAGAATATTTTAACATCTTTCTTCTCTTCCTGCACTATTTTAAGACCCACATTTAGAACCAGCTTAATGATCTTAACGTTCTCTTCCACCTGAACGATTCAGTGACTCTCAGAGTTCTGGAAAGCTGAAATGCAATACTACAAATAGGGCTGTTACTTTGGAGGCAGTAACTTACCTCAGACCAGCCACTGCAACTCTAATATTTACAGATAAGCATTTTTCTGGTGTTTGATTTTGTTTAGTTTGGGGTTTTTCTTTGCTTGTTTGTTTGGTGTTTTGGTGTTGTTGGGTTTTTTTTGGCTAACTGGATCAAAAGCTCTCATGTTTGTGCTGGAAATATAATCAATCAATGTTTTCTATTTTATTAATCATATGCAAGAGAAGAGTTCCTGGTTTTACATGACACTTCTGCTAGAACTGGAAGCAGTCCCTAAAACCAAATGTATTGCCTGTGCCTCACACAGGAGCCCATGCATCTTTCTGAGCATCCGATATGGCAGACTAATGGCAAAAGCAGATGAGAAAGGCTGCATAAAGACACACACAGCAGAAACACCACCGACCATCAGCATGCTCTGCCACCTGTGCTCTCAGTCTCCAAAGTTCCAGATATCTTTGAGACATGAACATTATCTGTGACACTCCTTGAACAACGTGGGGTTTGCATTTTATCTTATCAGCCTCTTTCCTACCACTGCCCCACTCTTCCCAAACACACAACATGCATCCCTCTTCAATACACAGCAGTGAAGAAACATAACCTTGGGAAACTACTCTTAAGAAGCTTTTCATTCCAAGCACTGCAGTAAGCATGAGAGGGGGGAGGTGTTCTTTGATCGGCTCAAGATAATTCACTTTGCAATGCGGGACGCGGGACCGTAGGACAGCAAGTTTGATATCCTGCAGTTTGACACCTAATCCTTACAGTGCTGCAGGATGTTTGATCTGTTGGGTTTGACCCAGTGGGCATCCTTTGAAACAGTCCTTGAATGAGCTGCATTTTCTCTGAGTTTAGCTTTGTCGTGTTAATAATTACACTTGTGTTTGGATAATGAACTTAGATTTATAAAAGCGCCTTTCTGGCCTGTCAAAGAAGAGTAAAAAGAAGGTCCTGGCAATAAGCAGCCTCCTCCAGGGCACGAGGAAATGCATGAATGTACCATAAAATTAAAAACCAATAATAAGAAATCGACTGAGTCCCCATTCCAGAAGCAGCCCATTTGCTATTATGAAGTCCTCTCACAGACAGAAACTGCTGACTATTTCACACCAACAGGCACTAAGCCTTTTTTCCTCCTCCTAGAAATAAACATATACTCCCCAAACACACCGAGTTGCAGAGCCTACAATTAAGTACTAAAGTTTGTCATTGCAGTGCTACACTCCCATAGCCTGACACCAACTTCTGTCCATCTGGACAGGCACAGCAGTGCACAACATGACCTTGCACATGTGGGTATTCATGTGTTTGAGACCTCCTATTTCTATGTCTTATTTCTTAGAGCAGAACAAAATATTCTAAGTGCTTTTTTTCCCCACCGAAGCACAGCATAGGAAGTGGTGATCTTTCCCTCATTCACTTTATATACTCTATTGGCTTCCTATCTCACAAGAAGTGAAGAAACAATTGACATACAATGCCAACTCAGCAACAGAACCCAGTTTTAAAACTGATACTTCTCCGCAAACAGTCTGAGCAGCCCTGCTACGTTCAGAATTGCTCTTCTGTCTTTAGCAAACCATTCTAAAATCAGGTATTTCATAATGTGAAATACAGATGTCCATCAGATTTGTTATATATCTACAGTTCTCCCACGGAAAAACGCAACACGAGAAGATAAATGTGTAGCTCCTGCTTACGGGAGCACCAGCTGACTGCAAAACTTCCCATCTTTTTAATCATTCTCAGAAAAGCAATGGAAAACTTGTTAAACAGCCTGTGTGCAGCACTGGGCAGCAGAGGGACACCCTGCAGTGCTCCAGCTCCGTTGGGAAGATGCGTCCTACTAATCTAGCTTGACAGAAGGAACCAATCTCATTCTATCTTTCCACTTGTAAATACTCCCACGTACTTCTCACCTAGTGGACGAGGATATTACTTCTCCACCTCTGAAAGCAATAAGAATTCATAAGACAAGAGAAAAGCTGCTGGTGTGATCCAAGGGAAAGGAAATAAGGTCTTCAATTCCAGTAGCTAGAAGTGCAACTAGAGAGAGCACCTAACCATCAGTTAGCATTCACATGAACATCAGACAAAGGGAATCACTATAATGGGCCAGTCTTGGATGACTGCAAGAGCGGAAAGGAAGCAAACAGACTATGCTTTCCATTTATCACACCTTCCTAGCTCAATTAATGCCAAAGGAGAGGTGTTAAATGGACAGAGCAGCTCCTGGGCAAGGTGCATGTGGGGAAACATAAGAGAAATTTTCTCATTTAGAAAAGAAACAGAACCGGTGGATCAAACCACTCATTGCTTCTGCAGGCCCAGCTGGCAGGGACACCACACTAGAGCCAGCAGCACAGTTTAGAGGGCACAGCAATTAAACTGGCATTTTACTGTCAGGTTGTCAAAGCTGTTCTTTTTCTTCTTTTCACTCTTTTATCAATTCAACATCAACAACTTCCCCTGACATTGCGTATGTGGCGCTGCAGGCATGGAAACCTGAGCAACCGGCACAGAGACTAACTATGGCAATTTGAAAATTATCCAAAGGGAAAAAAAATACCTGAAGAGAAAATACATGATGTTCAAGCAGTTGGCTTTTCCTTCCAAACTGTGCTCTGGGCTGACATTCTCCTACAGTGCCAGGCTGGACTCTGTCTTCTGCCCCAGGAGGTATCGGTGCCCAAACTCTGCAGTGCTCCATGGCAGGGATTTGCTGCTGGCTGTGGGATGCAGCCACGGCCTTACATGGATGCACCAAACCGGGAGGCTCTCAAGAAGTCCTAATCATGGTTCCAAATGAAAGACTTCACCCAGAAATGCCTCGTTTTTGCTCTACTCTTCAAAAACAGGATCTTATCACAATGGAACTAGTGGCATAAATAGCAATAAGAGGCTATTGCATAACTTCTCCTTAACTCACAGAAGATAATTAAAGCAAAAAGCACCAACCCCTTCTAACACCCAGTAGTTAAGAACACATCCAAAGAGAGTCATTAGGGATTGCTGAGACAGAATTTCAATGTTCTTTGAACATTTGAACCTGCACTGTTAACACCTCAGGTTCAATGCAAAGGAATTCACTCTGCATTCCACTGAGAAAAATCTCTCACTTTGCCCTGGGAGGTCACTGCATCAAAACCAGAAGGAAACTACATTAGTAACCAATACCAGCTCATCTGCACAGAGTTAACTTTTCCTCTATCTGAAAAGCCATTTAGGGAAAAGTATTCATACTAATCTGGAAGGAATAAAATGTGTGTGTCCCATTAGCACTGTTATTAATACCTGACTGCCCTGATGCAGCACAAGTATGCAGAACAGAAACAGAGACATAAAATGCGAGTATATTGGCATAAAGCATTTTCTGCCTACATACAGTAGCACTACGAGATTAACACTAATAATGCAACTCCCCAATCCCTCTTAGGGCCGAAGGTTGCTAACAACACCCAAGAGCAGCTCTGGGACAAGACCTGCTGCCTTATTCCCAGCTCAGAGAAAGGAGGGCTGCCAGCTGCATCCCCGAACTCTTAGAAGTGTGGGACCCAAGGAAGAAGAGCTGACATCACTTAGGAGAACTGCTGGTGTAGAAATGAGAGGTAGAATTTTGCAGTTGTAATGTACCATGCATCTTTTCATGCATGGGTGGCACCAAAATCAATAGCGAGGTGCCCTGCATGAGGAAACATACAGCAGTTGAAGCATTGCAGCTTATGGGCAAGCTGATAGACTGACAAAAATCCTTTGATTCCTCCTGGGCAGATCTTTGATGTTTATGCCACAGCACGTTCCGTTTGCTGTTTTTACATCTTCAAAGGCATCTAAAAACATTTTCTCTGGCCAAATTTCCCTCTAGCAATTCATTTATAGAGAAATGAAAAAACTAAACGGAACAAAACAGACAATGGGGGTGGTGTGAACAACCAAGTTCCTGCCTGCAAATGAGCGGCATCCAAACACATTTGTACTCATCCTCCAGGAAGGAAAACAAAATGAACACCTTGGTTTCAAAGCTGTAGCCGCCCCTCTGTATCTGAGCACCGCCGGGCTGGTGTGTTATTCGTGCCTGGGTTCTCTGCAGTAATACTCTTTCATTTCAACACTGCTGTCACATAAGAGATCCAACAATATCAAACAGAATTTATAGAAGCATACACTGCTCTTGCCAAAGGCTACAGCTATAAAATCCAGATTCTGCCTGCTTTTTTATTGTTTGTTTAATTTTAAATATATAGGGAGCAATAACAAAGTTTTAGTCCATCTATTCCAACGTTATTAGAACGAGGCACTAAATCAAGAAGTTCAATTAGATTTCTGTTTGAGCAGACTGACGTCTAATCTCATCTGCAGCAATACAGCACAAAGGTAAAAGCATAAAACAATACGAGTCAATAACGGATGGTGCTTTGCTACTCTGCTTGTGCATTGTATTTGAAGGCACTGTGGCATTAGAAGGCTCAGCCATCTTCTAATTAGTCACAATGGGCAGACAGAATATTTGCTTGTTGGCTGGCCATGGTTTTATAAAATATTTACACATCTATCACAGCCTAAACAATATTAAGATTGCTTTCTGTTTGCCCCTTTTCTAGTTCACACTGGGAAAGTTCACTGCTCAAAACATTTTAAAAGCAAACACAAAAACAACCAAAGAAAACCACCCACAAACAGCATTTTTGGTCAGAAATTAATTCCAATCCCCAAATCCAACAACCCCTGAAATGATACCACTCTCTACTTTGAAATGCTGCCCATTGACTTCTGTTGCGCTCCCTTTCCAAGCAATGCATTTTCCTTTCTTACACACACACCTCTTCCACAGCACAGAACCAGCTATTGCACACTATTGACATTTTTTATATCGTAGCTATGAAGAAACCTGAGCATTAATTGCACCTATAATGAGCTGCAGTGGGAAAGGTTAGCTACCTGTTAATGCTCTCTATGCAAACTGCCCTCACAACCATCGAGGCTTTGAGCCTCATGATAGCATTTAAACCTCACTGAAGAGCCAAGAGAACAAAGTCATCTGTTGGCAAATGTTTGGGGGATCTTCTGAGGAAGAATTTCCGCAAATGCAGTTCCTCCAACATATCACAGATCATGAGCTCAGGTGTCACTTACTTATAACCCAGTTTCTGGGTTTTACACAATGAAAGGCAAAATAAAATCTCACAGATGTAACCGATGACCTGAACAAGTAAACTCTGTGACCAGCAGCCCTCAGATGGCATCCAAACAATATCCCTGTGCACAAGAAACAGCGCTGTGTTGATGATGCATTTTATCCTCTGCAGTCTGGGTGTGCCCAGTGGTTTGGTTTGGGCTCTGGGTCTGTATGGGGCAGCATGGGGAGCTCCAGTCACTGTTCTGCAGCTGAATTTAGAACACCAGTAACATTACTGAGGCTATTTAGGTAAAAAATAAGACCCTCATCTCTATTTGATACCACAAATGCCAGAGATCAGCCTTTCCTCATCCTACATACTGTATTCATTGAGGTCTTCACTCCCCATGAAGCACTGGAAGACTCTAACAGCGCCTTTCTGTTATGCAAACACCACTCAGGGATGCTTTTCCCATCTTTTTCTACTGCCCAAACATTTTTGCTGTACTTCAGAATGGTGTATGTTCGCTGAACTGAGATGTATTATCTTCTCTTTGCAAAGAAGTTGTTAGCTCTTTTATCCACTTCCAAATTGAATTTCATATTGATTAGAAGTTCAGACAGACTAGTGATGTCTAGTTATCCCTGATGGGGAAGGACCTCACAAAATATTTAATTTTTCTATTACCCTCTATATTCAGTGTTTTCATATCACTGTATATTTTATCGCTGCTATAGAATTTTATGTGGGAAAGTCTTAAAAAAACACATTAGGAATAGACATTATAGAACCACAGAATGGCCTGGGTTGAAAAGGACCACAATGATCATCTGGTTTCAACCCCCCCTGCTATGTACAGGGTCGCCACTGCCCAGAGCCACATCCAGCCTGGCCTTGAATGCCTGCAGGGATGGGGCATCCACAGCCTCCTCGGGCAACCTGTTCCAGTGCATCACCACCCTCTGGGTGAAAAGCTTCCTCCTAAGATCCAACCTAAACCTCCCCTGTCTCAGTTTAAAACCATTCCTCCTTGTCTTATCGCTGCCCACCCTCACAAAAAGCCATTCCCCCTCCTGTTTATACACTCCCTTCAAGTACTGGAAGGCCACAATGAAGTCTCCCTGGAGCCTTTTCTTCTCCAAGCTAAACAAGCCCAGTTCCCTCAACCTTTCCTCACAGGAGAGGTGCTCCAGCCCCCTGATCATCTTAGTGACCCTCCTCTGGACCCACTCCAACAGCTCTTTATTAATTTCTGCTGCTTTTAGAAGCAGGATCCTGTTGGTTTCATCCTTCAGACACCATTCACGGTGTTTTGCAGGACACACAGAGATCAGCAGTGCAATACCTGCAGCACCCTCAAGCACTCAGGAGCTAGCTGTCATCTTCCCTGATGAATAACTGTTTAAATCAAACAGCGTATAAGGGTCAAAACTATGAAGCAATGAACCTGCAGCAAATGCTTTTTCCACCTAACAACGGTTCCTTTGAAAATAACTGATGTGCTCCTTTCTTCTAATTAAAGCATGAAATGAAACCACTAGGAGAGATGTAGAACAAGATATGGAAACAAACCACAATTGGCTGCGTAGCTGAACGTGTAACACCAGAGAAAAGGAAAAACCTGGTTTGAAACTCAGCAGTGACTTCGAGGGATGGATGGGAAAGGAAACAGTGTGAAGCAGTGACCCACAAGGGCGATTAAATGCCTGCTCACTCTAACCAAAGCGTTTGAAAAGAATAAGGCAATGCAATTCAATTGGGCTTCTTCATCAAAACACATCTGACTTCAGCCACCTTATGCTGGAGCTATGGAAATGCACTCCTACATTTTAGTTCCAGAGCCAGGAAGGTGCTGATGGGATGCTCAGCACCCAGCAGTGCACACTCACCTTCAGACAGCTCCGTCATTGGTGACACTTTGATTTCCTATCCTGCAGGACTGGCGTGGAACCAAGCACGCAGAAAAAGGAAAGATTAACAATATAGGAAAGAAACAAGCAGTCCCAACATTATAGCAGTGGCCTGAGGGCACATCCTAAGTGTTTTCAAGCATTACTCCAGTGTATTTTTCAAGTATCTCATACTTCCAGAAGCCTCTATAAAATGCAGCCAATACTCATACTATATTGCTGTGGTCACTGCCACAAAATGTGTTCTGGAAACAGCTGGGAATGTTTTATTGCATGGCCTTAATAGGAAGTAGCCTAAAGGTTTATAGGCTTAATAGCGAAAAAGAAATCTGCTGCTCCCCAGCCTTGTTGTTCTGTGCATTCCCATTACTGATGGCTCCATCACTGCACTGTATGAGCGCTGCAGTGCTGCACATTCGCCTGTACTGACATAGTCAAGGTATTTTTTTCCTTCTGCCAGCGTTTCCTCTTCCATCTGTCCCCACACCATCCAGCACCAAGCTCATTTCCCATTTAAATTTCATTCTGGAAACTAAAAGGAATGCTCACAGATCCAGGGCTGCCAACCTGGGATCACCTGGGGTTTCCTATTGAGAAATAGAGGATGAGCTACAACTCCATGAATTGTTTTGAAAAAATGGTTACCAATACTGCATTTAAAAGGATTTCTATATTTTTCTGGTTTTCTTGTCATCTCATAGATGCAAATACAGCCTAATTCTTCAAGCTATATACACACGGGGGCTTCATAAAGTCAAGGTGGGTGGCTGCATGCAGGTAATTAATGGGGTCACAGGACAACAATCCTACCCAAACCAAGGGGTGCTCCTGAAGATGCTGTTTCCCCTTCTGCCATGCAGCAGAACATTCTTTTCCCCCCAACCAGAACACAGTCCTCAGCAGCCATGGGGCACTTCATACTATGCCTGGTCCCAGCAGACTTCAAATAACCCATGGGGAGGGCAAGGCAAAGCAAAACAAAAAAAGCCTTGATGTGGGTCTTTAATGCCACTCACGGAGCACATGAGTGCTGTGAAACAAGGGGCAGGGCCCTCATCCCACATGCACTGGCAAGGAAGCAGAGCTGCCTGTGCTTCTCCTACTGGCCTGATGCTTAAGCTCTCCCAAAAGCTCTGTAAAATCATTGAGTTTCTCTTTGCAGGCCTATATGCAGATTACACAGATTTCCATCAACAGAACAGCTAGGGAAATGAATCAAAATTTAAAGCAGATAAATGTGGAATTATCTGCACCTTTGTATTTTTCAAGCTTCATGCAGGAACTGAACTTTTTGATGCAGTTCCTCTTATCACTTGGTTGGCAACGGTCTCTGAGCCAATCAAACAGCCAGGGTGTGCTCTGCCAACATCATCCATATTCCAAAATCTCTTTACAACAATGGTTCCAAGTTTCAGAACATGGAACACCACCAAATCACACAGTTATCTGCAGTGTGTCAGGTCACATTTACTACGTGTCACTGATTTTCATGTATATGAAATGAACTGTTATAGTCCACGTGAATGCATGCATGCACGCATATGCCTGTCTGCATATACCTTCTGTCTTCCCATTCTATTTCTTCAGCAAGCCATGGTGTACACCAAAGTGTTCTCTAGGATGTATGGTTTTTACCTGGGAAATAAACCTTCATGCAATGCAAAAGCACCTAAGACTTCTTTATTTGTTTTTAAAAGGGGGGAACAAGCACGTCCTCCTCACGTTTGCTACATGCTGAGCTACAAAAATCCAACCACGGACTGCTACTGCCTCAGATTTTTGCTTCTGTTGACCTCTGGAAGTGAAATGAGAGGATTCTGTTCTGACTCTTGTGGAAGCTGGCAACAAAACAAGCCCATGAGCAACAGCAGGAAGAAATCCTCCTTCACCTCTGCACACTTGTCTGGGATGCTTCAGCCTTCTTCAGGGGCAGCTCAGGCAGCAAGGAGCAGCATTTCAGCCTCATGTTCCTCACTGAGCTTCTTGCTGGAGCACCCAATAAGTACATGGGTCTTCAGGAAACAGAATTGAGATTGCAAAATTTCACATAGAAGAAAATAGGAGATATATTTTTCTAGCATCTACAAGCTGCTTTTTAGGTAATTATTTCATCTTCTGGCCTTTTTTTGTTTTGTTGTTTGCTTTTTGTTTTAATGCTGATTTTCCCAGGCTCTTTAGTACTACAGACCGTACACATTCATTAAGCTTTAAACAAATGTTGCATCCCAGACTTGCTTGGGAACTTTGGAACAGAACAAGTTGCAGCTGCTGCTCAGGAGCCATGAAGATGCAGCAGTCGTGTCACTCACTGAGCCAGCTCAGCTTCACTCCTGCAGCTGGGTGCTGAGAAGAGGGGAATGTCCCTCTGTTCTCCTCTGCAAGAGGTGCAAGAAGAAAAGAGCTCTTTCCAAACTTGCATCTCCAAGAATGAATCAATATCACTTACTACAGCTAACAATTCTTCAAACAGCAGCCTTGAATGCAAACCTGGTTTTGTTTTTCTCCTGTAGCATGTTCAATCACCTTTACTCCAACTCGAAAGCATTGATCTTTGCACTCCTAACAGTTTCAGTGGAAAACAGCAGCATCTGTCTAAAAAGCAGGCTGAGATAAGCTGCGACTTCTAAAACTTAATCATAAAGATAAGCAATGTAACATAAGCAATGTAACATTATTTTCTCAACCTCATGAACTACAAAAAATGAAGAGGTCACTGAGGTCGAATAAGCCTTTTCACCTTCACCTGTGTAATGGACATGGCTCCTGCAGGGCGTGCTGCAGATAAGGATGTATGACATGGACCCGTGCTACCAGCTCCTTGTGTTAAGGTGCTTTCTGTCTCTAGCTGTGATGATACTAAGACAGGGATAAGCAAACTCTGTGAGCTGCTGCTGCCATCACAGAGGGGCAGAGCAGTGGAATAGCAAAGAAGAGCTGTTCTGGAGGCTCCCAGTGCAGCTGTCCCATAACCAAGTGGATCATAGGGAACTGCTCCCTGGGCTCTTCTGGGCCAGTCAGGTGGGTTGAAAGCTCCAACTTTCAGCTTCAGGTTTGCTTTCTGTTCAGACATCCTCTGCAGCCTGGGTCTGATTGAAAGCAGCATGTCAGCGTGGCTCTGGATGGAAGGCTAACGATGGTATTTGGAGAGATATTTAGCGGGAACATATTGCCATATAAAATATCTTTAAGTAGAATGTTAGCCTACTGGGAAGACTCCTGGGCTCTTTAAATTTGTGCTTTTTATTTCTGACTCCTCAACAGAAAATCAGGCTTGCTTTATCATTTAAATCTCTAATACAGCAAAGATCAAAGTGCGGTGCTGCACAGTTTGCGCGCCTGATGAGCTAATCAGCAGCACTGCCTCCAGTTTGGGGGTATGCATAATGTAAGCAACAAAAAGCAAGAGGCAACTAAAAAGCAATCTGTACAAGAGCCTCGTGGCAAACCCACCCCCCTTCAGCAGACTAAAGCTCAGCTGGGCACAGCACAGAAGAGCTCGGCTTTCTACACAACTGAGACCTCACCATCAGAAGCAGCACAGTCCTCTCAGGTCTCTTCCATCTCAGGTTATTTCAGTACTGCTGTACCTGTAACGGCTGCTATTCTGCTATACTTGATGTGACTGCCATCCCAGCGTACAAAAACAGTTCATAAATGTACAAACCAATGCTAATGCGTATCAGAGCATCATATACATGAATGAGGACAGGAAAGCACTGCAGGACCAATACAGAACCTGAAGAGCCAATGCCCATTTTCTTTTTTACCACTAAGTAAAACAGACCCTAAGTACAAACCCGGGTACTGAGCATCCTGTTGTAAATGCCGCTGTGATATTGGGCCACTAAAGTTTGCACAGACACCAACATGCATCTCTGCACAGCGGTTTGCAGGCACAAAGAACTTTGGTTTATGATCGCAACTGAACCACCAGGCAGAAAAAAATGCATCCAACACAAGTTGTGATTGAAAACAAACCTCATCGACCCCAGTCTGACAGAAAACCCAGGCTAATGCAGCGATGCAATGAAAATCGTGTGGGCTCTAATGAAGCCAATGACACTTGGAGCTTCCATGGGGTGTGGCAGACAGACCCGGCTCCTTCCCAAAGACCCAAAGCAACAGATGGAGCAATTAGCTCCCTGCCCCTCAATATTGCTGGGCTTGGAACTGAGGGTGCCAGGGAAGATAATTGCTTTCCCTGCTCTCTTGGAGTATGCCACACTGTTTGCTGACAAATTCTCTTACTCAAAGCACACAGCAGAAAGCCCAGGGCACTGAAGCATTTGTCTGCCTTTGTAAACACATGTAAGCACCAAAACTCATCCCTAGTGCAACATCCAGCATGGGGAGGTCAGTCTCTGGAGCTGGGGATACATCAGCGTGCTGCCTTTATGTGCACTAAAATGGAGAGTTAAGAGATGCCTCCCCCCCCTCGTACCTCAAGCTACTGGTTAGTATATAACGTTCCCAAACAACATTAAAATGCCTGCCGTGGCTTCTCCTGGTAGCCACATTTCAGCAGCAGGCAATTTATGCCTGGCATTGTGGCACAGAGAGGAAAACTGGCTACAAAATGATAATTAAGCATTTTGAATTAATTATTATTATGGCCCTGACATTTAAACTTGTCAGTTCCCTGTAAGAGTAATATGACTGTTAGGGCTGCTTCAGCCTATGGTTCTTTACTTCTCCCTGCGAAACGTTATTTATACAATTAAAGCAAAGCATTTACAAACACATTTACAACCTCCATGTTCCTCAGCACACTGTAGCTGTGCACATACTTTGGTTTAACAACATTAGCAGGCTGAGAATAATGCTGGGTCATTCCTCACACCTAAATGGTCATGGAGACCATCCCTCCCCATAGAAACTCTTATAGAACCACAGAGTGGTCTGGCTTGAAAAGGGCCACAATGCTCATCTGGTTTCAACCCCCTGCTGTGTGCAGGGCTGTCAACCAACAGACCAGGCTGCCCAGAGCCACATCCAGCCTGGCCTTGAATGTCTGCAGGGATGGGGCATCCACAGCCTCCTTGGGCAACCTGTTCCAGTGCATCTCCACCCTCTGGGTGAAAAACTTGCTGCTCACACAAGTTGTTCTGCTTGCAGAACATATCAGTCTGGTGTTTTTTCCAACTGCTTTAACAAGCCACATGTGACTGATCAGGAACAACGCAGCCAGAGATTATTTCCCAAGACATCTCATGTCAGGTAGGTTCAATCCCCAGCTTTGCAGCATATTAATGAGCGTCACCTGTAACATATTCTGCCTTGAGATTATTTATGCAGTGCCCCAGAATTTGCCAAGTGCCATCCTTGATGATTTGCATCCTTAGTGAGATCTGATCATGTAAACCAGACTTGAAGATCTCCATGGGTTTGGACAGAACTCAGCACCTGCCAAAGGCTGCTCACGTAAATCTATTACAGGACTGACACACAGAAACGGTAACATTTGCTATGAAACGACACATTTTAAGCACAGCATATTGTGTGATGTTTCTCCCTAATGGAGCCGTCCTGCTCCTCGCTGTTCATTTAGCAGCTGGTGAATTCCAGCCCCCAGCCAATGCTCACTCTGTCACTGCTTGACTTTCTATCTTCAGTTTCTTTTCCAGAAGAACTGAGTGGCTGTAAGATAGAGCAGGGCCACCGGACTCTATGCCTGAAGCCACACACACATCGTTTCTGCCAGCCCAGCAAAGCACCTCTGCAGAAGCAGCTCCGTGGCCTTGGTGTGTCAGAGTTCTGCAGGATGCATGTGGTTTCATAGTGGAAATAGGGCATTATTTATAGTAAGTGGCAGAACATTATTTATTCATTTGGCATTGACTGTAAAGACAAAATGAGCCATCATGTCACTCGCAGGACCGTGCACAGCACAGTTCTGCTGCAGTTCAGCACAAAGGACTCCGAAAGTATTTGATGTGAGAATGGTTCTTCAAGGATGTTTACAAGCAGCAGGACAGTAGTGGGAATCTACCCATGCTACTACAGCCCTGCTTTATCAGAGATAATTTGTTGCAGGGCCATTACCTACAACATGCAAAGTCACAGTATTTATCGGAGGGTCTGCCAAATCCTACTCTTTGCAGCACCGTGTGCTCTCCTGCTTCAGAACCTGGCACCGTGTTTCACTTGTGAAGTCATCAACGTGTTTATCTGGAAGATGGGATATTTCATATCACCACCTTCTGCTGTTGAATTCCCAGCAAGGAAAGCAGATGCTATGGAAAATCCTCATTGACAAGAGGCCTATGCCCCCAGCACGAGGGGCAAAAGCCCACTTGAGACACATGTAGCAGCACACAGCATCCCAAGTGCCTTAACCCAGGCAGTGCTAGGACCGGACCTGCCCTTAGCAGCTCCCAGTAGGCAGCACCTCCTGCCCCTGAAGTGCTCCAGCCAACACAAACCCACTTGGCTGCAACCAGCGGTGACTTTAAGAAGATCCTGATGGAAACTGCATCATTTCCATGACCATGGAAGCACTGAACTACTTCTCCTCCCAGCTGCCACTGGAAGGCTCACTGTCCTTTCTCTAGTTTTATCCCTCAGAAAGACCTGATGGCAACAACAGATGCCACTAGAAGATCTTTTTGCACTTCAGTCTGCCTCAGCATCCTTTGTGCAACACTACTACACAGATCAGGCAGGGAACAAACATGAAGGCAGCACCCAGCTGAAGCACACTGTAAACACTGTTAAGTGCACCAGGATAACTGGGGTAACATCTTGTTGCTGTTTACCAAAGAGAGGATGGCAATGTGCTACAGATATCGTAGGGCTCCTACAATTGCAGTACCTAAAATAAACAAAAAAACACTATGCAAAGCAGCATTGCTAATCCTTGTTTTACAGATGGGAAAATGAAATGAACTCTTTATTTCCCCAGTGACTTCCAGGTCCTTTCAGGCTTTCCAACAACTCAGCCTTCCAGCTGAACCAACCCTACAAAACATCCAGTGCTTACAGGCAAAGAAACCAAGTCACAAAGACAGCAAGGACACTTTCTGCCCCTTCAGTCCATTAGAGATAGCACTTGGCAGTGGTCCCAGGGCAGGTAAAACAAACTGAGAGGTCCTCCCCGCACTGCAAGCTTCCAAAAGACTATTTAGATATACCTGTGTTCATCCTGCTCTTGTACCTCACATCACCACCAACATCCTGTACCCCTAGAAGGGCAGATTCTTTGCCCCATGTATCTGGCAATCCCTTCTGCACTCCCTGTTCTGAGGTTGTAAGAGAAAAAGAGATTATGAGTGTCATCACTGAGCCCCAGCACTGCACCAATACACAACATGTGCTTCAGTCTTGCACCAATGACTGTGCCGTCCTGCCAAGATGGCCATGGAAACATGTTAAAACAAGAAACACTTCCCTATCCCAAACCAGCATCAACTTCAAGCTCTTGGAGAAAGAACTCAGCTCCAGACTGGTTTAATCTTAATTTTCAGTAGTTTGAAATGCCCAAGTTTGGGAGCTCAAACAAACTTCCCTAAAAGTGACAAATGCTCTCCATTAGTGAAGTGCTATTGCCTCCTCCATGGCCAGTCTGTAATGATGGCCTGTGCAGGGCTGTTCAAGGTCAGGGATCTATTGCTCTGCTAAATATTAATCTGATGATTATGCTGATTTCAGTCATAAAATATGAGGCTATTGAATCCTCATCCATGTGCTTATACATACTGTGTATTGCCTGCTCAGCAAAACCATCACCAGCCCAGCAGTGATTTTTCTTTCATAATGGTAACATTATGGAGTCTCCAAGGTGACAGAGAACCTATGGCTGGGGACTTCCCTTGCCCCATGATTTTTCACATCACCCTGCAGAGCTTTGAGCGCATGATAAAAGTTCACCCAAAGAAATCTCAGTCTAGACTGTACATGAGCTATCCACCCCGACAAACGCTTGCTGTAACAGATAGCACAATGTCTTTCTTTTTTTGTCTTTTCTTTTGTCAGGGATTCCTTTCTGTTATTATAATCTTTTATCAGCTTTCATTCTCAGTTGTCCACTTTGATTTAAGGTACATCTTTCTCTAGACCAACGAGGCAGCACGAAGCGAGCATATCAAAGATGAAGCCTTATTTACTTGGGAAATGCCAGCTTTGAAGATCTCTTTTTCCCTTAAATGAAGTCTTTCAAAGTCCAGTGTCTGCAATTCCCCACTGAGTAAAATCACTACACTTCTCATGCTGCTGCTTTTTGGTAGTTTGTGATACATCTGGGAGCTCTGGCAATTTATAAACGTGGCATAATAGAGTTAACACAAAATGCTGTTACCTCAGAGTTAAAAAAACAATAAAGTTACATGAAGAACAGCGTAAAGAAGGTATTTGCAGAAAGAGTTCTCCATCAGTTCTGCATGCAGCAAGGCCTTTGTTCATAGCACCCATGGGAGAACAGCTGGCTTTTGCAGAACAACAATCCCCTCACAGGGTGACCTTAAAGTCGCATTTTTTCCCCTGTTCTCCTGAATCCTTGACTAAAAGTCCTCTGGTCCTTGATTTAGTTTGCAGCTTCCTCATCCTTCCCCCCCCACCACCAACACCAGCCAATAGCTGGTGCAGCAACATTAAAAATCAAGAGTAACACACTCCTGGTCAGAAGGCAGAATTTGTTGAATAAGTGGAACAGTAAATGAAAAGTGTCAGTTAAAGGACAAGAGAAGCTGTTCTATAACCCAGTAAGGGTTGTGAAGAAGAGGGATAAAAGCCAAAGAGGGAAAAAAGCCAATCCTGACGTCATTCGGGTTGGGGGAAACCTTTGCAAGTCATCTGGTCCAACAACTCCACATCCAAAACAGAATTTCAAAGTTACATTCAACTTCAAAATTCAACAGATATATTCTTCTGATCCTCTCCCTGTGCATCAAAAGGATGATTTCACTGTGTTCTCTCTATTACAGTTCACATAACAGCTACAGCAATCAGACACCATTCCCCTCCAGACCCACGTTTTCAGGTGGAACAAACTCATTTTAACTTCTCCTAGAAAGGCCTGGGCTGGAAAGGACCTCAAAGAGCATCCAGTTCCAACAATCACCTACCAAATGATTCAAGTTCTAATCTTTTTCATAGAATTGTTCTTGCTGCACTCCAAAAGCTTCTCGGACTGTTCATATCCTGCCATGCTACCCTCCCAGCAGATGTTGGGGTTATTGAAGTTCAGCATGGGAATGGTACTTCCAAGAGGGTCTGTGGGCTTTCACAAGACCCCACAAACAGGCTTCATACCTCAAGTCCTGCCAGTCCACAGCTCTGTGTTACCACCATTGACCTGAAAGCAGCCGCACAGCCAGTTCATCCCCATCAAAACTACACTAGCACAAATAAGTGATCTTCATTTCACAAGCATCAAACATTGTAGTGAAAAGAGAGTAGTTGTATTTTACTATCAAAGAAAAAAAATATATATAGCAAAAAAATCACCATACTGAACATATGTTGCTTATGATCTTGGATAGGGAGAAATCTCTCAACGCCCTTCTCATTCCTTGATGTCAGAGAGCTTGCCAGGTTCTCCTTCTTCCCATTCACACCAGAGGTTGGTTTTGTGGGTTTTTCTTTTAGCTGAAATATACTGTATGAAGTTTTGACAGCCTTGACAGCATCGTGTGTCATCCAAAGCTTTCCAGCACAAGCAAGAAAAAAATAGAAATGAAAAGTGAGTATAATTTCATGACTCACTAAGGGACAATTTGTGTGCGAGTCTGCACAGTGCTTTTGGTTAACTCATCAAGATTTTACACCAAAACAAAGCTCCCGTGACTCTACCCTGCTCTCCAAAAAGCAGGTAGGGTCCCCGCATCATTTTTGACAGCTCTCCCTTAAAAACGGAAAGAATCGCCTTGCAAATAGAATTCATCCCTGGAGGACATTAAACCCTGTTAATTTCAGTGGCCTTTATTCTTTATTTGACATCTCAGTTGCCTTGCTAGCAGTGTGGAATCAAGGCTTGATGCCTACTTTGCTGCTCAGCTCACCATGCAAAGAGCAGGTGGCAAATCTATGGATAGAATACTGAAACACAAAGCAAGTCCACAGCATTAATGCTGGAACCACGTTATGTGATTTTACACAGACAGGTTTTCCAGATTGTGACCGACTGGGAGATGCAGAATTTCATCACATATCTCAGAAGCACCAAAAGTGTTCGGTTAAATCCATTGCTGATGTGTGGCTATTTCAGTCCATGACTCTACGGTGATGTGCACCTGTTAAATACATGCAATCAAACACTAGCTATGTAAATGAATGCTGTCAGATTGAGTACAGGCATTAGGAAGAGATTAAGTAGTCTCTTCAGGAAACTAGTAAATTAACTAATATTGAACAGAGTATCAGGTGCCTCATTAAGAATGTAGAGCAACGTTCCACTGTATTTCCTTTCACTAACTTCTAAATTTAACAATACACTCAACAATTCAAATTCTCTCATTAAACAACTCACAGTAACATGCAATCTGCATTACAGATGTCCAACTCTGCTTTCAGATATGTGCCAACAGGACTCTAGTATGCTGGGCAAAAGTCTAGCCAAAGTTTATCTCAAAAGGTTTAATCCCCATTTCCAGTGGAAGTCCAATTTCCAGTTAAGGTCAATAGAACAAGGCTTCCCTGAATGTGAAAGACAGAAGATAAAATCAAGAAAACCACGCACCAGCAAAGCATGAAGAATTACGTGTCCATCACACTAAACTGTGAGCAACGCTGAGCCCATTGAGACCTGGGTCATCTGCATTTCTGAAACCACCAAGATTTCTAGTACATCCAACAGACTCAGCATACATGTGCTGCTTGCAAGGCCACATCTGTGACAGAAAAACCAACAGCACACAGCATCAAGAAGTCTCAGCAGTTTTCTAGAGCCTGGGATTCTCCCCGGAGTGCTCCTGAAATGCCCACCCCAAACACACACTAAACCTCTGTCCTTACTGAAGGCTGTAAGGTCTACATCACTTGATTTGCACCAAAACCTCAGGGAGCCGAGTCTCAAGGAACCACACACACTTTTTATCTCTTTGAAAAGATAGATGGTGAAATAGATACTGAGTGGCAGAACTTGCAGGCTTGTTCTGCTGGAGGGCTGAGAGCAGTGCTGCTGACAGGGCAGTCCCAGCCCAGTCCAAAAGGAAGGACAGCACAGCCTCACCCCTGGCCATGTGCATGGAGCAGAAACTTCGCAGGTATAGAACTACAAGTGACAATCTTGCTCCTCCCCTGGTGAAAACTCTAGTTGAAACTACAGAAGATCATCTTTGCCTTTAAAAAGATTAAAAAGTAATAGCAGCTAACGAGTTCCTGCAGCATTCTATGCTGTCTAGTATTAACCAAGCACAATGTAAAAACGTTGATTCTCCATAAAGCTACAGAAAGCAACAACCATCAGGCAAACTATTCCGTAAAACCCACAAATCCTTCACGACTCGATGTGTTTAATAACAGTACTTCACTCAATGAATAACACACAACAATGACTCCACTAATATAACAATTACTTTTTTTGCTTCCCAACTATCTGCCACTACATAAAGTAGAATTTGGATCTATTATTATTATTAATTTTATTATCTTTTTTTTTTTTTTTTTTTTACAATTACCATTTTTTTCCTCTATTTAGAAACAAATGTAATTACTTCAGCTAGAGAAGACAGAATTACTTCTGCAGCACAGTCAAAACATGCATCAACACTCATTTTCTGTAATTATTTCACAAGCGCTCTGTCTGGCATCATTCTCACATGAAAAGAGTTTTCAGAAGGGCCTTTGGCTACTTGATGCGCGGCGCACAATCACAGGCACAGCTGAAGAATGAAATGAAAGGAAAAGAGAGGTTCTCGCCATTCATTTAACCTTCTCTTTTGGTGTCTGCCTTGAAACGAGAAGTAACTTCAGAGAACAAGATGAATCTCTTCATCCCCTCTCTTTCCCGCTGTACTTGACAAACAGAAGAGTTGCCAATCTCTTCTATGACCGAGAGGTGTCAAAACTGGGATATAAATACATACTGTGTGCCCATGTTTCACTTCGTAGTAATTTATTATTGGAGCACCTTGAAAAGTGTGTTGTCATTAACCTTAACTTTTTGAAATGATCATTTGTCAAGGTTGTTGTCTAGACAGAAAAAATCCAGCTCCCAAATCCCAGGCGAATCAGCGCACCCTAGAATGTCCATACTTAAAACAGTTGCGGAGCTGAACATAACGAGTAGAAACAAACATGGTTTAGAGTAACCTTCAGAAGACAAGAATAAGGCACATCATCGCGTTCACTAAAAGCCAGTAGCATGAGCAGGGCAGTGAGCATCGCCAGCTGAATGCCTGGATTAGCTGGAGCTTTGTTTCTGCTGCACATTGCAAGGAGTGGAAGCTGAGGATTGGAGGAACAAAGCAGGCAAGAGGAGACAGGCTGATCTTGACAGCCAGATTCTTCTCCTCTCTCATCAGTCTTAAGCTAAAATAAAATGTGACACGAGCATGACAAAAGGCTATTCCCTTCCCACTAGCTTCCTAAAGAAAAGATATGCAGGAAGTCCTATGTATTCTTCTAGCCTCCGCTCACGCAAATTCATCCCCTTCTGACACCCACAGCCTGACAACTCCTGCCATGAGCTTTTTTGAATTAAAAAAAAAAAAAGTTATTTTAAATTCAAATATGGTGACACAGTTATTTTTATACTCCTCTGCACTTCTAAGACAAACTTCCTCCAGGTCTCTTCCCAAATAGGTGCTCTGAGGCATGGATGAGTGAACTGTGCACTCTGCTTCCTCTCTCCATTCATTTTATTGCCAATAGCCGTCAGCATCACAGCAAAACACATTAAACGAAAGGGCTGAGGAGTCAAGAGTGGGTCCAACCTGAAGAAAGAACAGTTCCAAGAAAGTGCCGCAGCAGTGCATCATGCTAATAAGTAATGAAAGCAACGAGGAAGCTTCAGGTTTCAGCAGTACTAAGCTCAGATCATTGCGAGATTAGCGTTCATTTGGCAGGGAAAAAATTAAACTTCTAAAGATAAATCTGTAGAATCACAGACGATTTGTAAAACGGTGTCAAACAGTTTGCTATATATTTAAGGGATATTCAATGCAGCGAACAATCGTAAGATCTCCAATCCAGATAACAAGGCGGAACAGAATCTGGATGTTTCAAGAACCAAAGATGAATTTTAATGACTTAGGAGAAAATTGAGAAGGGAAATTGCCTTTCAAATCTTCTTCCACAGCAGTTAACGCTTCAAACTGCCAGTGACTGCACCAGATGAAACCTCATTTTGTCTCATCTCAGGATAGCAGAAACAGTAACCGAGAACCCAGAGCTGAACCTGCGCTGCATTTTAAATGCCACAGTTACTGCGTGGGTCAGGAGTCAGACTGAAACCTCATTTACCACAGACTTGTTTATTTCTGTATTTAGAACCTAAACTAGATCACTTATTTTCACTAAAACTATTTTTTGTATGGCATGCAGGGACAGGAAGGAAGCTGCTCCATTTGCTGTTTGGATGTCAGAGGCTGTGTTTGAAGAGCAGAGGAAGGCCACAGCCTGCTGGCCCTGCAACGAGTCCCATCCAGGGAGCAAGGAAAAGGACTCTTAATGCACTTCATATATTACACTATACACTATATATATATACACTATTAACGCTCAATGCTACAGACTCACTGAATGGGCTACAGGCCAGAAAGAAATTGATCAAACATTTGCAAGCTACTGATAGATACTTACAGATATTATATACAGAAAATTGCTCCTTGGTACTGATTCACACAGAAAGTTAAATAGAAAATTTCTTACTTTCCCCTTTAAATATTAAGCTTAACATCCCTACAATGGAAATGTTTTGTTGCTCATGGGGTTGAAAGGGATTCAAGATATCATTGAGTCCAGTCCCTGCTACAGCAGTTCCCTACAATAGGTCACACAGATGGGCATCCAGCCAGGCCTCGAATAACTCCATAGGAGACTCCCCAACCTTTGTGGGCAGCCTGCCGCAGCACTTCATCACCCTTACATAAAGAAGTTCTTCCACACGTTAGTACTGGACTTTCTATGTTCAACATTAAGGAGGCCATCGCTCCCCGTCCTATTGCTACACAACACCAAGAAGAGCTTGGCCCCATCCATTCGACAGAACACCAACCAAACACCAGTATTTAGACTTGGGTAGAATTAGAAGATTCTTCCTCTTTTGTGCAGCCTCAGCGACACTAAAAACAACAGAAGCCTTCAGTCTTCAAGTTTTGTCACAGAAATGGCTGCTCACCCACTTTTTGTGCGTGCACATTCAAGGATGGAGAAGGGCACAAAGTGCATCCATCCAGTTGCCAAAGTCTGATGCAATTCAATGATGCTCTTACCACATTTCACATCTCCTTCTACATTTATTAGTATTACATCAGTATTTTGGAGCCCTGGGTCCAGTTCAGGTTCCCACTGCACAAAAAGACAGGACTGCAGTTTCTACTGAGCACTTCTATGCACACAGACAACATGCATCAATACAACACACCGCAGGAGCATGATGTCTCCAGCTTCTGTTATTACAAAGGATACTCTATATGGTATCAAATAATGAGATCTTCCACAAAGCTGCTACTAAGCAAGTGACATTGCTTAGATGTTTAATTGCCACACATTTTATTCAGAGGTTTTTTGCCTTTCCCCACACAGATAATTTTTAAAATTTAGGTTCTCGGGCAATTTGACCTGGAGTTATAAAACCGTATCTAAGGAATGTTATAAGAGTTTGATTATTTGAAAACGTGGTGTTTTCCAGTGACATGCAAGGCCCTAAGGAGCTTAAATATAACCCAAAGGCTTTGCAGATGACACAGTATGAGGGATGAAAAACCCCCATTCCGTGATGCTTCATCCTCCTAGGACAATACCTGGAATTCACGCACTACCCACCTGACACAGCAGTCAAAGCAAGGAGGCACTTGAGAGCTGAAAGCTGGCACAGTGCTTAAAGAAAGCAGAGATCTGAGACTGTGCTTGGAGGGAGGAGAAGGTGAGCTCTTATTCCCGTGAGGATGAAGCATCAGCTCAACTCTGAAATTTAAAAATACTTCTTTTTCAGCGGAAGGAAAAGAGATAATAAAATTTAAAGAAAATAATGGAAACAGAAGCAAGAGATGTTAATGTGAAAGCTGAGCAGCACTCAGCCCAGCACTGCTGTATCTGCAGTAAACTCAACAGCATTCCAGACATCACTGCTCTTCTCCACTAAATTCAGCACTGCATATTAATACCATAATAGCTCTGTATATATATAAAAAATAAATATACATTGGTATAATGCAATGCAAAGGCTGCCAAGAAGCTGTGCTGTTCTGAAGCTTCATGTCAAACCTCCCCTTATAAATGTCTCTCTAGTATGGTACATCTTGACACCCATATGTTGTCTCAGCAGTGTAGGAAACGTAAAGCTTTGCAGATCACACTGACTGGCACAGTTCCTGAGCTCCCACGCTT
Source organism: Coturnix japonica (assembly GCF_054131305.1). Lineage (NCBI taxonomy): Eukaryota > Metazoa > Chordata > Aves > Galliformes > Phasianidae > Coturnix > Coturnix japonica. The sequence goes on along the minus strand of NW_028188942.1, from coordinate 958,687 downwards.
CCTTTCAAGCAGACAACATACTACACAGAATAAGGCTCCCTAGATAGTCTAGGATAATATTTTAGTGTAAGTAGAGCTAAAATTATTGCAAGCTACATGACTTGGCAATTAGCATTGCAAGAAGCCCAGGAAGCTCAAAGGAATTGTTTGAGTTAATTGCGACCAGGTAAAGAGCAGTGCAGCAAAGATGCTCCTGGTGCTCTACAGAGACAGCAGGAGCAAATACCAGACCCTCTGCCATCAGCCCTGCAGTGCAAACAAATAGCACAGTCCTGGGGCAGCACATCCCACCACCTGCTGACTCTTTTGGGGCTGGACTCGAGGACAAACAGGCAGCAGAACCAACAAAGCAGTTTTTAGCAGCCTGCCCCCCAACTTGCCTTCTAGACAGAAAAGCTGTTGGTTTTACTACTGTGGAAATGTATTCAGTCTTGAAGTGGAGCAATGCAGAAGAGAGGATGCATGTAGATGGCAGCCTGGAGGCACAGCTCAATGCCTGTGGTTTTTGCATGGAGAACAAAACATCCATTTATGACTGTTAAATACACATGAAAGCATAAGCAAAAAGAAGGTTTAAAAACAAAAACCAGACCAGTTTTCCTGAGGTTGTTGGATGCAGGGAGTGGCGAATCAGATAGATGGTTTCTGACTCCAAAATTTTCAAGCTCTTTGGACCAATGGTACTAGAACTGTCATAAAAATCACAAAAGCAAAGCAGAAAGGGTTTTTAAGGATAGACCTGTCAACACAATCTGGGAATCGCTCAGCTTTGCTGCCCAGAATCCGATCACGTTGTTGTTCCTTCCATGCTCGGAATACACAAGAAGGCAACCTGCAGCTGTGTGAAGGGTGCCCAGAGCATCTCACACTGTCCTTGTGCTCTCAGGAGGGAACAGATGGACGGCTGCAGGCTACAATTTGCTATTTTTCAGCCTGACTCCTTTGAGAAAGACCAATTGAAAGGAAATGCTGAAGGTGATACACCACCAGTGCCCCAGTCCTTAACCCAGGGGACAACCCAAGGTAGGATTTTTTTTCATAAACCCTTTAAGGTATTTAGGTTTCAAAGCTGTCAACACATTCAAGTACATTATCTGAGGCAATGGCATTTCATGAATCCCATGCAGCTGCCATGCAAAGTATGGCCATTTTTGTCCTGCAATGGAGAATACTGGAGATTTCTTCATGATGTTTATGAAGTCTGTCACTCAGGCAGCAGTTTAATCATGCCTTCTTGGATATATCTTTTTCCCCCTTAACCCCAGGGAGGATAACCTGGTTTTATTTACCTGAAATGGAAAATATATGGTCAAACAGATGTTGGTATAAGGGGGTAACTGTTAAGGTTTGCTGACAACTGGAAAGGTCTGAGCAATCAAACTGTCAATGGTTAAACAGATAAAAGTGACCGTGCCAAGTGGGACAGCTAACTGAGGACAGGCACTCCAGCAGAGAGAAAACCATCACCGAGTGCAGGCAAGCTGTTTGCAGGGACCGGAGGGCATCGATTCCAGGCATGTAAGAGAAAACTCAACTCTGATTTCAGAAATCAGAGATAGAAGAAAATATTATTTGAAAGGAAAGGTTGAATTAGATGAAAGCTTCACAGGCAGGAATTTGTTTAGAATTGAGGCAGAGACAGAGACAGGAGAAAACAAAAATGCATACGGATGTCTAACTCTCCATATTCTTATAGCAGCAATTGCTTGAGATTTCTTTTATAAAACCCTGTCACAAGCACTTCCAATGATGGGCCATTCCCAACGAAATAGCTGGAAGCCCTGAATTCCCCCAGTTGGTGGTTCAGAGGAATCCCCCACCTCCAATACAGACTGCCCAGGGCAGAGCTTCGGCCACAGCACCAGGTTTGGAGTGTCCAGGTCACAGACCTGTTCCTGGATGGCAGTGACAAAGAGTGCCTGCCCCACAGCTGTTGGGCCCTGCTTCCCAGAGCACGGCTGCTGCTTTGGCTTGAAATACAAATGCATAGTTCTACATCTCAGATGCAACACCAGAAACCTCTGGTGTCTCCCGCAAGCTGAGCTGTAGCATCATGCTGCTCTAACGTTAATCTTCCTATTACTCCTGTGAGGAAACAAAATACATAATATATCTATAACGTGAATAGCATAATGCCTCATAATCCGTTCTATCTCACTGTTTATATGATTCCATATGTACTTCTGTGGATACTACCGCTTCCAGATCTGAAACTGAGGAATCAATGCAGCAATTATGGACAAAGAAATGCAGAATTATACACAGGGTTATTTTTCATGCTGTGAATGAAGGCAAGTGCATTGCAAAAACAAAACTCATTATCCATTCTTTAAAATAATTATTTTCATGAAGCCAAAGTATTCTTTAGGATATTTAAATGCAGATTCAATCCAACACCTACCAACTTCACCCAGCATTTTTCTTATGCAAAAACTTCCAACATGTGCACAATTGCACATACGCCAATATTTATGGTGGCCACACAAACTGCAAGTCAAACACCACCGAGATATTTTGCTAGACAAACTAAGTTTCACTGCACATATGCAGACTGACTTTACATTTGTTCATTCCACTGTCATCTGTGTCATCTACAGTTAAGACTCAGGTATGTTCTGTGTTTTTATAACTCCTATTACTTTAACTTTCTCTTGCCACATGCATAGGAAAACAAGATCCAAGGATCTCAGGGTTACTGGAGGATCACATGGCTTAAGGATGAACGCGAGGAGAACATTCTTCATTTTTAATTACTGTCTCTGAGTGAAATGATTGAGAAAATTTCAGGTGAACGTAAATATTTTGTAGCAAACGGCTCCAATCAGAAGGAAAAACAACATCAAAAAAAACCACAACAACCCTTTTCCTGCACAAAGAAACTCAGCACTGAAGTGATTCAGCTCAGAACACACACATCCCCAGAAAACAGCCTGTGATTTGAAACCAATTTTTAGAGTGTTTTTCAGTACAGTGAGAATATCCCCCCACTGCTTTCATTTTAGGTTCTTCCATTGCACTTTTGGAAACGTACCCTTTGCTTAACACATCTAAGCAATCATTGAATGGTAGAATTGCTCAGGTTGAAAAGACCTTAAAGATTATCAAGTCCAACCATAACCTAACCGTACTATCCCAAATCTTAACAACCCTCCACTAAATCATGTCCCCGAGTACCACATCCAAATGGTTTTTAAACACATCCAGGGATGGTGACTCAACCACCTCCGTGGGGAGCCTATTGCAGTGTTTAACAGCTCTTTCTGTAAAGAAGTTTTTCCTGATATCCAACCTAAACAATGCAGTGCCTTCCCCTCTTTCAACAAGTGCTTGCTTTTAAAACCTCCTTGTTCTACTCCCAAGGGACCCCCAGTGTCCCAAAGAAAAGGCAGCAACAACAGGGTGATGCTGCTGATGCCCCCAGCCCCCAGGTGCAGCCCTGCAATACAAGGAACTGCCTGCAGCCTGAGATTGCACCCCTGCTGTGCTGCAGCAGTGCAGGAGCTTTGGGAGATTCAGCTCCTGATAGGCTGTAACATGCTGTACTGCTTGCTCACCTGTTTGCACAGAATGCAATTCCAGCTCTTTTACACTGAGGTTATTTGCTTCTGTGGGAAAAGAAGTAAATATTTGCTCTGCTGTGCCAGCTGGATCAAGGGAAAGCTATATATTGCACAAACCTTTGAGAGGAGGTAGGAAGAAGGCAGGTATTTGCAGTACACATGCACAGCACAAACTGAAACCAGCAGTGACTGAAAACCACTTTGGAACAAGCAGGAGCACAGGCAGCGCACAGAGGGCTGAGTTTAACTCTGTGGGTTTTAGGCCAGGTCAAAATTCAGCTTTCATGTCTGTGTTTCATGTTCTCTTCATTGAAATTAGGGTGATTTAGAAGGAAGACAATAACCTGTGGAGGACTGAGTATCCACGCTCACAATGATCACAGCACATACAGTATTTGGTACCTGAGATTGCCTTTGGTGCAGCGTTCATTGCCTTGTAGCTGATGTCCTGTTTCTTTGCCTCACTCCCTTCTCTGTTAAAAATAACTCGGTACTAACAACTTACCTATTACAAGCATTGCTAAACCAAACGTACCTTAAAAATTCCACGTTGGACAAATAGATCACTCTAAGACTTCATCTCCAAAGTGACGGACTTCCTCGATAAATAGCCTTCCTTGATAAATAATCTTTCAAGCTCACCAAATATGTTTCTTCACCCTTCCTTTACTCACAAATCAGCTTCTGGAGGTCTGGATATATTCAAGGACTCCTTCCCTCCTGCATTATTCTTCATTTTCTAGTAAATGCTGGAAAAATTTTCCAAGTGCCACAGGGAGAAATCTGTTATGTTAAGGTTTCAGAGTTTGTTATTTTGGCACTTGTGGTTCTCCACGTAAATCCCTTTCCAATGGTTTCTGCACCAAGATTTTAGTTTAATACTTGAAGGATTATTGGCAGCTAAGGGGAGGATTTGTGGATGTTGAATGAAGTACATTGTAATAACAACTGTCAGGCTGATTATGATGCTCAGGCCTGTACGCCTCTCCAGCAACATCTGAATACTTTGATATGGTCACAGCTATGGCCTACATGAAAATGTCTAGAGTCAAAAAACAGTCTACTACTAAACATGCTTTAGAAGCACAGCTTTTATTAAATCACAATAAAAAGCTTTTATAAGCTAAAAGCTTATAGATTAAGTTTAAAGGAGGTGAAAGCATTTCCTTTCACTTACTTTGAGCTCAGTGGAATAACAAAGAATTAAGATGGCAGCAAAGCTTCCGTCTCCTATCAATCCCATGGCAAACAAACTGCACCACAATCCAAAGACTGTGGAGCTCGGGGTCTTTGCTTCTCCACCTGCAAAATGCAAACTGAGATACAGAGGGATTCTGGCACCCTCTGAGGAGGGAGGACAAGTCTAGCTCATTCCTGGCTTTGTCATATTCAGATGCCATAAAGTAATGGATCATAGAAGCATCCACGAACAAAAGAGGGGCTAAAAACCCATGCAAACAGACAAACCCACAACGAACTTTCAAGCTCAACCAGGGTGAGATCCAAATGAAAATGAAAAGTATTTATGAAGGTGAACTCACACACCAGCACATAAAAGGCTCTGTACTCTCATACTCCACCTGCTGGCTCTCCTCAGTAGGGATCAGTTGTATTTCTATGTTCAGTTTGGGTTTTCTACTTCTTTTTTCCCCGCTTCTCTCATAAGCTGTGCACCATCCCAGCTGATAGGGGTAAGCTGGAGAGCACTGGGCAGGAAGCCACACTCACCTTAATATTTCAACATCCAGTGGGGAAAAAGTAAAAGGGTAAAATATTCACGGCAATGTAAAACAATTGACAATGTATGGAACAAAACACTTTCTAAATGTTTCACAAATATTTCAGGGTTAAAAGAGTAAAGCGAGGCTAAAGATGCAGTGTTCTATTCAGTTCAGCCCCTACCTTGCTTTTGTGTTACATGCTGGAGCTTCTAAAAAAGCCAATTAAAGTGCCTTTTATTCTATGAAATGTTTAAAATTGGGCACTTTTGGTATACAAACCCTAAGCATCTGTTATTATTTGGGTGCTTTTTCATGCAGACTCGCGTACATCAAAATGAAAAGGCATTTATTTTTCAGCTGCCTTTAGAAAAGCAGAAAGAGAAGCGTAAGCAGGAAGCAGCGTTAGTCCCAGGACAAAGGTAGGTTCATGACTACACAAACACAGAGCTTCATGAATGCTTTGCAAGTGTGGGGTCTGTCATTTCACAATGTGAACTGTATAGAGAGGAAAAACAGCCTCCTCTCTTGGGTCACTCCCCAGTGGAAGCTCAGTGCTTCCCACAGGCACGGCAGGAACACACACAGTGTTCTCCGTTCCAGTTTCCTCCCACTAACTGGGCTTTTCACTCTCGTATAAAGCAACATCTGGAAATGATCATCTCATCGCACCCTCAAAAAGGCAGAGAAGCAGTAATAATATGGTAATAAGGGATGAAATTTTACGAGAGATGGCACTTAACTGAAGACTAAAAGACACCATGCAATTTCCATAAATTGCTTTTAGCAGGGGACTGAGTGACAATCAGGAAAAAAAACCACAACCCCACTCCCGGCCCTTTTTTTTTTGTGCAAATCATGGGCCCGACTTTCAACTGGTGTAAAATGGTGATGTTGGTACAGCAGTTCTGGTTGCACACAAACCCCTGAATACCATTTTGTGCAATGGCACTTTTAGGATCGTGTGGTGAAGAGACCCTCAAATCGAGGATGCTAAAATGAAGCTGCGAAAGCAAAACGGAAAGAAGCCATCAGCGCGCCAAATATCCGCTTGTTTTGTTGCTCTCCCTTCTTTAAGTGAGCTTAAAAAGGAGAATCGAGCCATTATCTCCCCCCTCTGCATTTCCGCCTCTTCAGATCTGTCAGTTCAGGGTGAAACCCAGATGGGACTTGAGAGACAAGGAATATCAAGAGTGTCCCAACACAGCTGGCATGGAAACAGGTGCCAGGTAGGTTCTGTTCCTTTGGGAAAGAGATGCTGTCCCATCCCCAGCAAGATCTCCTCCTCTTACCATGAAAGCCTCATGCCTTTCTGAAAGGCTGGCCAGCCAGCCCACTCAGAATATGGTGCTATATTCATTCTGTAGTGCTATATTCAAACACCACTGTAGAAAGTCATTAGATTTAACACCAACGGCACCAAGCAGAAACAGGGGGATGTGGAAATGAATAAATAGACTTCAGACTAATAAACAAAAATAACCACTTCAGGATAACAAACTGCCTTTGCAGATAAAATGAAATAAATCCCTAGAATTTAAATCCATCATGAGCAAAATCCCACTGGAAAAAAACCTCCAGACCAAAACCCTATCATGACTGCTTCTACATTCATGAAAGTATTTATGCAGACTAAGATAAGGGTAGTCAATCCACACGCCTTGGGACAAAAGCTGATCTCCTGCAGGATCAGGATAAAGAAATTTCCTCACCACATTTGTCCTGATTCAGGGCAAAAGGAGACACACTTTGCTAGGCTCGGGAGCTGCTAGAAGCAAGCCTTAGATCTGTGCCATGCTGATGAACTCCCACAGTAAATCCCAGCTTCTCCTCTGCACACTATCATTTCCCAATGCACTGAATGTACTGCCTGAACTTTGGCTGGGCTTCTCAAGCCTATCCACATAACCTGTCATACTCCAATCTGGCTCTTCAAGAGTCCTGTACTGTGAAGCATCCTGCTTCTCATTTCACCATTTAATTACACCCCTTCCTGCTCCCAGATTCTTTCTGTTCCTTGTAAGTCATCACCTTGTTACAGCTCAGACAACACAGTTGGTTGATGGCATTTTCCTCAGTTCCTTTCTAGTGTCCATAACTCCTAGTTACATACAATCCTCTGTTCTCTGAAAGGTGTCACTTTGCTTTGACCACACTTCCACAGCTGGTGCATCTCTAACCTGGTATTGGCAGCTCCTCCAAGAGACACCTTTTGCCTGGGACACCCCTGGCACCAGCAGCACAAAGACAAAACAGAAACAACTTCTTCCTATGGAACTCAGCTCTTCAAACTGACACCATGTCTGCACTGTCCAGGAGGTCTGAATGTACCTATTATGGACTACAAGAAATTAAAACCTGACAGATGAGGAAATTGCTCCACTCCAGCACGTCGACAGCCACAAAATGCATGTCATCAGGAAACACTACGCCCTTTCTTGCTGTTATTTAAAGGATAGATGCTGTTCTTCTGCTCCCCAAAAATTAGGAAGTGAGGAGGGAAAAAGGAGAAACCAAGAAACGTGCGTTATCTAATGAATCAATTAGACAGAGAAAGTCATCATCTCTCGTAAAAGGACATAAGCCATTAAGATGAAGTCCCTATTTTTCAATAACACCATCAGACTGTTTCCAAGCACCAACTGGGGATCAAGAAAAAGGAATATCATATTTCCTAAGTCTATTCTTATCTCTCCAGCTGCCATGCCAAAGGCTATTGAGGTGGAATGAAAGCAGAGTTTCAATCATCAACAAAACGCTGCAGCTCACGGACAGAGTCGCTCAAACAGGTACAAGTCCCACAGGCTTTGTGGGATCCACATATCAAAACGCAGATGTAAGATTGTGCCATCCTCAGCAGCTCACCTGCAGGGCTCTGTGGCTCTTGGGAACAGAAGCTATCAAGAGAAGAACAACTCATTTCATTGTGCTATACAAGCCTTTTTTTGGGGGAATATAGCAAAAACCAAACACGAACGGAACATGTGCCACTGAGCCTTGTGCCTTGTCTAGTGCAGTAAGAATAGAAAGTCCCTTACAACATTTACCAATAAAAACAGACAAGAAACATAAGTAAGTAACCCCAAATGTTATTTTCCAACATCAACAGGTAACGTTTCCCATTTAAGGGGAGTTATCACCTTAAAGGTAAATACAAAATGTTTTTGAAACTGTAAAAACTCAGTGTTTACCATGAACAGATGCTTTGGTTGCTCAGTTCACTCAGAAGATGGTGCTGAGCTGAACAGATCATTACTGGGAGCTGTGTTCAGACATATTATTTTGACCCTATTATCCCTTCCCTATTATTTTTGGGGGGAAAACAACCTAACATTTGATATCATCCTTTCCTCTAACTGCTCCTCAACCCTGTGTCTGGTTTTAACCTCCAACAGTCTTTCTCTTGTTCTCTTGTCTCTTCCCTGTGACTGCCAATGCACTGCCAGACCATTTAACCTTCTCATACCCCAAGTCAGGACCTATCACAGCCTATGGAAACAAACTACAAACAAAAATAATCATTTATTTGCAAGGGCAGGGTTTGCCCTTTCCCTGCATCTGGCTTTTTCCTGGAAGAAAGCAAGGTAGGACTTACTTCTCAGTATCATTTCTAAATATCAAATATAAATGAAGTCCTGCAATACCATCCTGTGTGAAAGCAAAAGCTCCACCAGTGGGATAAAAAAAGAAATTATAAAAAATTATATACATTATATATATTATATATAAGTTATAAAAAATAAGATATTATCTAGTTTAATAAAAACTTTGTATTATTTCTGTTTATTTAAAGCAAGACTCGTTACAAACAACATAAAACAGGACCATTTCACCACTTACTGATGACATACAAATGTGTGGGAGTTTGGTACTTCCCTCCCTGCTAAGAAAACACAATGACAAAAGAAAATAATGGGCTGAAAAAAAAGTGCAACTGCTCATCACTGAACTATTTAGAAAACAACAACTCTCTTTCAATTGATGTCATTCATTGGGTGCTGTAAGGAAAACCAAGGAGGTAGCGCTGCTTTCTTCATTCAGTACATTTCTGAAAGCCTTTACTATGAAAATTTTGTATAATTATACCAGAAATAGGTTATTTTGTAGTCCTGCCACCACATATGAAAATCAGGAAATACCACATGTTTTCTTGTCTATCATTTCAGTTAGCCCTTTCTAGAAGGCATACATCTTCAGACAGTAGGGAGGTCTCTTCCTTCGAGTCCATAAAGATCGCTACAAGTTCCCCCACCCAGTGCCCTAAACAAAACATAAATGCCACCATCATCAGCCTTAACAAGCTCTAAATTGCAACATATATTAACAGAATGACCTTCTCCAGTAAGATTTTCATTAGCAAACTAGGACGGAAAACAGCAAGTAGCACCACTTAGCCAATTTTAATAGATTATCTACATCATCCTTTATGACATCAGTTGATAATCAGAGCAAGAAATTGAGCAATTTGGGTTCCTGTACAAGCCGTCATAATGCACAAAGTTAGCCACTTTTTTTTTTAATCCTGTATTACCTAGAAAGTATTACCAGACAGGCTTGCAAGTTTGGCTGTCGCAGAAAGTTGGCCTGCAAAGCTGCAAGAAACCCAACCTCAGCATGTCATAATTCCACATGGAGATGCACTGTGCCAGGTTATTTCTGCTGAAGGTTAGAAAATTTGACACCGACGTGACCACAACACTAGTGAATGAGGACAGCTGGAAGCACAGCACATGCCATTTCCCAAAGCGGCCAGCAGAACATCCATACCACTGAAGTAAAGCCTCCAAACATCTGTCTTCTGCCAATGTATAAGTGCTGAATATAGCAAACACCCAACTGCCAAATCCTTATGCTAAAGTTTCCTTTCTATTTTTTTTACCAATCAAAACTTCTCAAAGAGACTCCAGATGTTCACTGCTGTATAAGCCACACAAAAAGCAAAGGCAGTAGGGATGTGCCCCCAGCTCTGCCCTGCACTCTCAACCTGCCAGGCTTCTTTGGCAAAGGAAGAGGATGATGCTAGGGATACTTATGCTGTGAGAGACAGTGAGGAGCACTATTCTTGATTTCCATTAGTGATCCATTTATGAAAATGGGATGAATATACCTGAAACATGAAGAATGTGATCCTTTAATTTTAACTGATAAGTCCAAAATGCTTTAGAAAGATTTTTCATAACCTTGGATCAAAACTGATCTGTTCCAATATGAAAAGCAAAAAGGAAGACACTGTGCAGTGTTCAAATAGGTTTCTTTGTCAGAAGGTAGAGGAACAATCAGCACAATCAAATAGAATACAGAAATATATTCTAACAATTCAATGCTTACCGCTTATCCCTGTTGCACAGAATAGCCAACACTGAACTGCTTCTACTTAAGAAGAACACATATTTTGCTATAAACTTGCAGGGTGAAAATGTGATAATAGTCAAGTCCTAGGATCTATTTGCCTACTGGAGAATCAGTTGAAAAGCTCTCGTTTGCTTGTCCGTTTCAACAGAAAGCAGACATACCCTGTGGAAGAAAGTCTTGCAAGCAAACACACTGCATGAATAAAAACAACACTCTCAAACACTTGTCCATGGATAAAAAGTCAAAATATACCTACAGCATATCAAAATCCATAAAGTTCATTCAGATCTCCAAAGAAGCACATCTACAAGAAGGACAGGTAAAGTCCTGTCTGTTAATGCATCAGTAAGCAAACCAAAACATCCATGCAGTACTGGAAAGCAGCAGAAACACTACCTGCACATTTTGTCCTTGTTGTGAGTGGTGGTCCAGGTGGTCCCGTGCCTCCTTCTCCAGGGCGAGTCAGCAGCACTCTGATCTCATACTCCACATCTGGATCCAGATGCCACAGTTTGTAATTGGGAGAGTCCACAATGTGGGTTTCTGCCCAGTTCCCAGTGGTCGTCCGATACTCCACCTCTTTCAGTATGATGGGCCCGTCTCCGATGATGGAGTTGGCGTTGGGTTTGATCCACAGGTAGGTGGCTCCGACAGCCAGCAGCTCAGGAGGAGCAATAGGAGTTGGGGGTTCTGTAGACAAAAAGAAATCATGAGAGGCCTGAGGCCTTCCACTATGTACCTGTAAAGCAAGTCTGCCCCCAGTCCATTGTTAGTTATTGAATTTTTCCTGTTATTTACCAAATCTTTCATTTGGAATATTCTTTTTATGAAAGTATTTATTGCTTTACAGAAATAAAACAATAAAAAGGCACTATATTTGTTTTGAAGTTATTGCCCCTTGCACTGCTGTATTAATGCAACTGGTAGCATTACCAATGCAGAAACACCACTTCAAAAAATACAGTGCTTACAAAGCAACTTCTGCTGAAAATATAAAGCACAACAGTCATACATTTAAAAGAACAGAAGGTTTGTACTTATTTCCTCCTTTACGCATACACATACTGGCAGTCAATAGAACACAGGAGGAGGAAAAGAAGTCTTAAATAACACAGATTGAGCACACCTGTGTAGTGCTTAAAATGACACAACTAGCAAAGAGCAGAAAACTCAAATCACTTGTTCATTCTGAAGTTTTATAGAGGCAAACATACATGAAAAATAGGACAGATTTGCAGTGAAAGCACTGGCTATTTGTCTGAGAAGGTACTGCAGTTACAAACACTGGGGATCTTTCAGTGGTCCTGCACTCCAGGCACCACTAAAACTGACTGAGAGCTTTGATAGCTCAGAGCTAAAAAAAACAAAGGCACCAAGGATTGACTGTGAACTTGCTTAATTTCATGAGCAGAAGTACCCAAATAAAGTCTGTGTGAGACTTGGAAGAGTGCCCAGATATCTGAGAAGCATCACGAGGAACTCAGCCACTGAATATAACCTCTGTGATAGAAAAGCAAAGACAAGCACTGATATCTCAGCAGCACCCTGTGACAAAAGCCACTGATGGTCTCCTGAGCCCTGCCTGCCTGATCATCCCCCTCTGCTGGAAATAACACCTGGGTATTGGAAGCCACATGAATAGCATATGCTTTGTGGTTTTGAAAACCCGAGCTGAACTGTGCAAGATTATGAGCAATTTCATTAATTTCATTTAGCTTTTGCTCTGCCACACTCTAATGCAGTTTGCCTTCAGCCCAGAGGACACAAAACCTATTCTCTTGTGAAAACAAGGCAACGAAAAGGACATTTCTCTCTGAGAAAAAAAGAAACCTATGAATGTTACATCACGACATTAATTTTAGAGCCCTATGGGAATTACTCTGCAACTCCCACAGCTGATTCCTCACTGAGCACAGAAAACAGCAAGAGGGCAGAACCACGGGAATGGGGAAGAAAGGAGATGGAGCAACACGGGATGGAGGACCAGAGCACTTTCCCCTCTGGAGAAGTTTTGCAGGTTAACATCTGCTGAGTGAAGAGAAACAAATATACAGAAACCAGCGTAAATACAAAAGTACCAACTAAAACGTTACCTAATTCACCTCCTCTGGCTATCTAATCACAATCAGCTATGCAGTAAAGTTATTTCTCTAAAAATAAAATAATTAGTTTTCAAGAAATGCATGTTGATACATTATCATTAAAAATCACATCATTATAAATCTTAAATTGTTTATTGCTTTTTTCTTGGTGCAAGAGCATTAAAAGATGGACTCGCTGATTTTTATTCCCAGTGCAAAAAATGACATCTTGCAAAGTCACATTACAGCTGAGCACAAGACAAATGAAATATTAAGCATCATTCTCCTGGGCTGGTGATGCTTCAACAACAGCATGATCCAGGTTACTCTGGGATTTGATTGCCAGTTAGAACAGATTTATGGGCCTGAGTTTAATTAATAGAACAGTTTGTCCTGCTAACCAGACATTAAAGTCTTGTCTAGCAAGTTTAGAAACTAATATTGCCAAAGCAATTTAAATTAAGACGGCATCCAGCATTACTTCCCTGCCTACTTCAGGACAGATCTAAACCACCTCCCCTCCACCTCTGCCAAAACAGGGTTTCCATTTTCATCTACCCCTTCATTTTTGTCTCTCTAATAACATTAGAGGAAGAGATGTTGCAGAATAATGGAATATTAGGAGTTGAAACTGTTGTTCTCATTTTCCAAACAGAAGGAGCAAAGATGAGCAGATGTAATTGCAATTTTTCAAGACTCAGTAACACCTCACTGCACATAATGGGCTCTTTCCTACTGGCACCAACTGGACAGGAAGCTACTTTTCAATATCACTCTTTGCCAAACTATTGCAAGTGATCTTAACTAGTTATTCACTATTTAGCACAACTAGAACATAAACCAGGACCTTTTTTTTGGCCATTATAACTAAACCCACTTGTCAGTTACAGATGACCAGCCTCATGCTAACAGCTTCCTTTTGTAATTAAAACCTTTCTGCAACCTCGATTAACAGGGAAACAGATTGGGTCTGTACACATGTAATTGCAATCAGCAGTATTTTAAGCATCATTTGATCCATCCAGCCCATATTTTATATAGCAAGCTTTGTCCACCATGTTGCTCCCTTTCAGCCTTTATCCCTCTTCCTGCAGACACTGCAGGGAAGAGCACACCTGGAACTGGGCTGCTGCAACTGGGACGGCATCTAGCCTGAATGCCAGTCCCAGGATGGACACAAAAATGAGGGTTCAATGTTACCTCGATCTGGTAACCTGGAAAGTCAAGTCCCTTTGTGAATGTGTATCGACGGCCCCGACCAAGTCACAGCTGTTTGTTACACCATTATGGTGAGCTGTAAAATGGCGTTTATTGGAATGTGAGGGTCCCTTATATAGGTATCCAGTTTCATCCTTATCTTTTTTACATATGCATGACCCAGCAGGGGAGGGCCTATCACATTACATCCCGAGGGTCCGATTTCGCCTAATACAACATCTCCCTCTCCCCATGCTTAACAAAACCATGCCCCGTTACAATGGAAGCACCGATCCTAATCCTAATATATAAAAGTGTTAGTACTTATATAAATTTTTGTGGTGAGTTATTTAAAAAGTGACGTAAACATGCAGAGGTATGTGGTGCAGTGTGTAATAATGTTAGTGGTTCTGTATTTAGTATTTTCAAGGCATCTTGGGCTATATTATACAGTTCATCCTTCTGCTCAAAGCTTCTCATATATCTGCTGGAACTCCATTTTCTCATTCAAAGTCCTTGCACCTGTGCCTCTTGAGCCAGCAGCAGGAAATCTATTGCAGCTCTATTCTCTGTGACCTTCCCGCTCCCCAAGGACACGTATCTTGTCATTCAGGAGACGGTTGGCCCTTTCCACAATGCTTGTCCCTGGGAATTCCCAGGGATGCCTGTCGAGTGAGATATTCCCCAATGCTCCTTGAGTAGATCTCGAGATGAAGCATGAGCCATTGTCTGTCTTGATGTGTTGCAGCACACCAAGGACCATGATGGCAGTGGCCCAGTGTCGCTGAGCTGCAGGGGACTTTAAATGTTAACATAACCATCACTCAATCAAAACCTTCACTGATAATACACTAAACAGAAGATTACATGTAACGTCATATTTTTTTTTTTTTTTGAATTGACATATACACACTCATTCAAGCATTCATTTTAGACAATTCTATAAATGAAAATTTCTAAGCTAATGTATTATTACTTATCGATAACTATGAGGTGGCAAACCACCAAAAGGAGAGAGAAGGAACACAGTAGTGGTGGATGTGATAGGCAGTGCCTGCAGGGCGTCCCCTGCTTCAAAGTACACTTTGCCTTTCTCACCCATCACAGATTCTCTCCTGTGCAGGGCTTTTTTCACATGTGCTCCATATATGCATGGCCAGTGCATGATACAGAGCCCAGGTGAAACACCTGCTCATAAAACATAACAAACCACTATATTAGATCTCTCTACAATACAAACTACTCACAGAAAGTTATTTACAGCTATAGTTACTTATTTCTATTGTTACTTGCTTCACCCTTAGCTCCCTTCTTTTTTCTTTTAATTGGTAAGCTTTTTCTTGTTGACCTACTCCTACTATAGTTACAAAAATCATCTATGGGTAGTATAGTAATTCTTGATGCAGTATAGAGTGAGATGCACCTGAAACTGTCAGAAAACAAATATATTTGCACTGCTGTGAGCACATTGCATTCAGCCCACTACGGGCAAAACTCATCCTGGGATCTTCAGGACCTGCTCTAGTACAGCTGCCACCGTTCCATCCAACTCCACCACCAGAATTCCCCTCCATACAATTTCAAGCTCCATCAACAAATTTGTCCAAGTCCCTACCCTAGTCCCCTAAATGTGTATATTATTGGGAGAAAATGAAGACATTCTTGCTCCGACTAGCAAGAGATACTTCTAATGTCTTGCTTTTGTCCCCATTCGGAAGTAACGATTTGTTTACTTTCACAAGCGGTGGAGCCGAGGGGCGGGGGGGGGTAAGCAGTGAGGGGGGGCAGCGCGGGGGTTTGCATTCTCTTGCTGGCACTTAAACTTCTCTGGCTAGAGCAGATCACATTCAGTATTTTAACTCACTGTTCTTCTGTAACCTTTTTCCCGTTTTTTGTTTTTCATAATTCCACTACTCGAACCCTCAATTACACTTCCATGTAACATTAATAATTCCACTTCCATATAGCATTCATGTTTACACATCCCTATAACATTAACAGTTCCATATACCATTTGCATTTATACTTTCATATACCATAAACATTTAACAATCACAACGACAGTGACAATAATCAATACAGTTTATCCTAAGCATTCTTCCTCTCCTCCAAGTTGTCAGCAGGAGTTTAACCGACTCCAACTCGGGCTGCCGTGGCTCGCTCGTCAGCTGGACTTGTTTCTGCTTCAGTGGCTCCACTCGAGCCCGGGGCCCCCTGACCGGGCCCCCAATTAACGATAAAAAGGAATGCCTCCCTTATCTTTGACCAATCCGAGACTTGGTCGCTCTTGTTCTCCCCTCTCCCTCCCCCCAAGTAGAGCTGGACCAGCAGCCCACACTCTTGGGTTATGGTGATTTCCTCTAGGGTTATTATGATTAGGAACGCCTCTGCCTCCGCTCCCGCTGATGCGGATTGGCTTCCATCTTGGTTAGTCCTATCCACCCCGCCCCACGGGGCGGAACCACACCCACAACACATCCCATCTCGAGGAAGGGACCCATCCTCCCGCCCCTGCTCACTCCCCTTCCCCACCCCCAAGGATGGGCGAAGGAGTGCAGAAGATACCGGTTGCTTTGGATACCGATATGGGGCCTCAGAGGAAGGCTTCTGCGGGTCAAGAGATAAGGATGTGGAATGTGTGGAATGCTGCTGGACGGGGCCATCTGCTCGTTGTTCAGCCGGAGTGATGGCTGCGGTCTGGATGGCTCCCGCCACCTTGTCTTTGTCTTTCAAATCCTCACATCTGCAAGAGAAAAAGCCTCCCGACCCAATTCCCAAAGCAGCCCCAAGCCGAGTCTTCCCTTTCCGAGCCGCTTTCAGCGCCCCAAGCACCAACCCCCACGTTTTGAACTCAGCATCTTTCTGCTCATTCATTGCGCGCTCACAGAGCGAAAAAGTTAAAGAGTCCCGCTTATTGTGATCCAAAATCACCCGAGGAGAGGAAAGCTCCCTCTCCTTTTCAAGACAACTAATGACGACTGCAATGTCCTTCTTAGAAGGCGTAGCTTTCCTACCATAGTAGGTTTTACAAAGTTGCAATACTACTCTAATGACGGAATACATTTACCCAGAGACCTGAAGTCTTCCTGGTCTTCTACGAACTATCGGCCGTAGGATAGGCGCAGCGCTGCATTCCCCTTTGCACCCCACCGAGAGTGCTTCCACGGGCTCGAACCGTGGATACCGCGTCCGTCAGCGCGGTTTTAGCCGTCGCACACTCACCTCCAGGACTTTTCCTCACACGGGGCACCATTTGTTACCTCGATCTGGTAACCTGGAAAGTCAAGTCCCTTTGTGAATGTGTATCGACGGCCCCAACCAAGTCACAGCTGTTTGTTACACCATTATGGTGAGCTGTAAAATGGCGTTTATTGGAATGTGAGGGTCCCTTATATAGGTATCCAGTTTCATCCTTATCTTTTTTACATATGCATGACCCAGCAGGGGAGGGCCTATCACGTTACATCCCGAGGGTCCGATTTCGCCTAATACAACAGTTCAAGAAAAGAAAAGACATAGTACAAGCCCAAAATAGTTACTGAACATGCATAGATTTTACCCTGCACACAAAGTAGTTCCAATTATGCAGTCAGTGATGGAATTCAGGGTGTACTCTTCTGCCCTCCATAAGAAGAGAAATACTTCACATACAGCACCCATTTTACTCTTGGACAACCGCTTCTGGGTATCTCTACCCTTCTACTGGAATACTTCTCTACCTGACAATTCTAAGCAATTGCTTTAATTGAGCTCAAAAGGCTCCAAAATGAGGGAGAGAAAAGAGGATGAACCGAGTGCTCCGTGACAAAGCACTGGATGCAGCATGGGTGAAAAAGCTTGAAATGAGAACAGAGTTTATGTTCTATACTTAGTTTTCCAGTTATCTGTATAGTTCAGTGGTAAAACACTGTAAAGTGGACCAAAAGATGGAGAAAGTCAATAGAAGACTGCTAAGCTCTGTCCGTTGAGATCAATCGCGAAGGAAAACGGTATTATAGAAGACAAATTATTTGCTGGAGACACCTTCAACACGCTACTTTTTTTCTCTCCCATAAAGATGATGTAAGAAAATGTTATGTTGGAAAAAATCAACAAGTCTGTTAGAAACGTGGCAGGAAGCAGCTGGTCCATCAGTCCTTGGTAGAGGTCTAAACAGTTCTGGAGCTTTTAATGGAGCTCCCAATGAAAACATGAAATGTTACAGATTTTGATTGCTGCAGTGAAAGAAACTACAGTTATCTTCATAGGAGGTGCTGGGTAATCCTTTAAGTAGTAGATCAGTAGATGACCAATGTGTAAGCAACTGTAAAATGTACTAGATTGACTATCATTCAAGTAAAAGGCATGTAGTTGTTCTCCCAGCAGTGTGACAAATACTCCCCAATCAGCAATGACTTTCATCTCGGAAATGCACCCAGAGGTACATTAAGATTATTTCACAGAGTGCTTTTTCTGAACTCTTTTTTGCCAACTTCAGCCCAACTTACCTCTCACATCTAAAACCCCTGTGTGAAAAAGCAAGATGAGATTGCTGAAAACTAAGCAGCCTGTTCAAAAGCCAAATAGAACTGAGGGAAAAACTCCCTTTTGGCAGAAGCATAGGAGGAAGCAGACATGGCAAAAAATGTTTGAAAATACAGTTGCAAGAAACACACTCAGCCTAACTGGAACAGAGCTAAAGCCATTAATTTTATTATCCATTACTAAATACAAACAGAAACTGTTGATTATATTCCATATGGAGATAATCATAGAAGAGGTAATACCCACTAGGACAACCAATGAGCTATTTAAATGTTGCAGTGAATGTCACTTGCATTAATTCTGTCTGAAAGTTTGTATCATCTTTAAGAAAAAAGAGAGGCGATTCCTGAACAAGCCCTTGCTTATTGCCTATTCTAAACCACTGCAATCCCAGATGGAAAGCAATAATCCCCTCACTAAGAAAAAGACCTGAGCACGAAGCTGGAAAGGAGCACAGCTGAGATCTTGCTATATCAATCCTTGTGAAAGAAGGCTGAAGTTCCATCACCATGACATCCCTGATCTGTCCAGAGGAAAAGGGCAAACTCTACCAAGAGACCTTTAGAAAACCTCCATTGTTCTCCCAGGCACCAGAAAGGAACTGCCAAAGAAGCTGTCTCAAATTGAGACGTGAAAACAGGAGAATGTTGAGGGGTTTTTTTGTTTGTTGCTTTGCTCTAAATCAGAGCTTCTGATTTCTATAATAAAGTAAAAAACATTCTATGCCAAATTGGCACGCTGCTGATGTTATTTTTTGGGGTTGCTGTTGCAATTAGATGGCTGTTTTTTGCTTTTTGGTGTTTTGAGACTTCATGCAAGTATCTCATGACAGAAGGGAATTATGTGAACAGCTTACATCAATTACAAAAGATTCAAGAAAATTAATTGGCAAAACTGAAGCCATGGAATGTTGCTGCTTTTTAAACAGGGATAGAAGAGACTGATCTGAGAGTAAAACAAAAGGGAAAGTAGCTGATGGCTTTACAGAGAGTTAGTTAATACTGGATACTTTTTCTTGCCCTGCTTCCATAGACAGCCATACACATGGGAACACAACATCAGCTCAACCTGATCAGCCCAAAGGTCTGTCACACTCAAAAACCAGTTCCAAGTCTACTTCTAGCAAAGCATAAGAACAGAAGAGTTACATGTTGATTTTCTACAGCACATAGTACTACGTAAGGACTTCCCAAGCTCCCTAAAAGAGTCTCCCAGTATCTGTATCATCCCAAGTAGTTTCACAGGACAAACCTCCAGCTGACCAGAGTCTCCACCTGAACTTAAAAATGCACCAAATGCAAGAACTCAGCTTAGAAATGTCAATAGCCGATTGAATACTGAAACATCAGAACTGTTTTCACTGTCTACTGCGATACAATTCATAAGAGAAAGGCGTTAGAAAAAAATCAACCCTGCATTTGCATGTTGGCCAAGAGATGATTTAAGATAAAAAAGAACCCCTATTGTTACAAGGCTGCCTGAGCCATCCAGTCTATACCTGTCACAGTGCTTGATATCCTGTAACATCAGTAGTACATGTCCTGTCTGTAGCCAGAAATCCCAAAGAGCAGCAAGACAGCTGCAGCCTGCTCAGACCCACATGCACACAGCCAAGAGCACAGGCTCCAACTACAAGTTCAAACACACACAGTGCTTTTCATTCTTTGGCGGTTAAAGAGCTGAGGATGGGGAGCTGCTATTTGCTGGACAAGCAGGATTTGTGTTTCCAAACCTGATATTGCTTATTCCCCTACTAATAGGAACTGTAACCACAATTTTCTCACGGCATCCTCACTGAGCAGGTGAAACGGGTAAAGATGAGGCCAGAAGGCAAATGTCAAGCTTCTTAGAACCCTTTTTCTTCTAATAAAACAAAAACTGCAGAACAGAACATAATTGTGTGTTTTTTGGCACAACAGCCACAAACAGTGGCTACTGAGAATGTACATAATTAAATTTACATTTAAGAATGCAAACCCAGCTGTTTTAAGAAATGAAGTGGCAACACATTGAAGTGCCACTGTTGGGATTTTTCGTACCTCTGTCCTTGAAGATAAATCTGTCACCTTAGCACAGCTGTGTTGCACACCTTGTTTGTAATGACAGCTTCGAGCCAGTCATGTAAATGTCTGAACAGCATCTGTGTGACTCCTTCTACTTTTACACCCCTGTAATGAGCATTTTAAGCTCTGAATCATGGTATTTATATTGCTTATTAAGAGCACGTTACTGTTATAAATGCAGCCATTGAATTTTGTTTTCCAGTGACTGTCTGAACTTCCAGTTCCATTAACTGCACAAAGAAACAGCATGAGGATTTGACGAAATTTAGCATGAGACCATTTCACTGCACTGACAGACACGGTACTAATAGCTCTTTTGTCTATAAGAGAGACATTCAAATCAGTCTCTCGGTAATGCAATAGGCTGACAGCAATGGCATATGTCAACTGTGTTGGAAGAAATGTGCCAGTGGCGTTAATAAAGTGATTCATTAATTCACCTGCATGGGTAAATTGCACCAGTCTGCCTACTCTCAAAGAAAAGTGCCCAGAACCAGCTCTAAAATCAATAATTCTGAATATTTAATTAAAGCAAAAATCCACGGAAGAGAGAGAAGACAATGCCGGGTTTCTACAGTCTACAGAACAAAGATTCATACATCCTAAGGATGCAAAAGCCTTTCTTGCGAGAAGCTGGTTTTGTATCCCGTTATCCCATTTGTATCCCAACACAGCAGTCCCAACCTGCAATCACCACCCTTACAAACATTTCACTTCTCATCCTTCACAAGCACTCCTGCACTGCATGCAGAGGCCCAGCGGGTGTGCAGGTGTCTCGTTGGCCCTCTTGAGATCAACACTGCAGCCATTCCTGGGAACAATCAGAAGATTTTTATGTGCTTAACAATCAAAGACTTACAGAAAGAATGGGAACTTGGCAGGCTGGTACTTAGCTAAAGATCCAGGACACTGGAGTAGTAACTGGGGAGATGCAATTAGATGCTGCCATATTGTTTAATGCATTAGCAAATTAATGTCAGTCCTTTCCATGTGATACTCCTTCCAATTCAGAATTTACTAGCACACAGTAAGTAGCTTCAGTACGGTATGATACAGACCACACGTCATAGCATGTCATCTGCTTCTCACTTTTGCTTTCACGGCTAATATCTCTGCCTGCAAGGGACTGGACACAACATCATGATTTGATCAACTGTCTCCTGTCTTACAACAAAAAGGTCACCTACAAATATTAGCCAATGTCCACCACGTCATGAGGCAGGAATTCCTTCCCAAAAACTGAAGTTGTAGAAGACTCGGTCAAAAGTACTGGCATCAATGTCATGGGGAAGCAGAAGGAGCAGATACAGTGCAGATCTATGTGACAGATTAAGCTAGGAAATGCTTTAGTTTCCAAAAGCATAAGAAACAAAAGGTTGTTGGTATTTACAGTGGGAAAGGTGGAAAGTGGGAGGTTTTGTGTAGAAATGGAATTGCAAGTTGACAGCAATCTGGCTGAGAAGGACAGAAGTGAGAGCTGAAAAGGCACAAGTACAGGAGATCATACAGAGAATAAAAAGCAGTAAAACAAAGCCCATATGTAGAAGAAGCAGGGGAGAAAACATATGCGATCCAGAATGGTGTCAAAGAACTAAACAAAGTGGTCAAAAAACTCAACGCAATGGCAATAAAACAAGAGCAGAGCAGATCTCTGGGGATAGTAACTGTAATCACAGAAAGAAAAAAGAAGCTATTGGAGCAAGATAACCAATATTTGACAAGATGCTCATCTTCTGTCACTCCCAAAGAGCTAATAGTCAAAACGTATGGAATTATATCCTTTACATCTCACAGCAGGGTAGGTGTAGTACTTTTGTTCTAAAGAACTTGCAGCCTGATGAGAATGAGGAACACACTCTCTATACATTTCCCCCTTAAAAAGCAGTGGAAATACTCCTCAGTGATTTGAATATGTCTGTTCTAAATTAAGCAACAGAGCTGCCTGGGTTTAAAGAGGGGAATGCAATGAAGTTTGTTAAGAGGTAAGATAATTCAGAAAACTTCTTGAAACCTTTTGGAAACCACTGCAGTCACCAGATAAGACAGGTGGAACAAACCCTACTTAACAAAGTTTATCAGTGTCATCCTATTAAACAGAGATTTATGAACTTACCCTGAGACCAGAAAGAGTTGGTACAGTCCATCACCCCCTACCAACTCTTCTCCTAATTCTGTTATAGGTTAAAGGAGTGGGGCACGGATACTGATTGGGAATTACCATAGCATGCTATTTCATTAGCCTTTCATACTGTTTGTCTCTCAGAAGCTTAATCTGAATCCCACCAGAGCCTCCAAGGATGTTTCATTCTCTAATAAAGAAGAAAATAGCATCGGATTAGTTGAACAGTATCTCATTTCCCAGCGTAAATTAAGTGAATTAGATGGAAGACTGCTCTAATTGTAAAGCTTATTACAAGAACCCACATAGATTAGAACAGAATGCTTCTCTTTGAGTCATCATTTGTAGTGTAAAAGAGGGAAAAAAGAAGGTGATTGTAGACTCTCCCAAGGCTCCCTAATGGCTCAGTATTGACGAGACACAACTGTATCAAAAGAATCAAAAACCTCCACTACTGTAGCAAGACACACTCATAAGTATTGTGCTCTCAGAGTGCTAGAAGGCAACCTTTCTTTACACAGATAGGAGTGCACAGGCAGTCTCCAGCTAATCTATGCGAGCATCAAGCTCCCCAGGGTTGCGAGTAATGGCCATTTAACTCATTTTTAATGTTTGTGTGATCTTCTCAACCACAGAATAGCTACACAATGACATCATGACAAGAGAAACAGCATCATGCTCCTTGTTGCTTATGGAATGACACTATTATGGAATACCATTCTTGTTACGGACATCTTTCACGAGAGACTCAACACAACACACTCCTATGTGTTAAGAACTTACATATCCATGAACTGATGGCAATACTCTAAAATTTAATGTGTAGCTTCTATATATTCAAGCTTGTACTAATCATCTCAAGTTCCCTCTATAGTCAATGGAGAGAAATGGACAATTTCAGACAATGTTCAAGGTAACTTTCATATCCAAGACAGATGAAGTCTCCTTTCTTATGGCTGCAACTACTCTGTACAAAGATACTGAAAACTGCATCCACATCCCATTCAAAAACAAGGAATTCTCAACAGCCAGTAGTCAGGGCCAGCTTTAGCTCTATCTCATGCTTCTAACTCTGGGCACTACTTAAGCTCATATATC
Organism: Coturnix japonica; assembly: GCF_054131305.1. NCBI lineage: Eukaryota > Metazoa > Chordata > Aves > Galliformes > Phasianidae > Coturnix > Coturnix japonica. The sequence goes on along the minus strand of NW_028188942.1, from coordinate 934,975 downwards.
ATGTGTTATTAAATCTATTTCAGCTTTCTGCATGAACAAGCTGCTAATCTCCCACAGGGACTGCAAATGTAAATTCAACAAGCACAAAAAAGTAGAAAGGCAGTAGTAGTAGTAAACACATAAACCGTGAAACATGTAATTTCAGGTCAACTCAAGTTCAAGCAGCTTCATCAGTTGCTATGCTACTAGCTTATGATGATGGGAAAGGATGGAGACAACAAGATTTTATAGGTTCTTCTAGAGAGGCTATTTAGCAACTTTGGCTTTCTGGCACATCTCTGTCTGCAGAATGAAGGATTGTCTGTCTCTAAGCTGCTGAAATGGCAAGTGACTGGTGGTATTGACTACTATGAGCAGCATGGAACAGTTTGTCCAGATTGATTAAGTAGTTTAATCCATAGCAACCTGCTAGGTTTGCAGGAAAAGCCTCAGGCAGGGTTTTTTCATTTCGTTTAAGGCAAATTGGGGAATTAAAACATCCCACTGCCCTTTACCATCAGCCACCTCTGAAAAGTATGTGAAAGATACTCATGCAAAGTGTAAAAAAGTCCAAGTGTGTCCTAATAGCACACCATGAAGCTCCATTTTGACATCCAGATCATAAAGGGATCTCTTTCCACCCTTAGCTTATATGCCAGACTCTTGTACATACTTCATACCAGCCAGAAAGAAAGAAATCTGCCTATTACACCAAGAAATACTCCCCAAACTGGTTATTTGTATTAGTACTTATGATTTCCAATGTGTGGTGTTGTTGTTTTTATTTCCATGAAGAACAAACTTTCTACTTCTGAATGTACCTAACAGAATACCTGAGAGTCGGTCCTATTAACCCCAAATACACTCCAACAAGATAAGGAATTCTTCAAAAAACCACTTTCACTGTCTAGTCCAAGTAATCTTAATGTAAGTTAAATGGGGCTTCAGACCAAGACCTTCTCCTTGCTGAAATGTTACAGTCCAAAAAGTGCCTGACAATATCCGTACAGCCCTAAAAGCCCCGTTATTTCAGAGATGATACAAACTGCACTCAATTTGTTTTCTATGTATCTGCTACTTACGTTAATCATGTGAATAAAACAAAGAATTTCTTGCAGAAGGGCTTGGTTTGTGGCATGGGGACCCATGAACACTGAAACCTATCATAGGTGTACAGCTCTAATAGAGCACTGCACTTGGGAAACTGCGCCTGTTGACACCGGGATTTTCAGGCCTGATAAATCCCCATTTTATTTAAAAAGTCTCACCCTGTATCATAAACTTCCCCCTGAAAAAGTATAAAAGAGGCATTTCAAAATCTCTTTTGTGTATGAAAGAATCTATTTTGTAGCCATTAAAGAAAAGAGATTGAAGGTCTAAGACAGCAATCTACAGTGGTGAACAATGAATGACATTTCTACCCAACTATTCTTAGAGCTACCAACTGAGTGAGCAGCCAATCGCAGAGAAATTACAGGGGATGAGAAGTAAGAGCTGGTAATTTCCTCAGCTGCAGCACAATGGAGAAAATGTCCCAAACACAGAGTGCAGCTCCCTAACCAAGAGGCCAGACCACATCAATAAATCTAATAGTCCAACTAAGCGAAGGCTGGTAGGATATTTCCTTTAGACTTGAAGACCAGCAGAAATCCAAGATCCCAAAAAAGGTGCTGCCATTTTACTGGTTTGGGTGTGCTTTGGCTTTTTGTCAAGCAGTCTCCCAGTATTCCCAAGGATGTCTGTAATTAGTTAATAAACTCTTTCAGTAAGTACATGTTCACTGCTTGTCCTGTTGTCACTGAGGGAGTTAGTTTGAAACAAGATCTCCTATAACCAGACAAACCTGGAAGCTTATTTGGTCATGGCTCCTGGAATACAGACTGTAACTGTAGAAGAGCTAAAGCAGGTTTTGATGTAGTGTACTGTATCTAGAAGTCAATGCAAAATTAGTATTAAGACAACTTGTGTCCTCCACAGACAAGATCTTGTACTTGAGCTTATGCAACAGAACCCTGTCCTTCTTGAGAAGATGCTATTTCTCATTCACGTCGCATCAAGTTTCACACACTTCCTGCATGACCTCAAATCAACTTCCTCCAAATAAAATCTCCATTATAAAAGTGTGTGTTCCAATGATATAAAATGATAGACTAAAATGATTTATGGAGGAACTAATGGATGGAATATTCACTTTGCTACAAATCTTACCTAAACAGAATCTGCAGGTGTCTGAGAACCATCTGCATATAAGACTCATCAGATTATTAGTAGTTTGTTCACTGAAGGACACTTTTCTGTCCAGAGTTTTCTGCTTAAAGTACATTATTACTCCATCTACCCATGCAAATTGAACCTGGGCAATCCTGAGTAGGTTCAGAATCTACCTGAATGTACTGATGTAATGAGCTGAGTGCTTCCCAAATAGTTTAGTTCCCTACAGACAAACATTCAGCGAAGTCTAAAATCAGAAGGGAAAATCTGTTAAGACATGCAAAGACAGCTTTGAAAACAAACAAAAACCCACAACAACCAAAAACTACAATCTCAAAAACACTTCAAAGGATTCAGGTCACAGCGACTCATCCTTTCAAGATGATGTGCTGTGGTACACAAGCTTTGATATACAATCTGTCAGCTTCTAATAGCAACACTCCCTAAGCATGGCCATCAAACAGGTCAAGAATCATCAAGAAAGAGCAGTTCACACATGCCTTCTGGCCGAAACAAGATCTGATTAAACACTACATTATTCCAAAGTGTGATTTGAGACCACTGCTGACAGAGAGGAGTGGATTACACATGTATACATGACTACACACCTGCACACATTTGCACTGCCATACTATCTGTGTTATGGTGATAAGCACTGCACAGATGAAACTCTACACCAGGCTCATACCTGTACACACAGACAGGAGAACAGGAGCAGCACTGACTCCCAGCAGGAAGACTGGCTGGAACCTTTTTGCACCATCATCCTGTTACCAAGTACTTTGTAATCACAACAGCTAAATTGAGAGCTGCCAATTACCTTAATAGCTAATACGTAATTAGCAGCAGCCTGAACAATGTGTCATCCTGTGAATGTGAAGAATCAGCAACTAAAATGCAAAATGACCAACATACTATTCAGTATGAAAAAGTGTTATGCCTAGCTTAGATGAAAATGATGACTGGAAAAAAATATGTTTTCCTCAGTAAGGGACGTTTATCACTTTGTACAAGGTCTGTACTTCTTAACTCAGTGGAGAAGTCATTAATTTAGATCCATTTGAGTCACTGATGGAAAAACAGGTTTGATTAAAAAAGCCACAGAATTTAGAAAGGTAGGCTGTGAACTCTCAAGCTGTCATTCACATTGAAGCAACACAGCAAAGGCCATATGTTGATTATTTCAGCCTTTGGTACGTACATAAAATTGAGTTAGGGTACATAAGGGGTTTCTTTTTGCCCATTACTTTGTACGTGTGGAACTCCTGCTGATGCAGATCAATGGAGAACTTTAAGCAGACAAGTCCTCCATAAGCTGTCATTTACATAATCATGAACATCTGTGCTAAAAAAGTCAGCAATTTTCTCATTATGTAATTATGAGGCACTGGGTCAAAATTCACTTTTATTACTGTCAGTAATACCTGCCATGTACCTGCTGAAACTCTCAGATTCTTAATGCCTCTCAACATGAAGCAGCATTGCACTATGCCACTGAAAGACAGGTACTGTAACAAAGAGCAGCAACAGAAAACATTTAGAACTGTCCTGTTATTATATGAATGGATAAGACCTGATTATACTGAGTTAAAAGTTCAGTTTCCTACTTTCTATCTGCACAAGCAGAAACCTAGTGTCCAAACAAACTGCGGGTAATACCTGATGAGATCTCCTTCCAGTGCAATAGAAAACCCTCTATTTCTTAGACTAGTGTCTAATCACAAGTGAATTGCTGCAGATAATCATGCACCCTAGAGGAGCTAGAGTAAAACACTACAGGTCAAATCTTACCCAAAGTACTTGCACAGCAAAATCTACTGCTTTGTAAGCACCGGTTAGATTGCATTCCTCAGAGTTCTTTTCAAAGCATACCCCTAAAAACATCTCCTGGTTGAGAACAGGAAGATATGGATTATGGTATAATATTTGGCTTTAACGAATAGCATCTGATCCTCTCACTCGTTAAATATTCATCAGCATAACTCCTTGCAGAATTGGCTGATTATTTAAGAAACACAAAGATGACTTGGCTCTGTGCCTAATTCTTCCCTAGTTTACTCTGGTACAAATGCAAAATAAATGGAGTTACCACTGTGAGGTAAATAAGCCAAGTTCCTGCTCTTTTGTCCCCGAGTAATCTGAAATATTGATAAATTCTTACCCTTCATAGGCAAGCTGGTAAGAAGATAAGCACCAGAGGGAACTATTTTCTAGCAGTATCTGTGCTGTGCCTGCTCTGAACCCATTTGTTGCTTAGTAGGACCCTGGCACAGCTCCACAGCCCAACAAACATGATTAAAAATGATTTGATGAACTTAGTCTGTTGAACAGGTGGCTATAATGAGCCTGGAGAGATACGAAAACCACTGTCAGCTACGTAGAAAGAGTTGATGCTTTCTAGAAATGTTTCAACACCAACAGATCTATGAATGTGAGTACAGATAAATGTTGAGCACCCCGCTGGTTGTCAGAAACTGTGATGACAGTGTTGAAAGTGAGGTCAAGAGAAAAGAAGCCATTGCACAGCTTCCTTTACTTTTTGCTCCAGCATGAATTAATGAGTAAGTCCTGGGGTGCTGGGAAATAGGAGATTATAAGAGAGTTTGACAGGAAAGGGTGGAAAGGATGCTACTTGGAGACAGTGGTTGCAAGCAAGGCAGTGGAGTGAAGCCGGCCCCTGAGGGTCTGGCTCAGCTCCCCAGCAAGCACAGGGAGAAGCAGAGCCAGCAGCTTGGAGTCAAAATAAGCCATTGCCAACTGGATAAGAAGTGACTGGAGACAAAGGAAGTGGATGGGGAGCTACTCAAACCACTAGGCACGCACTGACAACATCCAGAACTGGCATCTCTGGGGCACTAAGATAAAATACGAGAGTCTAAAATAGAGTTGTCAGTAGATTTTTAGTTTTAAGATCACATAAAACCCCAATTCTAAGAACTAGGCAATAATTTTATAAAAGGAAATAACTGTGGCAGTCAAATCTATCTGGAGTTTCTGAGAAGCTATGTTCATTTGTAGGTATTGGAAACCCTAGATAAAGTATTATAGTATATAACTTCCAGGAAAATTAGTTATAATTCAGAAAAAAAAGTAAACCAGGACTGATGGAACAGATACAGAACCAGACCCAGAACTGTAAGCAACCTTCTGGAATAAGCTCAATTACAAGTTGACTTGATTAATAAAAGTGAGAGAAGAAAAACGAACAGCGGAGATGAATCTGCCGCTTTCAGATTCAGCAAAATTTATTTCACAGGTTTTCCACAAGGAATTGGATATTTAATATGTTTTGTCCATGCCTTCAGCTCCTGCTGGTGATCTTGACAGCGGCATTTTAATTTATTTGGATAACTGTTATTGAAACTTATTCAAGTAAAACACAGAACGCAGTGAATCCATGCAATGATTTAGGACCATTATATATACATCTGTCACAAGCTGCCAGTGTGAATGCGATCTGCTGGGCAATCACTTCATTGGTAATAAAATTCGTGGCTGTATTTTCTTGGGATCTACCAATATTCACTGCATAAAAGCAGCAGGGCAGAAAAACTGAGATAAATTCATGTGGAAAGTGCAAGCATCAGATGAGAAGATAACAACAGTCTACTTCCTCTGATGGTGTTGGAAATGTATTATAACTGGGAATGTAACTCATCTCTGCACATGCATTAAAAAACTCCCGATGATGCACAGATGATAACCTGATACTATGAGGATTACAGGGAGGGACTAGCAGTCCACACATGCACTTCTTTCTTTTTATAGGGTTCTTAGGAGCTCGTTTGGAATTTACCGTGCATGTAAATGCCAAATGAATTTCAAGTACTGTGTTAGCTGCCAATCCATTACACAACCAACGCAATTTTCACTTACAACTCTTAACTGCCTGTGGTACCAATTCTGGATTCTAGTCCTCACAATTCATTGCTTAATATTTAGACAATCTTGTTATCTCATGGAAATCACAGTCCTGATATTTCATACCTTCTCCTAAACAAAGGTGTACTTACAACAGAACATTGCCCACTGTTTTATAAAGGGAACGAGCACACAGGAAGCTGTAAATAAGCTCTGCTCCATAGCAAAGGATTTCTACAGCTAAATGACTTTTACAGACAGTTATTAAATTTAACCACTACAGTTTAAGGTGCTTCTTTATAAGAGATTACCATAACATGGAAGAGCATGAGGGGAAAAAAGCAGCACTGCCTCTCCCATCTAATTAGCTGCCATGACAGCCTCGTATTCTGCCACACCAGTATGGAAAATTGCAACTCCTTCCCCAGGAAATCCAGCACTCTGCATTTTGAGAGCTGTAGGGGTAACTGGACAGATCTACCTCAGTACTTCCTAAAAGGAATTTGCAAAAACACAGAGAAGACCTGCAGCTCCTTGAAAGCATTCAGGTTATAAAAATAAAAACAGAAATCTTATATTAGCTAACACAAGGGAAAAATAATCTCAACAAGACAAGCCTTACCAGTGTATGGTATGCAAAAGCTTTCAGTAAGCTTTAATTTTATAAAGACAGCAGGCAACGTAACAGACCATGAAGAAAGCAGCACACGCGTTGTTCCCATGGCCCACCCCCACAGGTATGCACAAATCTGGGCTAGAATGCAGCGCATAGGTTAAGATCCACAATTAGCTAACTTGACCCATGTGGCCTTTTCAAGTATCTTTGAAGTGCTTTTTACTTGAATTGTGCCTTACAAATCCCTTCATTTATTTGATTCATTGAGTTCAATGCCTCCTTCACACTTCTGGTAACAGCAGTTATCTGGCTCTTCAATCAGTGTAATCCTTCGGGAGACCTCAGTTAACCACATGAAAGGAGGACAGGTATATGAAAGTGGAGAATTTGAAATTTCCATCTGATACAATTAATTACTCGGCTAGGTTAATTTACCACTGCCTTGCACCCAATTCCTTTCTTCAGAAATCACAGCACAGATTTATGATGATCCTAATGATTCATATTAACCATACTTCAAAGACACAACGATGAAAATCTACCTACCTATTACCTCTGCAGGACAATGAGCTCCTGCAATAGAGCTCAGGTAGAAGAGCAGCAGCACTACCAGCTCATTTGCCTCTGGGCAGCCTATCTTGTTTTCAAATCACTGGAATTAAGAAAGTAAGAAAGATGTCCTAATGTGATATCAGCTAAAAGGAATTACTTCATTCTTCATTGCTCAGTTGAAAGTGCCTGGACATTAAAATTAGTTGTTTGTATAAGAGATCTCTCACTGAAAGAAATTTATGTAGATAATAACAGCATATGCATCTCAGAAGCCGTTATGAAATAAATCTTAAGGCACTATTATCTTGTATGTAAACAAGAAAAAATGCCTAGCAGCTGCATGTGAGCAGGAATTAGTTGGCAGACCTGAGATCCTTGTATTTCTTTCAGGATGTTGCTACAAATTATTAGTAGAACTACCCATAGAGTAATTTAACACAAAAGGTAAATGCAGTGACTCAACCAAGCACTTAAACAGACACCACAACTCTCCTATACAAAGCCTATTTCAAAGCAAACTTAACAAGTCATGTCAATAAAGGACTGAGAATCTTGATTAAGTGATGTTTGAACTCAACAGTTGAACACAATCACGGCTAGACAAGATACAGATGTATATGCTGATTAAAAAAAAGAAGCAGCAATACGGTTCATACTTGGAAAAATATCTTCTCATTACCTCCACTCTAAGATCATCTGTATTGCGGGATTTACAGGGTACACTGCTATTGCTTCATTTGTTGGAAGGAGCAGTGGCAAATGTGATCATGGATCATTTATGATTGCTCAAACGACAAGCCACTCAGGGAACAGTTAAGAAGAATTGCAAAGTGAATATGCAATACACTTACATTTACAGTCTCTTCTTTTTCCAACAACAGGACAGGATGGTGCACTAACACACAAAAATTCACTCTGTCAGACATAAATCTTTTGATGTGCTTTAGCTTAAAAATAAAATAAAAGTACATCAAGGAAGACCTGGTTTGTGCTATTCCTGCTTTCCTGGTCTTTATAGTTATTGGTTAATCCACATAAGCGCATCCACATTAAAACCAAATAGATCCAGCCTTAGTAAATAATTAATCCCACCTATATTAAACACCACTGAATTCCTTTTGTCATACCAAGCTAACAAAAACAACAGGGATTCACTCTTGGGGCTCTAAGAACTCTTCTTCCTCCTCTTCCCAAGGAAGTAGATGGTTCCTACCAACATAAAGCATTCAGGATTCAGTCATTGAAATATTCCCTGCTCAGTCACTTCACAGCTGGAGGCACGTACTTTATCACCCAAGTTAGATGTTTCTCATCCTATAATCACCACCTACACATCCATTATATGGTGATATTTGTTCATCTGACAAGACAACTTTCCAAACAAAAAAGACCTGGTGCAAACCTTGAGTGCACCCATACAGAACCACAGAGGTGCAAAGAACTGGGCTTCTTTCATTCGTTCAACACATGGAACTTGGGACTGCCAGGTATGCTCCAGGATTCATGCCTGCTATAGGCAGTTTTAAGGCCAGCTTGTTTAATGGGTTATCTTTTCCAGTTGTTTGCCAGAGCTCAGTACCTCTCATAATGCAGTGTGAAGGTTTAGGGGGTTGTTTACTTCCATTAATAAGCTGAACAATAAACTGAACACATATTCAATTGATGAACCAGTGAGGTACAAAAGTATGCATTTGATATTGCAGCAACGGTTCCTTCTTAGTCTTTAAATGTAATGACAGGTCCTGTTACTGCAGTTGTTGTCATCACATCATTCTTTAAGTAATGGTTTTCCCAACGGCTGGATTGAGAGATCAGAATGTTTAGCCTTTAATATACATCACCAAATCTGGTAAGTACAGTAAAGGCAAATCTGGCAATCACAGTAAAGGAGCAGCTGTCAAAAACTGCACTATGCCAGCAATGTGAAGGAAAGCGTTAAAATGGTTTTCCTTTTTCAAAAGCACAGAGGAGTCTCCCAAACTCATTACCTAAGACTATGCATTCTAAAATACCAGCCCTATTGACCTTTCTTGTTAAAAACACACACACAAAAAAATCCATGAAGTAAAAAGGTGACTTCCACACTGCAGAGGTGCCAAACAGAAAGCAAAGCTCCTAAGGAAGCTCTCAGAGTAAAGAAAACAGGGCTTATAATGAGGCAGCCTAAATCGCTTCTGAAGAACAGAGATGAGGAAGGAGGGATATAATTACCCATGATCTGTTATTTCCTTTAAAAGCCACATTACAATAAACACAGAGCTGACTGCATTTATGTTTCAGTCCATCTCATCAAGGAAGTAAGAAGCAAAGAAAGTTTAATACTTAGTAAGTATTAAATGAAAATTTCCAATGAATTGGAGTCATGCAGACCTATTTGCAATGGACTTGTTCTTACCCTGTCTGCAGCTCTTTGCCAATCAGCACGACACAGCCAGACAAAGTGACTGCAAACAACAGCGGTGTGGATAAGGGTAATTGGACAGGGAATTACTTTCTCATTTTTGCCTCTTTCGCTCCTATTTCTCCATAGTTTCATCCTCTCTCTGCCATGTGTGTGGACACGGACAAAAAAAAAATTGGTGTCCTATGGGGTTTATTATTGACAAAGAGTAGATGAAGTTAGGCAGATTACTACTTAATACACTGTATTTGAGTCTGTCATCCTTTCTGTCAGCACCAGGTACTAAGCATGGACGTCCAGCTATCAAGTGTGTACCCTGCCCCAGTACCAGTTAGTTGTTGGCACAGTATATATATATAACCATCCCTCCTATTTAGGCAATATGTCTGGAAAAAAGAAGGGGAGCCTTCTTCCAACTCAGTAAAGGAATCTATACTCCAAGGAAAGAAAGTCACAAACAACCACTTTGCTACGAAATCACAGGATGCTGTTTTCTTGTAACTAGAAGGATTGTGGTTGCCCCATATCTAGAAAAGCTAAGCAGACAAGAAAACACTGCAGTACTAAATGACACATTAAAGGCTTATTTCTCCATAGGCATCCATCTTCCTATTTCAATGACAGCTCACACACCTGTGCTCAGTGCCTCAGTCCCAATTACATCAGATGTTTGACTTCTCCTCTATTAATCAGATGAGATTAACCACAACACAGATAGTGTGGGCTGCTCTCCACAAGCGTCAGAAATAGGCACACACATCCTAGGGAGATAAGACTAATATTTCTTTAGAAGCACCAGAACCTGAAAGGAGGAGGTCTTGAATGCTGAGCAATTATCTTTATCTCAAAGTGGACATTGCTATGTCCTTCACTCTGCCTTACACCTCTGTAAAGGAGGAATTTCACTCGCTTGTAAATAACACACAGATACCCAAGTGATGAGCAGCGCATCCCAGGTCCCACAGTTCATCTGCACTATAAATATCTCTTTTTCTCTAATAATAGCAGAAGTTCTCACTGTCCAGTTGCACAACAGGTGGAAAAACTTACACTTTGCTGAATTTTAATATCTTATCTGCCCTTCAACTTCACTTGCTCCCAAACCTTCTCTAATCAAACTGAGTGCATGCAGACAGAAAAAAAATTCTTTTCAATTGAAACAGTGGCTACAGAAAGGGATTCCAACTGAAAAATTCACCCATCAAAACATTCTGCTTTCCTATGCATCTCTTTAAAGAGTCTTGCAAATGCCAATGGAAATGATGGGGCGTCTGATATTTTGACAGAAGCAAGAACGTCACTATGGTAAGAGCTGTCAGCAGGTATTTTATTTTCTCCCTGAAGAATCAGGCTACAGTTTAGTTTAGGCATTACTTTTTTTTTTTTTTAAAACTAAATATCTTTTATTCGTTATTTCCATTTCCAACGCAATCCCGAAAGATGGCATACTTTATTTCCCTGTGAACTAGATAGATTAGAGAGTAACAGAGACAGCTTGTGAATAAAAGCACTACAACCATGCAAGATTCAAGTCAGTGGCCAGCAGAGATGCACTAATTGCCTTGCCACTGGGATAACTGAGGGAAACTATTCTGTACACCAATGTTTTCCTTATTAATACACTCAGAAAAATAACTAACAATGCTTAGGTGTAACTATAAGTGAGCAAAATTATACAAAATATTATTATTTCATACACATCGATATAAATTGCATTAATAGGAAAAGATGGCTTTCTGGATGTATGTAAAAACTCATAAAACTCATTGGGCATGACGAGCAATACGTAGTCAGACAGGTGGGTGACATCAAGCACGCAGGGAGCAGAGTATGAGCAGCCATGTCCAATGGATGACTTTGGGGTCTTCCATCACACTAAACGAAGATGAGAAACCAGAGCCAATATGCCACCCAAACCTGGGAGTGGGCACAGGAAAACAGCCACAGGCTGTGAGGTAACTCAAACTCAGTGATGCTTATTTAGCTTACATAGAGTAAGAACTAAACTCCTTTCCCAAGGAAGCGCTTACACATGGCCTTGGTACAGCAGAAGAGAGAGGTCAAAGGAGATTTACTAGCACGGACTCCTCAGAAGATATTTATTAATTGAGGAAGGGTTGAATCAGAAAGAGTAAATACAGGCTATTCCTTTATCGACAACAATACAATAGATGTTTGTGCTAATTGGTTTAATGGTACTTATTCAGAAATGCTTATTTAGTTATTAAAGAAACAAGAGGCACGTGAATAAGTATTGTTAGATGCCTTGAATACTGAAGAGAAGGCATTTTCTACGGCAGACGAATGAGAGAGTGAGTCAGATACTTATGTTCCCTTTCTAAAATAAAATTAGTAAGCTTTTAAAGGAACACACTGCTTCCAGATAACGGAAAAGGACGCATGATTATATCTGCAATTTACAACCAATGTAAAAGTGTTATTATTTTATTTCAGTGGGTACATGGCATTCCTTCCCATTTGTGTGGCCCACAATAGGGATCAACAAACACTTCCTTGGAGAGTGAAATAATTTCTGGAATGGGTTTCCCAGATCTTGCAAGGACATTCACAGCCCTAAAAGTTCTATCTCAAGTCCCTAAAAGTCCTATCTGAAACAAGTGGCAGCAGTATTTCCTGTAGGCTTTTTTTTCTCTCCTAAAAAGTCACAAAGAAAAAGCTGTTCTCAGTGATTTTTTTCTTTTCTACCATACAGCACCAAAATAAATCTTGTTACAACATTCCAGCTGATCTAATAAGAACTTTAACCTGCTTGAAACCAACACTCCCTAAGGCTGCATTTAAAGAACAGGAAAGACATTCTGTTGACTAATTATATTTGAAATTGTTTATTCAGTTGGAAAATAAAACACTAATTGCCTATAACTGATGTGAACAGAGATATCCCAGGCACTATGCTAATGGTCTGCTTGCCTTTCACTTGGAAAGACTTGGAAAATTCAAACCTTCCTACCCAGCAGGATTAGCCTCTTGATGGATGATACAACGACCTTGACTAACAGCAGTATTAATCTAGAAAGTATCATGTTTTGCCCTCCTGCTTCACAGAAACACGTGTGACAGAGATGATTTAAGTACGTTTCCTTCCAAGTTGTGTCTGGGAACAGGAGAAAAACTTCTTTTCCCTTGATACAGACCATAGCATGTCTATGCAAAGATCCAAACAGCATCATTGTTTTCTAAGGGCATTAGCAACAGGTTAAAGGTGTGTTTTCCTGATTAGGAGGCAAGGACAGGACTGAAGGAGTGAAATAAGAAAAATGAGGTGATGGAGGACAGATAGAGGAGGACAATAAGTAACTCAGAATGCTGTGGTCGTAGCAGACATTCAGAAGAATAAGAAAGTATGGATTTAAGTGCATATAAAGCCCCACAGAGCTAAGGACAACCACCACAACTACAGACTGTGGGCACTGACTAGCAATGCTGCTCAAATCTGCTGAAGTATGTTCCATCTCAAAACAATTGTCAGTGCAAAATGAATTGTATATAACTGAATGAAAAGTGAATTTTCTCACTCTAACAGGATACTGATCATTAATAAGAGCAGAGGAGGGGATGCAGGGGCAAGCAGGTGCCAATCAGTGTATTTAAACAAAAAACGTACACCTGCTACACTAATTCAACTTTCTGTTGTGTAGATCTGAACAAAACATCTATTATAAACTGCAGATGGATCCAAACATGCATTCCTACAAAAATCCATTTGCTTTTTCTTCTTGGATACGTATTTCATGCAATATTAACCACACCCCATCCTTCACAATTTTATTACACTATTTAAGTTGGCATTTGTTAATTTTCTTGAAAATTGAACCCAGTGGGGTTTTATTGAATACTCCCTTTTTTCCACCCCACCTCATCCCCCCCCCTCCTCCCCCCCCTAAAAAAAAGGATGGTTCCAAACAGGAATATATTAATGCATATAATGAAAAGAGGGCTGCAGATCCCAGCAAGATATGTGACAACTCATTTAACATATAAATTGTTTGAGGTGCTATTTCAGCTAAGTGATCTTAATGCACTGCCACATTTTATGCCATTAGCCTCAGGGCCCCAAGCACAATCATTTAGTTAGATATCATCTTAAAGTCCCCTGGGTTCATTTTTGCATGCATGTTAACAAATATAGGCTTAGATTTGCAATATGGTAAATGCTTACTTTTGCACGTGTGACACAATGTGGAGTGAGATCTGTACTTGTGCTTGTACTCCAGTATGATGGCATCCACTGTCCTAACTACAGAGATTATTTTAAGCCTGCTGTGCCTAAAGCTACAGCCGCTTTCGAAATGATATGCACATTAACTTGTACAAGTATAGCTATCCTGAGGATGAATTCCAGTCATCTAATGAAATGGCCTTGGAGAACAAGTGCCTCAGTCTCTTACACAGTTCACCCTGAAAGGCAGATGCCTTTGAAGCCATTGAGAGAAAGATCTGCTCAAGTTCAGATAACTCAGCTTTGGCAGACTGGATGCCATCCATTGTCAGCCAACCATCACATTCCTGTTTGAAAGCTTCCTAGAATTATAAATACCACCAGATCCACTGCCTTTGAGTTTGGCGAAAGCTTGTCTCCTGTCTCCATCTATTTACAAGAGTAAATACCCAAACTGATTCACTGCTGTGTACGTAGAACACGTTTTTCCCTTCAAGCATCAAAAGGCACAGGAAATGTGGTGCACGTCTGGTGACATGAATCAATTTGGAAGCAGTATTAGTAAACAGAGCTGCCACCCAGACCAGACATATATAAAGCATCAGAAAACATAAAATTAAAAAGAACACAAAAAAACAGCAGTGTAGGTCTCCAGATATTACATCTTTTTCAAATAACCACTATGTAATATTCAAGAGAAAACAACTGAAGAGAGTCACTGGTGAATCCCAGAATTGCCCACATAGTCAAGACTTGACAGATATATATGACTAAGACATCTCTATCCTAAAAATGAACTTTTAAGATGATTAAATCATGACAGATTCTGCAACAGCAGATGGGACAATAAGAACACATGGAACAATCAATAGTTATGTTTTAAGTTAGATTCTCTCACGCTTTCTACTAATCTGTTATTTGGGTTTTGTTTATTTTTTTCTACACATTTTGATGTAGAACACTATCAAATCATAGTTTGATCAGAAAAGTTGACTCATTTGTCCCCAAAGATATAAACACCTCACACATCCAACTACTAACTGAACTCTCCTCTCAATTTGTGATGTAACTGTCTGGACTCTTGGCTTGTTGGACACAAATGGCAAGAGAAAGAACGTATAGAAGACCGTAACCTTACAAATGTCACTCTGAACTCTTGGGCTTAGTGCCCAAGGAATTTCAGTTTAATGGAGGAGCCAAAATGAAAGAACATTTTGTGTACAACACTCTCACTACTTGTTTTGAAATACACTGGCTTTTCTCTTTTGCTTTTCTCACAAACATATCTAAAGCAAGGGGAATCAATAGTGCAGTCCCACGCAAGGAACTGAACTGTTGTAATTATACATAAACCTCTCCTATTCTGGAGTAACCCTAGCAACTCAAGTGTCTTACTTGTCAATTATCAGTAATTTGCTCTATTCCGTTCCACCAGAATTACCTACTGCTCCTTTCTTTGTTCAGACTGGAAACAGGATAAATATACCTTGCAGCAACCAGAGGGACATTTGTCTGATCTTACTGACAGAAGTTTGACTGATGTAAGGGAAATTATCACCTTGTCTGCAGCAAAACATTTTGATGTGGACAGACAAGTCAATGAGTGGATAACATTATGGCCTGTCATTTGAGTTGCTCCTCTTGAGAGCAGCTAACAGGAAAGAGAAGCAGCAGGTGCATATAAAAGCATAAGAACTGACACAGAGATGTGCAGTGGATTCACTAAGGATAGACACCTTACTTTTTTACTTATAAACAGATCGTACAGCATACAGCCGTAAATGCAGTAAATACGGAAGGCTGCTGATTTAGTGTACACAAACCACTTGAAATAATTGTCTCCCAGAACACATCACCAACTGTACAGTTTTAAACTTCAGAATTACTTTTTCATGCTCTTATGCTGTTCTCAGCTGATGCTTTTTGTGTCTTCCTGTAGTTCTTGGGAGCATCACTGTGGAAGCCCTTACCCAGGGGTAAGCAGTAATTCCATTGCCCAAGTGCTTGCCTCTACCAATGCTTAAGGTTCCTTGCTGAGACTTGAGAGAAGTTCATCCATAACACACACAAGGAAGCAGAAGTAAGTGATTTGGCAAGGCTCAACAAGTAGACAAAGGTATGTGGAAGACTAAGTAGTAGAGTGATGGCAAAAGAAAATGCAAGAGGAAACACAAAAGTGCTTATATTGAGAATTCCAGCCTCAAAACCATGGAAAATACTGAGAAATACTGAGTTTGGAACAAAGGACTGAATAATACCATAATGCCAAGTAAGAGGGAATAAGATCTTCTCAGCACTGCTCACAGGGGCCAGTCAGAAACTTAGAAACAGCAGAAACAAAAGAGAGAATTAAAGAAATAAGCAATTCAACCCTTTTCCATTTTAATTTGTGTCTGTATCCTGCTGAGGGAACAAGCAGTTTGTAAGTTGTAGTCTGCCATGTGATTCAGTATTAGCTGCAGGCTCATAAATAGGACAGTAAAGCACACGCAAAGACTGATTTATAGGATCCAAAGAGAGAGAGCCTAAGTCGTGCAGCTATTTGCATCCTCCTCACATACAAACGTGCACTGATAGAAAGTTTCCTGCCGAGAAAGAGAAGTGAGAGATGCTCGGGAGGGAAATCTCACCTGTAGAGAGATAGGTCTAGTCTGTACAAAGCCAAGAAACTTCATATTATGTTGATGTTTGTTTTTTTTTTCTGCCCTCAAATCCATAGGCTAAGGATTACAATAGAGGCAGGGCTTGCTGCAATCACACTACTTAACTGCTGCTCAGCAGGTTTCTGCCCCTACATCTGAAGGCATCTCTCAAAGTCACAGCAGGGCAGAAGTAACAGGAAGGATGTGAAGTGAGCAAAGCATCCCAGCACCAGTAAAGGAGGGCAACAAGTGGTGATATTTATCATGGCAGAAGATTAACACATCAGATCAAAGCTGAAAAGCATCACAACAGGTTTTGGGGTTTGTTGGTGATCATCTGGGATCTGCATTTCCTCACCTGACAGCTACCATGGATGCTGGGAAATCATTGGCTCAGATAAATTCCTCAGTGGAGCAGGGGGGAAGAAGTGGGACTGCAAAATCTAAATGCAAAACTGCAACTTCGGATATTTTCCTACCTCCAATAATCTCGAAGCTGAGTGGGAGCTGACTGCAGAGTGAGCATTCCTTCCCTAACGCTGAAAAATGCTCTTTAATCTTTTCATTTGGATAGGGCGAATGTTAACGTAACCAACACCCAGCTTCTCCCTGGAGTTCAGTTCTGCCGGCTTTGAATGCAAAGCAGTTCAGCTCCATCATTCAGAGGCAAATACTGTGTGAACTTTAAAAGCCCTGTTTCCCTCAATATCTAACAGAAGCTGGCTGAAGGGCCTCCATTCAGCACACCTGACTTCATTCAGTTGTCCAGTAGCAAATGTAATACTTTTGCAGCAAGCCTATTAGCTGCAGTAACTACTGCATTCCTGAAAGAGCTCAGTAACTCTGCTTCCTTACACTCTGTGTGTCTAGCACCACAAACTTCCTACAATCTCCAGTCATCATGATCTGAGGCACCTGCATCCCAATAGAATGAGTTTACTCCCTTCATTTGAAATTCAACCATTTCTCACATATAAATGGAATCCGTGCTGTTTTGCCAGTTTACTCTGACAGGTTCTCTTATTAATAATGACCATCGCACACTGAGAAATCTAATGAATCTTTGCCCACATTTCATATTAAGTATAGCACTACAATTTTGGGCTTTTTTTCCCCCCTCCTGCAACAGAAAAGATATTTTGATGTAGAAAGGATATCCTTCCTGCGGAGATAACAGCTCATATCCACCAATTATATCTAACAAGTGTCAAAGGTCTCCTAATCATACCAGACTCCTCACCAATATCCAGTACAATGACAGATGGTACTTCAAGTGCCTTCTCTTGAATTAAAAGCACTTAACAGGATTGTAACCACAGCATGGGCAAATTAAGAATAGTTCTAGGTTCCATTTGCCAAGAGGTTTGAAAGTTCATTAATAACTTCCCTACAATTAAAGAGGCAGAAGAAAGATGAGTGGAAGAGAGACAGTTAACGACGCATGTGACTCAAACCTTCTGCTAAATTTCATAGTTGAGTCATAAGGTGGGTGGGGGGGCGTCATTTTGAATTGTAATATCATATGAGCATCACAAGCAATCAGCTGTTAGAAAACACCGTACCTTGGAAAGAAACAAAGAACAATGGAAAGTTCCAGATACATTTTGCATGGTGTACATCTGATCGTCTGAGTTGCCAAGCTATCCTAACTGCAAGAACGTTTCCAGCTAGCAAAGGCTTTTAAGATATCTCCTTAGCATTTGATGCTTTTTTTCCTTCCGATAGCAGCACTCCTGAATTAATTTCTTTGCAGCTGCCTTCAACTTTTCTGATGATTTTAAATGGGCACGGAGAGGGCTGTGTGTTCTGACTGCCAAATATCAACTACAGGCATAACCCAGCAGGATCAAACCCTACTAGAAACAGCAGCATAGATTGCAGAACAATTAACAAAGGGACAATTTTGTATTTTGACTATATTTTAGCCACCAAGCAAGAAAGCTAATGGGGACAATAAACAACACTGGCCAAGTAACTGCTACCCCTCCCATCCCTTTAAAAATAAACAAATGAGAATTGGTATTAGCAAGACTACAGACTGTCATATGAATACTACAGAACAACAGAAGCCTCCAGCAGTGAAAGTCCCTCAACATAAGTTAATACGCTGTACGCCCCAGCAGCAATAGATACTTGAAAATTGCATTACTGCTATCTTCCTCCACGATGTAAGGCAGCATGAAATATACGAAATTACCTTGTCTGTACTTTTCAAGCATGAGTGTAATCCTAGGCAGACTGAAACACATTCATTTGTTCTTGCAAGCTTCCCTCCTTCCACCAGCTGAACTGTTTGTTGGGAGCTTTCTCTACAATAGGAAGCTAATAGGTAGATGTTTACTGGAACACTAACCAAAAAACAACATATTATTTCCACCAACTTTTGGACCACATCTTTTATCTGAAGACCAAAACCTTATGTAAATTGTTTTGGCAATTTTAACATACTAAGATTGAAATTGTTATGATTAAACAGCTCATTTATTTACTTCGATTCCCACTTTATCCTTTGTATTTGTCTGATGTGGGGAGACACTTCTCAGAACAGCAGGTAGAAGAATAAGGTTATATAGAAATATGCAGGTCTACATGAATAGCTGATGGAAAAGTCAAGGAATGCCAGGGCAGTCTAGTGAGATGACAAAGTCTATCACACAGCAATGCTTTTCCTTTCATTACTTTTGCTCTTCGGAGATTTCCTCTCCTCTGTTTGGTAGAGGCAGGTAAGAGGGTATAGGACAGGGCACAATTATTTCATACATTCAATACATTCATAACATTATCTTACTTAAAAGCAGCAAGAAGGCTTCTTCCCACAACAAATCTTGCAGTTACTCAGGTCAAGTTGAGAGGAAAGATTTAAAGAAACAAAACTAAAAACAAACAAGCCTTTTACTAAGTTAATCATTCCTAGCTATTTCTAGAGTCCTCTTCTAGAGAGAGTGAAGATGATAACCCTGGGAGAAGCCTCCTTGCTCCTACAAAGCTGTAACAGCTCTCTCTGCCTAAGACTGGTGAGGACTGCTTGCCCCATGGCTTTCAGCCAGCAGAACAACAGCTCACATGAGCCGTCTGCTCCCTGCACCATCACAACCGGTTCCTGAGATACATCAGGGAGGCTGCAGGTAACCACACTCAGAAAGCACAAGGATTTACTCAAGCTCCTTCACTTCAAAAAGATTGTTTTGTATTCTTTTTTTTTCTACTTGTTATTGCATTTTTATCTTGTATTCAGTTAAGAACTTTATACATCATGAGCATCACGCTTAGAAACATGCATATTAAGAACAATCCTAAGGAACTCAATCCCATGCCTACTTGTCTACCATGCTCAGTCAGGATTAAAACATAACTCCTTAATGCATCTCTAGGAGGAAAACAAACAAATCAAACACCACCAACCTCCACCCCCCCCCTCCAACGCCCAGCCTTCCTCCCATCCCAATCTCCAATTTCTTTCCTATATGCACAATACTGATAGTTCCTGAAACTCAAGTCAGTGCTGTGACAGAAAAGTTGTATTCATTTCCCAAGTGCCTACAATGAAGATAAAGTTCATACAGCAATCTCTGCTTGCTTAGCTTAGAAATTGAAGAGCTATGGCAGAAAGAAAAGAAATTGGAGACCTGAACTGTCAACAATTAGCTTAGGAAATGTCCTTGTATCACAGCTGTAGCTTTGTATTCTTCCCGGAAACACCCATTCTAATTCACACATCCTTGGCTAACGTAAACACTGAAAACAAGGAATACAAACATGGCAACACGACTGCAAGTCCACATTGCACAGTGCAGCTCTGAAAAATGGATCCAGTCTATAATATCATGTATGTCTATCAATCAGCTCCCAAGAAAGGCTTCATTTCCAGTTCTATTTTGGAGGTTAAACAGAAGGAGAAGGAAATATTTTCTTTTGAAATAACACGTATCATTCTTTCTAACTGCCTATTTCTATGAAACAACGGCTTTGTCCTCAGCGCTCTCCCCTCCTCCAAAAGCTATTAAGGCAGAGTGAAAGGAGAGGAAGCAAAGCTCTCAGTGAGAGGGAATGAGTGTTCAAAATCTCATCTCCCCTTTTCTCAGCACACAGACATCCAATGATTAGATCTGAGTTAAAGCAATAGCTATTGGACAACACCAAACTAGATGATTAAAACAGAGTGAAGAGTTCGAGTAATTATTAGCCAGATTTGAACACCAGGGTTTGGAGCATTGCATTCCCTACATCACTGTGACTACAGAGGAATAAAGGAATGGCAGCAGCTTCTTCAGGCACCCCGCAACCACAAAGTCAGTTTCTCATGTTCACTAATTTCATAACCTTCACAAATGGTTCACATCCACACATACACTCTGTGGTAATCCAAAAGAGCAACATTAACACACACCCGATCAAATCTACACTTAACTTCTCCTGGTGCTGCACACATTAACTCTGCAGACAATCCAGTTGTGTAAAAAGGCAAAGAGAGAACATGAGAGTGTGAGAGCATGAAGCCTGAGGAAAGCCCTCCCCATCACAGCTTTCCTGATACCGCTGACAGTGCCAACGAGAGATGCTTCCCTGTTCATAAAGTGATAACGTGCAGGACCTTGATTAATGCATATTACTCAGGCAGATGAATTCAAATCTACTCAGCAACTTTCACAACCTGGATGAGCCCGATTAATAGCCGTGAGGCACGAAAATTCCTATCTGAATTTCTGCACACTATAAAAAAATATTTTAACAGTGAAATCTAAAAAGCATTTATTTCCGACCATAGATGAGTTTCTCACCTAAATGGCTCCAAGTGAGGGGCCAGGTTAGGATCTTCCAGCTACTCTCAGGCAAAAGAAGATGACTGCAACATTGCTACTATTCTTATCAGTACCCCCAGCCCAGGGATCTGAGTACTGTTATGGCAATAGTTGCTATATTATCTTGTGATGGCAAGGGTATTATGATACATTTAATGAGTACTTTTCATACCAGTATCCTAAGGTACAAAATTATACATGTACTGTGGATGAATATGAAGTGAAAGACTATGGAGTTTATGGTCACAGAATCAAAGAATGGGTTGGAAGGGACCTTTAAGATCACCTCCTTCCAACCCCCTGCTGTAGGCAGGGACACCTCCCTCTAAGCCCAGGTTGCTCAGCCCCATCCAGCCTGGCCCTGAATGACGGCAGGGAAGGGGCATCCACAGCCTCAATGGGCAACCTGTGCCAGTGTCTCACCAGCCTCGCAGTAAGGAATTTCTCCCTGATATCACATCTAAATCAGCTTTAAACTGGAAGAGGGCAATTTCTGCTCATCCTGTCACTACAGGCCCCCATAACAATGTCATCCTAAGGAAGTACATTGAAGTCAATTGTATTTTCAGTCCAGATGCAAGCTCTAATCTGCAGTACATGCATAATGCCATATAATATACTTTCATATCTACACTCCCACTTGTTTCACCCAAGCAGACCTATGGAGGGCCTGATGCAACATCTCTATGGCCAGATCCAGCCTGGATCAGATGTGCGAGACATATCTTTATTTCTTATTTTTTTTAGGCTTTGGAAAGTTCTTTTTCCTAATAGTTCTTCCTGAAGCTTAATAATTAATGGAAACTACTCTGGATACAACTCCAATGGTACATACTGAGACTGGTCAAAATGCAGGTAGAGGTTGTCTACTTCATAATTTTTAATAGTGAATTTGCAAGGTATATCTCTATATATTTAATACTGAAGCAACTTAACCACATACATAGGTATTTTGTCTTAATGCATAATTATTTATTGTTATTTGTTGTCTTGACAGGCATCAGACCAGAAAAGAATTAGAGAAAAAACAGTAAGCAACACTGGGGAAAAAAACAACAACCCACCTCTCCCTCTGGCATCATTGCAAGCATCAGCTTCATGTCTGAAAACCTCAAGAAAAAAGTGACTGATAAACAGATGAGCTGTCCCAAACATCACATGGATGACAGAAAGCCACTCAGCTAAGGAACAGACTGTCTTACATCTGTGTTGAGTAATCAAACACTATAAAAATCAACAAAGGCAAAACTGAAGGGAAAAAGAACATATCCTGAGAGGTCTGTAAAGGGGTTTTGTCGCATACTGCAACTCCTGTTGTGGCAGCATAGAACAGATCTCATAAAAATCATCAGGTAGCAATAAAATGATCTCAAGGGACCTGCTGGTGAGCCAAGACTGCAAAAACAAACAGGTTCAAGAAAAAAGAAGTTACAAATTTCTACCACTCATTAATTTGGGCACTCAAACTACCTGAAATGGATCAGAAAAATAAATCGCAAACAACTTGCCAATACAAACACACGCACAGTTTAAAATGTTATTCACACTCCCACATGAAGTAAGAGGCTTTCTGGAAGGACACTCGAATTGTATCATTAATACAGATCTCACGTGTTCAGATCCTGGACAGTTTTGTAGTATTTTAAACAATCTTTACACAAGCAAAATATGCATTTATTTCAGAATATGGATAACTGCCATGCAGCTTTTACTTAAAAGAAAATTATGGACTAGAAGCATTCCATCTGCATGCGATCAGTACAGCGAGATGTAGAAGCTCTAGGATACTCGAAGCCTGCCCTACACAAAATTACTGTATGAGAGACTGTGAAAGTTAAGAAATAGAGGAGAGCTATTTTCCAGAGGAGCACCAAAGGATGGTAAGGTGTGCAGATGGAAATGATGGGTTTTGCAGGCTTTGTGATTACGATTCTGAAGTGCAAAGAGAAGAATAGATTTACTGCCACTTACAGAAGATATTTGCACATACAGTGAACAGCTCTGCAGTGGCAGTTCTCTAGCATTTTCAGTATTGGAAATATAATGTCCACATAGTCACGTATGACAACCGAAGGGGCTGGTTTGTGTTTAATATCACTGGTTTATTTGCTGAAAGAAGTATCTACGGTTCCAATTTCAAGTGTTGAGGTAGTAAATGTATTTCAAATAAAGATTCCTCATTCTGTGTCTACTAAATTATGCAGCATCAAGAACTGTAAATCACTTTCTCATTGCTGTAATAAAATATCTTACGGCTAAGGGAAGCAAACAGATCTTCACATGAGAAAGATATATAGATAGTTTTTTCAACCTTGACCTTTGTTGAAAAAATCCTACATGATTTTATGTTCAGCTAACTGGGAAAAAGCATGTGAGGCAAAGAATTAGCTTGGATTTAGTAGGTTTAGGGACAGGACTATCAATTGAGCAGAACTTCAATTACAGACTAATTTAATGTATACCCAAGTACATTACTGCAATTCAATAAACATCTCTTCAGAATTAAACAATTCCAATTTGCTTTCATTTCAGTCTGTATATATGTGTTGCGAATTTGCTATTACCCACGCTAAAATTAGCCAGACTAGAAGTACTCATCCATGCAATCCCAGTGTTTCACAGTGCTGCATCAAGCTAACCTCAAATGAACCACTTAACTTTGCCTGCTTACTAATACAGCAGCACAGAGCAGAGGAGTGTGCCTTCCCATAACAATATTCCTCTCCTCAAGTTTCTCTGCCTAGGTGTCTGCCTGGGTAATTCAGCAGTGAGTCTACCAATGTCCATCATGTTGGATGTCCAGCCATTCACATTTACAACTCACTCTTCTATTTTTCTCCTCCTCATACTGTTAAACATGAAAGTGTCAGGCACATGCCCAACTCTGCATACTCTAATATTGGTTGCTCTGGAAGACTGCCTTCCCTCTACTTAACAATTTTACAGTACCAATATGCTGCTTTTGGCAACTCGATTTCATTTTAATCATAAGTTAACTCCTCTAACAAGTGAGATAGTAGATAATTTGGTGGGAATTAAAAGCATTTCGCACCTAATCTGAACATTCTCTTCATGATCAGTGTAGCCTGAATATCTACAACATTGGATATTTAAAACATTGTGAAGGTGCTAGTGCTAAGTGACAGAAAAAGTTGCTAAAAAAGTACTACAGTAGAACAAAGTGATCTCATTTCTCCAACAGTCCTCTATCTCCATAACGTACAAAAGTTTTGATCAATAAAACTATATTCTCTGAGAAGATTCCTTCCACCCACATCAGTATTGCCTTCAATAGACACTAAAGCAGTCTAAGGGGAGACTGTCACCTTCTGGTTTGTTCTCCTAAGACACAGTGAGCATCCTTGTGGTGCAGCTTGGGTAACATTAATAAAGCAGCGCAGTAAATAGCATTTCATTCCGTGCATCATGGATGTTCTTAAGCAAATACCACCTTGCACGTGTCAGGCACAGCATTACCTCCTGAATCACAGTTAATAAGAGAGCTGAAACCTCCAGCTTCCATTAAGAGCTACTGATATCTATACTGTGTGCTTCAGGACATCAACAGAATCATTCCAGATCAGCTGCACCCAACAGTCTTGAACAGACTCTTCTGACATGCAACACTACCATAGGATTATTTGTGTCTGATGAAATGTAAAGCAAGCCAGATGAAGCTGACTGACAGATAAACTATTCTGCTGACTGCATTAAAATTATCCACAGCTACCATACATTACTTCAAGAGCTCATGAAGAAGGCTGTATTCAGATAAAGCTTTGATTCAAATACTTGTTTTAAGAAAATGATTGAAATTCATGTCACTTTTACCCATTTTTCCTACTTGAATCTAATAGGATTGAAAGAAAGAAAGGCCCAATAGGACGTCAAATTTTACACACAGTTGACACAGGAGGAAACACTCAACTAACACCAAGTTGCTGTATTAATACAACTTACCTTTCACTATTAGTTCTGCATAATTTGAAACTCCAGATCCTCCATCTGAGCGAATGACACACTGGTATTTGCTGATGCTGCGCTGCGAAGTGTCAGCAACGCTGACGGTAGCAGAGAAACGCCTGTGGTTGACGACTCGAGTAACCATTAATGCTGTGTCCCTCCCATTCCACTGCTGTGGAGACAGATGAAAACAACTCACATCACAAAGGCACACAAATTATTCACTCTTCGTTACTCTTAAAACTGCTCAGACCTTCACTAGGTTAGATTTTGTACGAGTACAATTCATTCAGGAAAAGACAGCTGGTAACGTCCCTGAAAAATTTACAGGCTTTCTGGGTTTTATGAAGTAGTGGGCTTAAATGTTCTTGTATATTTAAGTTTTTTGTATCTACTTAAATTCTGACATATTTTTGTGCGTTTGATGTGTTATGTATACTGAAAAGCCTGGAGAGTGACAGCTAAGACTATTTGTACTGGGTATATCCAGAAGCTTATCCAGGACATGAAAATACTACAAATGAATGCATTTTGTACTCCTGTGAAAATACTATAAGTGAACAGATTTTATAAACCTGTCATTTTCAGGCATAAAACTTTGTTTCCAGAACAATTTAAATACATTGCTTGGATGAACAGCAATGTTTATATGTCCAGCAATCCTCAATAAATCTTTCTCCACCAATGCCATGCAGCATTTTCCCAACTGGAAAAGTGACAGATGATGAATTAACTGGAAATCAGCATAAACACCTGAACTTGCTCAGTTGGTCTATTTTATTAGAAACCTCAATGGAAAACACAGAGTCATTGTGCCAGTTTCCAGTAATCAATTTTGGGAAGTATTTCCAAGGCTGTTTTCATTAAATCCTCCAGTTTAAAAGAATGGAAACCAGGATCCCCCTACCAATGATGATTTCCTCCCAAATCCCTTCTTCTCTTTGGAAAAAAGGTTCACAGTGCTTCAGATCAGAAGTTTTTTCACACACATATAATCTTTCCGTGGAAAGATTTCACAGAAATAATTCAAAAAAAGATATAGAATAAGCCAAAATATGTTTCTGTTAATGCTAAAAGTACAACATAGGCCAATAATTTTCAGGCTAAAAGGTATATTTTAAGATAACAGCTTTAATAATGTACAGTTAGAATGACTGTTATTTTTACAGAACGCCAACCACATTTCTCACCAACACAATCTTTTTCCCAGTATTAATTTTTGTTTACACCATTATTAAACTGATTCTTGCCTGAGTATTTAGACTAGTGCAAGGTGGAATGATACGTGGAATGATACAAAGATGGTAACAGATATTCAGAAGGTTATTTATGAGGAAAAACTCACTAATATGGATGCCTTCGCTGGGAAATGCTGAAGCAACCTCCACCAGGGAGCAATCTCCAAGAGATACTGCCTCAGTGGTGGTCAGCCCTTAAATGAGGTCTAGAGGAGGTGGAGTCAAGCTCCACCCCTTCTGGGACCACAGCTAAATTAGTCTCACCTGTGCTCCCACAGCTGACCTAACATTTGCCTCAGCTGATTAATCAGAGGTTCAGGCTGTGATTACCAATTTCAAACAATTTTCAACTCAACTATCTTCAAAGTCTCCAGAAGAACTCTAGTATAGAATATGGCAATGCTGGAACTCCACAGAGCCAAGTACTCCAAAGGGCACAAGTAATAACTTTGTCCTTCACTGGCAAACAGCACTCCACCCTTCCAGTTTGCTAAAAGCTCCATTTCTAACTCCAGAACTGAAAATCACTTAAGTTTGTCACTACGTGAATAGCACAACACAGTTTTTGAAGTCCAACCAGTAGAATGAAAATAGACACAAAGAGAAGGAACTCTTTGGTCATTTAGTGAGCAACCAGAGGAACATTCTGCTATCAATATAGAGCCAATGCAGAGCAAAAGCCAACGGAAACTGGGAGGAAAAAACAAAATGAGTACAAACTGGCTTTGTCCTTTTATAACATACCTTAAGGAATGTTTTCATCTCAACATACTTCCCTCAGCCTTTGTCAACAATATTTTTGGAGGGCAAAAGGAAAGAAGACCAAAAATTAAGCAGAAGGGAGGGATTATTGCACCTGTTCTGCCTTTTCTTTTTTATGAAGGAGTGCTTACAGGTCTGAAGATGTATGTTTAGAACTAACATTTTGCTGGCCACTTTTTCCATCTTCTGAAGCACAGTTCTGCATTTTATCATCTTGAATTCTGATCTGGAAACAACTCAAGGCAGTTCTCAAAGGATTTTGATGATAAACATTTGCCCCACCACCCTGCTGTCCTCTGTCTATTTATTTTACTTGAAAAAATTGCATCACTTTACCTGAAGCCAGAGTTTGTCATGCTGGGACCACTTCCCCCCGGCAATGCACTGGAATGTCGCATTCTGTCCCACATTAACCTCCACATTCTGAAGCCGTAAGAAATGAGGTGCTTTTCCTAACAAGAAATGCAAAGAATAGGAAGGGTAGAGCAAGGCAGCGATTGTGTTACACCAACACAGATATCAGAACAAAGCAAGTCATCCTACTCCTGACAAAGAGATTTAGCAAAATAAAGCTGTCCCTCAGTACTGAGCTACTTGGTGCAGAGCAAGGGGATCTTACAGATCTTTCATGGTCACCAAAACAATTTGTTACTCCCTTCTATTAAGAGTAACTGAGAACATTTTTTCTCTTTAGGAAACTGTGGCTCTACCAAGGGCAAAATGAAATGAAATTGAGGTTGTCAAGTGTGGCTGGCCAAAACAAATTTGTATAAAGAATTTTCTCCTTTCAATTGTATTGACTATCAAATACATCCTGTAACTGTGGAGTAACAATGCCGCTGATATAAAATCACTGATATTAAATGAAACATTGATATTACTGATAAGTGTTGGATTGCTGCACTGGTTAATAACGCCAATATCTGCTTTTTGATGACAATAAATTCAGTATTCGTTCAACACTAAACCACCAACATCCAAATGCTGATATCACCAACATATTTTGTGACAGCAGAAAAAGATCATCTGATTAGCTTTGTGCTTGCTGGGCTTCAGAAGGAAGTTTGTGCACCAACCAAATACTCTCAGAGTAGGACACACAACAGCCTTCTAATACAGTAAGGGTCAGCATTTTTCAACTTCATCTTTACCTTTTGGATATAAGTAGCCAAGGAATTACATATTTTCAGAGCACAAACTAACCTACATTTTTCTATTGGAATTAAATAGGTTCAGAAGATGTAGGCATGTGTGTGCAGGAAGCCTGGCAAATAGATGGTTGTCTACTACAGGCACATGAACAGAAAACCCTTGCCCGCATGCTACGTCAGAGGTTTTTATCTAATTCCTGTGCCACATTCTCCATATGCCCAGTTTGCTGACAACTCAAGCAAAGTGCAGGGATTCTGTACTATCGTGCTTTCTAGGGGTCAGAGCAGCGTGTCAAAGCCAACTGGTAAACCACCTCTGGGTGACAGGCAGCAAAGCAAGTACTATGTGCTGCTTGCAGGCTATTTAGGAGTGACTTCTGCCTATGTTCAGGTATGAGTGAGCTCCAAATCAGGCACATATAGCCACACCAGCCTCAAAACTAAAACATAACACCAATAATTTCAAGTGCCATTCAGGCTCAATCAGAAGCTTCCTCATTCCTGTGCTTTGAGTTTTAACAATTGTAAAATGAACCCGAGGGGCAAAGTTAGTCTGTACAGTGTCACTACTGAACAGCAAAGACAACACTGGGAATCAGACAGAAGTATTTGCAAAGACTGCAGAGAACTCATAGCTTGTAGGGACCTGCACACACTGCAGGTTGCCAACTGATTTCAAATGCACTGGATATAGTCTGAGTAATTCCAGCTTTGGGTCACCAAGATTGCATTTAATTTTCCAGAGGAACCTGCATGTACTTGGAGATGGAGTTTTAAACATCAGTTTTAATAATTCACCAAGCAGGATTTGGGGTTGCTATATATTTTTTAATCCCATAACCTTCTTGTCTTTGCCTCACAGTTGGTTCTGTGGCCTCTTTCCCAGTAAAGGGATCAGTCACCACCAAACATGCTTTGGAATGCATACACATCATTTGGGGGATTTGTTTGGAGGCTGCCAGTTATCAGCAACATCTGGTCAACACAGATTGTAAGTATTTCTTAATGAAGTAAATACACCCAAAGGCCCGAGGAACAAGCACATGGTAAATACAAATATAATTCAGTTAAACTGCAATTAACCATACTGCAGTTATCAGAAATGTCCTGTTAAACTTGAGCAGAGCCATGTACCTCACATTGCGAATGGTTGCTATTCTTTGAAATAAAATGGGTGAACCTCACCCACAGAATTTTGTTTGGAAGAGCTGCTGCTCATTTACTGAAACTAAGAACCAGTGAAAGGGGCTGTTAAAGCTCCAACCTGATGGGGGTGGTGGGCTACCTTCCCAAAGGACATCAGGCCACCTGGAAATACTACAGCATCAAAGTTATAAACAAACCTAAATATAATAAGCCAAAGTATCACCCATAAATTCAATTTAATCTGCTACATAACAATTAATAATTCAAGCACTAAAAGACATTAATTTATTATGGATTACTTTTTAAAAATACTATATTTTAAAGAGATATGTCTAAACTCATCAATGAACATGAAAGCTGTTAAAAATCTGTATGCTCCATACACAGTGTAGGGATACAAAAGTCCTTGAGCCTCTCAGTAGATGCACAGAGAAACCAAAGAAGTGCGCACACAAATGTAGAGGCTTAATGTCTCTCTATGCTGGAAAAATGTAAGCTGGGCATAGTACAGCTAAGGTAGGAGAAACAGAACAAATATTTCTGAACAGTGTAATGAACCTGCATTAGTTTTCGTTGCTGTGTAAGTCTAAATGAGATTTATTTATTAAATAACTCATGCAGAATCAAAAACCTTTCTTTTGAGAGATACCTTTAGGATATGTCTTTTCTTATTTTACTACTTTATATATCGAACCAATTTGTCTTATTTCCTTAAGTTAACCACGCAGGACATTATCAGAAACATTTAGATCTTTTCCTACAGCAGAACAATTCCGAAACAACAAAACAGAGTTTTATGTTCTTGTGACTCTTCTACAATGAGAAACTTCCACAAACATCCTGGCACAAGTGACCGAATCAGAGCACCTTTGCCTTTTGCACAAATTGTCAAGTTATTTAATTGCACAAGGCTGGCTGTCTTTAGTTGTTTTGGGGGATACCAAAACAGAAGAGATTTTACAGTTGGCACTATTGGATAAGTCACAACTTAAGACTGCCAAGCCCAGTATTATAGACTGCAAAGCCTGGTATTTAACGCATTGAGACGGTTAGAAGAACAAAGAATACTCACTGCATGGATGGGCAAGAACTCTGACTTCATCCACAGCTATGTACCCTGGATGTCCTTTCAAAGAGACAGATTCAAATATCACCTGAAATACAAAGAAAAGGTTTTCTTAGAAAGAACTGCACTAGTCATTTGGCCAGTCACCACATTCCACTCCTATTCCAATGTCTGATACATTCAAAGCATTTTATCATTAATAACAAAGGGGTACCTATGCAATACAGCATGAAGACACATGTCAAAGACAGAAAATCAATTTGACACAGATAACAAAAAGAGCAATATTAATTAGGATTAGTGAGAACTATGTACTGCTTCCATTTGGAAGAGCAAAGAAACCAATTACACACGTGTGCAATTACATCTGATTTGAAGTGTTCTATAAGTACAATACAAATACTGTGTGCAAAGAGTTTGGGGCAGGGCAAGGGGACTCTGGGAGACTGGTAAAATTCAAACTAATTAACTATTGCCAAATAAGCAAAATAAAATTCAGGAAAAAAACAGTATTAAATGCTGTAAAGTTTACAAGGACAAAGCTAATTAATGTGTTCAGCTGGCACAGTTACTACTACTGCAGCAGCCACTGTTTTTGCAGGATAATTCGTGACTATCAAAATCATTACCGGAACACCATTAAGTTTGTTAACTACTAAAAGCCAGTCTTCAACACTGCTATTCCCACTTTAAATAAAATTTGGCATTCCTAGCCTGTCACTATTGAGCCTTTTCTTCATCTCCTCCATTGGAAGATGTAACTCAACAAAAGATTCTGCTTTTTGAATGCCGACCACCACAGCTCAAGCTACAAAAGTGGAGCAGCATGTACTTCATAATCAGGTTGCCATTAATCATTTTGCTTTGCATTTGGGCTTCCATAATTTAGTTTCTACTTATATTCCCATGATATCTTAAGATCTACTCCCTCAGTTCAAAGCATTCCAAGTGGGAGCACTCCTGAAATAAGCCCTTTAGAAAAATGCCATGATAAAAACAGGTAGAATAAAGAAATAAAGGGGAAAAAACAAAGTAAGAAAAGCTCAGGTGCTAGCAATATAAACAGAGTTCTGCAGCAGATGAAGGTGGGCAAAAAATAGGTTGTCCGAAGGATAAGAGGAGGTAGCAAATATCTGGAAGATGATCAAACCATCAATAAATGTTTCCTGTGTTCAAGAATACTTTCTAAGGACTGTATAAACAAGGAATAGAATGCATGTCCTCAGTATGGAAATGACAATTTATTTGATAAATGAAAATTCATTCATGATAAACACGGCACTTACTGCTAAGGTCACACAGCAATTACTGTGACTCCCTTCAGACTAGGATTAAACTGCGCCTTCATAGCCACCAAACTTTACTTTGCTTATCTTATAGCTGAGAAGTTACAAGCTTTGCTGAATTACTACCTCAATTTCCTGAAAGCCAAGAACTTGGAAAGAATAATTCCCCGCTTCTTTGAGGTAAAAACAAACACATAGCGGACTGACCTCTGTTAATTAGTGACACAGTTCAGTGTCTTTAATAGAGCACAAAATAACCTAAACCTTGAGTCGATAGCAGCTGTGTCAGCTTCTAAAAAGACCATGGATTTAATCTTCACATTGCTGCCAAAATCACTGACAAGAGCAGAGGGTCTCAATTCACACTGCTTTGTTTGGACAGCTATTTTATTACCTTTTTAACTCTACTCTCAGATCTCTTTATTTCTCAGTTCAGATTTCCACACTGTTCTCACCCTTTTATACAGTTTTGCACCACTTCAGCCCTGTCAGAGTGGGCAGAGCAGAAGCACCTGGGCTGAAGAACAAGTGTTTAATACTTAACATTTTTGGAAGTTCTCAGAAATTAATATAATTCGCAAATGCAAAGTTTGGCTCTTCAACATTCTTAAATGCTCCTGAGAACTGCAAATACCAAGATTCATTTCATGTTTCCTTACCCATAAACAAACCCACATTTCACTGCTGCTATCTACCAGCAATGTCTGTGTTAGTGATGTAGCGTGGCTCATCTGTCGTGGTACGACAGACTTCTTCAGGCATGGATCAATACAGTACACAGGATCAGTACATCAAAACACCCCTTCCTGGCAGACTGTAGTGCTGTGCTCAGTGCATTCTGGGACTAAGTTAATCCTCGTGGCATGCAGTAATTCAAGAGCACACGTCTTACCTTTCTCCTAGAGCTATTATAGATTTTTCTCACTACACTACAAACGCTCGCAGACTGGGAATCCAGGCACAACTAACTCATGGGCAGAGCTGATAAACCTCTACCACCATCACATTAATACCTCAGCAGAGTGCTTCTGGATGTAGGTGACTCATACAACCCTTGTGCAGAATTGCCAGACCCAAACCACGACCCTCTGGCAATAGGCCTAGCACTGGTTTGCTGCTACTCACACCTCCAAAGCTCTGGGCACTTGTCAATACCTTGCATCCTGGGCAGTTGGCTTCAGATTTCTCAATGCACACAGCAATTACTGATGGTGTAATTGCTGGGTATTAAGAAAATAAACATTTTTCTTGACGTAGATTTCATTATTTAGGAGAAATACTTTTTTCCCCCCTGTGTTACCTTGTACTTTTGAAATACAGAATATCCATTCAGGCCTCTTCTGCACAAACTGTTCTCCGGGCGTGCAGTTTTGATTTAAAGTTGACAAATAACACTCTCACAGCATAATCTGGATTGTGAGTGTCAATGAGACGTTCCCCAGGCATCGGTACACAGAAGCTTTTATCACCATGCCACCTCTGGACTCCTTCAGCCACAAGTGTTACGATGTAACCAACAGTAATTTTGATAAAATTCCATGATTGCATTTCCCCCCCACTTTTGAGAGCTTAAAGTTTTCTTTCTTTTTTTCTTTTTTTCCTTAAACATAGAGAGTCACTAGATTGCAGAAACCAATGGACAAAATTAGGGACCAAGGACAGAGCAGACTATCAGATCCCTGACAACATTTTAAGAGCCATACTTTAGCAGAGGGAAATTAGAACTTTATCCATCATAAAGGTGAGGCTCAGGAGAGGGAGAGAAAAAGAGAGAGAACATTTGCATTTTCTGGGCAGGAACCACTCCCAGGCAGTCACTGCTGCCTTTAGGCTCTTCGTTTTTGCACAGCGGTGCAAAATTCTTCTTTGATTTAAAGGATTTTCTTCCTCGGGAAAAGCAAACCTGACCTCTAAAAAAACTTGCAAAAGATGTAATGAGGTTCAGGAAGTCTGGTATTGGTATATCTAACAGTTGGATCTCGTAGTTTGAGATCAGACTGTCTTTTCCAGGTTTTTCAAGCACTGATTACCTGGGTGAAAGATCATTTCTGTTCTCTCTGTACAGCACCTACTACGAAGCAGATTCTGGTTGATGTTAATATGAAAGTAGTATCGATCACTTTAATATGATTTCAGAGCGAGTGACAAGTTGTGCACAGCCCTTAAAACACCACTTCCAGTGCATTTGCATCTCTTTATCCCATATTCCCCTTCACCCTGTACAGTGTGCTCTTATCTATTCTGCTGAAATCCTTGGCTCCTTTTTGGAGGCAGAACATTAAAGTGTTCTACTTCAGCTCAGATTTTACAGACCTACTACCCAGTTATTTAAAAAAAAAAAGAAAAAAGCTTTTCTTCCTACTGTTTTCTATCCGTAGAGCATTCAATGCCTTTTCATAGTTTCTTTTACTGTAATTCCCATCTCACTCATGCTCTTTTTTCTTACACTATAATATGTATTTCTCCTTTTCCTGCAAGGTGTAGGGTGCAATTACCTCCCAGGCACTGTTTTTTTTCCCTTGAATGTAAAACGATAAAAATCAGAAGATAAGAGTTCTCATGTCTTCACTGCTTAACAAGGAGTATATGAGTCCATTGTGTGCATGGGAAGTGCCAATCCAAGTCCGTTTACATGCATATTTCATGATACATAAGTGGGTTCTAACTTTCCAATAATTTACTTCACCTGCCCAGCTTTTCCTCTGTGACCTGAGAACATATGTAAAGAAAAAGGGTGAGAAGAATTAAGTCAAGATGTCTCTATCATCTCTTGCTATAAAACTGTCATATGAAAACTCTATCTGATGAAAAAAAAAAAAAATGCGGGGAAAAAAAGCTGTATTTAATTTTCAGAAGACTTATTGCTAACAACAGTTCATAGCTCACACCCAGCCAGACACTCAATGGAAACAGACAGAGAAATACTGTGAACTCATACCTGATAAAAATGCGGCCAGAAAGTACTGATGGCAAGCTCTGCCTTCACCCATCCTTCTGTTACAACCCCTGAGACATTCCATATGGGATTGCCCTGTGGTCCTCCGTTCACTTTCACGTAGACATTCAGAGAGCCAGGACTCGAACGATCTCTGCTGGACAAGTAATAATGGAAATCGATGCAATGTGTGTCATTTTCCTTCAACGTGGGCAAAAGTAAGTGAGCTTTCTGCCCGGATGCCCGTCCAGAGCTGTTCACCATCATGAAGGAGCCTGTACACAGACAAGGGAAAAAAGAATGAATACTAAACATCTGCTGAGCTCTTTCAGTTAAAGCAGATTCCCTAGAAAAGTCAATGATTCCTTTAGAAGCCAGCAAACAAAACAGTTCCTCCTAAGAACTCAAACTAGCTATTTTATGCTAGTTGTTAGGTAACAGAAAAGAAAGGAGATCTAAATTACAGGGTATAAATACAAATAGATTCATGGCCAGCTATAACCGCCTTAATTAGATAACTTAGAAATTATAAATACAACTTTGCTTTTATTGTTTTATAACACTGCAATAAAAGAGTCACCCTAAACAAAGTCATATTTACCTTCCAAGAAGCCACAGGGCTCTCCTACAGCGTACAGCCCCAAATACCTACTTTCCCAAAGGCACATTCAACACAAAAGAATGCTATAAAAGATCACATTCTCAGCTGGCATTTGCCTGCATGGTCTCTACCACCTTAGTGCCAATCTGTACCCGGGAACACTGTATCTTGGTGGTACAAGCTTTGGAAAGCAGCAAGGTGTTAAGAAAACCCAGTGTACAGAGCCTAGATGAATTAGGCTTGTTAGCACAAGAGCAACATCTCAACTAGCAATACAGCAACAAGGACAATTACACTTCTAGGAGGGAAGGACCGGCTGAATTTTAGGAGAGAAATCTATACTAAGGCAATTTATGAGTTTGTTAACCCTGAAGCTTGCATCATATTAAGCATGGCACTGGATGTTGAACTCATGTTTTGATTCATCAAGCAGTTATTTTACAGCACATTGTGTCTCAACTCATCTCTTTACAGATGCATCAAGGTGACAAATGTTAGCAATAAGAAAAAACATTATGAGAGTTATTTGATTCAATTCTGTTTAAGGGATCTGCTTTATGTGTGTGCAGACACTCACAGAAAAAGCTGAAGAAAATACCAAGATCCGGGGGAAAAAAAAATCTATGTGTCAGCAGCTAGGCATAATAATTTTTAATCAAATGCAGCCTTCTTGACATTCAGAGTCCTGCTGCAGCTGCCAAGTCATGCTACAAATGTATTTCTCTACTGGCCTCTTGCAGTTCACAGCACACTGTGTTTGAAAAGCCTTGCCTCACTTCTAACCTATTGACTTCCCCAATTCCGTGCCACAGCAGTTTGACAGACACTCAGATGAGCCAGATAAACATTCTGATCAGTTTTGTCCAGTGGACAGCCATACATATTCTATTTTATTTTCTTTTAAGCCACCAGATACCAGCCACTTCCTCACACAAAACTGCTTTTGGTGGTTTGTTGGTTTGTTTCTGTTTATGTGATATGTGTATACATTTTGTAAAGGACTGCAAAGCACGGATGCAGAAGAAAGTGCATCTTTCACAAGAAATCACACACGCTCCTGAGACCTTGGAAAACTCGAGCACAGTGCAGGCACAGCTGGGGATGAGGCGGTACAAGCAAAAAAGCTACAGTAAGGTGCTCTCTAGCGATCCGATCTTTCATTTGGATAGGTTAAAAATCCCAATGGCCCCCAATCCAGAGATTCCAAATTCACAGTAAAGAGCTCAAGAAACAGAAAAGCTGAATCCAAGCCTTCAATTTTTTCTCTAATAATCAAAGTCTGTAAGGTGAGACTGATAAACATTCTCTGTTGATTCACTCCTGCTCTCAGTCAAACTCAAAACCTCCTTCGTCAGTTAGTTTCTCACTGAGTGCTGCAGTAATCTTCTGATCCACCCAAATAAACTAAAATAGTGGCAATCTGAGATTTGGGCTCAGACTGTATCACCTGGGATAATTTATGACCAGGAAGCACAGTTTCCAACAGGTAAGATACAGGGGTGATGCTACAGCCAAAGCAAACATTCAGTAAAGAAGAGGTCATTCATTTCTGTTCCATCTTTGATCAGATCTTAGCACACATCATTTCACTTCTGGGTGTCTTCCTCATCCTTTCCCTATTTGGAAATCCTTATCTATTTGGATAGTAGATGGATCCCTGCCCTAAAGATCTACTCTGAAGCTATACAGTGCCCAGCACAACAGGGTCCTGAACTGTACTACATCAGGCAGGCGTTTCAATGATAGAAAGACTTAAGGAGGATTTCACTTTTACAGATTCACGTATGAAAATAAGGAGCATTCCTCTGGGAGAAAAACATCAGCTTTTAGTAAAAGTTCAAAGCAATAATTACAATTTTAGTTTTTGACACCCACCAAAAATGAATCATACCCTATTTGCAGAACGACAATGGCCTTTTGTACAATAACTCTGGAGTATAGAGCCTGTACATAGAGACTGACACAACGTGAGTGAGTGAAATATCCATCAAGCAAAAAAACACTTAATAAAATAATCAGCCTTCGTTATGGGAAGAATAGCCTTACCAAAAAAAAAAAAAAAAAAAAAAAAAAAAATCATTGCCATTTGCATGTTATTCACAGCCTTGGTTCTCATTTCTGGATGCCTTAGAAACAAAAACCCACACCCCATAGCATGCCTAGAAATACAAGAGAAAAGGCTCTAAGATCATAACTGTCTCCAGTAAAGTCCTGAGGGGAGAGACTGTTTTACATGATTGTGAAAAAGATAAAAAAAAATTCCACTACTGGTGCTGCTCCCATCTTTAACTGTGCCATCTGGTGTCTCTACCTGCTCTTACTTCCACAGAGACCTCAAATAGCAGCTGCCTCAGGAAGGTCTTTTCCTGCCAGGTCAAGTTGGTGCTCAACACCCCAAGCCTGCCCTTAGGAGGGGATATTATTAAACTTCACCCATGCCATGACTGACAGTGGGTACAAGAACGTTGCTATCTCACAAAATCTCACTGCTGTGAATAATTTATACCCTCTACCACAAATTACCCTCCAAACAAACCTAGCTGTATGTGATTCTCATTTCCCTTCTTGCACTGTGAACCTGAATGCATAACCCATCCCCTACCCTCAAGGACCTTCCAAAGGTTGCTCTGTGTGCTCCTGGACCAGCAGCTGGGATGCACTGACTACCTGTCCATGCCACTAAAGCTTTTCTGGGCAGGACGCATTGCTTACCAGTAGCTCTGAGATCAGCAATAAGTAAACAAACAAACAGAGTTCAGAACAGCCTTTTAAGGACAAGCGTGTTTTGCCTTATTAGCTGTAATAAAAACTGACACATTGCGATTCAGAGCCTGACAGACTTCTTTAACATGAGCGCAGAATTGAAGCTGATGGGACTTCTTTTGAATTTATAGGCCTGTATGTGCAAATAAAAGAGGTACAAGCGGGTCTGGCACCAACAAGCCATTTGTCACATTTCTCACTCATATAAAGAACTAGGGAATGCATTAACGTGTCACAAACAGAAATTATTGATCAATGAATGACTGAAAACCTATTTAAATTTCTCCAGGCATGAATGTGTATAAAACAAAAGATTCCTTGAAGAAACTCTGATTTGGACTGACTTTGAACAGTAATGAGAGCAGAAAAAAACACTGAGTGCTGTTTTTGTT
This sequence comes from Coturnix japonica, assembly GCF_054131305.1. Lineage (NCBI taxonomy): Eukaryota > Metazoa > Chordata > Aves > Galliformes > Phasianidae > Coturnix > Coturnix japonica. The sequence continues at coordinate 896,431 of NW_028188942.1, read as the reverse complement.
TACCTCCATCTGGAAAGTTCAAATGTCATCAAATAGACACTGAAATGGGAAAGTTTGAAGAGAAGAAATGATCTCTGCTGTGTGAAAGTTGTTGGGTTGTTCTGTTTCTATTGGACACAGAAGTAAATGCTCATTAAAGGAGCTGAATATGAGGTCAATTAAATTTAGTGCTCTTGAACCAACAGGTTACATCAGTTAATATCTTGCTGGCTTTGCCACCTTCCTGAATAACTAAAACCAAATGTGCTGCGTTCAGATCAGTCAAAAGCATGGAGAAAAGAAAGATGGTAAATAAATTCATTTTTAAAAATCCATTCAAATGACAGTGAACATAAAAAGGCACTCTCTTATAGTTATTAAACATACCACCGAAAATTGGGGAATTAAACCATGAAGAGCTCTCTAGCTGGCCATAAATTTCAATTTTTCCCCTGCTTGGTGCATAATGATGCCTTGATAAGCTTCCTATTATTGATGCATCTGCAACATATACCCTCTTTTTGAGCTGAAATGCTGCTCTGTAGCAGATGGTGGCTATTGTGTTTACACATCAGCACTTTATGATTGCATTTTCTCACGTCTGCAGTAAAAAAGAAAGCCGTAATTGAGTTTTTAATGGCTTTGCACATTGTTCATTAAGATTACATGAGTGTGTTCTGACAAATGACAGCTGAAGAAATGAGCCACTGAGAACCCCTCATGATCACCAGACAGACCTCAGCTGATGCTCTTTCACTGCTGCCTTTGAAGAACTGCGCTGTTTAAAAGTAAAATTACAGCAACCATTAAAGACTGAATGTAAACTTGAAAAGAAAACTGTCAAAATGCTCAACTGCAAAAACAGCCTTCGGAAACCCTGAGAACCCAAATCAGAAAGTACAGAACTTTCTTTGAAACAGCAAACTCTTTCTCCCAGTACGTCAATCTGCTTTTCCAGCAGCTCCATCACAGCACAGGCACTTTTTTTTTCAGACACAGTGCTTCTGGTTACCAAAGAACAACTCTACCCTCAAAAAGGAAGGGCCTGACACCTGACCCTGTTAGCATGGAATGAAGCAACCTGAAATAATTTCAGTCAGAAGGGGCCTCAGGTAATATCTAAGGCATCATATTTAGTCCATTTCTGTGCTTAGAGCAGGGTCATCTCTTCTCCCCACTGACTCTCTAAAGCCTCCCAGATGGTCCAGTCCCTCTGGATAACCTGCTCCAGTACTTGGCTGCCCTCAGGTTGTTTTTTTGTCACCCCTATAACCTCTCATTTCAGCCCATACCCCTTGTCTCTCACCCTCCAGCCACTCAGTGCAGTAATGACTCTACCCCATCCTGGAGGCACTGAGGTGTTGCTCCCAGGACCCCCCCAAATCTTTCCTGCCCGAGCCTGAACAATGTCATCACTCCTCAACCTCTTGTCCCAGGGTGCTGGCTCCTGCCCTGACCACTCACTCGGTGGCCTTCACTTTCCTCCCTCCCTTTCATCAGAGTCTGTGATGTTGGGGCACCCGAAATTGGACACAATAGGCTAAAGGCAATCTAATGAGTGGCAAGCAAGGAAGGACCACTTCTATTTGTCTGCTGGCTAGGTCCCTGTTAATACAGCCCAGGATGGCATCAGCAGTCAGAACATGCTGATGACTTATATTCAGGCTGCCCTCTACCTGACTAGTCTACGTCCACATTCACAGTATTTCTTCCAGCCTGCCTCTACCCCTCTGGATGGTGGTCCTACCCTTGACTGTATCAACTGTTCCCATAGTTTGATGCCAAACTAGAGATGCCACCAATTACTGCCAGCCAACCAGTGCACACCTCCACAGCTACCACCACCAGCCCAGACCATAACAACACCCTGACCTGGAAACACATGAAGCTTTGTCCTGACTCTGGTCTCCGTAGTTTCATAGCACTTCTTCTGCAGTTGAATTACAGGACCAAGAGAGCTCTGGTAACTTCACATCTTACAAAACCAAAAAAGAAAGAAAGTATTTCCATATAATTGCTTAAAGTTAAAACCATGAAATTCACAGTTCTTCTTCACAAAAAGTTACCATTGTACTTTCCTCATTTTTCTACCCCTGCCCTTCTCAGCTACATGTAATAACAGCTGAAGAAGGCTCAGAAATCTCTTCTCCTGACTGATGAACCACAGCGAGCAGCGCTTGTACAAACTCAGAATTAAACAAGGCGTATCTCATAGCTGCTATCCCTTCTTCAAATATTAGGACAAAATCAGACCCGTGGGTTTTATCTCTCAAATGTGGGCCACACTGAATTAATCTGCCATGGAATAAGAAAGAGCTTGATTCACAGATAAACAGGAATATAAACTGCAAGTTCAGTCCCATATAATTCATGAGGACAATTCATTCACTTGGGAAACTGTTGGATAATAGGAAAATATTTTTTAAAGAGACAGCCTTTATTTGTAAAGACGTTTTCTTCTGGATATTTATGTCGTGAAAAGAATTATGTTGCTGAGGGTTTTTATAAGATAAATCTTCTCTGGAAACAAGACTGATTACATATTGCTTCAGCGACTACAAATATTTGCTGTACTCATTGAAAGGATGTGAAGATTGTGGCACTGTCGCCTCACTGACCCTTCTGAAGCAGGGTCTCTTATTAGCAGAGGGACTTTGTGGCCTCACCACCAGCCCAGAGCAGTCCCAAGCAGCTATGCACTCAATGCAGGTATACCTGTACCCAAACTACTGCTAGATGCAGTGGAAGATCAGCACTTAGAGGTTAACTAACATCTGTATGGAGCACAAACACAGTAGTGATACTTAACTACAACTCTGATAACCAAAGAACCTCGATCTAAGCCTCCATCAGATGAATCCTGAAAGCAGTGCCATCTAACAGCCCTGGTCTGTAATAGGGATGATTTATCACAAAGACTCATGATAAAATTTCACACTTGAAGGTGCACAATGCTGTCCAGTGCTATTGCTTACCACTCAAGCCTCACAAGCAAGTTGCTTCCATCATCAACCAGAGGAAGAACACCGGCAGCTGGTGTTTGCTGGAATAACATCTGTGCTCCAATCACCTCTTTCCCTCAAATTTTAATTTACAAAGCAAAAATCCTTGGTATCAGACCCCAGATGAAAGCCATCGCTCATGTGTTACATGTACCTTACAAATGCTCTGCGTACCGCAATGCTCCACAGTCATCTTCAGAATTGTCTTTCCATGTTTTGTAAATGTTTATTTATTGAAAGAGTGACTGTCACAGCCATCAGCCTGTTCCTGAGAAGCAAACAGTGCTGTGGAATCACAAACTATTCTATAAATCTCAATGGCGAACAACTTTTTAATGGATTCACTGCCTTCATTCATTGTTGCTAAGGTCACTGCTGTAGCATGCTTTGAGACTGTCCTTATTCCATTATTTATAAATACAGTATGAATTGCTTTGCAGTACTGCAAAAAAAGGATCCATTAGCAATGAAGTTACCCCAGTTTATCAGATAAATGAATCTTGTAATAATAAACACGTGTCTCTACAATCAAAAGATCAGAAGTCTCTTTGATTTTAGTTATACCTTCTTGTTTGCATCATCATTTTTTAAATCGCATGAAAATATACACTAAAACCATGAGGAGTTATTGTTGATTTTCAGTTCCAGTAGTTTGATTACTATTCATCCTATCAATTACTACCTTAACACTTCGGTAAAATGTAGAGAACTGATTTAAACACTTAATAAGGCATAGGTTATTAAATGGGCAAATAAGCAAAATAGAGGGAATAGCCGTAACTCAGCATAATATCTATGTTTAAAGACATTGCAAATCTTGTTCTCAGCACTCAAGAGCTTTATTACAGCTGAGCCTTGAAAGAGAGGCCCACAGGAATGAGTTGTAGGGACATTAGTAAGCCTCAAAGCCTCTTGCAAATGTAGTTCCAAGAAGGCTCAGAGTTCAGCAGAATACTAAATATCTTCTTCACCTGATTTAACCCATGGCCAACTGGCTGCTGCCAAGTGCTTCTCTCACTCATGGGAAACGCAGCATTTCAGTGTAGAACCCCCGGACCCACTCTCTGAAAACACACTGACCATTTATTTAGGTTCCAGGCATGCAAATGCTTGTGTAATGAGCATAATTTACAGACAGATGCTAAAGAACGCTCTCGTGAGGAAATGCCAACAACAAATGAGTTCAGAGGTAGCAGTCAGTACAGATTTTTCTGAACAAGTAATTGCTGTTTAGAACGTGCACCTCATAGCTTTGCTTACAAATATGGAACTTACTTTAAAAATAAAATTCCCCATCTCATTACAACTCAATGGCTAAAAATGAAGGTCTCTCCAACCAAGGCTCAAGGAAAGCATGTTTTCAGTTGTTGATTACAAGTCATTAAAGAATTAAATGAGTACATTACAGCTAATGCTACATCAGCTCTTATTGGAGGAAGGGCAGCAAGGCAAAGGGAAGCTCTGCTGCCCCTCTGGACTGGGACAGCCAATGGCAACAGGCTTTGATACGCCTGAACAGACACAGTATGCACTAAACCAGGAACATAATTTCTTTCTGGCTTTGAAAGCTGTTTTGTCTGAATGTTTCATATACAAGTAACGGCCAACAGACATGATATAACAACTTGTAACTACCCGCACAGAGCAACTATCCTGCACTGTTCAGATACAATGTCAGACCAGTCAAAGTCATTCAAAAACAACAGCCCCTCTTTAGAATACACTTTTATTCTCTACTTTTACTTTGTATTTACAGTGTTTCTCATTTCTGGTTTGCTTCTGAACACATTTTTTCTCTCCTCTACACACGTTCTAAAAGATGACTGCAAACTCCGTTATGCCTCATTCTTCAAGTATGCAGCAGACATCTGTTAGATGCAGCCTCATTTGAGAGGTGCGCGGATGGATGGCTCAAGGTTCACAGAACGGCTTGGTTTAGTTTACTTTACTTTCACTCATCTAAGGCCACTGAGATGGAACACCACCAGACACTTACCCTGCTGCTGGAGCTCAAGGTTCTCAGATGCTCCACAGCACCTAACTCTGCATCAGACAAAACCCACTGCCTGTTTCCAGTGCCCCATAAGACAGCCATCTGGAGCACATGTTCATAGACTCCTGGCTTTCTTGCTGTTGCAATTCATAAAAATTCTAAATGGCCATGCAAGTTGGACCTCAACACTTGTGTATTTTCCAAAAGGAACTTTGGAATAACCTTTGGAGTTGGCATGAGGGCTACCAGAAGTATTTTAGCAAAACTATTAGTCTATTAGAAGGTACTAGATTCCAAGTAATCCAAGCACAGTCTTATTTTCAATACACTGGATTCTATCTTTGCTTAATCATTAAAGACAAATGGCTAAATAATTTATTATGTCATTCCAAAGCATAAGAAGTGTGTTGTACGCCAGCCAGAACCAAATACCTCATTAGCAGGCATGCAGCTCCATTGCTGGCCAACTTTTACGGCCTCTGCAACTTGTGTAAAACTTCCATATGTCTGTCTATGTAACATTCACCAGGCAACCGCGGAGAGATTATTACCGTCTGTATTTGTGACAGAAAACACATATTAAATGCAATGCCAAAAGGCAACTGCAGCAAACAATGTCTGAAGAGGAATTGTTTCTTAAGGAGTTTGTTTTTACGTAACAGAGTTCTGACCATATGGTCACTTATTTACACACTTAAGAGATCAGCACCACAACTCTCAACTCAGAATATGACAAAGGTTGGCTGGTGAGTTATTTTTGTAACAAACTCCCAACTTCACGGAGCTTGGTTTTAACAGAAAGTGTTAATTGCTGTTAAGTCAGTGATGCTATTCTGGGTTTACTGCAGTGCAGCCAACGATGGAGTTTGGCAGAGAGAATTCAGAAAATAATGAAGCCCATCTCACAAGTCACCACACTGTATGGCAGAGCAAGAATTTCTCAAAAGGAGCAGCTCTAAACTGCAAAAGCAGAGGTTCATGCAGGCCACTGTGGAGGCGTATTGGCACAGCAAAAAGGAGCCTCAGTCATTTCAGCCCACACCTTTACCAGCTGTGATCACTGTGATTTGCTCATTCCCATGGGAACTAAATTAAACCAGATTTTTTCTTTTAAACAGGCAATGTTTGTTTGCCTATCATAACCCCTGGTACAATTACAGCAACCTAAGCAGAAGAGTCACCATCCTCATTTCCAAGCATGTTATCCTCTTAGGGTGGTCATTTTCTAGCTGAACATTATTTATGCCTCAGGAAGAGAAAATGAAATACTGCCTTGACTAACACTACCATTCAGAGAAGGTTTAAACTCTCCACAATAAAATACTAGTTTAATCCAAGCAGAAGACATTTCTCAGTAACAGGATGAATAGGTGGCTGGCTCAGAACACAAGGCAATATTTGTGCTCATAAAAAGTCCCAAACCATGCAGTTGCAATTAACGATTACTGAACTGGATCAATCACTACACAGAAGCCTAAGTAAAAGCCCAATAGTTACTGAATATTGACAAACATTTTTACTCAACTTGACAGCTGTACTCAATAACAAAGCTTTTCTTTGAGTAGCTTAAAAGAAGCTGCCTTTGAGCCACAGGACACATCCCTGTGCTTTAGTCAAACAAGTACGCTCAGCACACTCAATGTGCATAGTTTGCAATAGTTGATCATGACTCACTTCATGGTCTTTTTGATAGTAAGCAGCAACAAGATTATTAACATCCACAGAGGCTATTATTCACATGTGGTTTTTGGAGCCCAGTTGGACGCCTGTGTGAATTTATTTATTTTTACTAAATTGCCCAAAAGTGTGTATACATTTATGCCCTGTGGACTGCAGTTCATTTAGAACCTAATAGCGTTATACACACAATGTTAGATTTTGATTAGAAATTAATAGCATTAACTGAATCACATTTTCTGGCCATGCTCTTCCCTGCTGAGAAACATGGCTGTGCAACATCCATTCCAAGCTCCGCAGGTGATACAGACTGAGTTTATACCACTTTTTGGGTGAAAACTTCCAATATTTTACCTGCTAAGTTCTTTGACATAACCTAAATCCACCTTTATCCCCAGAAGGTAACTCAAATGTTGTACCAGCCACACCAAAATAACTGGTTAATGTAGCCATGAATTGACGCCACCGGGACCCCGCTTAAATGAAGAGCATTATTTAGCAACCACATAACAAACACTGCACCAAGTCCTGGCACTTTGGTTAAACACATGGAGCTAGAAGTGACAGAAGGGTTAAATGTACACAAACAGAGATGTTCAGAATGTGACGTAAATAGTTCATAACTTTGCTGAGAAATCCTCAGAGCCTCTAAACACCCAAGTATGCCAGCTCTTCCTTCAGCTCAAGTTCCTCACAGTTCTCAACAAATTTTGCAGTCAGTGCCATGCTACTTATTTAATTGTTCGCTTCCTCTTACAGAATGCAGTTTAATATGCTATTGGGAAAGTCATTTGGGCAATCCTTTGTTAACCTTCTGCCACATTTGACTATTTTCTATCTTCAGTAGCCTTCAAATCCCAAACAGAATTTTAACCCTCCCATGAGGATTACTTTATTTAATAAACTCTCGGGAGGTATTTCAAAAGCTTTGAAATCCCTGGTAAATCCAGTTTTTAATCCATTATTACACTGGCATTGAAGAAATTTCTGTAAATTAGAACGTCATAGTGCTCTGCTGGTTAGTCTGTCATGCTGGATTCACCTAAGTGGATTCATCTATTTGTTATTGTTTTAATCGTTTTTACCTCCAAGCTTTCTAGGATCATCTCTTTTTCTTTATGTTAAAGAAAGAGACTCCTGGCTCTTCTCTTCAGTAGCCAATTAAGCATCTGTGAAAAAGCACATTAGCAAATCAAGTCCTTCCCCTAAAAAATTCCTCAGAGAATTATGAAGTTTTCTTGTTTGTTACTAAAACCACAAGTGGTTGTTTGACCAAGAATCAAAGAAGGAAAAAAAACCTCCCCCCACACCTCCCAAGAGAAAAAAAAAAATAATGCTAGTGCAAAGTAATCAGTTAGGTTACCTGAAGTGTAGATTTCTGTACCTAAAAAAGAACCCAATTACTGATATATTCTGATTCTAGCTGACTCATCAGTCCTCAATTCCCGCAGCCAGGAGATTTAAATAAACTTAAAATCTCTTATTACCTTAGTCTGAAATTATCTTTCTACCCCAATTTCAAGTGTCTGTACTAGACCTCAAAGTTATTCTTAATAGGCTCTTTTTATTATTTAATTATTTTTTAAAGTGGAATGTTATTTTTATCTTCAAAGGGACAGCAATGATAAGATTGAATCTGAGTGGGTAAGGATCCAGGAGAAGACCAACAGGGCGAACATCCAGGTGGGGGTCTGTTAAAGACAACCTAATCGGGATGAAGAGACAGACAAGGCATTTCTGTGAACAGCTGGCACAGGCTGTATGATTGCCAGCCCTTGTTCTCATTGAGGACTTTAACTTCCCCTGATAAATACTGGAAATATAACGCTGCACATTAATCTAGACCCACAGTCTAGGAGGCTTCTAGAAGTTATGGAAGACAAACTTCACAGCTGGTAAGAGTGCCTACCAGGGGAGGTGCACTCCTAGACCTGGTGTTCACAAACAGAAGAACTGATGGAGATGTGGAGGCCAGGAGCTGTCTTATGCAGAGCAATCCCGCAATGGTAGAGTTCTCTATTCTTGGGGAAGGGCTAATGAGAATCTCCATCGTTTACTGGATGCAGATGGGTACCTGACCACTCAGGATAATGGCAGCCCATGGCTGGCATCAGTACCCTCTTTGCTGGGTAAAGAACTGGCTGAACACCAGGCCCAGAGAGTGGTGGTGAACAGAGTTAAATCCAACTGGTGACCAGGCACTAGTGGTGCTCCCCAGGGGTTCAGTACTGTGGTCTGTCCTGTTTAAGATCTTTATTGATGACCTGGATGAGAGGATTGAGTGCACTCTCAGTAAGTTTGCAGATGACACCAAGTCATCTTTTATGATTCTATGACTTATTTGCTTTATTCCATGGCAGCCCTAACAATCTCTCTTAGTTCATACTTTCAGTCTTCAAAGATGCCACCAAATGTAGCAACGCTTGAATAAACTTACTTCAGTGTAAGGACAAACAGTAGCATGGTTTCCTACACATAACCCTTCTTAATTCTTCAATTGGAACAGCAAGATAAAAAAACCTAAAACTCTGTGCGAGACAGCCTTGAAACAACATAAGTATCGAGACTTGAATGGAGGGCTGGGCAATTACAGCAGAACGTTTAAGATGGCCAAGAGGTAAAGTGAAAAATTCAGTTGTATTTTTAGAACATGAAGGAAGTTTTCAGTACTGGCATGAGTTCAAAAGGAAACAGATTTTTCCATAGGCAAAGCTCCCCCTTACCATTCCATGAGCACGCTGTTGAAACAGGCTGTAAACACTTCAGGTAGAAAGAACTCAAATTAAAACATACTTGAGCGGTTTTCTCAGGTTCTGATACTGCTCTAAATGAAGCAGACAAATAAAGCTCCTCCTGAACTCAGCACGATCAGGATCAGGGCCAAATTATTAACAAGCATCTTTCTGAGTAGGATTATCTATCTTTGAAAAATAATTGCTCCTCGTGGCCTTGCAAACAAATGAGCAATTTCTGTAGGACTTACACCGAGCTAACTAGAATTTCCACAAATTCATGCAAACAAACTAGCATTCCAAGCATGGGGACACAATTAAGCTTTCAGGCTTTCAGTTTTCCCATTAATCTCTATTACAGAAATGTACTCTGGAATCCTATTTCTATGCCTCCTGATTTAATATATTGAACTCTATTATTGCAGCTGCAGGAAGCTCTCAAGTCAACACCCTGGCAGAGATTTTGGGATGGAGATTTCTCTAGCATCCACATTCTGCTCCATTTTAGAAATAAGAAAATGCCTCAAAATGCGTAAGTCAGTTTTTTTTCCTCTGGTGATCATGTACAACATAAAACGTATCACTTTTAAACTTGTATTTATTAGCATTACTTACGCTTATAACATGATCCAAAAACATAGGCAGTTACATAGGCAAACACATAGTAAAAATATCAGAGGGATCTTAGGACTTCTTCCCTTTCTAGAGGCCACTTTCACTTTGACTGCAAGCAGCATAACTCTATGTGTGCTACAGCAGGGTCAGCATGCATTATTCTGCCCACAGGCACTGGGATGGCAGTCTACCCACAGGTGAAGACTTACAGAATAAATTAGGAAGTTCATACCCCAGGGGAACGATTGTTAAAATAAGCTCAGCATTTCTGACAGCCATGCAACGGTGTTTCTACTCTTGAGGTTTTATGGATGCTCAATTGAAATAACTTGCTTAGCTTGCTCACAGCTGCCATTCACAAGGAGCGCTGATCTACAAAATGCAGCATGGTGAGCAACCTCATGAAACCCATTAGATTTTCCTTTAAATGTCAGTGTACGTACAGGTAGCCTATTGGATCATCGGGCTAATCAGTTTTTCAAGGCAGTGGTATTGTGTTTGGATAGCACATGCATTTCTCAAGCAATCAAGATTACTCAGTTTTTAGTTTTATTTTTTAAGAGCATTTAAACTGTCTTCTGTAGTTACTTGTTAAAGCACTGAGACGCACTGGAATGCAGAGCCCAGTACCCAAAAGCTGACTGTGGAATACTGCCTGAAGTTTACCATCTTTGAGCCAGCGATACACAACAACATGGAGGTACTGCAACCAAACGTCAAGAGCCCAGTGTTGTTACATGCACAGAGCTGTTCCCTTCCCAGCTCTGAACTGAAAGGAATAGAGAATATACTACATTAAAAAAACATTGTCTAGAAGAGCAGTAAAAATGATAACAGCTTAAAACACAGTCCATGCTCAGATTGGCTCTGTATCCGTATCATTTTCAGCAGCTGGGGAGGAAAAGTACCCAAAACAGACAACTGCTGCTTGTGATATAAACATAAAAACTACATTTAAAAACAAATAAATAAATAAACACAAACCCCAAGCTCTTTTCCATTTGTTTAGTCTTTCCTCTTACTTTTGGTATTCAAAACACCATGATGTGAGCCCCCAGAGGAATGGAATTTGAGCAGTCCTGCTGCCTGACAATTTCCTTTGCTATTTTGCCTCCTCATACTGTAAAGGAAGAATCCAATTTCCAAACCTACAGACAGTTCATTTAAAACACATCTTTCCATTTTGAATGTGTACCACTTGCAGCTTGTGCTTTGAGGACACGCAATTATGTTTCACCCTAGTAAGGCAAAGGCTCAGCATATTCCACTAAAACTGGTAACAGGCTGAAGGTTTACATTTTCAACATAGATAACTTGATGAAAGTCTGATTTCACAGCGCTGTGAAACACATACCGTATGCTGAGTGCAAACTTTCCTCCAAGAGATCTTTCTGAATTCCATCCTGTTTTAATTTCCTCCTAACGTATTCTATTCAGAACGCTTTTACTTTAAACAGTTCAAGATTTTAGTTGTTCTATTTACAATAAGGCATAAAGGAATTAACAAGAACTGAGATCATTTGCTCCATTTCTATTTTGCATTCACACAGCCTCCATCCAGGGTGCTAATTTGGTAGAACAGTGGAGGATGATTTCCTCCTGCTCACAGAACCGCTTAGACTCAGCATGCAACAATTTGCCTATCAAACAGTTTGTTAAGAGCTGAAGGGTATATATTGCTCATCTTACTCTAATTCTCTTGGCCATGAGCACACTTATTTTTTCCGTAGTATTTTCAATATGGCTCAATACAATAGTAGATTTTAACTTCTTTCCATTTAGGAAACTACCAAATGACTCTATGTCATATGCAATGGTGCTAGAAATAAAATATCCAGAAGTATCTAAAATTCCAGATAGTACCAGTGCCATAAGGGTACACACAACTAAGGATTTGTACCAAACTCTGACAATGTCAGTGAAAGCACAGCACTTTAAATACGGCATTCACGCTGCCTACAGCTCCAGATACCTTTAAATCACGTGAAGTACAACAATTATGATTTCCAAAAGCCTGGTACATCTTGATTTCTGCATTCTCAACCCATACATGTGCTGCATGACATGATTTCATGCATTCAACCACACAGTTGTATGGCAATTGTAGACATGCTTGTAGCATGTAAAGCCTTTGGTATAGCAACGCATTTGCAGCTCTGAAAAGGCGTGGATTTTAATTACTCATCAATCTTTTGAAGATGTTCTTACTACTTTGATGTCTAAGATGCTCTACAGATCAGTCAAGGTACAAGCCTTAATAAGGCTCTGAAGGTTTTCTTAAACTTTACCAGAAGTGTTGTCTCATTTTTAGCAATGGAAGTCACCAAAGCATGAAGAAAAGCTTACCTCAAAGACCTAAGGAAAAAAACTGAAAGAAAGATTATGCATTGCATATATTATGCAAACATGACCATTGAAAATGTATTACACAGTTTTTCTCTCCTTCTGAATTAGAGTGAGCTGATTTTCCAACCATATCTAACACGAAAACAGATTTTCATAGAAAAGATAACTCTCTAAAACATTGTTTTCCTTCCTCAGCATATAGTGGATGAGCATTACATGCAGAAGGACATGGGAACGTCAAGACAAGGAAAGGCAGGCCTTGCCACCCAGCCTCCAGGGCAGCTTGCAAAGGCCTCTGCTGCAGTGAACATTCTCCCATAAATCATAAGTAGTACTGAAGCTACACATTTGATGTTGTATTTTTCTATTCTCAGCTACTGTAGTCCAGACTATCCCTAATAACTTCTTGAACTATATCCTACAATGCACAGTTTTCAGTACACAAAGCTGATACAAGGAAAGATTCCATTATGACAAGGGTGGCCAAACATTAGAACAAGCCTCCTACAGAGATGCTGACGCCCTGGGCATGTCAGTATTCAAGAGACACTCCAATGCCCTCACAAATTTGTTTCATCCCTAAAGAGGCCAAGAAGCTTTTTAAGTAGGTCCCTGCCAACTGAACCATTCTGTTCTATTCGGGGGAGACAACAGAACCAAGGCACCTTGGTCAAAGGTGGCTGCACTGACAGGGCTTGGATTTCTTGAATTCACTCCTCATACCACAGCTGTTTAATTACTGGAGTCAACAAATATCTATGCCAAAACACTTACTTTTCTCAGGATGATGAAATAGCCAAGGTAACGTAACAAAATACATATATTTGCAGAATGCTTTTATGCACTACTTGAATCTTTGTACAAAGCAGACCCTAGTATTTACAGCAGCCATGACTTGTGCTTGCTGGAAGGATGTGTTAGGGATTCCCTCAGGAATTAGAGGTTACAAAATGATCCCCATGCTCTTGATTCTGGTTACATGTCATATCACAGCTTACAGCCATGTTACATCTTCCACACAGCTCAATAAGGACTTAAACTCCTATCTGTTAAAAATCTAATCACCAGCTTACTCTTGAGTTCTGACATGCTACCAGAGGATGCAGAGGATTTCAGAAGCAAAGGTCACACTCCAAGCTCATCCTATTCAATGCAAGCTATGAGAACAGCTCCAAAAGTAAGGCCTCCTATTTTATTACGTTGGCCCAGGACATCAGAGGCAGATATTGGTGGTATTGATATCCTGGGTTGAAGTTTTGTGACAAATTCCCACCAGCCACCAAGGATTTGAAACTTCAACTTCAATGTTTAAAAGCAACAAACCTACAAGCACCATTCCCCATTCATTCCCCTAGAACCTGTACCAAGAAATTACCATCAAGCCATTTTTAGGACTCTTCTGGACCTGTTTTATAGCAGCTGTGTGGTATTCACCCTTAACATCTGGCAAGTTGAAGTCATCGTAACGACAAGAGCACCTGATGCACAGGTACCTCTCAGGTCCTTAAAGAATACATCATCAGTGTCATCATCCCAGAAGGGTGGCAACACTTCACTTCCTCTCCCACAACTGCCCTGCCTGTCTCTGATGAAGTTCCAGTAACCATCCATCATGACACAACAGGCACAGGGCTCTTCCCAACACATTTTGCTAATGCCAATGACACTGCAGCTATGGGACACTGCCAAGACTTCCAGCTGCTCTACCTACTTCCACCTGCTGTGTGCACTGGTGTATAAATGTTTCAAATGTGCTTCACTGTACCCAGAACTCATGCAAATGACTGAAGGATCTCAATAGCATGCACTGCCTCAAAGTTTGTTGGCTTGTCTGTTTATTACTGTGAGCTGGTTTTATTTCTATTCATCTTTCAGATTATATGCAACCTCCATCCCCATTGAAAACTATGGCTGCTCTCAGGCCATTGCCTCCCCACGCCCAACACAGCCATGTTTTGGTCACCATGGGACATTCTAACGGCCACACTGCCATGGCTTTCTGATGTCACAAACCACCTCCCTGACAACCACTATAAATACGGGGACCCTGACAACAGAACATCAGTCCTTAGTCGACTCGCGACTTGGTGACACCCTTGTGGCCCAAGGAGCAACTCAAAGCCATTTCCCATCTTCTGTGTTGTCCCTCGTGGAGGAGGATGGATCCTCCTCCACCAAAGAAGCGGCGGCTTCAGGGGAGCAGCAGCAAACCTGAGCCGATGGATGTCGATCCACCACAGAGCAGCGTCGAACCCATGGAGGTGGACATCCCGCAGCAGGACGAACCCATGGAGGTGGATCCACCTCCATCGAGGCAGGGCAGGCACCACAACATCGTGTCTGCCTGGTGACGCTGCTACATCCATCGGCGGCGCACCAGGGGCTCTCCATTTCCATCTTGGCGTTGAAATGGCACCATCCGCCAGAGAGCCCCTGCGCCAGCTGCTGCTCCCTGCCGCCCTTTCTTCCCCGCCCTCCATCCTCAGCCTTCCCCAAGACCTCTCACCTCTTCTTCCCCTAACTCTGAGGAGACGGGAAGGACTGGCACTGCTGTCCTACAAGCTGCTGCACCGGGACAAGACAAGGAGTCCAACAGATGGCTTTCAGCTTCCTGCAGCCTCCAGCTGAGCCCTGACAAGAGGGCAGGACTGGGACTGGCGTCCTCTCAGCTGCTGCACCACCACAGCACGAGGAGTCCAGCGGACGGCCCCGAGCTCCCTGCGGCCTCCAGGCGCTGGCACAGAAGCTACAGAGGCGGCTGTTCCTTTGGAGAAGCAGAGGACTTGGCTGTGGATGGAAAGAAGGGCTCAAGGGCAACACCAAGGTGCACTGCAGTTGCTCCACTGGGACTTCTGTTTCAACACTGGGCCACAACCGATTTAAAAGGACAACACAAAATAATAACAATAAAAACCTGAGCAATTCTTAAAAAAGCAAAAACAGTCTGTGCCTCTCCATGTGGGTACTTGAGGGTCTGCCTGGGGACTCCCGTGTCCCCTCTTGCTCTCCCCAGTGGGAACGGCTCTGCCCCGCAGGGTGAGGGCCCAGTCCAGGTCTCAGTGCTGGGTAGGAGCCTGGGCACACAGCAGCCCAGGGCAGGCTGCAGGCACGGCCTGTGCTCAGCGCTGGGCACAGAAAGCCAAGAAGAGGGGATGGAAGGCAGCAAGGAACTGTTGCAGATGCCATGGAACTAAACAGGAGGCATTACTTTCAGAGCAGCAAAATCTGAGTTGTTCTGCTGCCTCTTCTCAGAAGCCAGATGCCTTCCTTGTCACATAAGGCCAGATGTTCTGCTTATAGCACTGACACAAAAACAAAGCAAAGATGAAACTGTTAGTCAGTGGAACATTGATCTCAGCAAGGGTGATCATATTCTTGGTAGAATGAATAAAATCACTGACATTCTACTAGTATGAAATGTCTTTCAAAGAGGGGAGCAAGCCTACAGAAAAATAACACTGAAGCATTGCAGTATAAACCCAGCCCTTTTTACCAGCTCCCCATTCTGGATCACCTTTCCACACCATTCAGCTCGGCAAACCCTTGTAATACGATTGGAAATGCTTTGCACTGCTCTTTCTGCACACATGCAAGTGGGGTTTTGTGGAAGCAATGTCAAAGGCTATCCTGGCATTAACTAGATTCTTTTTCCTGTTAGGCCACCTGTTTGTGAAGAAGCATGGATTTATCTTGCACTGTCAATACAGGTATTTTTCTACTTGATGAATAAATCATTAGGGATAACAATAACCAAGTCCCATTATTTACATTTACAAGAAGAACTTTCAAGGCTGACACTGTCTAATTTCAAAAAGATAATTCATAGACTTGATTTTCTATTTTCTTTGGGGCTTCTGTCTCACCTTGTTAACACATGGAACATACACACACACAACGACCTTCCACACTGATTAACGTAACAAAATACATATATTTGCAGAATGCTTTTATGCACTACTTGAATCTTTGTACAAAGCAGACCCTAGTATTTACAGCAGCCATGACTTGTGCTTGCTGGAAGGATGTGTTCGAGATTCCCTCAGGAATTAGAGGTTACAAAATGATCCCCATGCTCTTGATTCTGGTTACATGTCATATCACTGCTTACAGCCATGTTACATCTTCCACACAGCTCAGTAAGGACTTAAACTCCTATCTGTTAAAAATCTAATCACCAGCTTACTCTTGAGTTCTGACACGCTACCAGAGGATGCAGAAGATTTCAGAAGCATAGGTCACAATCCAAGCTCATCCTATTCAATGCAAGCTATGAGAACAGCTCCAAAAGTAAGGCCTCCTATTTTATTACGTTGGCCCAGGACATCAGAGGCAGATATTAGTGGTATTGATATCCTAGGTTGAAGTTTTGTGACAAATTCCCACCCACCACCAAGGATTTGAAACTTCAACTTCAATGTTTAAAAGCAACAAACCTACAAGCACCATTCCCCATTGGTTCCCACGGAACCTGTACCAAGAAATTACCATCAAGCCATTTTTAGGACTCTCCTGGACTTGTTTTATACCAGCAGTGTCATATTCACCCTTAACATCTGGCAAGTTGAAGTCATTGTAAGGACAAGAGCACCTGATGCACAGGTACCTCTCAGGTCCTTAAAGAATACATCATCAGTGTCATCATCCCAGAAGGGTGGCAACACTTCACTTCCTCTCCCACAACTGCCCTGCCTGTCTCTGATGAAGTTCCAGTAACCGTCCATCATGACACAACAGGCACAGGGCTCTTCCCAACACATTTTGCTAATGCCAATGACACTGCAGCTATGGGACAGTGCCAAGACTTCCAGCTGCTCTACCTACTTCCACCTGCTGTGTGCACTGGTATATAAATGTTTCAAATGTGCTTCACTGTACCCAGAACTCATGCAAATGACTGAAGGATCTCAATAGCACACACTGCCTCAAAGTTTTTTGGCTTGTCTGTTTATTACTGTGAGCTGGTTTTATTTCTATTCATCTTTCAGATTATATGCACCCTCCATCCCCATTGAAAACTATGGCTGCTCTCAGGCCATTGCCTCACCACGCCCAACACAGCCATGTTTTGGTCACCATGGGACATTCTAACGGTCACACTGCCACAGCTTTCTGATGTCACAAACCACCTCCCTGACAACCGCTATAAATACAGGGACCCTGACAACAGAACATCAGTCCTTAGTCGACTCGCGACTTGGTGACACCCTTGTGGCCCAAGGAGCAACATATAAAGTCCCTTCTCACCTTTTGTGTTGTCCCTCGTGGAGGAGGATGGATCCTCCTCCACCAAAGAAGTGGCGGCTTCAGGGGAGCAGCAGCAAACCTGAGCCGATGGATGTCGATCCACCAGACAGCAGCGTCGAGCCCATGGAGGTGGACATCCCTCTGGAGGAGGAACCCATGGAGGTGGATCCACCTCCATCGAGGCAGGGCAGGCACCCCAACATCGTGTCTGCCTGGCGACGCTGCTACCTCCATCGGCGGCGCACCAGGGGCTCTCCATTTCCATCTTGGCGTTGAAATGGCACCATCCGCCAGAGAGCCCCTGCGCCAGCTGCTGCTCCCTGCCGCCCTTTCTTCCCCGCTCTCCATCCTCAGCCTTCCCCAAGACCTCTCACCTCTTCTTCCCCTAACTCTGAGGAGACGGGAAGGACTGGCACTGCTGTCCTACAAGCTGCTGCACCGGGACAAGACAAGGAGTCCAACAGATGGCTTTCAGCTTTCTGCAGCCTCCAGCTGAGCCCTGACAAGAGGGCAGGACTGGGACTGGTGTCCTCTCAGCTGCTGCACCACCACAGCACGAGGAGTCCAGCGGACGGCCCCGAGCTCCCTGCGGCCTCCAGGCGCTGGCACAGAAGCTACAGAGGCGGCTGTTCCTTTGGAGAAGCAGAGGACTTGGCTTTAGACGGGAAGAAGGGCTCAAGGGCAGCATGAAGGTCCACCGCAGTTGCTCCATTAGGACTTTTGTTTCAACAATGGGCCACAACCGATTTAAAAGGACAACACAAAGTAATAACAATAAAAACCTGAGCAATTCTTATAAAAGCAAAAACAGTCTGTGCCTCTCCATGTGGGTACTTGAGGGTCTGCCTGGGGACTCCCGTGCCCCCTCTTGCTCTCCCCAGTGGGAACAGCTCTGCCCCTCAGGGTGAGGGCACAGCCCAGCCCTCAGCTCTGGGTAGGAGCCTGGGCACACAGCAGCCCAGGGCAGGCTGCAGGTACGGCCTGTGCTCAGCGCTGGGCACAGAAAGCCAAGAAGGGGGGATGGAAGGCAGCAAGGAACTGTTGCAGATGCCATGGAACTAAACAGGAGGCATTACTTTCAGAGCAGCAGAATCTGAGTTGTTCTGCTGCCTCTTCTCAGAAGCCAGATGCCTTCCTTGTCCCATAAGGCCAGATATTCTGCTTATAGCACTGACACAAAAACAAAGCAAAGATGAAACTGTTATCCACTTGAACATTGATCTCAGCAAGGCTGATCATACGCTTGGTAGAATGAATAAAATCACAGACATTTTACTAGTATGAAATGTCTTTCAAAGAGGGGAGCAAGTCTACAGAAAAAAAAAATGCTGAAACATTGCATTAGAATCCCAGCCCTTTTTACCAGCTCCCCATTCTGGATCACCTTTCCACACCATTCTGCTCGGCAAACCCTTGTAATACGATTGGAAATGCTTTGCACTGCTCTTTCAGCACACATGCAAGTGGGGTTTTGAGGAAGCAATGTCAAAGGCTATCATGTCATTAACAAGATTCTTTTTCCTGTTAGGTCACCTGTTCAACAACAGGTCATGGAGGTGCTCCTTGTGAAATGCTGGCAGAGCAGAATGGATGCCAGCTGCAATCCTGGCACAGCTATTCAGCTAACTTAATCATAAAGATATTGTTTTGAAACAAACAAAAGAAATAATAAACGTACCAACTATACTAGCTCAGAAGTCACTACTATGAGAAGGTGGTGAGCAGAATTTCCTGAGTGATTTACTCTGTAACATGGAAACTGTTATTTATGAATTATTCACAAACCTAACTTGACACCTATGAATTTTCTTGGGGTTTCTAATAGTTTGGATTCTGTTTGTGGCATTTTTCAGCTGATGGGTTACTCACTGTTCATTTCTACTCATCACAACTCGTGGCTCCAAGCAACAAAGTCTATTTCTGGATCAGATCACTGAGCCTTTAATGAGCAAGGAACAACTGCTTCCAACATAAATAGCAAACACCATACAGCTCTTTTTTTCCTCCAGGTAGGCAATGCAGTTCTCAATAGCACCCATTTGCCCCAGTCTCCAAGCTTCAGCCCCCAAGAGCCCCCAAACATATTCATTCACACCACAACTGATTTCCCAATCTTTCTCTTGCTTCCAGTTTGTATTTCATTTGGCCTGATTGAGACAATATGACAAACACTCTCAGAAGTGGAAGAGAAACATCAACATCAGCCCAGGGCAGGCAGCCTTTGGCAGCAACACCAGACACAGCGTGAAAGCTGATTTTGATTGGACTGTACCAGTTGTGAGAGATTTGCAGGAAAAAAAAAAAACAAAACCTCTGTATTTCAATATTCTGAACCAATCCTTTCCTTTAGATGCAGAAAACAGACAGAAGCCTCATCATAATAGCAGACTCAAACTGAAAAAAAATATATAACCACTGATGCATAGGTAACAAAAGCACAGCAACCATATTCCCAATGTATGCGGACAGCTCTGCCTTCAAAGAATTTCAATTTAAAAACATTAGTATGATTAGTGCTTTATTTTACTCGTAAACATTCTGAATTTGGAAGATATATCCTCAATAACCTGTAAATTATTTAGAAGTATTTTTATTTTAAGGAATTTCTTGTCTGAAACAGTGACAGAAAATGTTTTATTTAGTGCTCAATGCAAAATCTGCTTCAAGGACTCTTTAAGCCGTGGGCCTCAAGCAAGCTACAGAGACCCAGTAAGAAACTGGCCTCAACTGCTCTTCTAATCCTTAGGGATTTTAGACAGCAGCATGTCTACATTGCAAGTATCTCTACCATCATCATCTCATAGCAACATCAAAAGCACCATGTCAGCTCAAAAAAAGAGTGATCAAGCGTGGAAGTTTTGCTTAATGGCCATTTGAAAACAACTGCTGGCATGTATTGCTGGTGTTGTTCTAAAACCTACATAATAGTTTCTCAAGTAATTTCTAATACATTTCTAAATAGCTGTTTAAAACATTAAACTTGTCATGTAGCCCATGTCTCAACAGAGACAGCTGAGAAAGCATGAGAAGATTAAGCTGTTAAGGGTTAAATATGTCCATCCAAGGTGATTCCTTCCACAAACACCACAGGTCCTTTCTACACTTCAGGACAAGACAAACAACTCAAGATGTGCTTGTCTACATCTTTAAATCTTGCATTATATCATGTCACTTTTTAGTTTTGTACATGGTTTAGAGCATTCAACTTGGCTATAAAGTCACAAACAACGCCTCTGGCAACCTAAGTCCTATTTCTATAAAACACACATGGATATCTGCCTCCTGTAACATTTTGTTCTTCTGCAATTTTATTTTTTGCTCAGCTCTAATGTTGCTTTTTAACAGCTATGGCTAAGATATCCAATAAAGTGAGACCAAGCAGCAGTAAAAAAAAAAAAAAACAAAAAAAACCCAACGGCAACATAGTTCAATTAAATCTACGAGAGTCCAGCTCCAGTGAAGCAAGACACACTGTACTTGCATGTGATAAAGTGTGACCCTCTAAAATTCCTAATTCCTGCAGCTGTTGCTGTAAGAGGAATTCAGCCTCTGATGGTTTGCTGAAGTCAAGGACTGAGGTTGTGAAGAGAAACTAGGCAGCGTTTCCACCTTTTGTGCAAAACCAAATACACGAACATTGCTTTAAGTGGAGTGACAGAAACATTCACAAATTAAATGAAAGCATTTTCACTGGAATGGAAAAAAAAAAATCCAACAACTCTGTGCCATTATCTTCTCTCCATGAGCTGAT
The DNA here is from genome assembly GCF_054131305.1 of Coturnix japonica. Classification (NCBI taxonomy): domain Eukaryota; kingdom Metazoa; phylum Chordata; class Aves; order Galliformes; family Phasianidae; genus Coturnix; species Coturnix japonica. The sequence goes on along the minus strand of NW_028188942.1, from coordinate 875,092 downwards.
GCATCAGAAAGTACAGCATGAGGTATAACAAAGCTCCAGAGAGTACAGAGTCTTTCTGCTTAAGGCACAAAGTAAAAGAGTCCAGGTGGCACAATAAATTGAAGCATCAGTTTCTCTACAAGATATGCAGAATAAGTTGCAGGTGAAGAAGAACTAACATCCTGAATGTTACTTGTTTACTTCCAGAACTGGTTTCAATGCCATCCAAGACACCTGGACAGTCATTTTTATACTGCAAGTATCAATTTCTCTCATTACTTGAATTACCTCAAATATGCGCAGTTATAAAAAACAAAAAAAAATTTTAAAAAAACACAGAAAAAACCCATTACAAACAGGCAGAAGACAAAATTAAGTAAACATGGGATACAAACTGAACACAAGATAGTAAATTCTCCTGAGCATTCAAAGCAAATTACTTTATCCTAATGTTTTAAATGGGTTTTATTGATTTATCTCACTGTTGCTCTAATTTCATATTTAAAGTTCTTCCCCATCTCATTTACTTTCCGCATAGACTCTCTCATGCAGTTTGCTATCAGCTCTCAGAACCTGTAGTGGATTACACTGATGATACATACCATATGCTGAAGTAGAAGTTATTCAAATCCTTTGCAACATTTAGAAAGTGCTAAGATATTACAACGTTTGAAAAGCACTGGGAATGAGAAGGCAGGTTGCAGAATGGGAAGTTCTTTCCTTGGGAAAACAAGTACATCTGATAGAGGCACTCCCTTCAAGACATAAATTCTCAACTGATAAAAACCAGCCAGGCTCCAAGAGAACTAAAGCACCATGTGGAAATCTGGCCTATTGGTTAAGAGGGGAAAAGAAAAACAACCAAGAAATAAATGATGGCAACAAAACCACACAATCAGAAAAGCCCACAAATTTCCACTTCAATTTGCTGTAAGGATACAATGCTGCCTTCATTATCTGCAAAGATCATTTGCCTCAAAGCAAGCACAAACCTTCAACACTTCTCAAGTGTATTTCTTTTCTAGTTAATTGGGAATTAAAACCTCACGCCAATTGGTAGACATCATATGGCAAAGAGGCACCATGAAGTTCATGCCATGTAGCGGTAAACATCCAGTTTTTCCCTTAAAAATTATTCTGAGGACCAATTCATTCATCCTGGCTTTCACCAAAAGCCTACCTAGAAGAGATGAAGTCACACTGAGTGATTAAGCAGCACTCCCTGCTGAAGGACTTTCCAAAACTAAAAATTCCAGGGAGAAACAAGTGCACTTCTATGTTCACCATATACAGGACCAAACTGAGCAAATTCCTGTCAGAAGAGATGATGTTTGCCTGATTGATAGAAGAACTTTGACATTTCTTCCTGCAGTAAACCAATCCTCCAAAGAGATACGATGAAACAGAAAAGAACGTTTACATTGGATATCACCTCAGAGCAAGATCAATTTAATCTGTGAACATCACCTGTGGGAAACAACAGAATACCCACCACCAGAGTCACGTCAATGGGAAGGGTGCAGAAGATGGAAGATATTCCCATTGCCATTGTCCAAAGAACTGGGTCACTGACGGTACCAGTTTTCAGTCTCTATCAAATATTACTGACTTCACGCTGTAGTAATTGCATGCTTGATAGAACCCTCCCACAGATTTCAATATGTGCATTTGCAGCATACCTTTTGGAAAAACTGATGGCTTCATGAATAAAAATAAGTATTTAGGTTTTGCCTGCAAGAATTCGTTTGGCAACACTGGGGTTTTTTTTCAGATGCAAAAATCCATATTTATAACTTAGTTCTATTTACCATGATAACTACTGAAATTCTCACTCGACCAAGACAAAAATCATTGCTTCAGGACAGAGCAATGTTTTTAGAGTCTGAAAAACATCACCTGCGCAACCAAGGTGTTGAAAATGTTGACCTGTTAGAGCAGCAAGTATCTAGGCAAGCTAATGAGCAGACTGCTTTTTAGTCAAAGTAACACCAAAAAAATCCACAAAATACGACTGTTCAGCGAGAACATGACTTGTCAAATACAGAACGTACCAAACTTTGTTTTGATGATGAGTATAGTTTAAATTGACACCTAGTAGTATAATTAGAGCAAGTCATCAATTAAAAATATAGCAGAAAACAGAAAAAAATAGTAGTACTGTGTATGATGCTCTACATACTGAACTAAATGTGGACAAAGCTGAAATGTGGTTTGGATCCTTTGCCTTCAGCTCTGCTGTGCGTTGTTCAGTCACTAGCACAGCAATACATATTGTTCTTCCCTAATAAAGTTCTGTGCCTGGGGAAGGCTGAGTAAAAAAACAGGATTAATGCAATCTCTGAAGAACTAGAAGGGTTAACCAAGCTATAAGTGCTAAAGAGCTAGGACTGACCAACAGTGCAGCCGGAAATTATCTTGAGGCAATACAGTTTCAATCTCATTCATCTTAAATTAAAATGAGCGTGTTTCACTAGAAGCTTTTATTCCACTGGAGAATGACTTCATCTCTAGCTTTTTAGAGAAGATTCTGTGTTCTTGTTCCAAAAGTCTAACTGCTGCAGATATTGAGCAAGGTGCAAACAATCCAGAGTGCTTACTAACTTCGATTTGCAGAAGCTGTTTTTGGGCTGAGATGTCTGTGTCTTCAGAAGAGCGTCTATTAAGAAAAAAGAAATAGAGTATTTCATGTGTAAAACTGTCAAGCAACAGAGACTTTGGGGGAAGGTCCAGCTAAACAGCAAGGTCAACTGGATGCTCATTTTCCACATAACTTCAGTATCCTCCTCTTCTTTCACTCTTTAGCCTGGACCTTCATGAACAATCCCAGTAGTCAGTTACTCTCTACTCTCTAACTCCATTCCAGTGATGTTAGGAGGAGTTAGATGTATAAAGCTCTTTTTCAAAGCAAGTCTGGAAAATTTTTATGGGGGACTGAAGGGCTGCTGGAAAACCACTTTTCTCCCCACACTCTGAAAGTTAAAACTTAGCTAATGTTTTAAAATTGCTTGGAGCATTTACCCTACTCTTCTTGAAAATCTATTTGATGCATTACTCTTTAAGGAAATGTGGTTAAATTAATGTGCATGGCCCCCTCTCACTTTTAGTTCACAGCTCCTTGTTCCTAAATGCATCACCAGCTCAAGTATTCTTGTAGCATCTGCTCATTTTATTCCAAGCACATTCTTATAATTCAACAAGGCCCTCTGTTGATCACTTTCCTTCTCTGTTTTCTAAATGCTATTAAAATATTATTTTCCTGTTCTCTCATAATACTTTCAGATCCTCAGGACCCCAGACCACTTCAGTTTGACCTTTGCTGAATCCTCATCTCTCTTCTAACAGCTTCTCTATAATGGGGTAAGCTCCACTAAGTACAGTCATCCAGCAGCTATGAAGATACCTTTTGGCTTTTCACTACTTCTGTGTATCCACTGCAGAATTTGTTTGCTTTTCATTGTGCTTTTAATACTGCCAAGCAGCGCATTAAAGGCATCAGCTTTATCCTTTATAATCCCCTTTTTTTTTTTTCTATTACTGCCTTTGTGTGCTTGTACTTACACTGTTGTTTTTCAGCTTTTTGTGTTTTATTTCCTTACATTTGTCCAGAAATCACAAATCAATTCTTGTCCTAATCTCTTGGCAGGAACAAATTCTGATCCTTTTTTCCTTCTTTTGATTATAAATACCATTTTTTCTTTTCTTTAAACACTCTGGGTCTGTATTTTCAGCACCCTGCTACATTTTCATATGTCAGAAGATTCCATAGACCAGTTCTAGGACTGATCATTTTGACAACTTCATATGCTACGAAGACCTAATACATATACTTAATCCCAGCTCACATAGTTACTTCAGATCTCCATGGATATTTCTATGGAATAATAATAGTTCCTTTAATGCACACAAACAGGAACCTTCATTCCAGAGGCTGATGCAATTCTCTTTCCTCCTCCTACGGTCATTATCCTTTTATCTCCAGCCTTATACAGAACTAAATACACTGTTTATGTTGCCTACTCGGTCCTGATTCAAGATTCAATTCAACAACTATTCTCTTCTTGCATTTAATATCTCCCTCTGCATCTAGATTGGAAGTCACCTTTCAGGTATTGGAAGAGAACAATAAGGTCTCCCCTCAGCCTCCTTTTCCCCAGACTAAACAGCCCCAGTTCCCTCAGTTGCTCCTCGTAGGCAACGTTCTCCAAACCCCTCACAAGCTTTGTTGCCCTTCTTTGGACCTGAGTGTCCTTTCTTTACTGAGGTTCCCAAAACTGAATACAGCACTCGAGGTGAGGCCTCACCAGTGCAGAGTACTGGGCAGGATGACTTCCCTAGTCCTGCTCATCACACCACTCCTGATACAAGCCAGGATGCCATTGGCCTTCTTGGCCACCTGTGCACACTGCTGGTTCATATTCAGCTGACTGTCCATCAGCACACCAAGGTCCCTTTCCATCACGCAGCTTTCCAGCCATTCCTCCCAAAGCCCACAGGGTTGCCTGGGGTTGTTAAGACCAGAATGCAGGACCAGACATTTGGCCCTATTGAAACTCATACAGTTTACCCTGTCCCATCAATCCAGCCTATGCAGGTCCCTCTGTAGTGCCTTTCTCCCCTCTGGCAGATCAACACTACCTCCCAACATGGCATCATCTGCAGACTGAGGGTGCACTCAACCCCCTCATCAAGATCATTAATAAAGATGTTAAATAGAAGCATCCCCAGCACCGAGCCCTGGGGAACAATGCATTATAAAACACACTGATTGTGATATAAGAAACCTGTCTGCGGGCTCTTACAATATGATTAGGAATTATGTTAGCAGTAAATGGTATCTTATTGCACATACTTAAAACAGTCCATGGCTACAAATAAATGCTTTATAGGTAACATTCTCTGAAGTACTTAATATATATGTATATTTAAGATACCAGTAGGATTTACATTTCAAAACACTGAGTTATATATATGAGGGTGGGATTGAAGTACCTGAATTCCTTGAACACTCTGCAGATTTCTATGAGATTTTTCAGCTGATAAAGAAAAAATTCTAACTGCCTCCAAGTACCAACTAAAGCTATTCAGTATATTCTGCATATTCAGCATCGGAATACATGGTTGTATTTTTTTTTTAAAGAACTCAGAATGTACACAGGAATATCTGTGTCTTTTACATGCTGGAAAAAGTAATCCTAAACATACTGGAATAAAGCAATCCTTGAATGTTTCACTTTGCACTCCAAACCCCTAAGTGGTCACACAGCAACTACCAAAGGCAGAATGATTTTGTGGAAGGAGCAGCTTTCTTCTTATCTGATCCATAAGAGATTACTTCGTTGCAAAGAAACTATATGGATACCTGGGACTTTTTATGTAGAGATTGTTCCAAAAGTAATGCCTCCTATTTATTTCCACAGAAACAACAACAGATACAAAGAGCATAATATCACCATTCGTTAGAGCAAATTCTCACCTATAAAACATTCGTTTTCAACATAGTCATTCACTGTGCAATTTCACCAGTGATGGACAAGAAAAAGCCTGCATGCCATGCATGTCAAAATCTGCACCAGCAGAGATGGCCCAGTGGTTCCCAGCTGCTATGATGGCATTGCTGCTAGAAAAATCTTGTCTACACAGCCCATCTTTCATCACCCTGCACAGATGGAAGTCAGAGGGAGCCAAATCCAGACTATATGGTGAGTGCAGTAGGATAGTCCAACCAAGATGGGCAACATATTCCATGGTCCCTAAACAGGTATGTGGCTTTGTGTTATCTTGTAAAACTGAGACTGTCTCTGGCAGAGTCCAGAAGTTGAAGCTTTCAGCTTATTCAGATATGATGTAATGGTCAGAATTGATGGTTTGTCCAGTTTCCAGGTACTCCAGAAGGATCCTCCCCTTTCCTATTCCAAAGGACAGTGTATGTTTCTTTACCCACTGAGGGCTGCTGCATCTTGAGCTTTTTCTTCGATGCAGAATTCACATCACTCCTCCACAGACTGCCATTTTGACTCTAGCTTGTAGCAGTGATGCCACATCTTGTCACCGATAATGATGCGATCCAGAAAACTGTCACCTTCATCCTCACAGTGGTTCAATATGTCCTGACAAACCTGCATATGGTGCTCTTTCTGTTCCTGTGTGCGCATTTCTGGGACCCACTTGGCACAGGCTTTCCAATATTTTAACACAGTCACCATCACTTCCAACACACTGAAGATGATATTAAGCTCTGTACACAGTTCTCAAGTTGCTCATTCACGCAGATGAGCTGATGGAGACACTCTTCATTCCATGGTGTGACAGCTGTCCAGAATGAGGCTTGTCTTCCATGCTGCTGATATGCTCTACCCCCCACCCCATTGTGCCAACATGCACTGTTTGATTTCCATAAACTTTCAGCAAATGTCAATGAATGTTGATGGGTAACATTTCTTCCACATGGAGGAATTCAGTTCCAAACCTCTGCTTCATACATACTCCCATGTCAACACCGTTCTGTCAGACTGACCCTCTGCTGCCATCTGTCACACAGCAACAAAATTTAAGAGGATATTGGTGGGAAGGTTCAACCTCTGCTGCCATCCCACCAACATACACCTCTGATGTTGCACGCCAGCATCATAAAATAGGAGGCATTACTTTTGGAGTAGCCCACATATGAGAAATCAGTATTTGTATTTCAGAATTATACATTACTCATCTCACTGCACAAAAAAAAAAAAAAAAAAAAAGGCCCAATTCTGTTTTAAATGACTTCAAAATGAAAATGAAATTGCTTTGTATCTTCAGATTTACTCCTGGAACAGTACGACCTGACTGAAGGTGGGAGAGAGATCAAAGCTTTCTGACGGCCATTTTCAGAGCTAGAAACTCCACAAACCCATCTTCAGTCCACATCAGTAAGTTAAATAAGCTTACAGGGAGTCTCCTGCCTTCTGCTTGCATTCTGTTTTATAGCTCTAAATGTAATTTAGAAAACAAAAGCTCTGAAAGCAGAGAAATACGGTATATAGCCAACATAGTATTTGGAGGGAAATAATGTAGATGGTCCAAATGTAAAAGCATGTATTCTCCAGTTAAGTACTTGATGTTTACTGTTCCATATAGATTAGAACCATGTCCCTCATGTACATCCTTGCCATTGAATGTCATAGTACAAATCTTGTCCCCAGAAAGATTCTATTGCCTTTCCATTGTATCAAAAACAGTACGTGACTTTGGCAACCAATTAAAAGTAAACAAGTCTTTAAATACCAAACAAGAATAATCACAAATGGCTGAAGGGTTGCTTTTGCTGTTGTTTTAGTTGTTGTTTTGTTTTTAAGTTTAAAAAAAAAAAAAAAAGAAAAGGAAAAAAAAAAAGAAGACCTCAAAAAAAATGAGAGCATTGCAAATGAGAGACTAATTCAGGATAATTGCCATCTGGTTTAACATTTGAAAGCTGTGCTTTCTGCATGTGAGACTCATGTTATTTTCAGGGGAGACATCTCATTTGGGCAGGAAAGAAAAACAACCTGGTGACAGTCACAACAGTTAACTCAATGGGGCCCGGGGGCTTTAAATGCAACTAAGCAACTGCTGGGATTAAAACAAGTAAGTGCTGAATACAGAGTTTAGGGGGTGTCCTGAGTAGTTACAGATTTCTTCCACCACTTAAGGTGACACAGACAATACACAGGCTTGTAATAGAGAACCAGAGGACTACTTCCATTTCACTCCCTTCTGCTCCTCAAGAACAACAGCAGAGGAACCATGGGAAAATGAAGCAAATCTACCAGCCGTCTTCCATCAATATACCCCTTTTTATCATAGAATTTTAGAATGGCCTGGGTTGAAAAGGACCACAATGATCATCTGGTTTCAACCCCCTGTTATGTGCAGGGTCACAAACCAGCAGCCCAGGCTGCCCAGAGCCACATCCAGCCTGGCCTTGAATGCCTGCAGGGATGGTGCATCCACAGCCTCCTTGGGCAACCTGTTCCAGTGCATCACCACCCTCTGGGTGAAAAACCTCCTCCTAATATCCAACCTAAACCTCTCTTGTCTCAGTTTAAAACCATTCCTCCCTGTCCTATCACTGTCCACCCTTGTAATTAGCCATTGCCCCTCCTGTTTATATGCTCCAACTGTCTGGCTTTTTTGGAATCCATTCCACAGGTTTACAACTTAATTAACATCTCTAGCAGACCAGGTTCAGTTCACATACAGCATCCAAAGTGGAAGACTGTGTCCAGGTTGTCCATCCAGGCTCAGGATTGTCATCTCCCTGCTCACACAGCCCAGCTCTGTGCATGAAAGTAACCACACGCTGTGCACAAAGGCTGTGGGTAGGGTTGGTTGGTTGGGTTTTTTGATATTCCAAAAAGCATTCCTTAAAGGAGGCTTTTTGCTTTCTCACTGAATTATTCCTATCCCATTACACTACACACTTGTCGTTCAGACCTGCTGTTTATGGGATCTGCCATGCAACAATGTATGGTGATTTTCATTTGTTTCAGACTGCAAAGTACTGCAGGATGATTTCAAGATCAGCACAAACACAGAACCGTATTGTTCTTACAGCAGTGAGAAAGATAGGCCTGGCCCATGGTTATGGGGCAGCTTCATATGGCATTTCACTACTTTTGTCTGCACTTTTACATTAGTTTTAATTAGAAAAAAACTATTTCAGGATGGGGGGAAAAAAAGGATACAGTCACATAGCAAAAACCTGTGAATATGGTTTTACTATAGAAGTTACTGATTTGCAGTACGAGGTACTTATTTATTTATCCAGAGGTTTCGGTTGCACTTTATTAAACACTCAGGAACTGAGTTACTGATGGCAGCAGAAGGATCTCTGCCTCTGTGGATCTAGATCTGCCAATTCACAAAGGGTCACAAAATCAACACCTTTCCCATTTGCGTATTAAACTCTGAAATGCCTGAAGAAACGCATATGTCAGACATTTGTCTGAGCCTTCATTTCCATCATTCAATCTACGTTCAATATGTTTTCCTACAGAACTCAACAGAACCACATAAATCTCATTATATTGATTAATGTGCTATCCACACACTGCTGGCAAAGAAATACCAGAGCATAGAGAAGGAAAAATGCAGAAAATACTGCCCTAGATCAGCCCCCGCTCACACAGTGCAAATACAGTCATGTAGCTGCATCTGCCTTCCAACTCCCAGCTGAAGCACACAGGGCTATGGAGGGGAAAGACCTTTAAGAAGCAACAGCAGCAACATGGGGACAACATACAGAACCTGCATCAGTCTGCAGTCTTTGTTTAACTGATGCTAACCGCAGCTCTCAAGAATTTCCCAGAGCCAAAACCAGGAGAGCAAAGAATTTGCCAGGGCTCCGTTCCACCACATCTGGAAGGAGATTTTTGCTCCTGGCTACATTCTGTTCTGCCAAAATCTTGCTTAGGGTCTTCTGAGCACACCTTAAGGGTTACAGGGTAAGTATTTGCACTTCCCACAGAAGACAGGAGGCAAATCCAACTCCCCACAAAGGGAAAAGAACAAATTTACAACTAAACAATTACTTGTGGTATATTTATCCTAATCTCTCAACACACAAATGTTTTCAGTGACTGGAGGCAGATTGTTTCGCTTATAAGAGATACAAACTGTCAGGAAACAGCAAAAGGCAATTAGTAAATCACTATCGCTTTGGTAATCACTGATGAAATTTCCATGTTTTTTTTTCTAATTCTCTGTTGCTCATTCCCACAAACAAGCACGACATCACCTTGAAAATAAATGCAATTAATTATCTTAGCTGAAGCTTTTAAAACAGAATGGCTCCTAATCTACATTCCTTGGCAGCAATTCAGTAAGGCTGCACTACTGCAATGTTGACTGACTACTGTTGTGGTTGTACCACCATCCCCCTGTTTTCATTCTAACTTTTAAAGACTCATTTACAGAGTTTTTACAGTCCAGTGCTTTGAACTATTAAGTGTCCTGAAGTTGTGGTGAAAAGACTATGGAAAACATGGCTTACTCTGCAATGAAGCATTTTGATTCTGCACTAAAACATCCAATCGCTGTTAGCCCTACATGTCCAGCTACTCAAAAGTGAGCTGAATTCTCCTATGCACTTGAGCTAATTAGCCAATGTGCCTACCCACACTTACGCATTCTTTTCTTAGCACTTCTTGTGTTGGGATTACATCATTTCTGTTTAAGGATTTGGGGATTTCGCAGTATAACAGCAGCCACCACACTACTGATTTACTGCCTTAACAATAGAAACAAAAGTAAACAAACATAGCAGAAATGACCACACTGCCCAGGGTAACAGTTTTCATAGCAAACTTTCAGTTAGACATCCAAAGGCAAGAAAGATGACATGTGTGTATTTTTGATAACGGAATTGGTTGGCAAAATAAGTATTATAATTTATGACGATGTAAATAGGGAGGAAAAATGTAGACTGGTGGTTGGATCTCAAGCTGCAGCACGATGTGATAGCAGACAAAAATCATTTAGTTGCAAATTGGGTACATGTTCTACAAGCCCTGTAATCATTCTACAGCGGGATGACACTCCTATCATAGATGCACAAGAAAGCTCAGCTGTGGTCCAGCTGTGCCTTGTGAGCAAGGTACAAAAGAAAAGGGTGACATCTCTTAAATCAAGCAAATAAGCAACTACATAGGCAACACAGTTCCAGAAGTAAGCGTAGGTTAAGTGAATGAAAAAGCATAGCTGATGCCCTATAAATATCTACTATGTAAAGTATTGAGTAGGCTCTAAAGTTGATATGCTTTTATCATTTTCTCAAGTTAAGCAGTAGTATGTGAGTACATGCATAAAAGACACTGCATTCATGCCTGTGGAAATAATTTGTCATAGCCAGATGAATTCTGGATGGGCTGTCATACTGTACGTATATGGCACCAAGAGATGTTTCTTAGATTTCCTATCTGAGCTTAAGGCAGCTTTAAATATATTTAACATAAAGGAAATTATTTATTGCTTTTACTTTGGGAATAACGAAAAAGTATTCAAGAAGTGCAGGTAGGAGGATTAAATCTGATATCTGAGATTCTGAGGAAAAAAATAAAGCTTTAAGTGTGACCAAGGAAGCCCAACATTGATCATATTCTTTTAACTGAAGTAATATGGGAGAATCATTAGGTTAATTTCAACATGAGGAAAGAGTTGATTTCTGATAACAATGTTAGTAGCTTCTTTCTCCCCCATAAAGAAGTAGCTTGAATAGAGTCCTTGTGAAGGAACTGATGCAATGCTTTATTTTTACTATGGGAGGTATGACCTCTGTTTCAAAGGGAGGCTGTTGGTGAGTTTTTATCAGTACTTATCAGACAAGGGGAAACAAAGCTAAAGAGGGAGCTGAATAGAATACGAAAGCCTAAAGAATTCTTTAGCAATAGTACAGGGAAGGCTCTCCCAGAACTGTACTTAGATCCAAACAACAGTTTGTAACCAGTTCACACAGCAATGATATAATGATTTTAGCTAAATGTTTTCATCTCTTTCTTTATGGGTATGAAACAGAAGTTAAAACCTGCAGACTTTGCTATTTCAAGTTCAGCAATAGGACAGGCTAGAGGTGAAGCCATAGGCAGAACCTACACTTGTCAAGACCTCACATGAGATGAGAAAGGTAACGACTTGATTTAGACCGCACACGTGAAATAACATCTTAAAGATGATGTAAGGGGAAAAAAACAAACAAGGCTACAGTGAAACAGGTAAAGTTCACAATTTCATAGAGTAATAAACTCCCCAAATGGGGATACAGCTTTAATGTACTGTACACTATGATACTCCCTGACATTATCTCACAAACTATTGCTTCTCATCTTATGTCTTATTTAAGCTGCTATACACAGCAAGCAGTATGAGCTCCCAAGTGCTATAACCCTAACTCCTCTGCTGGCACAAGCATGAACTTCTATACATTTAAGTTATAGGAATTATCTCCTATATTCCAAGCCTTGGTTTGCTCTGTCTTTTGGAATAAAGTCATGTCTTTGTCAACTGCATGGACCGTTACTGCATGGAGGAAGATAAAAGAATACAGGAACATCTCTGTGTCTTATTACATACAAAGATTCAACAGCCAGTACTGATAAACTTATTCCACCCTGACAAACATCAGATTACAAAAAAGAACAAATCCACCTTGGGGAAGATTAGTTGAAGAACTCTGAGGCCCTGAATTGTAGAGGCCTTGGTTTTTCAGGGGGTTTGTCACAGTGCAGAAAGAAATTTAGTATTGCTATTGATACTCAGAGATGCTTTCCTACCTCATGTTAAATGTTTAAATATTTGCGAAGAAAATGGTTTCTCTTTAGATGCAAGATTGGCATGTACACTTTTCTAACAAATGAACAGCTTGAATGGAAAAGATTAAAGTGCTAAAATATGCTTAAAGTTCTAGAAAGAGATGAAATAGATATACTCCATAAATCAGGCCAAATATATATCTTCATAGTCCACACTGCCAACACACTAAAGCATCAGGGACAGAGGAAGCCCTATGTGTAACAGCACTCACTTGTTTTACAGAGTTACAGCTCATTCCAACTGCTTTGTTGGTTTGGAGTGGCACGCTAATTAATACAATCAGAAGAGAAAGTTTCAGAAATCTCCCAACAGCGCACATTAGCATATACTGCCGAGAGACTTGATAGAGTTCAAAGCTTATCTTGTAGCCTACATGCTCCATGTTTGCTCAGAGCAGCAGCTGGCCAAGTGATCTCCCTCCTTCTCAAAGAGCAAAATTAAATTAGATTAGATCATCTATTCTCCCTTGTAGAATTAAGATCGTGCCATGAAAACAAGCAAATTAGCTTTTAAAACCCTGTTTCTCACTTAAAGGGTAAAAGGCTGAGGGATGATTTCTGTACCAATTCAGCCAAGCTGCAACAGAATGCACATACCTTTTTTTCTAGGCAGCCTACAAGAATCAAGTGTGGCCCACTGGACTTGAGGCTGTGAGTAACAGGGAAGCCTGAGGTCAATGAAGAAGGAATCGAGGGAAAAACAGAAACAGTCACAAGGTTTTGAGATAGATGCACAGAAATGGTGTATTTCCTGGGATGGGCTGAAGGACCACAGAGTTCTGAGAGCTGCTTTGTTTGCTGCCATGTAAAAACACTCCAGACAACAAGAAAACTTGGTTCCTAGACAAATTATGACAAAGAACATTTTAGGAAAAGAAACGCTCACAGTATAAAGAATAGAAGGAAAAATGTAAGGGATAAGACTCTAAGGACCTAAAAGTTATCTTGAAGAACAAACGTTTGTGGATGATGAGTGGGATGGAGGATGAACACTTTGAATTCAGATACTGCAGTGATGCTAGATGCCACATTAGAAAAGGCACAACAGTGAATGAAGTTCAAAAGGGGCCATACAAATAAGACCCTACATTTAAAGGCTAGTTGTTCGCATTGCATCACTGCACACCAAGCTGTGAGGTCAGTTGGCACAGATGCGGTTAAACAAGCTTATAAAAATGTGTTCCCATTAAATTACCATGTTGCAGCAATTAGACACACTCCAGAAGATTGTCCTATGCAATCTGTTCTAGATGAACAGCTAATGAGAACTAAGCTAAAATACGATCTGGTTATGATTCCTCTTTTTAATATTCCCTCTATTACTAAACAGCTTAAACCTATAAAATGGAAAGGGTGAAAGATATTTGTCTGCTATGGTCAGATGGAGTAATCAGACTGGCCATGAGAGCACGTAATGAAGGCTGTGGTGCATCTTCACTCAATCAGCCTACGCTGCATCAAGTATAACAAGAACTTAATTTAAGTTATTGTAGCTTGATCAGTTTGGCTCAGGGTGAGCAAGAAGGCAACCTCAGCTGTACTGCCCAGATTCCCCACAGCTCAACCTTCACCACTGTAATTGTACAGATTAAAAGAAGATCTGTTCTGAAAAATCTTCAAATTAATCAGGTCTGTTATTTCAGGATATTGAGGAGTGCCGGCCACTCACTGCCCCTCTGTTTGTGCTTTCAGCATGTTTCTGCCCACTGCTTCTGTTGTGTGCACAGAGGCACAGCCATGAGACTGGACCAAGACATCAGCTGAAACTGCATCCTGGCTCAGCCAACATCCATACACTGCAGTAGGTGGCATTTTCAAGGATCAAAGGGATACAGTCAGATCTTTAATGTGAAGAATAGCCTTATTTCAGGTGAACTAAGAAGGCTTTTAGACACCTGAGCCATGTCTTTCATTTCCTATTCTGCTTTCCCTAAAACACCCTTAAGATCAACTCTGCCATTTCCTTCATATTAACTCTCATGTTTGCACTGTAAGTAAGACTGAAGGGGAAGACCAGGAGAAAAAAAAATCTGTTTCCACAATTAGAAATATAAACCCCTAATAGTGATAGTAAGAGTCTTTGTTCTGTTTGTACAAGGCTGACTCTTAGTACTAAGTATAAGTACTGCAAATAAGGGCTTGACACCTCTCTATTTGTGAGCTGTACTGAAGACATTATGCTAAAAGTCAACCATTTCTCAAGGTAAATGAGAGCTCCAAAGGGCTGTGTCACAGCCTGAAATGTCTCAACTCCCTGTGAATTCCCTGTGACTTGACTGGTACCATTTTACTGCAGCTGTTCATTCAATTCAGAGTTCACATCGTGAAACACGACAGTGAGAAAAGGAACTGATGAGAATTCACTGAGTGCAGCTTTTCATTTGAAAAGATCCTCAAACATATAAAATTGCTTTATTTTGCTTAATTTTCCACATTTAAAAGCATAAATTGCATTTATTTTTCTAGTCCATACTGAAAACAAGCGATAATTTGTAGTATTACAACTTTCATCTCAAAGGAATACAACTGCAACAGTTCCCACTCCTTCTGAAAGAGGTGAATGCTATAGAAGGCATTGGATTGCCTAATGCAAGGGATGCATACATTATTTTTTCTCATGAGAATATGCGAAAGCTGTTGCTATCAGCTTCTTTTTGTACACACACAAATGACTTTCAGGAAAACAGACCTTTCTTTTTTTTTTCCTTTTATGTGCTGAATTACATGCACTAAAGATTTACTATTGGAAATGGGAAATGCTGGTATTTCCTAAGAACAAAAAATGACTTAGGGCTCTTAGTAGTCACAGTTCTCAGCAGGATCACTTAACTGAGGTTATTACCATTCAATCCAAACAACCTGCATCCTTTTAAGGACTGAAGTATTTAAAAGCCTAGACTATGTACTCTGCCTATTATGAAATCTCATCTCATTTATTTTGAGGTTGGTGGAAAGGCTTTCACTTATTTCACTACACAACAAATTAGGCCGATGGTAAAGTTAAATAATTAATGACACTGGAATCTTAGATACCGCAATACAGCTTTGTGCTCTGATGCTGAGTCTGGTTTTGTGAGAGAAGTAATAGTAATAATAAAAGTAGAAAGATGAGCTTACTGGGAAGAAATAAAACAGGAAAAGTACTGCATTAGTCAGACAATCATTACAACATACAGTACCCTTCAGTGACTGTATCCAGTATCCACTAAATTCAAAGGACTTCAGGAAAATTCCACTGACTTGGTGTTAAGCAGCTGCGAGGAGCTGAACACCCATAGAGAACTGCCCAAGACTCTGCTATAAAAGCAGATGATGGACTGGACCTTGACTAAACCTTTTGCCTTTCCTGTATTCCATTCAGTCTCTGCTCTGAATGCCTCCAAGGTTTTCCTCTGTTGCTTTCTGATCACTTCTGAGATGTAATTTTGCCTACTGTTTCCTCAGCATTTCCTTTCGTAAATCCTTATCTTTCAACGTTCGCTCCTCATTCACAATCTTATCCAAAGATATCTTATTCATATCTAATCTATCTTGACTTTGGCCATCTGTCCATACAGACTACTCAGGTCATTCTTCTCTCAGACTTATTCCTTTTTGGGTCTACCTTCTCTAGATGACCTTAGTCATTGTTTTTCCTCTGTTCCTTAGTAGCCACTACTTTCACATTTATCAGTTTTACTATACTAGCTTCACCAGAAAGACCTTCTCCGAGCCTCTTCCTACTCACACATCTTGCTCGTCTTCCTATAGCGCACTTCTTTTCTTGCTCCAAACCTTCTAACAAGTGGAGTATAAAACTATCAATCTTCCCTTTGTTATAGGAAGCTATAGAATTAACTACTTAAAACAAAAGATCTTAGTCACAGGATAAGTAAACTCGTTTTCTACGCTAGCCTTATTTTAACACAACTATATTAACTTCTGTGGCATTTAAACTAGATCGTATTTATCCACTTGGAAGAAACCTAACATGAAAAGAAACATTTCTTTCCAACTCTCTAACATTTTCAAGTTTTAAATTAGAAACGTTTTTCCATTACTTTGGTTATACAGCGCCTTAACTTGGCTCTCAAACAACTACCCCATGGCACGTGGACAGCACGCCCTCATAGTCTGCATTGTTCCTAATCTAAGATGCTGAAAAACATCAGTTCCTGACAGAGCCAACAGGTTCTGAGAAAAATGAATATGCCTGGAACTATGGAAGATAAACATGTATAACAATGGATTTCTTGTCCTTCCTCCTAGCATGATGCTGAACGATGTTATGGCATTGCTTTTTAAGTGTCATGGTCTCTCTAATGGTGATAATGGAAAGGTCCTGGCACTCACAAACAGTCCCACTTCTGACTTTTTCCACTGAAAAGGATCAGAAATAGACTCACAACAGTTCAAACGTACCATTTAACACATCAAGTTGCAGTAACTACATGCATTCCCTACATGTTTCCTTCACGGTCATTAAAAGGCCTTCCTAGAAGTCATTCTTTCCACCCTCTTTGATTTATCTTGATATGTGCATGTTCAGAGCAAACTACGCTCCCTTGCTAAGCAAGATGACAGTACCAAAGTGCCAACTACATGGAAGCTTCTTCTGACCTCTCACAACGACGCATAAGGAAAGATTCTATTTCACAATGGACTGACAAAACATTAATAACCGGGATGTAGCTTCCTTCAGAAGCGAGCCTCTGGAGAGCTAAGAGTTCTTAATTATATCAACTTCTCCTGCATATAACATCACAGAGTAGTTGGCTGACTTATGCTTATTATTTTTCAGCGCAAGATTGTTAATTTACAAGTCTGTAATTTCACACGTACTTTAATTCATTACTATTTATGGTCCACCCAAAATCAGTAGGTCTAACCACAGAAGAAATCTACTTGGTGTTAGAATACAGGAACACCAGATAGAAATCTAATATTTGGTACGAATCACCCTCAAGACTAATTGCTTAGATTTGCCTTCCTGAAAGCAATTGTGTGCAACAGAAGTAATTGCTCATGGTCTTCACTGCTAGTTTCCCTTGGCTGAAAAGCAAATTATATAGTAATGCAGGTATGATTTACTTACAGATAACCTAGACCAGAGAAAATAAAAAAAATATGGATGACAATATATTCCTCTGAGGGAAAGCTAAATACTAACACTGGGCTGCAAGCGGCTATTAAAGAATCAGCTGCAGTAATAGCTTCTGGGGAGACCCGATAGATAGCATAAGTGTGAGCAATTTAAAAGGTGCAGTTCAAAGTAAGTTCCCTCTAGTTGTTTACAATGTTCTGTCCATCCCAAAGCTGTATGGATAAACAGCTGTATGGATGAAAATCATTCATTTTCCCAATTCTAAGCATTCTTAGGTACACTTACCTAAAATAAAATCAGGGGAAAGATGTAAATCATCCCCCCAGACTCAAGTCAGTTTATGTTAGTGATGAAAATTCAGAAGAATTATTTACAATTGTTACTATAAAAGCCAACCCCAAAATACAGACACTAAGTGAGATGGTAAAGAGCAGAATTAAAATGCACTGTGAAAAGTCTCCACAGATCCCTTTTTGCTCAGACCTTAAAAGCTGAGAAATTACTTTGAGTTCAGTCCCCAGTCCCCAGGCTAATCTATTTACTCCTATGGAAGTCAGAGAGTGGGAACAAACATATTTCACTCATTCTTAGTAATTTTCCCCCACAAAAAATACTTTTTGGAGAAACAATACATAGACAGCTGAGCCAATTTTCCTTCTCCCCTCTCAGACAAAATTGGATCATGATTCATCATAGACACAATTGGGTTTTAATTTATTCCTTTAACAAGTTTGTTTATTTTCTTGTAAGCAAGTATTAATCCACTCTGACACAGGAAAATGTTAATTCTACTGCACTGCCTTTCAAACTTAAAAAAGCTGAGTCTAACTCACGTTGGTGTTTACTCTAGCCTTGAAGAAATAAAACTAGAAATGCCTGATGTGTGTACAGAGGTCCTCTGTTCTTTGGGTAGGCTAACACTGACTGCACATCACTCCTCTCTGAATGAAACTGAACAATCCTGTCAGTCTTCTGTGTAGGCATAGATGGAAAGTTTATCATCTTCCCCAAAGAAAGCTGTTCCACAATTATTCATTCACACTAACTTCACAGTGCCACTCGCTGCAAAGAAGAAGGTGACACAGGAAAGCATTTGGCCTATTAGAGAAACATAAAACTTCACTCAGTTCAGTGGAGTCCAAGTAGAATTTAGCCATCTGGTATTCAGATATACATCATGCCTATGATGTTCACTTGCTAAATGGTTATTTCATGAAGCAATGCTAATGATGATAACCCTTCTGTTCTTTCAGTGAGAAGCTTAGTGAGCCCTCCAGCTACTGGAACAAAAGTACACGCCCAATTAGATGAGAGAAGAGTCCCCATCCCTTATCTCTGCTGCAAGAGAAAAGAAAAAATCCACTACAAGTTCAAGAGAAGCAATGCAATTCAAACACCAAGCACCTCTCAAGTTAGGTTCATTTCATTGTGTCATGCAATACCAACTCACATACGGAAGTTCACAGGACATGTTTGTGTCTTAACCTTACCATTATCTCAAAACATCTACAATTATAAGGTGTCAGCACAGAACCCTTCTCCATATTCATGTGAAGACTATAGGACAAATGCTGACTGCCATCTCTGAAGAGTGAACCTCTTATTTCAATGTTGCACTTGCCATTAGGGTTTAAACCAATAGGGCAGCTTGCAGTCTCTTGGTACTACCATACTCTGTCTTCTGAAGCACTGTGAAACAGTTCAAATGCTTTAGCTCAGCTGTAAACAGCAAGAGTGCAAATGCAGTACATGCACACTTCCATATCTGTGGTGCAATGCTACTTAGCAGCTATTTGAGAAGCACAACATAAATACACACAAGAAAACCCACAAAATTATGTACTCGTGGCATTTTCCACAAACATTTGCAGCTTCCAAACTGTCGGTTACACATTTCAAGTGAGTTCAACCCTTAGATAACAATGCATCCATTTCTAGCATGAAAATACTGCTGGCTGATAATGGGTCTTGTTGATTTTTGTGGTGTGAGGAAAGGTAAGCTGCCTGCACTCGGTAAGTGACACACTAATGCCACAGTGCTAATTCTGAATGCTCTGATTTCTTCTAACCTTTTAATTCAGCTCTAAGCTCATCTAAATTTGTTTCTTAGATAAACACAATGTCTACTTGATTCAGCCCAAAACAGCAGCGATATTGCTCATCTTTACAGGATAACTGTGGATATACACACACACATACATACAAAGTAAACTAGCACTTACACTAAGTGCCAGTTTGTATAAATGAAAGGAAATCAGCAGTTGGGAAGATGAGGCCAGACCTTCAAACTGCTGTGTGCTGATTGCTTTCCACCAAACTTCACACAGCCAAACCAGCAGATTAACAGCCAGCCTAACACTGATGCACAAAGGCACATTGTACCATAGCTTTGCATTCAGAGGACGACTGTATTTAACACAATTAAAGTAATTGCTCCAGTCTAGTCAGCCCAGCAAGGTCTTCATTGGAGTTAATTAGTAAATGCCAGTAAAATACTTTGAACATGCAAATGCTAAATGTTAAATACTTCCATTATTAATATATTCTCACAAATGCTGCAAGGGTAGGCAGGTGCAGGGTTCCTGGAATGCTGCAGTGTCATAACATGCAAAGTAAAGCCAGTGTTTTTCTTAGTTTTAACACAAGAACTTGTTCCATGAACCAAGCTTTTGCCTCTGATATACACAACAGCTCAGGCCTTTTTATCAGCAAGGAAGCATCTTCTGTCATTCAACACAGACTAGACCCCCATGTTCATCTCAAATCATCTAATACATAAGCACATAAAGACTAGTTATTTGCGGGGAAAGAAAGAATAAAAACTGCATCAAGCAAATACAAGGAGCAGGATATAACTACGTACTGTAGTCTAAACTTCTGGAACAGAATTACAGCCACACATCCTGCCAAGACTCTTATACAGTGTATCAAACCCCAGCTTGATAAGAGAGCTTTAGGCAAATACCCAAAAAAGATAAGAAGGTAATGACTGAAGGCATTAAATAGAGAGAAGGAAGCAAAACATTCTGAATTAAAAGAGGTTAAAAGCACTGGGTCATACTTAGTCCTGGGAAACAAAGACTTAACCTCACACAGCTACGTCAGAGATAATAAAAGAGAGCAACAACTGATTATTCTTCCTAGTCATAGATAGAGAAAAAAATAATGAGATTAAGCCATAAAAGGGAAAATGGAAGATGAGTACTGAGAACCTTTATAACTCAAAGAGTGGAACAAGTAGCCCAGAGGCTGTAGAATACTCATCACTGAGGAAATTCAAGCTTAAGTAAACACCCATCTGTTATGGAATATTCTGTTATAATCGCTCCTGCTATTGTGCAAGGAGGTGGAAAGAGTTGCACCAAAGTCTGGGGACTAGATACCTACAAATTCATTTATTTCAGGTTGTCTGAAACGTTTATTTGAAACAACAAACATCTGGTTCTTAATCCTCCAATTAACACAGTTTCCAGCCCTAAGGAATTAACCACAGAATTCACGACAAACAGTTTATTTGCTAGCAGTGGTGTAAAACAAATTGCCTACAAACTTTTACATGGCTAATAGAGCAGTTTAATTGTGCTTTTTTTTGTCCCCCTCCTTTGAGGAGCACACTTGGATTTCAAAATAATATAAATAAAAATAGGAAGTCATCCCTGAGCAGAGACCTTTGCAGCAGTGTCTGAGCAGAGAATTACATGGTATAACAGACTCAGGCTCTCATTCATGATACTGACCTCCTCTGAAGAGCACTCTGAGATCTAACGATGAAAAGGACTGTAAAAAGCACTAAATGTTATCATTAGTATTCAGGAGGATGGAATTCTGTGACTTAGTTCAATTCAAAGGGACCAGCTTTCATAAGCTGGTGCTTATGAAAGCCGACATTTTAAACAAGGAAATAGCTCTGAGAGCAACATTAATGTGGGCTGACCAGGATGGGGTGAGGCCACGCTTTTCTGCCAACGTCTCCCAGCAGGTTGCGCTGCAGACTTGTTTAGTATCGTGGAACCAATTTAATGTCTGCTCACTCATGCTTTACCACTTTCACAATACAGTATTTTATGCTGTTTCCAGTCACACAAGAACTGCATAGTGCCTAAAACAGCATCCTGATCAAGAAAACACACATTACTGCTCACAACTCTATGCATTCTTGCACTCCTGTTGCTCCTGCCCATGCTAAAAGAGATTTCCTGCCTCCAGTTGGCCACAGTTGCTTATTCCAACCACTGTTACCACCTTTGACACCCTTGCAAACTCGATGGATTTCCACCCTGCTGCTTTCAGCTGCTGTGGATAAATTAAACAAAATAGAAAGTCAATCACCAAATGTTCTGGTACTCTGGCTTTAAAGATGTCTCTGATTGTAGGAGTGGAACATGCTGTTCATCAGTTTATTTGGCTGGCTTTGCCACTAGATGATTTTTAAGTAATCCTTTATTCTCACAAAACAGACTTTCAAACAAGTAACCAATACAAACAACATATGCATTAAGATTCCATCCAGCAATACAGACTCCCAGTAATAGCGCTAGCATCTCTGCAAGCTTAAGGCAGTTTAATTGACCACCATAATTTACCTCGACGTTAGCATCATTTGGACAGCTTTTGAAACCATATTTTTGTTAGTGGAGAAATGTGTTCTGTACACATTTGCTGTGGTCAACCTTATTTTCCTACCTACTGATTTGACTTTCTGCTCTGCATGACTAGTACTGAGAAAACAATTAGTAAAGCGAAGCACTTTGTCATTGCCCCTCATACCCTTTAAGCTCACTTAAATGGCGTTTCAATATCAGCACACTATAAGTTGTTAGAAGCTTTCCCTCTTCTGTATTTCCATACAATTGAGATATCTGCATTTCTTTATGTTGCTTTTTGTTGTCGTTGTCATTAATTTGCAGTTGCTCTAACACTTTTATGGATCTAACTATTAGTGCTACCTGATAATATGGAACACGGCACTAAGAGAAAGAACCACACACATCTCTATCTACTTCTTAATTGGGAAAATCAATTCTGAAGGCCTTGTTAAGAAACACACTGCACTATTCTGGGGTTTGTTTGCCATCCCAGCCTGTTGATTGCCTATCAATTTCTCCACAGACCCAGCATCTTCAGATGATAAAACACTTTCAGATGGAAGCCAGGAAGATAGATTTTTCCTTCACATCTGGAGTTAGCAAAGTACTGAACTTTTCCAGTACAAGCCCTCCCATTAATTCCTTGCCTTCCAGATGGCATCACAGCTATGTCTGTTCCTATTCCTTCAGATCATTCTGAGATCTGTAAATTCAAATAACTGCCATCTCTCCCTAGTTAGGTCTACCATGAACAGGGACTGTGACACACACAAGAGCTGAAGGTGAGGAGATGTAGAAATAAAACTGCCCTCATTGAGAACACATTCAGAATAATGAAATGCATTCTTACAGACAAGACCAGAGACGTAACTTTCAGAATTAACTGTTGGGATACCAGAGTCTAAACAAATAGTCCTACAAGTCACATGCTATGAAAGATTCAGTTACTAACAGTTTCCAATCTAGGCTGTAATTAAAACAAACAAACAAACAAGTTTTCTTATTGTTTTGTTTCTTTTAATAGCTTTAACACACAGGGATGAACACCAGCCTGCCTCTCCACGGCTACAGCAGGGAACTATTGTTACATCAGCTCTCTGTGCTTCCCTTAACAGGCACCTGGCAATTTCAGGCTTCTTAGCCCAATAATTTACAGTCATATAAATACCACAACAACAACACAAGATGTTAATTCTGCCAAGTAGTTCATGCTTGTCAGAGTGCAATCAATTAACTGGAACAAATACTTTAAGACTGCAGTCAAGTTGGCTGGCCAGTTCTGTTTGCCATTGTGTCAATTGCTTTAGAGCAGGGACTTCAGCTATTTCAACTGCCAAAAAAGCACAAACTATGGTTTTCAGAAAAATATAGCGCCTTCTCCTAAAATATGCTTTTCTTCAGGGTCAACAAAGCATTCTGTGGGATTTATGCCATATACACCAACATATAATGTTAGTTTCCATTAAGAAATAAAACCACTGGAAGTTATCATTATTGTGAACTCTTCAGAGAATACTGAAAAGACAGTGGTGTTATGATGTGCTCACAATATATGTCAGTAATCTGTTCAGGGCTAACAGCTGATCCTCACAGAGTAACACCTCTGCTGCTGCTGAGGCTTCTCACTCACCAGTTGGGACTGCAGGATCCATCGTTGGCTTTTCCCAGGTATTGATCTGCTCCCAGGTAAATCCATTGGTTCCCAAGGCCACGCTATAACCACAATTACTGTAGTGCTCATCAAAGGAACAACCACCTAAAAGCAAGAAAAACACATACATTCCTGCATTAATATTATACATAATCATGACACTAAAATCATTTAATTTCTCACACCTAGGTTTACAGAGGGAGAAATTTGGGGAACAAACAAGTCATGTATAATATATTTCAGAGAGCAGAGAAGGTATCCAGAAAACAGTTTTGAACGTTCAACCTTTTTGTATCCCTTAGAAGTCTTTCTTCTCACATTGCTGCTCTTCTCCTCCATCAGCTCCCTTTATTTCCACCTATTTTCTTAACATTTTCACGGACAATTGCACATAACAAGCACACGCATTTGGGTCCCAGTGCTGGTATTTACAGAAACCTCCAGGTCAGATTTTTTAAAGAAATAAGAGAAAGAAAGAACCCAAATGGCAAAGACAAGCAAAGTATCCCTATACTACAGCAATACACGCTTGATTTCACTTGAGATTCAAATTACACTGGGTTGGGTTGCACTTTGAGAACTTGCATCCTTCCTTGCAACCACCTCTTATGCTTAATAACACAAAGTCCTATGTGACACATGACTACTTCTCCAGGCCTTTCAGAACTGGACCTCACAGTGTAAGCCTTTAATTTCTCTACAATGGGAGAATAACAAGAAGTGGATAGAAACTGGCATTCACACCTTCCAGACTGTTGACTAAGTGATCTTTCCTACTCCGGTTCCTGAAATACTTGAATGTGGTTCACTGCCACCTGGCAGCTGCCTGAACACTTACAAATCAAGATAAATGCATTGACGGTGGGGGAAAAATATATATTTCAACACATGCTCGTGTGTCAGGCAAACTAATTCAATTAGTTTATCCCCATTTAGTACTAGTGGATCATTACTACACTGCTGAACCTCCCCTTCCATTGCCTCAGGTACATTCCTCACATCTCCCCATCTTGGTTTGCCAAACATATTGTAGTACTGGCTCTATTACATGAGGTAATTTGGGTGTTTGGGTTTTGACCTTAATTATGACAACAGTGTCACTGCTCTGCTTTTGTTTTCTCTTACAGAAGCAAGGAGAAATCTCTGGGCAGTTACTCCAAAGTCAGCTGGACATATCTAACACTTCTGGAGCTGCAGGGACTGAGCACTGCTCAGGGCTACACGATCTTGCTGTGCCAGCCAAACTGCCAATTGCTCCTGACACTAA
The DNA here is from genome assembly GCF_054131305.1 of Coturnix japonica. Taxonomy (NCBI): domain Eukaryota; kingdom Metazoa; phylum Chordata; class Aves; order Galliformes; family Phasianidae; genus Coturnix; species Coturnix japonica. The sequence goes on along the minus strand of NW_028188942.1, from coordinate 850,206 downwards.
TCAGAGTTATATGCACAGAGACGTTCCCGGCTCTTTACCTTCCCACAGGCTGCATTCCCTACACATGCACAACGAATAGCAAGTACACAAGTGATCTCTGGTTTCAATTCAATAACCGTTACCCAGCAGTGGGTCATTTAAGCATTCTTTAGTTTTAACATGTGTTTTTTTTCTCTACGTGTCCCAAGGAAGACCAAACCCATCTCAGTTACATCAAAATTCCTCATACAATCCTTATTCTGCTAAAGGACTTAAAGTGCACTCCAACCACAAATGATTTTCTAAAAATTCATGTCAAAATTCACACAAATTATTCCTATTTAAGCACATGCTTGAAGGATTTGTTGGATAGAGTACCTGACCGTAGTCGGTGTTGTTCAAGTTTAAAGATTAAGCTTGTCGTAACAGAAAAAAATTGTTATGTTGTGTAATTTTAATATAAATAGTTCTGAGTTTAGCAGATTTTATGACCCTTGCAGCCTTGCCTGCTCCAGCAGAGACCTTGCAAATGTATTTCCTACAGCATTTAAAAGTAGTTTTTGCTTTAAATTTACAGTTCTTGTGAGGCTTTCAGAGCTGTCAAAATGAGCAGGACCGCACTTCAGCTGTTTCCCTCAAGTTTTAATTTAATTTAGGTGAAAAAGTTCAAGTTTAAAATATTAAATGTGCTTATTAAAATGTCTGACAGAAAAAACAGGTGCTCTGGATTGTCTGTGAGAAGCATGCAATGCAGCCAAAAATCACCTTCTCCCATAGCGAGCAGGCACAAGAGACAATATCAAATACTCTGCTCTCCGTCTCCACGCAGGGCATTCTAGTTTTAATAGATTCACTCTAATAGGAGGACTTCAGACAAACTCCATTTACACAACACCTCTCTAAAGCACGCTACAGTACAGTAAGTGGTGCTGTCTCTCAGCTCTTCCTTTGAAGGAGTTGCAAATAAATACTCTGATCAAGACATGCAATTGTACGAGGACTCGCGTACAGAGAAAATTACGCAGGTGCTGATAGTCTCAGAAGCAAAATGAGACGACAACAAAATACAGGGTAGAAGTCCTTATTTAACAGGGAACCTAATTGCTGATATACAGATACAATTAGCCAAATAGATTGTTTTATGTACACAGAGGCGGGTGAAGTTGGAGGGCAAGCTGAACAAGGATAGTGAGAGCTTCTGGAAATTAATTGGGAGTTTCCACTGATAAGAGACAACACCTTAAGAAGCTTGAAAGTGCCTTGAATGAAATTCAAGGCTAACCCGTGTAGTGAGATTGGATAAGAAAGGATAAACCATGGAGAGCCTTAAAAGCAGCTGCAAACACATCTACATTTCTGAAGAAAGAAAAGTTAGTGGAGGAACCACCAAATGCAAAGTGACAAGGCAATAAACCAGATGGATTAATTTACTGGAAGCAGAATTGGAATTTGGAGAGGTGAATTTGCAGGAAATGAGGACAGGGGGGAAAAAAAGCATTGGAGTCGATTCTCAATGCTCGGATAAGCAGAGTGGCTGCACAGGGAGCACACAACGGCTCAATCCTGGTGATCAAGAAGAGGAAAGCACCTGTCGGCTTTGTGCTAGAGAGTGGCAAAAGGGACAAGAACTAAAAGTGGACCTAGTTGGGACGCAGCCATGATCACCCGTGAGCAAGAAAGCTCTTTCTCAAACAATCTGTGCCCTGTGGAAGTGGTCATGCCCAGCCTAGCACAGCCCTGCCTTCTCCTCCCAGAGGTGCCCTGCTGCCAGCCCCCACTCATAGACACCCACTGCAGATATTTAGAGCACCAAACTCTGCTTTAATCCATGCATATGGCCACCAGATCAAATAGGATCACCCCATCCATGCAACCAGCAGCACCCCACTGCCCATGGAGCCCACAGCCTGGTCCAGGCTGCAGCAGGCTCTGAGCAGAGCAAACCGTGCATAAGGGGAGAAGAGAGAGTTTAAAGAGAAGCACAGCATCTTGCCTCTTCTGGGGAATACTGCTGACCCAACTGATGAGTGTGCTGTTATGTTCAAGTGTGTGTGCGTGAGAACAAGCTCCCAAGCAAGATGGCAAGGCAGCAAGGTGAAGGCACACGTGGCATTTGCACAAGTGCTAACCTGCTGGGATGGAGCCATCCGCTCTGCTACATGAGCAGCTCATTGCCAGGTCCTTAGAAATTCAATTACTCCCCACTGATTAATTTCAGTCTAAACAAAAAAATGTAATTACGGACTTTAAATGCCTACTTAAGTAGGGATAGCGACTCCAAAATGGCATAGTAGGCTGAAACCTGCAGGTGAGTTCCTTTCACTGGCAGCAGCACAAGCTTAATATTTACTATTTCCTAAGACATCACCTGTATGGATACCTAAAAGCTACAGCTCTGCAGGAACATAACAAGAGAAGAAAAACCACATAGATAAGTTCCATCTTAATACAAAATCAGCCACTGCTGAAACAAAACTGCTTGACTGCAGAACAGGGATTTTCATTAACAGAGAGAAGATAATTCATTATAAAAGATATCATGAAGTGAATTTAGATTCTAGGTTTGCACGTCACAGCTCTACCCACAGCGTCACAAAGCAGCTCAGAGGAAAAGTAAAGCACTTGCACACCAACCAAAATAAGGTTTGGTGTCTTCGTTAATAATTAACAGGGCTAAGGATTTCGGGATGCAAACCAGAATCTTTCCATTAATCAGCTAAAAATTAAGTGAAGAAATACAATTGCTAAGTAGGGCAAAAAAAGAAAGGAAACTGAGATGACTCTGATACTGTTAAGATAATGCATGTGGTGTTGACCATCTCTTTTCACACAAAATGAAAGCCAAAAAAGGATGAAGTCGTTCCCTTCCTGAAAAGGGTCATATTGAAGCAAATAACAGCTCACACAGGACAGATTAAATATCCCTTGTTTTACACTGCAGGCTTGTAACAATGCCACTGCTCATCTGAGTGATGCTAATTAATCTTGAACAGACCTATCATCAGTTACTGAGTCTTGCCCCCGGATTAAATGTAAACCAGCCTTGCATAAATTGAGTGCCTCCTTTGAATATATAATTGAATTTGCAGAAGTGTGCGCCAGGGGGGTGTTTAAATAAGTGCACAAATATGATAAAAAGGACTTCACGCCATTATATCTAATTCAGTAAGCAAAAATAATGGCAGGGCACGTTCCAATTAGTGTTTGATTTATTTATTTTAACAAATCCAATTAGTAGAATGTTTTATAAAGTCATCCAATGTCAAACTCTCACAGACTCACTAGATAAAAAACAATACTTCTAAAGAGGGATAAAGAAATATACTAATGGGAGAAGCCTCGTTGGTTATCCTGTATTTCTAGATACAGACTGAAAATAACACACCCTCAGACAGTTCAATGAGGCATTTACAACATTCCCAGTGTGGGGAGGGGGGGAAGAGAGCAAGAACCTCAATAGTGCCGTTTGTCACCTTCCATGCCTTTGCTTTGGGGATAGAAATTATAACAGCACACACCATTCCAACCAATGCTTTTTCCCTGGAATACTTGTTCTGAAAATGGGTTGAAATTGATTCATTTCATTCTTAGCCTCACAAAATAAGAAGAGAGTTCAGGAAGAAACAGATGGTCATAGAATGAGACAGTGCTTGGGAATTGTAAGACTCCAGAAATTAAAACAAAACCAAACAACGCTCTCTGATCAATAATTTTTGTCTATACTTCACTGAAAGAGCTGCATTTGGCTCCTTAGAAAAACAATTTATTCCACACGATTTGTCTTACAAGAATCCATTTGTAATAAATTTCTCAGATTGCAGACTTCATGTAGCACAGGGTGTGCAAATCAACTTTGTGTTGAGCCACTTCATTTAAGACAGGGTAAATCTTTTCAAGGGCTATTGAGTTTTCTTTCATCAGGGGTGGTAGCTACAACTTCATATACCTTCTACTCCATCCAGAAAGGTTAACACAGAAGTCATCAGAAATACACGTACAAGCAACCAGAAATGCTAAGCTGAACAGATCCAACTTCGACAGACCTATTTCTGATGAGCACTGTCCAGTGACCTCAGCTCTCAACAGGCATCATACCAAAGAGAAGGCAGAGGGTGCTTGTCACTTGAGTCATCATTAGTTTCATGTGTAACAGCCTAGAAGTGATAAGCTTTGTGATTCTGCATAGTACAAGATAGGAAGTTTCAGAAAGGCTCATTCCTCAGAAAATCATCCTTCTGCCATCTTATCAATCTACTGTTGTAACTGGTTAATTTCAATCAATACCTCCTTATTTTCCTGAATTACTTCTATATTACCTGTTTTTTCAAGAAAAAGACTTTTGTAAAGAGAAAAGTTGCCTTTACCATCTCAAAACCTACCACGTGTTCGCTGCATATATTCAGAATATGAGGAAGATGCTTCTCTTTAAACTGCAGGGAAAGCTCTGGTAAGGTTTTGTCCCTCAGTCACCTGAGGGTCTACACCAGAAGAAATTAAGGAGCAGATTCCCCAGCATAAAACAAGGTATAATTTTCTTATGTCAGTTGCTTGAGCTCATACCTAACAGAAATTCAGATAACACAACTGTGAAATGCAAATCCACATTTACCCTTCAAAGTCTTGTGTTGACAGAGCTGCATTTCTCAAGCTATCCAGAAATTTTGGGCTTCAGGAGGAAACACCAATGATTTCTCCAGTGCTTCAAACACATTCATTTCCCCTACAAGTACAATGACTTGTTGGTTCTCTGCTGCCATATCAGTCCTCACTGTCATGGGGTGGATTCATCTGCCACAGTGGAGATCCATTAACTTCCTTTCCATCTTACTTTCAACACAAAGTATTAGTTGGTTTGGACATATGCAAGGGAGGTTTTATCTATTCTCCAATTGTAACGTTGAATTGCTTTAAATATATACACGTTTATAAACCCAATGTTGTTTTAAGCTACAGCACCAAGTCAGTTCACCCAGCATGGCACATGAGCTGGCTCTCAAGGAATCCAGGCTTTGCAAATGAAGCTTAGCTTCAGGCTGCTGAAGCAGCCTGATTAACCTGCTGGATTAACTTGCAGGAAGTTTTCGGGCCGGCCTATCTTCATGTAATTAAACTTCCAAGATTAACACAGGTTTTCAAAATCATGAAACATTCTTAGACATTCCCCAATGGCTTTTGTTACACTTCCAGTTAATCATATCCTTTTAATTCATTAGTCAGGTAGCTTTCCACTCCTGTAGGAGGCTTCTGTGCTATTCACAGTATGATAAAATTAAGATTCCTTTTTTAAAATGCAAATTCATAGCGCTTTACTTGACTTTATTTTTGTACCATAAATATAACCAAGTTTTACTTGGCTCCAATTTCTGCTTTTTAAGTTCCACAGCCACCTTTTTCCTCCTAATACAGTTTTATATTCCAAAATTAATATTCAACATTCAGTAACGTTGCTTTTCTTTCCTTCCAGCATCTGAAAAGTGCTGGGTCTGGTAGCTCTGTAAATCCGAATGGGGTTATCTAATGTTATGTGTACGGTGCATTACAACCACATTCTACATCAGCTATTCCACTGGAGCTCTTGGATCAGTCAGAACGCTCTACTGACTGACTTTATTTCAGCATTTTATAATGTCACATTGAATAGCTAGATATTCAGCCTGCAGAGTCATTTAAATTACATATCTATGACTTTCCCCATCCACTAAGGCAGCGGAAAAGCTGCCTGAAGGTAGCTCTTTTGCACTTATTTTCTTTATTCTATTATGAACCCTAGCTTTTTTATTTAATTTTTTTAATAAGCCTAGAATTAGTATGTTAGAGCTTCAAACAAGCAGCAGTCATCGGTTCACTCATATTGTGCATGGCGATGAATGAAAACAAAAAGATGGACTATCAGGAATCCCAAGGAGGATCTCCTTGTAGCTGAGATGCTTTCTTTGAAGACTTCTAAGCTACTGTCCTTGTGAGTTCTGGCAATGGAACAGAAATCATGTTAACTGCCACAACAGTGAAAAAGGAAAGCAGTTAAACGCAATCTGGTTGCAATCAAAAGTAACTGAAACAGATTTTTATCACTTTTAGAGAGCAAAAAATTAAGCTGAGATTTTCAGAAGGCATTTTATTACCTCAGTGCTTTTCCCAAGTGAAATAAATAACTCCTTTTCTCTGTGGTAGTTGCTGTCATTCAGTCTGCAATGACCTCTCTAATTCTCTCTGCATCTGACATTCACTGATCCTTCACCACATTTCCAGAGCCAACCTCCACTAACACCTAGCATGATCCAAAGACCACCCCTCCATTTTATACTCATAGAAAGCTACATACAGCATGCATAAAGACAAGGTAGACATGATTTGATTACAGATTGTGCCCGCATACAGGTAATTTTAAAAATACCTGTTTCAAAGTTTTCCTCTAGAAACTTAAATCCAATAGTTTCATAGGTTCACTGAATAGATTCATAGAATGGCCTGCATTAAACAGGACCACAATGATCATCCGGTTTCAACCCCCCTGCTATGTGCAGGGTCGCCAGCCACCAGACCAGGTTGCCCAGAGCCACATCCTAGTTTGATTCTTTCTGATCAATACTGATTTTTTTTTGTTAAACTGCTTCTGAAGCACTCGTGCAATTTAAGCATCCAGCGTGGCATAGATCTCCAAAGATTGCTTCTTGATATTTAAGCTGGTGTATATAAAATGTAATAGCTCAACTGCATACCAGTCAAATACCAGAGAGTTACCTAGAAAAATGGATATAACCTGTTCAGACAGAATCTCATTGGCTCATATCACAATAATAATAACTTGCAATGAGTGTTGCAATTGACATATCTTGTTAAATTTAATTCTGTGCTTATTGGAAGTTACTCCGAGTGTTTGGCTGCATAAATAAATTTTATTGAGGTCTATACATTTTTGCAGCTATGAGTTTGCACCTTCCATAGACTGAGGTCCATAAAATACTCTCTTATTTGTTGCCAGCAGTTTCAATTTACATGTAAAGTGCAGGGTTCAAGGATAGTAGGAGATGTGTTTTTAAAACTGTTTTCAGTTGCATCATGATCTTCATTTAATGTGTCAGGAGAGACTCAGGCCTTGAAATAACAGCAGTGAGCCAGCTGCTCTGTTCTCAGGTGCCCTGCAGTCAGGCTGGGGGCAGGATGTCAAATGCTGGATGGACTACGCGAAAGACCTTGCAAAGTCTGGTCAGCTGAGTGATGGCCAAGGCACCAACAATCAGCTGGACTCAAAAGTTAATTATCTGTTACTTGATTTTTGTTTTCTTTTTTAAGTCCATTTATTTTCTATTTTTCACACATTTTGACGTTCTTGAGTGCCCCAATTGCACTGTAATAACAGAAATGCCTTCCAGAATCATAGTACAGTGGGGGCAAACAGCACCAGGAGCCTTGTTATCCTCTGCAGCACACTGCAAACATGGGAATCATGGGAAGATTTGCTTACTTTTAGCCTGTAGCACAAATATCTTTGTCCAAAGAGCAAAACACAGATAGGTGTCAGGAAAGACTAGATCCCTGCCTGATAGCAAACGAGTCCCTGAAAATATATAGAGCTCCCTTTCTGCTTAACCAAATATCCAACTTAGGTATGTGAGCAGAAATGCTAAAGTGCCCCTCTAATTACAGCTTTGAATCTTCAACTTGCAGTGCCAGACCCAGAACACGCATTTAGCAGAGACACAGCTGTTGGCTCCTAAACTGTGTATTAGAGAAGGACAGCAGGGGAAAGGAGAAAAAATTAAAGGCATTAACACAAATGCAACTCTCTAGTAGCAGCTCATATTGTGTTAAAAAGGAGGCCACCAGAGCACATCTCACCGCACAGTGTTGTCCTGAAACAGCTGCAACCAGAGACAAAGCAAAGGTAATCTCAAATAATGACCATCAGCCATGTAATACTAAGGCAGTTCCACTAAGGGAGAAAACAGCTTCTCCTTCATCCTCTGATGCAGAAAATCATTTGCTAATAGAAGATTGAGAACAGTTCAATGCTATCCGCTCAGATCCTTGGTTTTAGAGGAATTCCAAACTGCACAAATGGGCTCATTTGTAATGTTTTAAGTTCACTACGCATTTCATTTCAAAATGGGTTCCGGCTGTGCTGTTGTTATAGAAAACCTGAATGGTAGCAGAAAAATAATAAACAGTATGCCCTCATCCAAAGCCTTCCTCCCATTTCTGGGATGGATCTTCTCCATTTTGAGTCTGAAACTTAGAATGCTACGTTTTAAATTGAAACTATTTCTAAAGGAGGATTTTCTGAATTCCTCCGTTCCTACTTCTTAAAATAGCATCAGTTTGAACCATGCCAGGAAGCATTATATGTTTAAAGCACCTCTTCCCAAGATATGAAAGGCAGAACATCAACACAATTACTTTTCAAGATACTCAACAGCCAATTTCTAGCAGGAAACCTTTTGCTGTCATATTTGGTCACGGTTTAAACCTTGTGTCATTGAGTTGAGAGACACGAACCAGGTACCCTGAGCTTCTTATCCCAAGTGCACACAGGTCTAACCTGTGCTTCATGCTCTAGTGCAAACATACTTGGTACAGCTGAGATGGCCCAGGGAAAGGCACCTAAAGATCCAAGTTTAGAACCTGGTCTGAATAGCATTTAACATACAGTAGGTCACAATACATCAATATTTCCTTTGAGTAACCTACAAGGATTTTGTGACGTTTTCTACATAGAGTGCAATACAAAACAATTCTGCAGTCAAAGATTTCATCACTGTTCCTACATTGAAATAGTTCTGGCTCACAGGTGCGACTCAGATGCACAAAAAGCTCATTTGCTGAAGTCTAATTCTGGAAGAAGTCTTTGCATCACTCTAAGAAAGTAAATCCCTTTGCTTACAGAATTTCTCTTTACAGTAGAGGTCTAACAACGCTGCCTCTGTTAATTAGACAAACACTTACTCTACGATATTGTTCTATCCATACACCATCAAGCCCTAAAAAATTTCTCTCCCACTTGATTTTGGTAGAGGAAAGGGTATTTATGCACACAACTGCATGCACTCGCTTTACAAGATGACGCAGGCAACCTCATTAACATGTAATGCATTCCCAGTGTCCCCAGGTGAAAGTGCAGATACTCAGAAGCAGAGATGAAAGCGCCATCCTAAAGATCTCAGCTATGCAGTTAAAATTGAGTGTAAAAATTCAAATCAACTCAGTGTTCTTCAATAATATTTTCATGCCAGACACTGTAATTTTAAAGTAATTGTGTAGAATCTGATTCATTCAATAGATAATGCTTCAAAACATTACAATGATAATATTAACTCAGAAATTAGATTCAGTTTCTGATCAAATGAATTGGTACTAAATATACCCATTAAATTAGAACCACATTGTAACTCCATTGATACTTCAGTTAGCAAGAACACGTAAGGCACTACTGCCAAAAATGTAAGAAATGAAGGTAATGCTTTCTTGGCGTTTGCCCCATGGTCCTTCTCTTAAGAAAAAGCAACTTAAGATCTTTCAGGCTTCAGATGCAGGTTTTAGCATATCACATCAAGCACAATAGTGACAAAAATAAGCTAGTCAGATATCTCCATTTGTTATTCATGCACTTCCTAGCCTAAGAGAACAAGCATGGTACCGTATCAGACCTTTGTTGATGCCCCTGGGTTCCATCATAATCGCCTGAACCTGCACATATCTGAGGTTGGCAGAAGGAAAAGACAGCAGAGCACTTCATGCTGCTTCCAAAACAGAAGAGTGACAGCAGCACGTCAGACCAAAGGTCAGACATCTGCTAGACGTCACTTGGGAAAGATGCAGAAATAGGACATGCACACAACAGATCTTCTTCAAAACTCCTTCCCAGCCCCAAACAAGCCTCTCTCAAGTCAGTTGTTCTTTCCCCATGAATCTACCCAACCATTTTCAGAACCTTCACGTTTGTGATGCTTCTACAGCTGAACCGCACTCCGACAGCTGGCTACTACTTTCCTGGGGATACTTAGAGATGGGGTGATTTTTGCCCTTACGCAAAGCCATACAAGCACAGGACAGTGACGCTGTCTTTGCAGAGATGGCATTTACCTCATGTGCTGAACTGACACTTTAGTGATGAGAAAGGGATTACAGCGTATTGTTTTCCCATGTAAGTGACAGCGCTTGTCGGGCTGTACCCAGGAGGCATAACTGTTTTAAATCACATTCTGCACTTTGGGACAAGATAGACTTCTCACTAGGCTATCAGCCAACAGTACTTTTTTTTTTCCCTCTCCTTGTGAAGAACTGTCTCTCAGGGAGAAAAAGAATCGGTATACTTGACTGTATTGCAGCAGTTCTAGTAGTTTAAGGCTATTTTAAGATTATCTAATGAAGAGAAACCTGACAATGAGGTCCCAGCTGGAATAAAGATGTTATTTAACTACCTCTGAAAACACTTATCTGTGGCAGAAACTAATAGAATTTCCCAGAACTGTTACCACAATTAACATGGACTTTGAAGAGCAATATTTAACTAGCAGTTATCATTTTATTAGCATAAGGACTAAAAAGAATCAAGGCGATGGGCTTGGTTTCAAATGTAAAGATCATACCAAATCGTTCTGAGTAGTTCAAGTTTTACTTTAATGAAATCTTTCCCCTTTCTTCTTTTTTTTCCCTCCTCCTCTGAGAGATTTTATATCCATAAATCATCTGCATTCAAGTGCAGGACAGCTGGGAACATTGATTTATGGAATATATTTGACCTGACTTATAATTATGTCACCAACTTCCAAAAACACTGCTCCAACCTCAGCGATCCCACTCCTCACAGAATCACACAGTCTTCACGCTGTACACAGAGCTAATTGACGTAACGCTTCTTCTGCAGATTGGATGGCATCACGAACACTGAGTGAATTTGATTACACTCAACACTGAAAACAAGAATAAGTAGAGACCTTTTCTTTCTTCAGAGTGAGTTGACAGTAGCCACTGGGAATACTGCATGCATGACAGCAGCAACTAATGAAGGACTAAGCAATTATTGCTTGAGTCAAGTGCCAGGAATAAAAATTACATCATCTATTAGCAGAAAATCCAGCTTAATTACCTGATCATCTCTACCTGTACTGATTGAGGTAGAAAATATCAAGCCATTCTCAAGAGGACTATAGCCAATGGCATGGCATCCATTGGTATCATCACTTTTTCTTGCTGCTGTCACCAGAGATCATCTTGACGTGGCCTTTTAAGGCTCAACAGAGGGCACCATAGGGAGGACAAAACGATGTAGAAAAGAATATACTTCTAAGTCTCAAGGGGTTTGTACAAAACACTGTTTCACTTCAGTAAAAGTTCTCAGACTGCTCTAGAGTGAGGCTTCCACATCAAGAAAAAAAAACCTCATCAAAAAACACTGTTGTGAGAATGGTATCTTCAGACTTGCACAGGCTACACTCTCCTGAACACAAGAGATGGGGATGCGAGAACAAAGTTTACATTTACCTACACGATGGGAGAAAGCAAACCTGAGCTACCTCACCAAGAGGAAAGCACCAAGATGTTAAGCCATCCTACCACGATGCTTCTGGATTTGTAACTTGGTGACCTGGTCAGTGAAGGGGTGCCCATTAGAAAAATAGAGCAATCTGGAGTGTTTAGAGCATTCTGTTATTTTTCCTTTCTTTCTGTGTATTTCCATGAGGAGCCACTGTCTTTCCGGATTAATAAAGTCACACTCTTGTGGTCTTCTCACAGGGAAAGTTGTCAGTTTTACCAATAATCCTCATAGCCCTTCTTTGCATCTGTAATGTTCTGAATTAATCCTTCCTCTAAAGGAGCACCTAAGTTGTACAGAACATGCCAAATTAAGTTACTTTTTATCTGCATAACAGCATTCTTATTTTACCATCCTTCCTTACAGGAATTCGTTCCCTGCGTTAGGACAAATCTCTCACTCACCTCAATCTCCTTTTATTAATGCTCCAGCAGTTTTTTGTCACTTTCAGCTGATTCTCTATCTTTAAGTAAGAATCTAATTAATCCGGACATGCATGACCTTACACACTGCAATACTAAATTACATCCAATTTCGATTTCACCCCATTTCAAAGCTTTCGTTCCTCCAGTATGATTAATTTACTCTCTTCCAACTGCGCGTCCGTGAGTGCTTATGGATTACACATCCATTGCTTTTACATCAGGAGCATCAGTGAAAAGAAGTTAGATCTCAAGAATCATCCTTTACTCCTTTAGCCAACTCCTCATATAGAAGAAAGGTATACACAAAGTTAACAACACTCAGGTTAGTCACAGACTCAGCCATTTAATATATTTCTTCTCTAAAGATACATCCAGTCTAACAGTATGCCCATGCACTGGTTCCCTCATAAACTCTATCTTGTAGGATCTTTATGAATGTTTCCAAATACTTCTGATCTAAATTAAATCTTTATCTGGCTGTAGCAATCAACACTGCGCGATTCAGTAGTGACTGAAAAAATTTGTACCAGCTTGAGCCAATCTTTCACCCATCCAGTCCCACAGAGTTTATGACAGTAAAGGTTTTGACTACTTGATTTAATCTCTTAGATAAAGTCAGTGGACTGTCACGCTGGTACTGCTAAAACTGGGTAATTATTTAATAGATTCTGATTTCCAGTACTGTCAAATTGATGCAGTATTTAATAGATAGGAAAGGAATAATGAGAAACAAAGGAACAAGTATACTTGCTCTAAACCCTTCATTTAACAAGTTTCTATTTGACTTTTTCAAATCTTAAGTTACTGTTTTGACATGAAACATCAATGACTTAGAAATTAGTAACTCATAAGTACATTATCAGCTACTTCAAGCTTAGGTCTTCATTCATGGAGACTAGGGTGTAATTTTACAACAATGCTGACACGCACTATGTTTATAAAGCATGTTATTTCTCAAAGTGGCTTTAAAAGTTCATTTACATAAAATAATAATATATATGTATATGTAATACATGTAGACATAGTTAAGAATACCCATAATACCCTGGTTTTGCTAACTGTAAAAGTCAGGAAGTTCACTCCCCATCTTTTATATGTGGATTGATAATAAGTATTGTTTTTCTGTTTTGAAAATAGAAATCATCTGTTAAGTAACAGTTTAATCACCTGTTTTTCATGTAAGAGCGACTGGCTGAAGACACCAAGTGAGAGTGCTTGGTTAGGAAGCAAGCCACAGAACCCTGTTGAAAACATTAAATATCTACCTTGTTTTATAGCACAACAACATGGTACTATGGTAACATCTGGGGTGTTCTATAAGAGAAACAAAACCACATCACAGAAACTCAAGCCCTTTTTTAAGGCTGTTTTACTAAATCACAATGGAATGCATTATCATCATCCTCTCCATTTCCACAGTCCTCCTTTACAGAGCCGTCCAAGTTAAATGGTTATTCTTAACACCCCCAGGATAGAAGACTGAGAATTGGGGAACCGTGATGGAAATGAAGCCTTCTGCTGAGGAGCACAGTCCTCCTGTTACAATAAAAATACTGCAAGATTCTTCATATCATCTGCCTATGTTAATGCAAGCAAGACTTCCATTGCTTACCAACTGTGATGGTGTCAATAAGAAGCATAAGACACATCTGATGATTACTCACTTTAATGGTCCACAATGTACTTACATTTATGTGCAAGGACAATCAGTCCAGTGAGCTTAAAACCTTCTATAAGGCTTCTCTAGACCCAGTTTTAAACAACTATTAGTCATTCAAGATTTTCTCAGAAAGAGAGATTGCACACAGAGAAATAAATACATCTAGCAGGTGATCTTGTTTGTTTCATTCGCTGTAGAATTTCCAAATAGCTTCACGTATCTCCAGGCTCCTGCAAAGGTCACCTAATTCTGCCCATTAACATGCGATTTCCTACAGCAGATGGAGAAAGCTTCACCTGATTTTAATGACCTTTGCAGCCTTCATGAACTCTTAAGCTATTTTATACACACACACACACACACACACCACTGTCTAGCATGATACACTGAAAACATTTTCAAAAGAGATGCAAAACAGATTACAGAGCTAATCATTATCTCTTCTTAAGATTTTTAAGTCATGTTCCATTTCTGTATGACTTTCAAATAAGTATTATCTGCTTGAAACCCCTCAGAACACAGACATGTACAAAGACACTGCTGGATTATAAATGATTATGTTCTTAATGTTCTAAATTATTAAAATTGCTGCCTTTCAGCACCAGTGTCTTCTGGACAAGTATAAAGTGTTTTCCAAGAGCCTTAAGTCTTTTTGACTAAGATATCAATCACAAGTCCTTTTCAAAAATGTCTCCTGGAATGAATATCCAAACCCTTTTCATTTTGCCAGAGATGAAAACTATACCCAGCTGAATATGCAACTTTCTATGCACTTGTATTATCAGAGCACCCCAGAGACTTAAATGATGGTCAGGATTTGAACAAATTCATGTTATTGTGCTAAACCTCTTCATTTCTTTGGAATTTTTAATACACTGCATGCTTTAAAGAATCAGTAATGGGTTCCCCAGATAACCAAGGTTTGGTAGTACGCTGGGAGGCTGAGAATTAGGAATCCAAATACCAGCCTGAGATTTGTTGCTAGAATAACACTAATTTATCTACTAAAATGTTGGTTTCCTGTAGGGTCACTGAATAAAGCCCTTGTAAGAAGGCTAAAGGGGGAGAACTGAAGGACTACAGGCATAATTCAGTTTCTAAAATATGGTTTAGCTTCTACAGTATAGTAAAAATAAAATCTGTTGTTATCTATACACCCAATTTGAATTGGGCCATTCACGACGGTGCCAGCTTTCTAAACACCTGGCTCCAAGTATCTGCTTTGGTGACTTCCCCCTTGAATATTTCACAGTTCAGGGATGCAGACTGTAGAGAGTTTGACAATCCTTGAATAGAGATAGAAGTAACTTAGAGTCCTAAGACTTGTGTATCATCTTTCCCTGTTAAGCTATTTTAGGACATTCAGTATTTTAATTTTTCTTTGTAACATTGTTCTCACTCAGCACATCTGCCTTACCTGGAAAACACAAAAGGCTCAGCAAAACCTTGACTGAAAGTTCACAATACCACCATTATCCATCAATCTATAAAGGAAGACAGGTTATAAAAGTAATGTTCTACTTTCTGTGCAGCTACTCTTGGAAAACCAGAAAGTAATGGATGCTTTAACTTCTTTAGGGACCTCAAATGCTCACCGTCCAACAGCAAACAGGCACTTTCAAGATAAATACTGCTTTCGAAGAAAGGGTTATTGTTTCCCCTTTTTCACAGGGCATGTGAAACAAAATAAACACTATGATCCTGTATCATTCATATACTTTCTTTTTAGGCAGATGCATTTCCAACATAGAAGCAAGCATAGACTTCCATCCATCTGTGTTCCCTCTTTTTTCCTTCACTGAACTCCTAACAGAACTCCCCAGCAGCTGACACACCAAGCGGACTCAATGCTCTGCAGATTAGCAAAGAGACCATAAGTCCTCCCTTTGGTGGAACACACATCTCCGTTCACGCTTCTGACACAACGGAGTCCAACTGCAGAATGCAATGCTTTGCTTTCTGCTATCAGATTGCATTCACACACACACCCCGCCGTCATGTTTGCATTCACGAGTGAGCAAACTTTCAGCGCCTGTAACTATAAAGCTTTCACTTGCAATTTAGGTTTGAAATTCTCTGAAAGGCAAACGATGTTAGAAACAATTTCATAATGTGGAATAAGTGTATCTACACCAAATTCAAATGCATCCTCGGGTAACTATGTTAAAATCACATGTAAGTTCTGAAACTGCTGACTTGCTAATTGACAAAAGCAGCAAAGTCACTTCCCCTTCAAATTGAATCTTAGATAAGAAGCCTATATACAAAAACAACCAGATTTCTCTTCTAGAGGGAAAAGCAGAGTCAATATTTGCCTTCAGTTTCAAGAACGTGAAAAAGCCTTCTAAGTGTGACTCTCTTTTTATATCTTTTCAGATAGATTACCTGACACCAAGGATAATGCTGTAATAAAAGCAACGCAAAATCTTTTTGCTTCACGGGGAGAAAAATAAATATTTATAGACTTTTAATTTGGGCTTATTTGCAGAGAACTCTGCATAGCAGGATGTGCTAGCTATGAAAACAGTGAATAAAAATAGTCGAGGACATAAGAAGCAGGGCAGACGAGGAATCATCATTTTGATGGCCTCCTTTGACAACTGCTCTGCATATGAGGAAAACACAACTGGCCTCTGCTGGTATTTTTTGAAAATAAATGGTTTTATTACAACCTTCCAATTGAATTAATACTGCTTGAAGATGTTATCTACTACTGCAACAACCATTATTTTCTCCCCCCAGCTCTTGCTGCTATGCTGAGCTGACCAGAGCCTGGATCTGCCCACCTTTTACCACCTTTTATCAACAGGAGTAGCTGCATTGAGTTTCACCTCCTCCATCAACCCCTTCCACACTCCTCCATCTTCTTTCCCAATGCCAACAACATCATAAAGAGTTCAAATGAAGACAAAATTACAGAGCCATGTTTGTGCCCCCCCCCCCCTTCCTTTTAAGCAACATTATTATGTTGAAAAAATGCAGCTCAAGTTGAATTTGAGGGGAGGAAAAGCTCAGTTAAAAAGTCAACTATAGAACCACAAATGGAGAACAATTAGATTGAAGCAAGTTTGAAGGCAGAGGCCTTGTCAGCACTTTCTCACCCTAATAACACCATGATAAAAGCAAGGGTTTAATTGCATTTTCTCTCCCATACAAGTGGACATACTAAAACTGTGTGTGGGAGAGAGGGGAGTTAACTTGATAAATTTTCTAGGACTGCAAAAAGGATGGTTGGTAAATAACAAGCAAGATATATACTGCAGTATGAACTCTCCAGTGCTGTGAAACAGAACCCAGAAGCACCAGGCCTTATCTGAGCCCGTTCTGCAACCATTGCACAATACCTGGGCATTTTAACACATTGGTGCTTCTGGTATACAGCAATATTCTAACATAAACTGAGAAAACTGTGCTTTTTTCCCTGTCCTACTCCATTTGAAGCATTTGGATCCTTCTTCCTCTTCTTCTCCCACAGTGCTCTTCCCTGCACCAGGTGCACTGAAAAGCTGTGGCCATCAGGATCATCTTCCCTTATTACCTGAGCTACAGTTCAGAAAGCCAGGATTCCTTCTCCCTTTGCACAATGCAGCAATTCAAGAAGCTTGTGCTTCTCAAGCAGAATCCTCACGCTCGGTGCATCCAAGCAATGATTTGATCTTGTAATTTAGGGATTCCTCAGAGGAGGATTTGACTATTCTAGAGGAAAACAAGAGACTATCTTTCACAGTAAACAGCATCAGTTCCCCCCAGAGGTGAAGACATATGGGCCCGCTCTGCACCACAGGACATGAGTGCTATAGCTGCTGCTTCTCACAGACAGCCCACAAGTACCTGGAAAAGGGAAGATTCTCTATTTCTCAAACATTTCCCACAAATCAAACTATTATGCAATAGTGTGTTCAAAAGAAGAACAAAAAAAAAAATAAAAAACAAAAAAAAACCAAAGCAAATCTACTTTTTCCTGCTTTGCAGAGCTTTGGTCAGTTCACCCTCAGATGACCAAAGTTTATTTACTGTGTGCACTGTACTGTTTAGACATCCATACTTCATTACAGGTGCCAACCTTTCTGTGCCACAGAGCAACAACCACACACAGAACCATCAGCTGTTCTCTCACTTTGTTCTGCAACCAGCAAACCAAACCTCAAGCCCTCGAGCTCGGTAGCCCTTAATAGACCCTGGAGCACAGACAGCAGGTAGCACAAAGTACAATGTTTTTCCTAACACTGCAGAAAATACCCAAGTGCTCTTGACGGTCAGACTTAAAGCAGGATGGAATAAAAATACCACTACTTTTAACACATCTCAGCTGATGCTGAAATCAGCACTTTATTTGGAGCACGTACACAAATCAGGCTCTACCATTCCTTATCCACTGTCACAAATACGATCACCTAAATGTGCTGTCAGGGGGATAAGACAGAGTTGAAGGTTTGCTTCACACTGCTGGCATTCCACTGTTTCTCAGTTGCCCCCATCACCTCCACAACAAGTAGAACCAGATGAATATTTGCTCCATGACACAGATGCCTTGTTTCAGCCAAATCATTCAGACCCTGAAACAATGACAGAGAATGTTAAAAGTATTTTCTTGCTTTCTCTAATGCCTACCACTCATCCAGAGTAAGTCACACTGCTCCTTGCTCTTCTGAGAGGCTCACGACCTGCCTTGTTAGCCTTGTGTGTTTGAAGAAAGCAAAGCAGTGAGAATGAACACAAATTGGAGCCAACAACTGAAACTTTTGGGGATGCATCCATAGGATTCTTTCTGGTAAGCCACTCAGATGTTTCTCTGCCTATTCTATTTACATCCTCACACTTGCCTGTTTAAACTATGAGGATTAAAGCAATCTGCACTCCAAGCAGCCAATAGTGAACTCACAGGCCCTTTACAAAGAAAGCACGTCCTACATTTACAGAAACAAAACCAGTGGCACCATGGCAACAAGTGAGCAAGCAGTGTAAATTCCTTCTAAAACTGGGGAGCAATCTTACCTCTAATCACACTGATACCAGGTGTACGACTCTTAAATACAGTCATTCCTGGCACACACTTTGCAGAAAGAAAACATTCAACTATGTGTACAAATATTCACTGAAAATATATTTACAGATGTGCACTAGCAATGAAAATTGAATCTGTAATACTGCCTGAGATGATTTTCATTCAAGTGGGAAATAATATGAAAATAATCAACTGTGTACAAAGCTGGGATTGCAAATAAGCACGAGCTTTGAAATAAATACATATATTTTGAAGTAAAAGCACTAAGGACTGATGTCTGTAGTCAACTTCAGCTAAAAAAAAAGCAGAAGTAATCAACTAGATTTGTTTCAAAGCACACAGCTGTCAAACCAGAGTTGTTCTCTACTCGTTTAAAACTCCCTAGCCACAGATACCCTGGAAACATACAGACAAATGGCTAAGAGAACACTTTGAGACGAAGAACTTCCAAATAACACTTAACTCTTTGTTAATTTTTGGTGGAGAGACAAAAGGAAAAGAGGTGGGCATTTGATTTTGGGGGGGAGGGACTGGTAGTGGAAGGTGGTATCGATGTGACTTCAGCAGGTTATAAATGGGAGCTCAAAGGCTCAGCACAACCCAAAGGACCATCTCCAGTAGCTTCCTTGCCTCATTTGCCTTATTTCCTCTTTGGTTGAGGCCATGCAATCAGGTGGGTGAAATAGACTTAAGAAAAACATCCATCATGAAAGACCTGACTGCAGCATTAGCTTCAATGACCTTAAATAAGGAATCATACATCAAAAACAGAGCAATCCTGCATCAAGAAGCTAGAGATGGGGTGGAGGTCTTCCAAAGCCCTTCATCTGTATATTGCTGCTTGCACAAACTCACAACAGCAGTTCAAGCCTGAAGTGCTCTGTCCAAAATAAACTTCTTTTGGAGCAATTGGAGCATGGGGGGTACACCCTGCTCAAGCCCTCACTATGTCTGAAGTCAAACGTCTGAGGTTTTAGAAGTAAACTTTCTAACGTGCGGCCTTGCACCTCTTCACATTCCCACGACTTCATTGCAGCACTTCCCTGTCCCCTCCCAGAAACTTGAACCAGCTGGAGCAGAACAGAGAAGCACTGAGTGCAGCCCCCATCTGGGCATCTCAGTCCTACCTACTTCTCCACTGCTAAGAATTTACTTGAGACTAATTCCTATTTTGAATTTGTCTGAAGTTTCTAATTATTTCTAATTGCTAATTATCAGGAAAATAGGAATATAGCAACACTAGTAGAGATGGCTGAAGTTTAGGGATCTCAGGCTGTGACTATAGATTACAGGCATACAGACAGACTCACACATATAAGATCCTATACTTATTGATAAGAACTAGGTTACAGAAGTTACCAAATTCAGCTAAGGATGTCTGGATTTACATGCCATAAAAGCTGAAAAGGTACCAACATGCAACGCATAGGTTTCCAATTGTTCTGCCTGTCCTAGAATGGAGGCAACTATATGATCTCACACGGTTGCTATAAGTTACAAACACGGTTCTCATTGTCTTGTGATTTGAAACATATGGAAATGTAAAATGTGAAATTGCAAATGATTTCTACATCTTGCATCCAAAATACAATTACCTACAGATCTCATATTTTCTTTTGTGGCAAACAGTTCTGTAAGAGAGCTTATAAGCTTGAAAAAGCACTATGCTTCTGGTCTGGTACTTGCAATTTAAGGTAAAAATAGATTCCACTGCCCTGTACCTCAGTGAGCATATCCACCCTCCTAGTATTACATCTGAAGAATTCTGTATTGCTATTTTCTTCACATGAACAGAAAAGAAAGAAAACAGGAAAGTATTTCCTTCATTGACCCGATAAGCTCTGAATGGCAGACATCCCCACTCATCCTTCCATTAGACAGCCCTCCCCCTCTGTTCAATGCAGACCACCTGTCTTTCCCTACAGACATGCAAGAAATTACCTCCCATATTTGCACTTTCTTCTGTGTAATGAGTAGTTTCCCTCTGTGGAAATGGCTCATCAGGATTCCTAATGTAACATCATAAGAAAGCTGAGTAACCTTTAGCCTCATATGTCATCAGAGAGTGTTTATTACACCTTCCAAACAACCTCAAATCTGCAGGTTTTTGCTGTTTGTACCAGGAAAAACAGTTAAATGTGGCTGTTTTATCATGCCACGTCATTGCTTTCTCTTTGAAGCAGTCCTTAGTACATTTTAACCATCAAAAGAAAGAAACCCAAAGGATTATGCATGGTTAATCCCTGAACCAAAGAACTTCAAAGTTGCGGTAGGTACTGCTTAATAGCAAAGGTTTCTGTGGCTTTTAAAATACAAAAGCTTTTGATATCACGTTAATAATTAACAAATGACAGAGTTGATGATCTGTAGGTATAAACTGTGTGAAGGAGGACCCCACCAAAACTGCATTCATGCACACAGCCTGGCAATAGCATGGCTTGAATCATACAACAGCTTTGGTTGGAAAGGAACTTAAAGATCATCTGATCCCAACCCTCATCGGTGATTAATAACCACTATGAATAATTGGCACAGGATTTCAGATTCTTCCCACCTTTATCCGACACAAACACAGAAGGTACAACTTCAGGCTATGTTAAGCCTTAACAGCTCTTTTCACCCTGAGCAGTGACCTGGACTTTCACAATTCCATTTCCAGCCAGTCAGGCAGGTGGGTTAAGGGTTTCTATGTCCCCACAAAACACACTTTGGGCTTCTCCTACTGATAGCAGGAGCGTGCAACCCCTGAAACACCATCACCTTCTGCTTTCAACCTACAGAGGTTTGAATGCATTACTGTTGATGATCTCATCCAACTTGGCTTCTGGATGCTGCTGTGCCTTGAAGCACCGAGTTCAATCCCCATAGCTACACAGAGTACTTAAATTTCTGTGGCACATGGCACTTTGCATCATGCATTAACATCAGCCCTTTGATATTTTCTCCCTTCCCTAGTTGCTGTTTTATGCGTAATGACGTTCTACTTGAAGTCTGCTCCGGGGGAATGAATACTATGGGATGGATTTGTACACACAAGCTCCAGAATTAGGTCAAGGGCAGGCACCAGCTCTCACCTTTAGCTGCCAACACAGCTCTTAGGGACATGGGGACCTACAGAGGGGCTTGGCTGCAGTCATACAACATTTGCAGTAGAGGGGTCATGGAGAGCCAACAGTAAATAAATAAATCACCAGTACCAGCTTACGTGCATATAAGCTGTCAAACGGGTAATTCAGCAGGCAGCATGCTCCTTTGCTATTGGCACTGCTGGCAGAACAGCCCACAACCTGAGGACACACTTCCAGTGCCATCTCAGCCTCACTAGAGCTCTTTGGATGGCATGGTGACTTGAAGGAGGGTCAGAAGCAGGAGCACTGCCTGTTACATACACACGGCCAAGACTGAATCTTCACAAGTGCTTTTTCCCCTGCCTATTGTAAGGGCCCACAGGGGAATGTGTCGCTGCTCCTTTCATCAGGAAGCAGCTTTGGCACAGCTCCTTTCACTTTAGCCAGGGCAGAATGCAGACAGGAGCAGGACCTGCTCCAGAAACAGCCACAAAACCCAAAGGGAAGAAGCTGTGCAGTTCCTGGCAATGACCTCCATCCATGATGGAAAACAGAAGTCACTGCCAGGAATAGTCAATGCCATTCCATTCCTCCATGGAGGAGGAGGGCCAATTTCCCAATAGTTAATTGTACCTACATTTTGAATACTCTTGTGGCAATAAGTATCTCATTATCAAAATTAATTAGAAGCTGCAGGAAGCAGAGGAGTGTGAAAAGATGATGCCTTAAACAAAACACCTCAACAGACAGAAGGACAACAGAGTCTGTTGCTTATTAGGAGGGACAAACCTGCCTTGGCTCTAGCAAAGTAAGGATGCACTCTGTCACAGCTGAAAACGAGATGAAAAGAAGAGCAAGCATCTCTCAGGGGAGCAAAGGGACAGCATTAGAAAGTCAAGTTGAAGGCATCAGGCTGCATCAAAGAAGCTGAGCCAGGTCAGCCCACCGGGCTACATCTGGTAAGCTTTTAGACAAGTAGGATTTGTGTCTAGGCCACTTTTTTAGTCCTTGATCTCCTATGCCAAGGGGTGAGCCAGGATTTATTCTTTAAAGTTCCTTGGAAGTGATATTTTTTGGGGAGACGGGGTTTGTTGGTGTTTGTTATTTAAATAAAGGCTATCTATACACCCTACATACCCACCCACCACAGCTTACCCGGTCAGTAGAAGAGTCAGAGTTGTTGCCCATCACCCAGATTAAAAAAAATCAAGGAAACAGAGAAAGGTGCAGCCTTATACTGACAATTGTGAGATCACATCTCAGCAGCACTGCAGAGCCAGGAGAACTGGTGCTGCTGGGTGACAGCAGGATCCAGCTGCAGCTCGGTGTCCGCTGCAAGCAGGGTTAGCTTTATGGAACCAGCTACAAAACAGAGCAGTAGCAATTTTTCTCCTCATTCCTCACGTATTTGTGTTTGCAACCATACGGGTGGGTGAATCCAGATCTCATGCAGCCATGGTTGTTTCTAAACAAAGCATGTTTCTGTAAACTAGGGGGATCCATTACAGAGCACAGAAAAGCATTCCAGCGCACAGTCTAATAACGTGTTTTGTCAATTAGCTCAGTCACCATTCAAAAGAGTCACAATTCTACCCTCTTCCCCCTCCTTTTTTTCTTTCCCCCTCCTTAGAAATAGAAAAAGCAGCAGTTTTAGAACAGATTCTTAAACTCAATTAGCATTTATTATAACTTCCCAGGTACAACCTACGCTTATCTCCCAACAGCATAAAGAGAGGTCTCGTTGAGAGGTTATGATAAAAGTAGTCATTTCACAGCTGATCTCCGCACACTGTTTTAACAATCCTGCCCGTTTCTAGAAAATCCTGTCACCCTATAATCTTCAGGAAGATTAAAGGTACATAACAGAGCTTTAAAAACCCACGTGTGCTTAAGGTCTCTTATTAGTCAGGTTTTCCCGAAGCTCACTGTTCGTTATTGCTCACAGTCAGGCAATGCACTTCTGTAATCCCAGCTGTGTGTCAGCTGAGTGTGCAGAGATTCCTGGTGCCAGCAGGTCAGAGAGCATCCCAGAACCATTATGGGATGCAGAGGTGACAGCAGAACAATGTCTGGGGGGTCCTTTGATTGACTCCAGGTTTTCTGCATCCTCCCCCCTGCACAGTCACACCAACGCGATGCTCTTGAGAATAAGGGCGTTCATCTTCCAGGTAAAAATCAAAGCCCTGAGTACTCCTTAGCTCACTGCCTAACATACGCCCACAGAAGAGTGAGATATTAAGCACTACTCCAATAATTAGTGAAGGGCAGCATGTTCCCCTTCTTCCTGTTCCTTGTAACATCTGCTTGACTCACTGTTCTTTATTGTTGCTGTTCTTTGGGTTTTATTTTAAAAGAGTAGGCTGCTCCTATGAGGATTAATAATCTGTGATGGGAGAGGGACACAGCAAATGCTGTGCTGAACTCCCAGCTTTCATTTTCTCATCACCCAAAAGTGGTTTTATAAATGCTCATATAAGGAACAGCCACAGCAGCTCTCTGTGCAGGTGGCCAAACCAGACACGGAGCAGTTTGTATTAGTGTTTCTCTGTCAGCACAACAAGCACTGCATCCTCCCACAGTTCTGAGTGCTCAGACTGGGCTCATTTTGGGGCACTTTAATCTCTGAAGGAGTAGAGAGAGCACCAGAATGCTTCTCAAGAAGAAGAGGGTAAGTGGCACCGTACCTGAATCCATCTCTTTTCTGTTCAGTAGGGAGAAGCCACGGGCCCTGCTGATTTGTTTTGCACGTGGACTCAGTTCAGATGAGCACTACAACTGTCTCCTCAGCTCTCATTCCTGCTGCAGTGGCACAGCAGAGTGAGACCATCCAGAAGGATCACACTCAGATGATCACTGCTGGAAAGGACTCAGCTCCCGGCTCTGAAGGAGCCCTCCAGGTGTAGCAGAAACAAATACTGCTTCAGCAGCATGGTGTGCAGACAGGTGCACTGATTTAAAGGAATCGTTCACAGTTGGGTACTCCTCTGAAGTCTGACCTGCAGAACACACCAACTACTCAAAACAGCAACCGTACCGAGAGATGAAAGTATTGCACAAGAGACTGAGTACGGGCCCCACTTACATGTGCTTGTCAGTGAAGACATTTACATTTGGGCAGTGTGTGACCTTTAAGATTTTGCTCTGTCAATCAGGCATGAACAGAGAAGAACATTCACATCTGAGCACCTTAAAGCTCACCCACCCACTGGCCTCTGCGCCACCAGAATCCACCTGGGAGCAGAAACAGATACATCCAACTTCACCAAGTAGGGTTATCTGGAGCACTTCCCATCCCACCATAGTCTGGAAAGCTGCTTATCTAGGGATGCTTTTAGCTCAACTCTGAAGGGAACTGGGGAACATAAGAAATGTGAGCACTTAACTAAGAACTGAAATTCCTTAATTTCACCTGTTGCTTATAAAGCCATATTACATTTCCATTACAGTTCATGTCTTCTTACTACCAAATATAGTACTAGGAGGAAAAGAATCCCTTTTTAAACTCTGGCAGTTTGGTTTTACCTCCTTTCATCAGCAAGAAAATGGGACGTTACACCTTGCAGCAAAGCATCAACTTCTTTAGTGACTACTCTTGTGCTTTTTTTAGTTGTGGTCAATGAGACATGGCCAGACAACCCACTTCCCTACTGAAACTCGCAGAGTGCAAACACAGCAATCACATAAATGCAATAGAGTTCCTTGCATATACATGGCACCAAGCATGGTGCTTGCAGGAGCTTTATCTCCCTTTGGTCAAAGCATCAAGACACCTCAGCCTTGCCTCTGCAGGCAGAAAAGAAGAAAAGCTTGTGGTTCTTTTCCTAACAGAATCCATGCTAAAAACCAACTGCACAGCTCTGCCTGTAGTTGCCCAGATTCTTTTTATTCCAGTGGCAAAGCACAGATCTAAATTAAAGCTGGTTAGATCTAAATTAGCTAGTTTTTATACTCCTTAGCATCCAAAGATAAGGTGTGCTGGTTATTACTGCAGCTCATTAGAAGCAATTGGGATCAATGAGACGATCTGGAAGACACAAGGGAATGAGGTGGCTGAGCTCGCAACCACGGTGACTCACAGGTAACGGGTAAGAAATAATACCTTCCTAAAATATCACTACAGCACCACGTTCTGCGAGAAAACCAAGGTGTGATTTCCTCAGCCCTTCTGCACACTTAACTCACCCTCTGAAAAATGGAATGCTGATAACTTCAGCACAGTCTGCAGCCTAAGTCCTTCAGGTAACACTATTGGTGGCACGCGGCGATGCCGCGCAGAACTCAGCTCATGGCATGGCCCAAGGAGCATCCTATAGAACCACAGCTGGAGGAGCCCAAGCAATGTGCAAAGCCACGGCCAACACCTGCTTCCCTGTATTTGCTCTTGGGAGGGTTTGCCAGCCTGCAAAAAAAAAAAAACCCACCCTGGTTGCCAAGGAAACTGAAATACCACAGTAAGGCAAAGGGAAGAAATATTCAACTGTCAGCGCAGAAAGAATAATTGTTCAGGCTTCCCCACACCTGCGTAAAACCAACACGGGGCTTTGTGTCATTTTACTCCCAACCTAAATTCCTTCCTGCTGGTTCCATCTGATATTTATGAGTGCTGTGATCCAGGAAGGCTCTTCCCTTCCACAGCGGCTGCCTCCCTGTGCTGCGGGAACAGTAACCCTACGCACACTGAGGGGAGGGAGCCCACGCCGCTATGTCTCCATCACATCGTGTCGGCAAAGTGCAGTAGGAAGAGGGGAAGGAAAGGAGAAAACGTCATAATTATCTTTAAAAAATTCCCTTTGGGCAGCACTCCTTGAATACCAATGGCTGCAGCACGACTCCTTGCTATGCAAGCAGCATCGCCGCGTAGCCTCTCTCTGAAAACAGCCAGCCTGAGCTCCACGGCTCATCTGATGGATTATTCCCAGGGGCTGTAAATCACTCACGTTCCCTATTAATGAAAAGCCTGACCAACTTTATGACCAATTAATTGGTGTACTTAGGTAAACGAAAACAAGAGTAACACATCGGATGAAAGCAACGGAGCAACTTGCCCCGTGCTCAGCCCTGGTGCTGCGGGGAAGGAGATGCATCAAGGACCCTTCCACAACTCCTGACCCACAGCAGAGCGCAGGCTGATGCCCTGGGGCAGTGGCTTTGTATCTCTTCCCCAACTCCATCCTACATAATTTAACCATGGATTTTCAAGGAAGCGTCTGATCTTTCGCCAAGCCAAGTTACTTCCCCAAAAACGCCTCCAGACAGAACGGCACAAGTAAAATGTGCACTTCTCTTTTTCAATCAGTTCTAAATGCACAATGTGCTACCTTCCAAACTCCTTGGATGTCCCTTTGTTCCTGCACTGCAAGAGCAGCAAATAGCCATTAACAAAGAACTGCACAGATGTTGCATTGCCTCTGATGGATTTTTATGCATTTTAAGTGAGTTGCACACACAAAAAAGCCCAACATCAGTGATTTGTATTTTCATTCTGGATTAATCAATGGAATGCATGGCAAAGATAAGGACAAAAGCTAATTTGGAGAAGAGAACTAAGCTCATGTTCAGCACGAGGGGCTGGGGAGGCAGGTGGGGATGCTACAGTGCCAGAGGAAGCCAGACACAGCAGAAAACACTTCTGCTGGGTCATAAGACAATGCAAGGAGAAGGCTGCTTTCCTGAGAGTGGGAACAGGATGCAAAGGTGACGAGTAGCAGAACAGGCCACAGCAACACGGGTGTAACAATCTGATACACACAACTGGAAATCTTCAGTTTGTTTACAGAGTCAGTGTTAAACAAGAGGTTCAAAGTGCCACAATACTGTCACTGTTCTGTAGGCTGAAAGAGCTCACTGATGCACAGGTACAAAAACCCCTGGTTCATTTCCCAGTTTTAGGCAACAGCAAACGAACAGCAATGAGGATCAGAGGAGCAGTCTGTGCCAGCTGCTGCCAAACACCTCCATGCTCAGCTTGTGACCTTGCTGGTGCTCAGGTTGCTGCATTGGGACCACACAGTGGGAAAGGCTGCCATGGCCACCAGACCCCCAGATGGCACACAGAGCTCAGCATAGGGTTCATCTCCCATTGCTGTGCTGTGTGCACCTTCCAGGGATGTTATGCACACAGAAGCTGAACAATATCCTATATGCATAGCAGGCCCTTACTTTAGGATGAAGTTCACTTCCTCAATGAAGCCGCTGCCCAAAATCAATGTAAGAATCAGGAGGTGGCTTTGGTTGAGCACACAGTGCAGAGGGAGTGGCCAAAACTTTGCAGCCATGAGAGATCAGTGGAGATTCTCCTCAAAAACTGAAGCTACAACTAAAGCTCCTGCAACATCCACTTCATTTAGGGGAAGAACTCAGAGATGGGCCCAGGTAGCATCCTCACAGAAGCAATCTTCTTGCAAAGGTTAAATTATGGATTAGACGGGATTCCTTGTACTTGCAAAACACTCTATCTGCAATAATTTGCCATCGCTCCTCCTTCAGGCACAAAGGAACAGAGTGCTGCAGCAGTGCCTCTCCCAAAGCCCGTGCCACTTGAGCAGCAAAGAGCAGCTGTGTTACACGCTTGGCATTGTTTCTGATTACAGAATAAAAGGTGATAAACAAGCAAAGGGCACACATTTATATCTACAAGCCACGGCTACATCAGAGAAATCAGAAACAGTGACATTTCCTATAGCTACATTCATTTCTTGTTACGACTTCGCCAGAGCTGGCATACAAAATTTATTTGTATTTTCAATCTTTCTTTCCTTTATAAAGAGGATTGATAGGTTTGTCGGGGCTTTTAAAACTGCAAGAAAACACAGGCAGCTTTCAAAACCAGCGAGGCAAAGCTGAGCTGTTTCTTAATACAAATGTTACCTGAGGTCATTTCCAAAAAGACACAGCATTTAGAAACTGCTGTGTAGACAGATGTACATCTCTGACACATCCCTAAAAACATAAATCTGAAAAACAAAACCAATGACAACTCAGTAAGATGCATCAGATATTTTCTGGGGCCGGATCCAAAATTCATCCATATCAGCAGTATTACGTCAAAAAAATTAAGGAAATTAATCAGTCTGTTTGGGCTGGATGTGGCTTCAGCACACAGTCATGAGTTTTCAAATACTCCATCTCCAGTACAGCTGTTCCTTACAACTTCCAGCCTGACACTGCACTACAGGTCCCTCATTCAGAGCCTCAGAAGACCTCATTCCACAGCACTGCAAAGGATTTTGGCAGGGTTCACTTGGGATGTGTGCAGGGCACTTTGAACACAAACGCACCACGCACTATCAAATTGTTCCTTTTGAAAGAGACCAACCCAAACAACACTGCAGAAAACCTCACCACTGATCCCAACCTCAACCCCTTTCAGCTCAGCACTGGTTTGTTTAGGCATTATGGCTTCCTTGAGCTCTGCAAAATTCATGGACTTAAACCAATTCTGGTTGAAGATACTAATTTCTGTAAATTACAGTCTGCAATGCCCCAGGGTTTCAGGAGAAAAAAAAAAATTAAGCATTTTTGTCTGCTAAAAGGAAAACCAGACAGATCCCCTGGGAATTGCTTAGTTTCTCTGCTCATGCCCTGAAACAGCAGAGAAGCAAATACACACAGGAGGGCACAACCCAGTGCACCCCCTGGGGATGGCCTGGAGCTGCAGCACTCCTAGTCATGGCTTCTCCCCAGCCTACCTTTGGCTGATGGGGCAGGAGGGGCTGTTTGCATTAGGATGTGCAGAATGGAGCAGTTCCTTCCCAGATGCTGATGGCCCAGGGTTGCATGAGCACAAAGATGTGTTTAATTCAATTTGACTTGCTCACAAATAAGACGGCCAGGCCCAGATGCTCTACAAAGCAGAGATTTTAGACACTGATATATGGCATCAGTTCCTAAACACACATTTAAGTAGATGTAAATTATCTGCACATACAAAGTCTTTCCCAGATCTTAACTGCACAGTTCTGCTTTCAGGTGAGAGAATTTGAGTTGAGAGTGAGCTTAATTCATCTGCTGAAGAATTAGTATCAGTTCTGGTGGGGAATGTCA
Source organism: Coturnix japonica (assembly GCF_054131305.1). Classification (NCBI taxonomy): domain Eukaryota; kingdom Metazoa; phylum Chordata; class Aves; order Galliformes; family Phasianidae; genus Coturnix; species Coturnix japonica. Next base: position 820,493 of record NW_028188942.1, on the reverse strand, counting down.
TGGAGTGTGCAGGAACGATGCTCAAGCCTTCTTAAAGAAGCAAACAGCAACAAAATACACATCGCTGAATCCTTCCATTGAGTGCTCTATGGAGACTCTGGCAGCTGCTGTTCCCTGTTGTTTCAAGATAAGCCATCTTCCATCTCAGTATTATGAATGGGTCTTTACAAACCGCTTTTATGCTCAAGATCTGTTCAGATCTCAAAGAACTTGAGCAGCTCTGCACTAGAGCGCAGACACACTACAAGGCTATAACAATACCACGGGCACACAGCATCCTTCCACTGCACAGCAAAGACTTGAGTGTAAAACAGGTTAGCCAGAAGAAGCTAACAAGAGCAGCCTACCTTCTTTGCAAGGTCTGCAAATCCCAAAGGTTAAAGGCAAGATTTGCAAAGGAACTGAAAGCAGACTTTCAGTAGTGGTGCACCCCACTAAAATTTAAGATGGTTGTCCCTTAATGTTTTCTTAAGATTCTCTAGTGCTACATACCCCACACTTAACATACTGAGTTTTCTGACATTCAGAGCTCCATACTCAATAGTGTTGCAGACTTTTGCCTGAAGGAAAGGCATTTAAGCAAGCAGAACCCGAACTGAGCAGAAAAAGAATCCCTCATTCCTTCAATTAGGAGATGAAAGGGCCGTCTGAGGTCTCTAGAAGCGCCAAAGGAAGGGGCAGCAGGGGCAGTAAAGCTCTCTGATTCCATTTTAAGTCTTCTAATTACAATCAGTGTGAACGTTTTTCCATGTGTAGAATCAAGGGCACAGGACTTTGGTTTTTGACAGCTGATGTAAATGCAGAACCACTCCACTGATAACAATCATCTATTAAAGATTCTCCTGCACAAAAAGAATCAGCAGTTGCTGCTTCTTATGGGACCATCCAGGTTGGAAACACTAAGATCACCAAGAATAATCATCCAGCACTCATCACTTGTGTTTCCAACAGAGAATTAACTACTATCAATACTGAACTTCTGTTACCAGAGCTCTGCTTTTGTCAATTTCCCACTGGAGCATCCTATGTACGGGGCAGGGGTTTTTACACAGAAAAATCTTTCTTTCTCTCAAGAGAATGACGAAGAGCTGGGAAAGGTGAACAATGTATGTTTCAGGTGTCATAGCATCACAGTATGGATCAAGGAGCTCTGCTCAAGGTAAAGCCCTGCACTGAAAACTCCAAGAAGTCCCCCACGCTGGCTCATGATGCAGGATGTCTGCTGTGCTCATGTCTGCTGCCCAGGACAACTCTGAAACAATCACAGTAATTAAATAGGATGGATATCTCTGAAACCTCCTCAGGTTAGCGTTAAAAATCACTTAGATTATATATTCTGAGTTCTAAAGGATGGCAAGAACAGGCCCAGGCAAGAAAGATAATTGTAAGTCAAAAGCAAAATGTGAAGAGTTGACCTATGAGTTGCGGATGTGTGCAATCTCACGGATAAGGAATAGAAGGGAGAAGAAAAGTCACTTCATTCCCTCGTTAGCAGCAACAATAGGGTGGTTTTTTTCCCCCTCACGTGTGTCACTAAAAGGCCAGGACAAACCCTCCATTCCCCACTGCACTTAACAAGGGCCTCAGTGCCCACCCAGCACCCTGTTCGCACTTTGATGCAAAGGGAAGGAAGACAATGCCAACTTCCACAGGTAACGTTTTATTCATTACTGCTCCTCCACATTCACCTTCCCTTTGTTGGGGACTCTCCTCCATCACACAAAGCACCACGCGACTCCCGCAGTGCTTTTCACTCTGCTCTGATTCAATGCCACAGCAACGACACTTTGCTTTTCCTCTCCACCGCCTCTCCTCAGCAGTGCTATTCTGTCAGAGATGCCCCGGCTGCCACTTAGGATTTCTTTTACATTTTCTTTAAGCACTAACAGCCTCTGGGAAATCAGCTGTGTACACACTGAAAAGCCTTTTCCCCTGCTCAGCTGCTGTCTGACCAAACCCCACGCAGGCAGACATGGAGAAATCCTGCAGAGCTTTGATGACATAGATGTGCTCCAAGCAGCTGTGCTTTAGGACACTGCTAAAGGTTCCTGCCTGGAACCCAAATTGTTTCCAAACAAGCAACAAAGCAAACAAACTAAATTCACCAGTACTTAGGTTGGCAAATACAGGGCAGGGGGGAAATAGAGCCTGAGAATTGGGCCTCACAGGCTGTATAAAATGACCACATTCTGCATTGGCAATCATCTCTGTCTAGGCTGCTTTAAATAATGAACTTCAGGAACAACCACGAATTCATCACCACTTTAACAGCTTCATCAGTGAGCTAAAACCCAGGAGTTGGACAACTCGGTGCCAAACCCACACACGTATCATAGAACGGCCTGGGTTAAAAAGGACCACGATGATCACCCGGTTTAACCCCCCTGCTATGTGCAGGATCACCAGCCAGCAGACCAGGCTGCCCAGAGCCACATCCAGCCTGGCTTCAAATGCCTCCAGGGATGGGGCATCCACAGCCTCCTTGGGCAACCTGTTCCAGTGCATCACAAATACAAACCTACTCTTAGGAAGTAAAGGTGCTACGTGATATTAACTCCCAATGATCAAATTCCACACCTTTAAGTCTTCTTTCAAACTTGGTTGCAAAGCTTTTTCTTCCCTCATTCTAACACTGGATTATCAATATTGGAAAAGTATCTGCAGCCCAACACAGAGGTGTGACTCCAGCAGGGTGCTCAGGAGCACAGCAAGTGCTGCACTGGGTGAATTCTGAGACCAACCATGAGATGAATGTGTAACAGCATCAGCCAAAGGTGGGGGGAGGGAGAATTCCCTCACAACAATCCCTCCAGTAACACAGATGTGACCCAGCGAGAAAATCTCCAATTCAGAACTGCCTCAAAGACACAGAGATAATTAAAATTCCCATTATAAAAGGACTAGAACTTCTTTTTTTTCTGTTTTATCCCAAACTGCAAGAAGGCGATGTGGTTAATCAAAGCACTTCCAAATGCTTACATTATTATTCAAGTTTCTATTTCCAAACAGAATCGCTGAGTAGATTTTCTGCTGTAGGCAAAATAAATTGAAAGCATCTGCTAGTATTTTTGTTGGGCAATGGGTGAAAAAAAGCAAATAAAGAGCAGCCATATAAAGTGGCTGAAGCCAGTTAGTCTTCCCCTAAATATAGATCAGCAGCCACTGATAGCTCCTTAATGTGTTGCTCTGTTTAGGAATACAACAAATTGATTCACACAGATTAGATGTCTCATTTTCATAAAGGCTAAATCTCCTGCATTTATTGGAACAAAATCCATCTTGTGGCTTTTTATTGTTCGCATAAGTGTAGAAAAATAAATAGCCATTATCATCCATCAGCATAGTCCATCTTTCTAGACCAGCAATACGCCGCAATTCAGTGTTTGCTTTTAATTGGATGCACTTCGGTTTGAAGCCACCAGACATGTTACCCTCATGGAAACGCTGCAAGATGCAGTTTGTTGGTTCCTCCCAAAAATACCGAGCTCCTGCATTCCCCAGCATGAAATGCCTTTGTTGCAGATGACAAATCAAGACAGAAATGACAAGTCTATCACTTTGTGTTTCATTGGCCCTTCATTTCTTACATACAGATATCTGGGAAAATAATGAAAGAAGGGTAGAGGCAATCAAAGGCCATCCCCAGCTTCCTTAATGAACAGGAGAAAGAAGACTTGCTACCAGGGGAGTCGAACAGTGCATCCTCAGGAGGATTTTGGAATACAGCAGGAAATCCATTGTGTGCCCAAAACACATAAGAAATGCAATAGGTTATTGTGCCTGATACTCGAGATAATTAGATGTAATAGAAGACCTGCCTGATACATCCACTGTTAATAGCTTCCAGTGAAATGAAGGCTTGTTCTCAGCACCCTGATAATGAGTCGCTTAAGATGACAGCACTCACTTAAGCCTCCTTTAAGTCTTAGAGCTTTGCCAGGAGTACACCTGGGAATGCCAACACACACCACAGCAGGGCTGGAAAGCTGACAGCAGCTGCCATACCTCCAATGTACTCTGACAGCCAGAGATGTACATCACTGAGCAGAGCCACACTGACAGCAGATACCTCTACCATGGCACAGCCATGCAGTTAAGCAAAGGGAGACTTAACGTAGTGCAAAACGATACAGAACCTAACACATGTATCAATGCCCACTTTAATAACGCCCGAGGAAATATCACTTAAGTAGAGCCTCCCAATCCTGCCCAAGGAGGCAGATGCCCTCCCTGCCCCAGGAGTTGCAGCACACAGAGCTCCAGCAAAGGAAATGGGCCTCAAAAAGTGAGTTCTGCACAGAACAGCAAGCAGAAAACCCCATCTTGGCAGGACAGAGAGAACAACATCTCCAATGGTCTTCTGGTCAAGTCTGGCATGGCAGCACTTGAAGAGCAACTGTCTGCTGCTGAGGCTGCCTGGAAAAAGCAGAAAATTAAAAGGAAGATGCTGTGTCAATATTTAGTATTATTCTTAATACACAGCTGATGATTGCAAATTTCAATAAACCCAACCACAGCAAAACAAAGAATGCTTATGCAAACTCTGCTCTATTTATTTGTTGATAAGGCAATACATGAGAGAAATAAGAGCATCAGATGCAACCAGAACGTGGGCAAGGTTTTGGGATGCTGCAATTAGGATGGCTCTGGTCCCAAGGCTTTGGGCTCAGGAAAGGAACAAAAATGCAGACAAACTGGAGAGTGCTTTCCTCTGTGTGATGGAGTCTCTGGGAAAGGACAGACAGTGCTGACATGACCAGGTGAGCTGCCAAGTGTTCTCCTTGCATAGGGATGGATTATCTCCCTTGGAGACACATGGCACAACAGCAGTTTCCCTCCCTACTCTGCTTAGCTTTTGCTAAATGAGAGCCTTGAAAAATCATAAAATTTCAATATTTAAGATGCGTGAGCCTCGATCTGTTCAGTGCATGGAAAGTATACCCAGAGGACAACACTGTGCTTTTGTTACAGCAGCACAAATCCAGCTGTCTTCATCCATTTATTTCTTTAAGCAGCGACTCTATGTCTGTACCAACACATTTCAGAACAGGATTTGGCTGCAGTGCTGCCAGCCAGGATCCTCCCATGACCATACTAAATTAAAGTTTTTCTCTTTTAAAACAAGGCATCTAATGGGTATCCCCTCCCTTAGTGCCTACAGCCCCCAACACCACGCAGCTGGTACCCCACAGCCTTTAACATTTCTGTTCACAGGAGCAAAGAGCTGAATGTGGAGCTGCATCCTCAGCTGATGTGATGGGAACATCTATGCAGGCTCCACTCTGCAGCACAGTGCCAGTGCAGCAGCTGCCACCGTTTTGCAGCCCTGGTTTGAAGGTTTGGCTGGTTATTTTGCAATGTAGAACAGCTCAGCTTTGTATTTTTCTCTGCAGCTATAATCCATACTTCAGTCTCTTCTCCAGCTGCTAACAGCAATTACATTGACAAACAACTTCTTCACAGTAACCGAACTTAAACTCGGTTTCCAATGGCCAGAATACCAAAAAGCCATTGGTGGGACCCAGAGTGCAGACATACAAGAAAGAAAAGCCTAAGAAAGCCAAGCATAATTAATTTAGTCTTTCATAAGCATTCAAGCATACAGTCTCAGTGCAAGCTTCAAACTTCATAAGAAATTGATTAAACAACAGTTCTGAGCCCAGATTGAAACTTTACCAGCTTTGTTCTGACTAGTGAAAGCATCAGGACCAGAAGCCCTGGAGTTTTCACTGTAGCCCTGAGCTTGATAGTAGCCCTGAAGTACCACCAGCAGCTAATGGACGTCTATATGAATAAGGAAATATTTCTAGAGGGTACAGGTTTTGCATTGCACACACCAAGATTTACTTGCATTGCTTTACCACAAAAGGGGGCACGGGGAAAGCAGCCACTGCTGCAGAGGGATGCTCACCCTTATTGAGAACCCTGGCATCAGGGCAGCTGCATCATTTATTAAGGAAAAGGAAGTTACAAAAGAGCTGAGTAAAAGCCTGATAATTGATTTCTGGACCACAAGTGAGCCTGAGCTGTTACCGGCTGTGTATTTGCCAATGAAAGGGCAAAACTCCTCTGCTCTGTCTCTAACACAGCTCTATCCATGCCAGAAGCTCATCTCAGAACTTGAAGGTATCTGCATCTATGAATCAATAGCCATGTCTGAATCTGCCTGGAAAACACGTCTGGCATTTCCATACTATTTTTTTCAATAGTATATGAACACCAACTTCATAAAACCACTGTCAGATGTGTCTGCCAGGTATAACTTCATTAAACACATTTGGTGCAAGTTCACAAAGTACAAAATAATCCACCTCAGCAACTTCGCTTCAAACATACAGGAAGGCAGTTGCAAGCTTTAGTCTGTTCCAAAATAGAAACAAATAATTGTTTCTGACCAGGAACTGAGCTCATTAACGGATTGATTTTCACTTCAAAGTTTGCTGGCTCCGCACTTACGTGGATCAGAAGCAAAACCAACTTCAGCTAAGATAAACATGGACTTAGGAAGCAGTAGCCCAGTGCAGAGCTGCTGTTCAGCTTCCATACGGCTGCCGCTAAATGCCTGACTTCTCCAATAGAATGCAGTTAGAGCTGAGTTTGCATGAAGTAGATAAACACCATTACATTACACAGATAAATCCATTGTAAATGTAAAATACTTTTGTAAGCTTGCTTTCTTGTTCTGTAGACTGCATATTAAAGACAGCTTTATGCGCCTAAATATTTAAGTAACCTTCCCCCTCCCCCCAGTTATTTGAACACCAAACACTCACAGACAAAAGTAATAACTAAATTTAATGAAGAGGACCTGCATGATTCACCCAATGGCAGAAACATATAGAAAACAACCAAAAAACCCATATAGAGCATAAACCTGCTCCATTAATGCTCCTATCTACATTGCAGCCATAGCTATGAAGGGCCGAACCCTGCATTAACCTTCTCAGCATGCAGATCTCTCATCCACCGAGAATCAGCTCTTACCTGGGAAAGCAAAGCAAGGCCACATCCAGCACACCAGCTCACACTCATCGTTACAAACTCTAATTAAAACGCTAAATTAAGATGCAAAAAAAGATCAAGCCACTGTCGTGCTGGTTGAGTGCAAGCTCTTCAGAGACGGCAGCCTTACAGAGCTGACTGCAGCCTTACAGGGGCCAACGTCTGCAGCGTGGACTTGTCAAAATGTTCTTCATTAGCTTACATTGGCTCTAAATTACACCAGAGAGCCTTTCACCACTGACCTCTGTGGAAGCAGAATTAGGGCACCACGAGCACAACTCTGAGATCTTAACCTCTGCTAATATTTCCACTGGGTGCTGTGACTGCAGTCACCACACGTTACAGTTCCACCCTGGCTCCTTCCCTGCTCCACAGCCTGTGGTATTTCAGCTTTAATTGACTCAAAAAGAGCAATAATGAAATTCTACAACTCCATTTTTAAAAATTCAAGTGGCTTTCTTAGCATTTCTTATGAGGAGGAATAGATTGAAGCAGTCCATTGCACTCACGCTTCCCTTTCCAAGCTAACTCACTACTTTTTCCACATACATCCACATGCCACTGAAGGAATGAATGGTATCTGATTGGGATGACTTGGGGAGGGCAGAATCCTGCCCTCCTGAGTGTTTGCACTACAGAAGAGCCTCCTGTAGCACCAGCTGGGCAAGCACGTGCCCCACATCTATCCCATGGGATAGAACTGCATCATTGCAAGAACCACTTCAAACCCTACTGGGAAACTTGTTTCCTTTCCTTGAAAGTTCCAAAGTGGGGAAACAAAAGAAGAAAACATCTCTCACCTGTTTGTTTCTACCATGTGCCAATCAAGTCGCTACCACCTACACAACGATTCCTTTTTTGCTGCCTCCCCATCAGCAAATAGATGAAGGATATTGATTTGACTGGCAGAGAAATAAACAGAGAGATTCAGCTTCACTAAACTTTAATATAATATAATTTCAAGTTAAATACGTTCTGGACTGGTATCCAACAAAGCAGTGCTTCTAAATCTGAAAAAACTGATTCCACTTGAAGAACGATTACAGGAGATGGAGAGCAGGAAGGACAAGCATATTTCACTTGAAGGCCAGAGGCAGATAGATTGAGTAAAAACAAAGTACAAAGTCTTACACCAACGCCTGAGGAAAGGTCCTCTCAGCTCATAACCAATATTGAGTTTGTCTGACGTTTGCAATGTATTTACATGAAAGCCCAGCTTCTACTCCATGGAGCACAAGGAGAAATCAATCTCAGCGTATAGAGATAATTACAGTGACCACTCCGATACAGACCAGAATTAATAACAGCATTAAGAGGAAAGGATAATCTGAATTTCTGCTCCTCTAATCTCATCCCTCCCACAACCACTGAAGCACTGCAGCATTGCAGAACATGGGCTGGTAAGTATCCTGAAACAACATGAAATTAATTCAAGCATCCACTCCCCTCACAGTGTCCCCCAAGTCCATTATAGTCCCTGAAACATCCTCTCCCCCAGAGATCTGTGTGTGTAGCCCACTGCTCCAGGGGCAGCATGAATATAAACCTCCAGGTTTTCATACAAAGCCGAACTTTCAGATGAAAGACAAGAGAAGCTTTCAGATGCTGCTGTGGAAACCAAGCAACCAAAGGTTAGGAGCAGTGAGATGCTTGTGATCAAGTGCGCTCACACACAGCTCTTGATTGCACAGAATGCAAGAACCAAGGGAGAAATTTTAGTATAAAGGACTACAGGCCATGCTTCTAGAAGCAACATTATCCCAAAAGCCACACAAAGGTAATTAGCAAGACTTCAAGCAGCCAGGCCCACACAGCCCATAGAGAACATCAGCCCAGCTTGGCCAACAAGACTATTTTTGTTCTCACGCTGAGCACAGCACCCTCCCCTTGCACCCCACATTCCCAAACAGACACAGCCGGCACCTCCAGCCCCAGATTTGTCCCCCAGGTCAGTGTTACCCACATCCCTCATGCCCCTTCCCCATAGCTGTCCCAGGAGGAGCAGTGCTGTCCCATGCAGCCTTGCCCTGGGGTCCATTTGGAGCACAGCAAAAAGCCATAGGGACACAACACAACCTTCAGGCACAGACTCTCTTCTGCCTCCAAACACACACAGCTCTCCGTGGATAACAAGCTCAGAGTACCAACAGAACTCTCGTCTATGAAAAGCAATAGAAAGCAGCACAAACAACCACGAAGCAAATCTGTTTCAGAGTAACAAGAGATCTTTGTTTAAGAAAACAAAGCCAAACAAACGCACACAGAACCCACCAAAGTTGTGAGCTGAAGCACCAGCCAGAACACACAATGTGTGTGGATTCCACTTCTCTACTACTGACAGTCCTCAGCATCTGCCCAAACGGTGCCACCAGCTAATCCTACATACTTCCCACTGCTACAGTGCAGAGGATGGAGTCAGAATGGATACAAGGATGAAGAATGAGTAGTATTGCAAACATGTATCAACACTGGTACTCTAAAGCACAGTAAATCTGCTGCATAGCTGTGCAGATACCGCGATGTTGGCTCGTTTTTAAGAAGTTGCCAGAATGATGTGCACGAGAGCAGCAGAGAAACGGGGCATCCTTTGTGTGCAAACACTCTCACAGCGAGTGTGTAAAACCTTGGCAACCCCAAGTGGTCCACAGATGTTAAACACTATTAGATCACTTTAGGGGAAGATCATGAAGCACTGCTCTGTCAGATGCACAGCTGCTGTTCCAGAAAATTTCAGATTAGAAGGACACATTTTTTAACAGTAAGGGTGATTAAACGCTGTAGCAGAACACGATGGGGGAGAGCTGCATCCTCCGCATCTCTGTGTTTGAGATGAATCTCTTAAAGACACGCGCAAGCTAAAATCTGTTCGGTTTGATAACAGTCACAGTCCATTTCTAAGCTGCAAGAGAGAGAAAATAAGTAAAGAAGGAGCAGAAGTGCCTGTCAGGAGGTGTGGGAGCAGATGGCCTCTCCTACAGCTCATTCCTGGGAACCAACAAGTTATAGGGATGGTTACAGTACATGGTTCACTTTACAGCCTTCTGAACTTTGTGTCTTAAAAGGACGAGAAGAAACTGCTGAAGCTGAGCGGCATCCTTGGGTGATTCGGTCCTTAATCATCACATAATGCCCCATGGTTTCAACACTGCAAATAGGAGGAAGGTAATAAATTTTCTGTTGCGGAAAACGGGAAGCCAAACATCCTGGGATAGACTGCTTCAATAAAAATCAGAGCAGTGGCTGAGCTTAGGAAAACTCATATGAGAAAGTATTTACTGAAACCTGATGGTTAGATGAAGAGCTTTAACATTCAAGCAGGAAGCTCCATGAGATTTAATAAACAAGCAGAAGAGCAAAGAGAAGCAAGAAGATACAGATCAATAATCCTTCAGAAAATGACTACATTCCTTGATTTAGAGGAACACATGAAAGGGAGACCCCCAAAAAGCTGAAAAGCAGTCTTAATAAAACAGTTCTAATAAGGTTGCTGATGAAAACAACCAGACTATTAAGTGTACCCATTGCTGAGATTAATATAGACAAAACCTACACTAATATTGTTTATATGTTCACATGCCAGGATTTATTTCTAGAAGAAAACAAACCAACAAGAGCATGCTTGTTGATTCATCCAATATTGTTACTCTTCTATTAATTCCTCTGTACCACTGGAGTAGCAACAATCACAGGCAAAGCAAGAAAAGATCTTTGAAGAAACATTGTGATCTGACAGAAATGATGCTCCATCTCTAGAGGATGGTCAAGGTTTCCAGCTGGAAAATCAAGTGCTGGCAAAGAGTACAGAGAAAGGAAGGAAAAGAGAAGGGAAACCAGCAGATCTATTAAAGCTGAAAATATGCAATGGTTTCCTCCCCTAAACCAAAAATAGCACAATTATCATATGCAAAGGCTAGATTGACACCCATTGGCCTCAGAGGTTTTACACAGCATGTTGCATCACGCGTTTTACAAGATCTCCCTTAGGATGTTAATGTGGTTCAGTGGGCCACAAAAGGGAGTTTGCTTCTCAGAGAACTGAAGACCCATTTTATCCAGCTTCTGTGTTTTGTGAGGAAGAATTTTGTGGAAATGGCTTGAGAAGTCAAGTCTACAGAGACACATGATGTTAAAATTGCCTCATTTTAGATAACGTAACACTACTGTTCTTAACAAACATTTCCTATGGTATGACAAGCCCTAGATTGAGTTTGAACTATTCTTCTGTTTCTAGCAGAAGTGACTGCCATGGCATGATTGGGAATGCAAAGAGGATTTCAATAAAGCACTTAATCTGTTCAATCTTCCATACACAAGTCCAGAGCTGTAAGAACTTCACCTAACTATAAGACGAAATAAAACCACATTGTTTCAATCTCACAGCTCCTGCTTCCATCACCACCCCAAATGAAGTCTCATGTCCAGTTCTCCCATCCCTAAAGGTTACATATCTAACCTGGGCAGTTGTTCTCTTCACCAGGCCAACCCACAAAACAGAGCTGCAGTGTGCTCAGAGCAATATGTTTGGGACCAATGATCCTTCCACAGAGTAGCACAGATCTGAGCATATTACATAAAAAAAGGACTTGTTCAAGACAACTATTCCACATTGAATGAGTGCTTTAAAATTATATTCTATGTAGGAAAAAAAACCAAACCATGTACGATTTTGTTTTGGATACATGTTTTACTGCTGTTGCTTTCAAAAACAAAAAAGCCATTTTGCGATTACCTTCCTACATAATCAGAAAAATCTTGCCAGTACAAAGCTAAAATATTCTGTTGCTTAGTAGTTCTCATCTCTTAAAACAAGACGGCACAAAGGGACTTAGCACAGCCTCAGAAGCAAACAGTGCATTATTTCAGCATGCTTTCAGAAACAATAATCTCATCTTTACCAGCACTGAGCTTTAGAGCTTATACATCTGTGCAACTGAATGTTTTTATGGCTCTTATAAGATCGTTAGTCACTTTCTTACATCCCTTCTTTTCTTTCACGATAACAAATGAACGTGTCAGCTATACAAGAGGAATTCTCAGACCCTGATGCTATGTTTAGTTCCACAGAAGTACCAGCAGATCTCACGTGCCTCATGGTCATTCACATGCTCAGATGCTGTGGGTACAGTTAACACCTGGAAGCCATAACACAATTTACACGCTTACAGAAATTCATAGTAATTAAACGTCAGGTAATTAATCCCTTAACACTGTGACCACACTTTCTTTTTCTCCCCTTGAAATCCCACTGTCACAAGGACAGTGAAAACAGAGCGCTGGTCCTAGAGAAACACTAACCAGAATAAACAGCCATTGCTTCAGGACTGATCTGTGCTTAGCTGTGGTCTACAGACAGCATTTGTAGAATCATGGTGGGAGACAAGGAGGCAAAGATGTGGCAATTCTGCTTCTTCCATCACTTTCATTTCTCTGCTGTTGTATGGCATGGCAATTCTGAAAGCCTCGTTTCCTCAGAACCTCAGCACTAAGCCTCAGAATGTTGGTACCTTCTGGCAGGTTTACTTTGCCTTGGAGCATCAAATGACAGAATGGTTTGTGTAGGAAAGGACCTTTCAGATCATGTAGCTCCAATCCCCTGCTATAGGCAGGGACACCTTGGGTAACCTATGGCAAATTCTCTACTTTTGATTCCAAATCTTTCAAACAACATTGATATTCATCTTAGTTGTCTAAAGCACTCTGATCTGAGGCAGCAAGGCACACGCTAACTGGACAGGATCGAGTGATCTGCCTTTTCCAGCACAGCTGTTTACGCACTGTATGCTGGAGCCTATTTAAACAGCAAACCAGAAGGAAAAAAACAACAGAATGAATCAGCATCAGAACCTCTGTCAGATATCTATTATTTTATGGAACAGAGGTAGGGAAGGGAGTTTAGCAGAGATCAGCTGATAATACTGTTAAGCTGCACTTCCTAAACTTACAATTTCTGTTCATACAGACAGACATTACCCGAATTTACAAGTGTCCCCAGAGTAATATGTATTACAAATTGGCTTCATAAAGCATCTGAACAGGCAGAAGAAAAACTCGTGCTACTCTTCCATAAGGGCAGAAAAATGCCCCAAAACGTGCAGAACTCTCATACAACTGAAGTTTTAAGGGGTGCGTGTGCTTAATTATTTGCTGAGTTAATCAGCAAAGGCTGACTTCAGAGGTAGGACAGCACAGTCTAATAATGCTTCAGATGAAGATCTCCATGATGCTAAATATACAGAAACCATTACCCCCCCCTTCTTCCCCACCATTTCCCAAGATTTCTTAAGCTGGAATAAGTCAGAACAAACACAAGCTGCATCCTGTGACTGATGGAACAAGAGATATTGATGAGGAGGATGTAAAAACCCAAATCCATCAGACAGGGTTTATTTATTGAAGTTGAAAGGCTTATCAATGCTCTGCAGCTTGGAGCATGCAGCCCATTCCAGTTGATGCAGGAAAGAAAACATCCCAAGGAGTTGCACTAGAACTCTCCCTCAGCAGAAGGAAGCTGAACCTGCTGCTCTGAACTGCTTAGTGAATTAATGTGTTACTTCTGCCAACTCCTAATGCAAAAAGAAGTCACACGTGACTGCCAGAGAACAGCTTCCCCCTCCAAAAACCTGAACAACCCCATTCCCAGCAAACCCAACCAAAAGCCATCTTTTTTCCTGAAAACATAACATGAGAAAGATATAAGGACTACTTATGCAAGGTATTTTATTTGATTTATAGATGGTTGCATCTCTTGCTACACAAGCCACACCGTGAGTGATAAATTACAGGGATGCATGAAATTACAGAGTACACGTTGTCAGAGATGCCAAGCGAAGATGCAAAGTGCATCCATTCACAACAGCCAGTGGAAATGAAGCTCTTTTTGTTTGAAACGTTCCTAGGTGTACAAGTTCCCTGTGTCTGATTTGTTAGTTTGGGGTTTTCAGGGAGGAAAGGAAAGAGAATACTCTCTTCATGCTCTAGCTATAGAGACTCAGATAAGCAACAGTAGTGCTTAAAGAGTGCTGGTACACCTCAGAAGAGTTCTGCAGCTTTCCTAGGGTTATCCCAAGCACTGAACTGCTGCTGCTGCTCATCCTGTGCATCCTCAGACAGTGGTCTGGGTCCTACCCAGAGATGATCACTTATTCTCTCTTCCACCTTCCTTGCTTGCCAAGAGCCACATGCACCAAGTCCAAGGTGAGAAGCCCAGCTGAGAGGCAGTGTTTGCTCAGCACTAGCACTGCATTGGTGCACTGACAGCTTCTGGACCAAACACCTATGGCCTGCAGGTATATGACAGGAACCAGTGCTAAGTGAACAGTTTGGGGGTAGACTAGATGACCTTAGTGGTCTTTCCAACATTAATGCTTCTAATTCAACAACCACGTGCCCTGCTGACAGGGCACTCACTGACTCCTATCCACATGGATCTCCAGCAAGGCAGAGCTGAGCACAAGGCAGCCCAGTGTCCATACATGCTCTCTTGCTCTTGCAGGGTTGACAGCAAGCAGTAATTTCTAGAGGTAGACATCCTTCGGTCCCTGTCACAGGCCTCCCTGGAGACCAGAAGTCTCCTCATCCTCTGAAAGATGGCTTAGAACCCCAAAGGGAACTGAAAAACCCACCTGATAAATAAGGAAAGCACAAAAGAAACACACCCATGGGGTATTAAGAGTTAAAGAACTGAAGGGAGCAAAGTAGATTTAGTTTTCTTTTTCCCATAATAAGGACCATAATTTACACAATAGTAAAAGTCTCACATGCAAATGCAAACATCACTATAATCCCTATTAAGAAAGCACACAGAGAAATTAAAGCAAGCTTAACTAAGCAGTGTTTGTGAATATTAATGAGCCTAAAAAGCTAAATCCAAGCTTTAAAAGTTCTTTAATATAAAAAAAAAAAGCAAAAAGAGGATTGTTTTCAAACTGATTTGTATTTTAAACTGGATGCTTTGCATGCGAAATGCAAGAAGAACCAACTATCTTGCCCTAGAAAAGCTTCAAAAATGAATACAACAAAGATCTTTAAAAACATCCGGATATCTGGATGGAGTCAGCATTTAAGCTGATACACTGAGCTGGGGATGTCACCGGACAGCAGCTCGTTCCAAATCTCCACGCTGCATTTCTATACAGAGATCAAAAGAATGCATATATTTCTTCCTTCCTGTCAGAGCCCCCAGAAGTGAGGCTTTTCCACCTGACAAGTGGAAGCAATGCAATTCGCCGCCCACTGAAGTTTAGGACAAATGCGGAACGGCTTTCACATCTCGCTGGCAGCTCGGGATGGGTTTGGTGAGTGTTGTACAGCCCTCACTTCAAACGGAATGCTTTGAAATCCCACCAACTCCAGGGAGGAACAGAAAGCATGTCAGCCAGGATCCACTTAATTCTTAATGTGTTGGTAACGCAGAGATCTACGCCACCTCTGCTGGCTGCAAAGACAGTAAAGAGACAACAGTACTTGTATTCTGCACGTCATCTCACCCTCATGTATGTGTCTGGGTGAGAGGAATCACCCTTGAGAACCACCAGCTCCTCTCCACTGATTTTTAAAGAGAATTGAGGACTTACTCTAGTGCAGTCCACAGTCCAGCTGTCTACAGTGCTGTCATGGTTTAATAATTTTGTAATTTTTGCTATCAGTATTCCACATCATAACATCATATTAAGCATGAATAATTTTACTGAATCTGCAACTTACAGAAGAAGACTACATCTCCCAGAGAACAACACGATAGGTCACGGGACTTGGACTCTATATTAACTCTGTCGCAGAACAGACTGACGTCTTTCGAGTTCTGGCGTTCAGGGCAGTGTGTGGGAGCCTTCAGCCGTTCGCCTAGATTTACAGTAGGCCTCTCGGTTACGGGACTCATTCTCTCTCCTATTTTGCTTGATTTGTTAGCTCAATTTTCAATTATATTGTATTATATTGTGTTATCCTGTATTTCGATATAGTATTTAGTAAATAAGTGTGCCTCCTTAGATCGTTGCCGCTGTTTTCTTTTCCTAATTAACTTTTTCCTTTCGGCCTAGGGCCCCTCCGGGGCCCACGGCCCCTGTCACGGACGCAGGTGGATTTTTAGTTCAAACCGTGACAGATTTTGGTGGAGAATGCGGGCAAATTGAGTTGCTGTTTTTCTGTGTTTTCTTCTGTTGCTCTTTTAGCTTTTAACAGAGCTACGAGTTTTTTCCCTGTTAAGGAGCTATCTCGTGTTTGCGATTCTGCACCTGCGAGCTTGACCTTGAAAGTCCAGGCGGACTGCCAATACTCCGGTATATTTTATAAATACTGCTGAGCTTTGTTTTCTTTTACTTTTTCTTCTCTCTATTGGAGGAAAAAGAAATGTTTTCTCTACTAAATTTGTTTTACCAGGGACTGTGTGCCATTGGTTCCTTTTTTGAGACGCTCCGAACATATTGGGTCATGTTTAGGCTAGCCACTTTTTCTTATGGAGCTATACAATTGTATAATGGATTGAAAGCATGGTTAGCAATGCTCACTTCGTATCTGTATACAGCTCCAGAAGGAGCAACTAATGCAACTAATTATACAGAAATGGTGATTTTTAAGCGTGCTCCTCTTTCTTTCTATGAATCCTTTATGCAGTTTTTGAATGATCAGTGGGCCACACTCTCAATCTCCCTGATCTTACTGTTGATTATTGTAATAATCTCACTCAGTATCTGGATTTATAACATCCGGAGGAAGTCTTCTCTAGAACCAGAGAATACTGAGTGGCAGGGAGTGTGGAGAGGCTTTGAAGAGATTCTCAAAGGACAGACATCTTCAGTGTTATGGAGCTTCACTCCTGAACACTTGAAGAATCCTGAGAGTTTGATTGCATATTTGAGGCAGGAATGTTGTGGCTCAGGCAGATCTCAGGAGGCACAAATGATTTTGGGCCTAGCTAATGCTTATCGGGCCTTAGTCAATACCATTCCTGAGAGGGAAGTTTTTGAAGCTGAGAGAGAGAGTCTCAGGGCCGAGAAGGAGAGTCTTAGAGCTGAGGCAGAAAAACTTTGGACAGAGAAGGTAGAGAGAGAAAAAGCTTTTGAAGCTGAGAGAAAAGATCTCCTGTACCAACGAGACTCAATCTGGTACGAGAAAGAGAGTCTTAGAGCTGACGCAGAAAAACTTTGGGATGAGAAGGTAGAGAGAGAAAAAGTTTTTGAAGCTGAGAGAAAAGATCTCCTGTACCAACGAGACTCAATCTGGTACGAGAAAGAGAATCTTAGAGCTGACGCAGAAAAACTTTGGGATGAGAAAAGCTCCCTGCAATCCCAACTCAACACTCTCCAGTCCGAGCACAGCGCCCTCCGGTCCGAGCACGACACTCTCCAGTCCGAGCACGGCGCCCTCCAGTCCGAGCACGACACTCTCCAGTCCGAGCACAGCGCCCTCCGGTCCGAGCATGACACTCTCCAGACTGAGCGCGATGCCCTCCGGTCCGAGCACGACACTCTCCAGTCCGAGCACAGCGCCCTCCGGTCCGAGCACAACACTCTCCAGTCCGAGCACAGCGCCCTCCGGTCCGAGTACAACACTCTCCAGACTGAGCGCGATGCCCTCCGGACCGAGCACAATGCCCTCCAGACCGAGCACAACACTCTCCAGTCCAAGTATGACGCCGTCCAGTCTGAGTGCGGCACCCTCCAGGCCAAGCATGATGCCTTCCAATCCAACTGCGACACCCTCCAGTCCGAGCACAACACTCTTCAGTCTGTGCATAATGCCCTCCGGTCCGAGCATAACGCTCTTCAGACTGAGCACAATGCCCTCCGGACCGAGCACAACACTCTTCAGTCCGAGCATAATGCCCTCCAGTCCGAGCATAACGCTCTTCAGACCAAGCTCAACACTCTCCAGACTGAGCACACTGCCCTCCAGGCCGAGCATAACGTCCTCCGGTTCGGGTACAACACTCTCCAGTCCAACTACAACAGCCTTCAGACTGAGCTTGGTGCCGTCCAGTTTGAGCGGAACGCTCTCCGAGACCAGCTATGTGCCCTCCAGGGTGAGTTGAATGTATTTAACCAACTACCAGGGGCACATGTAGTCCAATCTGACCAGCCACCGGGGGCACAGGTAGTCCAATTGGACCAACCATCTGGGACACCAGATACAATGTTGGTTGCCCCTGTAAGAGGGCGAAAGACAAAACAAGTTTCAACTCAGTTAGAGAAAATGCAGAAGGAGTTAGAAGAGCGGAGGGAGTTAGGAGAGCAGGACTCAGGAGACTCAGGGGAGCAGGGGGAGTCAGAAGACCAGAAGAAGTTGGAGGAGCAGAGGATGTTAGAGGGGTATAAGAAGATGATAGAGGAGCAGAAGATGATAGAGGAGCAGAAGATGATAGAGGAGCAGAAGATGATAGAGGAGCAGAAGAAGTTAGAGGAGCAGAGAAAGTTAGGAGAGAGGAAAAAGAAGGAGGGTTACCTGGAGGAAATAACACAAGCATCAGGGTCAGGGTCAGAGTCAGAAGAGGAGCCAAAAGCTACTTTTTCTTTACGAGAATTTCTCAAGTCCAAACTTGTAGATGGGGCAGCCTCATCAACACAGTTGCCACCATCAACACCTGGGACTCTTGATAGAGCAAAAGGTGAGCAAAGTATTACGACCATTATTGATCGATCTTTTAAACTGAGTGAAATTCGAGATCTAAGAAAGGATTACACACGTCAGCCAAAAGAAAATATGGTCACTTGGTTACTTCGCTGCTGGGACAATGGTGCTAACAGTGCATGGCTCGATGGCAGTGAAGCTCGCCAACTGGGTAGCATTTCCAGGGACCCACGTGTGGACAGAGGCATTGGCACATGCCAAAATCGGTCCTACACCCTCTGGAAGCGGATGTTGATAGCGGTAAGAGATAGATTCCCCTTTAAACGGGACTTGGAGCCTGAGAGAAAGAAATGGACTGATATTGAGAAAGGTATCCAATTTTTGAGAGAAAATGCTCTGGTGGAAATGCTATACAGCCGCGAGTTCAATCGTAATGATCCAGACCAATTACATGATCCTGAAGCAGTCCGCGTTCCACGACAAATGTGGCGTGACTTTACAAAAGCAGCTCCAGAAAAGCATGCCAGTGCACTTGCATTAGTATATGGCAAAGGGGACAGGAAACCCTTTGTGAATGAACTAATTGGCAGACTTCAGGAACTTGAATTATTTATAAGCGCCACAGAAGTTAATCTGTATACTTCAGCCATTGTCAAAATTGTGGAAAGGTTAAACGAAGTGGAGGGAACACAAAATGATATTATTGACAAATTGGCTAATGTGCCTGATGTAGATGAATCCACGGTGGTACAAGATGATGGAAACCAGGATTTCCACAATCGCCTATTGAGGAAGCTAAACAACATGAGTTCCTCTCGACCTGTATCATCGAAAATCTCAACCATTAAAAAGAGACGTCCTCGTATTCAAGCAAATGACGATGATAAGTCACCTCGAATCAACAATGAGACTACACGTCTTGCCTTGTTGGTTTTCCTCTGTAGTCATGGGGAGGACATGAAGAAGTGGTGTAATTCATCCACTTCTGCACTTCAGGCACGAGTGAAAGAATTACAAGGTGAAACAACTACCAAGGTGAACTCTTCCAAGAAGGGGAGAGTTCCAGTTGCTGCAAGTCAACGAGGTAAACAATACAGGGGCCCTGCCCCCAGCCAGGGGGGGGAAAGGGACAACAGAGTATACTGGACTGTGTGGATTAAGTGGCCTGGCACATCTCAACCACAGAAATATAAAGCCTTGGTGGACACTGGTGCACAATGCACCCTAATGCCCTCAAGTCACCAAGGGACACAACCAATATATATCCATGGAGTGACTGGGGGTTCCCAAGAATTGACTATGTTGGAGGCCGAAATAAGCCTCACTGGTAAAAACTGGCGAAGGCACCCTATTGTGACTGGTCCAGAGGCTCCATGTATACTGGGAATCGATTACCTTAGGATGGGATATTTCAAGGATCCCAAGGGGTATCGATGGGCCTCTGGGATAGCTGCTGTAAACACAAATGGTGTTAAGCAGCTGTCAACTTTACCTGGTCTGTCAGATGATCCTTCTGCTGTGGGGTTGCTCCAGGTAAAAGACCAAGAGGTACCAATTGCCACCAAAGTGGTTCACAGACGGCAGTACCGCACCAATAGGGACTCATTGCTCCCCATTCAAAAGCTAATTCGCCAATTAGAAAATCAGGGAGTGATTAGCAAAACGCACTCGCCTTTTAACAGCCCCATATGGCCAGTGCGTAAAACCAGTGGGGAATGGAGGCTGACGGTAGATTACCGTGGCCTGAATGAAGTCACACCTCCATTAAGTGCTGCTGTACCAGACATGCTAGAACTCCAGTATGAATTGGAGTCAAAAGAAGCTAGGTGGTATGCCACCATTGATATTGCTAATGCCTTCTTTTCCATCCCATTGGCTGCAAAATGTAGGCCACAGTTTGCTTTTACCTGGAGAGGTATTCAGTATACCTGGAACCGTTTACCCCAGGGGTGGAAGCACAGCCCAACAATTTGCCATGGATTGATCCAAGCTGTTTTGGAACAGGGTAATGCTCCTGAGCACTTGCAGTATATTGATGACATTGTGGTGTGGGGCCATACAGCAGCAGAGGTTTCCAAGAAAGGGAAACAGATAATCCAAATTCTTTTGAAAGCTGGTTTTGCCATTAAGCGCAGCAAGGTGAAGGGGCCTGCCCAGGAAATCCAGTTCTTAGGCATAAAATGGCAAGATGGACGTCGTCACATCCCAGCAGATGTGATTGACAAAATCACTGCTATGTCTCCGCCCACAAATAAAACAGAGACCCAATCTTTTCTGGGAGTAGTGGGCTTTTGGAGAATGCATGTCCCAAACTACAGCCACATAGTGAGCCCTCTCTATCAGGTAACACGGAAGAAGAATAATTTCTCATGGGGTCCTGAGCAGCAGCAGGCTTTTGAGCAGATAAAACAAGAAATAGCCCGTGCCGTGGCCTTGGGGCCAGTACGGACGGGACAGGATGTGAAGAACATCCTCTACACTGCTGCTGGAGAGAAAGGTCCCACCTGGAGTTTGTGGCAAAGAGCCTCAGGAGAGACCCGAGGCCGACCCCTAGGATTTTGGAGTCGAGCATATAAAGGGTCTGAGGAGCGCTACACTCCGACTGAGAAGGAGATCTTAGCCGTGTATGAGGGGGTTCGGGCTGCTTCTGAAGTAGTTGGGACAGAGGTTCAGCTTCTTCTAGCACCTCGCTTGCCAGTAATAAACTGGATGTTTAAAGGACAGGTTCCCTCCACCCATCATGCTACTGATGCCACTTGGAGTAAGTGGATTTCATTAATTACTCAACGAGCTCGAATGGGAAAACTCAGCCGTCCTGGAATTCTAGAAGTGATCATGGACTGGCCTGAGAGTAAAAAAATTGAAATACCACCTACAGAAGAGGTATCACGTGCTAAAGAGGCACCACCATACAATGAGCTACCAGAAAACGAACAGAAATTTGCCCTATTCACAGACGGATCATGTCGTATTGTAGGGAAGCATCGCAGATGGAAAGCTGCTGTATGGAGCCCCACACGACAAGTTGCAGAGGCCACTGAAGGTAAAGGAGAATCAAGTCAATTTGCAGAGGTAAAGGCTGTTCAGCTGGCTTTAGATGTGGCTGAACGGGAGAGGTGGCCAATGCTTCATCTTTATACTGATTCATGGATGGTGGCAAATGCCTTATGGGGGTGGTTGCAACAGTGGGAAGATGATAATTGGCAACGAAAGGGTAAACCTGTTTGGGCTGCTGAACTGTGGAAAGACATTGCTGCCCGAATAAGGAACATTGTTGTAAAGGTGCGCCATGTAGATGCTCATGTGCCTAAAAGTAAGGCTACTGAAGAACATAAAAATAACCATCAGGTTGATCGAGCTGCCAAAATTGAGGTGGCTCAAATAGACTTGGACTGGCAGAACAAGGGTGAATTATTCCTAGCTCGGTGGGCCCATGAGACTTCAGGTCATCAAGGAAGGGATGCAACATATAAGTGGGCCAGAGACCGAGGGGTGGACTTAACTATGGACGCTATTGCTCAGGTTATTCATGATTGTGAAACATGCGCCATAATTAAACAAGCCAAGAGGATGAAACCTCTTTGGGGGGAAGGGCGATGGCAAAAGTATAAATATGGAGAGGCATGGCAGGTTGATTATATCACCTTGCCACGATCTCGCAATGGTAAGCGTTATGTACTCACCATGGTGGAGGCAACCACTGGGTGGCTCGAAACATACGCAGTACCCCATGCTACCGCCCGAAACACCATATTAGGGTTGGAAAAGCAAATCCTATGGCGGCATGGCACTCCAGAAAGAATTGAATCAGATAATGGGACCCATTTTAAAAATTCCCTTGTAACCACTTGGGCCAAAAATCATGGCATTGAGTGGATTTACCATATTCCCTATCATGCACCAGCTTCTGGTAAGATTGAACGATTCAATGGGTTGTTGAAAACTATGTTGAAAGCAATGGGTGGCGGAACGTATAAAAATTGGGAGAACCATTTAGCAGAAGCCACCTGGTTGGTCAACACTCGAGGATCTAGTAATCGCAATGGTCCTAACCAATCCAGCTCCCTACGTACCGTGGAGGGAGATAAGGTTCCTGTAGTACACATAAAGAGTGTGTTGGGAAAGACGGTTTGGGTCCTTCCAGCATCTGGAAAGGGCAAACCTCTCCGGGGTACTGTCTTTGCCCAGGGACCTGGGTGCACGTGGTGGGTGATGGACAAAAATGGGAATGTCCAATGTGTACCACAAGGGAATTTGATGTTGGGGGAGTGCAGCCAATGATTTTCCTGTAGATATATAGGTAGAGTCTCAGAAAATATTTCAATTAGGTACAGAATAGTTCAATTAGGTATAGGACTTAAGATAGAGTGGATTAATGTTAAGGAAACACTTTTTCTCTATATACCTTAATTAGGCATTCTGTAAGCAAGTTTTCCATCTGGACTCTATATCCTGCACTGGCCATGCATGTGTAGAGCACACATGGAAAGAAGTATAAGTCAAAAGGAAATCTGCTGTGGTGGCTGGGAAAGGATGAGTGCACCTTGATGTGGGGGACGCCCTACTAGCGCTGCCTTTCCCCTCTACCGCTGACATGTTTTCCTTTTTCTGGCAGTTTTGCCATTTTCTCAAAATTAATAAATAGTAGGTTAGGTTATAGAGTTTTGTTCTCAACTTAGGGATTTGTATGGAAGAAATATAAATTGTTGAGAAAAATAAGGTTGCTGATTATTCACAATTATACATATGAGTGTGTATGTATGTATAAACATAATGTAATGATTTAGAATAAGGGGTGGAATGTCATGGTTTAATAATTTTGTAATTTTTGCTATCAGTATTCCACATCATAACATCATATTAAGCATGAATAATTTTACTGAATCTGCAACTTACAGAAGAAGACTACATCTCCCAGGGAACAACACGATGGGTCACGGGACCTGGACTCTATATTAACTCAGTCGCAGAACAGACTGACGTCTTTCGAGTTCTGGCGTTCAGGGGAGTGTGTGGGAGCCTTCAGCCGTTCGCCTAGATTCACAGTAGGCCTCTCGGTTACGGGACTCATTCTCTCTCCTATTTCGCTTGATTCGTTAGCTCAATTTTCAATTATATTGTATTATATTGTGTTATCCTGTATTTCGATATAATATTTAGTAAATAAGTGTGCCTCCTTAGATCGTTGCCGCTGTTTTCTTTTCCTAATTAACTTTTTCCTTTCGGCCTAGGGCCCCTCCGGGGCCCACGGCCCCTGTCACGGACGCAGGTGGATTTTTAGTTCAAACCATGACAGTGTAGTTGCCATAGGAACAGTACCGGGTGAACAGGTGCGTGGAAAGCTGTGATATATTAAATGACAGCTACCCTCTGCCACTGCGATGCAGATTGCCATTCTCAGGGTTTATTTATAGCAGGTAGTAATTAATCTGTGTGAATCTCATTTCATTGAGAAGGAAAAAACAAAAACGCACAGAATCATTAGCAAGATTCCTAATTACATCCATACCTTTGATTCTCAGAATTTTGTTGCCATCGGACAACCCTAACACAGAACTACTGGATTATTATTTGTGTGGAGCTGTCATTATGAGAAACTCTAAGCTGTCACCTGTAACAAATACCTTCTTACAGCTACCACATTAAAACTTGCATTAGCGTTGCTGCAGTGGAGCAACAAAATAGTTTTTACCCTTTAAAAAAGTAAAGAAACAAAAAGGAGATATAAGCTTTAGTTGGCTTTTAAATGGAGGCTCCTAATTCTGGAATGGGAATCAAGTGTACAGAAACCTGAATTTAGCCCAGACACCAACTGTTTCTGTGCCTGAAGCAAGCCCCTTAACCTCCGTTTCTCAGTCACTGTCTCTCAGGTGTTAGGTGAACTAAGAGCAAACAGTCTGAAAGCACTTCAAAGATGAAAAAACGACTCGTTATGCTATGAAAGGGATAAGCACTGTAATTTAAATGACTGCATGAAGTAGACTTATCTACCAGGCATACCAGGCATGACAGAGCCTGGTGTCTTAGAGCTGCTTGCGTAAAGTAGATAAGCTTGAGAAGACAAAACTAAACTACATTTTCTGTGGCTGATGAGAACAATGATTCTCATAGCGAGGCAATACTAGCACCAGGTAGAGTACGTGGATCTTGCCTGTGTCTCAGTTTTCATCCTCTTGCTTTCTTATTATTATGTTTATGATCACAGTTAGCAGCAAACACTCCAAGAAAATAGAAGTGATAGAAAATGATCACATTCTCAAAACACTCTTCTAAAAGTTTTGTCAGTACACATCTCAGATGAAAACATACAGTGATTCCCAGTCGCTGTTAGGGATGCTGTTGGAAACATTCTTACAGGCAAGTGTTAGAATCACAGCAGTGTTATGGGATACCCTGCAGAACATTATTCTAGAAATCATGCAAAGGATCCACATCAAGATTTAATTTCAGCTACATTCCAAAACAGCATTTCGTTCGTGGTTCACCAGGTTCATATTAGAACCCTGTAGGCAACAGGTAAACTTGCAGTTCTAAGATAAAGCAAAAAATCACAATGATGTAGCAATTACTCATTTCTTGAATAGACCCAGTTAAATCACAGCATGAAAAATGAAGGCTACATTGGTATATGCCTAACCTGCTGGGAAATCCTCCCATGATAAAATCCTTCTTGAGAATATAAATATTTCACAGAAATGGGTTACACATGGTCTGAACCCTGATATTAATCACTGCCTACTCAGACCCTGACCTAGTTTTTAAGCTAAGCACATTCCACCTTTGCAACAGGCTCTACCAAGCTTAGTTCTGATGCTGGATAATACAGGGCAATAGAGAGAACATAACTCCTGCTATTGAGAAACTAAATCCCCTTTAACTGAGTCTTATACTAGACCTGCCTATATTTGATCAAATCCAAGAGATCTGATGAACATGAATTGAAATTCATTAGCAGTGTTTCCACATCATTATAGAAAATGAGGTCTCAGAACAATGGAAATGAGACTCTTGCAGACGAGACTGTTTCCACATCCAGGCTTGCGTGCTAAAGCTTTCTTCCAACTGGCCAGGAAGACCCACACCATTCTTAGTCTCAAGCAGATATTGCCCTGTTAGACCAGGCATAGCTGGAGAATGGGATGCTGTAACTTTAACTGCTGCTTGTATCCAGCATGAGTCAGGGACACTGAGCAGCCTGCAGACAGTTTATATGTGCTTTGTACCAGTTAAAATGTTGCTAAACTGGGCAAACCCAAACAGATTCCATCCTACTTCACGCAGCAAGAGAGGCCTGAGTATTAATGCAAAACTTTAGTTGGCAGGATATCAAACCTGAACCTCTCAAATCAGCTCATTGCTCAAAAATCCCCATTCAGGCCAATTTTTTTCCTAAGTGTTCCCTGCCTAATTAAAGATCCCAACCTAATTCACAGGTCAGAATTCCTCATGTTTTCCTACATCTGCCACAGGCCTCAAAAAATGAAAGAACACAGAGGCCAGCTTGGCAATTGGGAGCTCACATCTACTGGATGTTAACATGTAACCTCACAAGTTTCATCAGTTCCTTCAAAATCACTTCTTTTATCCCCAGTACCTGAATTGTCAGCTAGGAGAAGCTGCTGATAGCTTCTGAAGCTTACTGCATTACGTACTTGGTCTTCAAAACCAAAACCACATGGAGAACTGGCCTTTGTAAACATGCTTTTTTCACTGTCTCTTCCGGATGCTGCTCCTTTGCTTACTGCACCTCACCATGGAGTCTAGTCCCAGTCAGACTGCAGCTTCCCCCAATAGGACCTCTCTCATTTTTAATCACACAACCACAGAACAGCAATAGTTCATAATGTAGTATATAACAGAGTTATGGTCAATCAAGGACATGGGCAAGAAAAGCACTGAATGGAAAGAGAAAATACTTCATTCTCCCCACCTCTCGCTAAGAGATGTTGAGGGAAAAAAAAAAAAAAAAAGACAAATTCTTTTACACCCAGGAGCTTGTCTTTTTTTTCCTTCCAACTCTACCCATTAGTTTAATAAAAGACAGTACTTGCTTTGCCTAATAATTATTAGGTCTAATGTCAAGAGAGTTAAGGTCTTAGTTAAACTCTATTTAAGCAGGATTTTAAATTTAAGCATGCAAACTTAGCACTCTTTACTGTGAGAGATCCCTTGTGTGCCTGTGTAAAAGAAGAAGGTGGACTATATGGGTCACTGCTAGAACTCATTTAGAAATAGCAACCTGGATTATTTTTTTCTCCTCTCCCTTAGCAAAACCAGAAATATTAAAATGCAACACATGATTTCCACTAAGGCATTGGTTTTTACATGAAGCATATCAAGTACTCCATTTTGAACGCCTCCTCAGGGTCTCCCTTCTGAAGAAGCATCATGCAGTTCTAAGCTAAGGACCATACAACAGCCCTCTTCTGCAAATTCACATTCAGATTGTGATTACTGTGTCACTTTTTCTAGGTGACACGACGTTTCTGCATCCAGAGGACAAGAGGAAAAGTTTTTCTGTTCTGCTAACGCAGGTTCCAAAGGTCTGATTCCTTATGAATCCATAAAAACAATCTCACAAGAGTTAACGCAGAATCAAAACTTATCACAGACTGATTACACCGCTGGGAAAATTGTCAGTAAAGGAAAAAGGGACCCACTATAATAACCCACATTCAAATTCCACTGCATGGCTGAAAAAGAGTCAGCTAGAATGACATCCAAACTAAACTTAGATTTGTGCAATCTGTGGAAAATACGTAATAACCATCAAGGTTTGGGTCCAGCAAACTTCTGGACAATTAAGGAAACCTTTTGTTGTTGTTTTGTTTTTAAATCAACAGGATTAACAACACACAGGAAATGGTCTTTATGAAGAAATCCAAGGCCTGCCTATCCAACTGTCTGTACAATTCATTGTCCGGTTTACTTCATGCTAACTTTGTCTTTCAGCCAAGCCAGCAAAGAGTTTCTCTATAATATTTACAAGAAAGCTTCGTTTCATTTCAGTCCTTTCCCCCAATCCCAAAAGGAAACTTCTCTTTTCTTCATTGAACACACTCCCCTTTTACATTGCTTTGATAATTCCCACTTCATCGGCCTTTGTCAGAACTGTCATCTTTTCACTTCTGGAAAACCTTACTGGGATGTATCTCGGGACATGGCATCAGTGACACTTTAGTGACCACAGAGTTTGCTGTTGAATGAGCCCAACCTGCTGACCCTCAGATTAGAAGTTAGGTACCACAGCAGGTCTCTGCTAGAGCTTCAGAGCAAGCAGCAAAACAGTAAAACATTTGGTAGGGAAAGGAGAGGCATCATCAAATAGCACAAACTTTCAATATATGCAGAGACAGGAGGAAAGCTATCCATTGCAAATATTGTATCATTTCGGTTTATTTTCCAATCAGCCTCATCTTTCTCTTGCTTACCAGATTACTGCAAGGCACGGCTGCAGTTGTCCCAGGGCTCCCAGGCTCTGAAGGCAGCTTTCACTGAAGAGAATGGATTTTCCTCATAAGGATCCTCACCCTTCCTGGAAACTCTCAGTCAAGCATGCTCTGTGTGCCACGCACCCTGAACCAACTAGTTTAGACCATGCTTGTTTAGACAAAGAAAAAGGAAAGATCAGATCAAATTTCACTGGGATGTTTGAAGCCACTGAGGACTGCCAGTCCCACAGATGGCAAGCCTAGAAGAAACAACCAGCAGAAAAAATTAAGGGCACAATTATCTCAGAAGATACAATTGTTACAAGGTACGAGTGCACTGTATCCTAAAAATTTATGAAGAAACTTAAATTTATATTTATATACATGTATGTATGTATATACATATACATACATACATAAAATAGATATTCAAAGAGAAGAGATGAGAATTCAGAGCCGTCAGCTGCTATGGGACATCGATAGTCCATTGTGATGCAATTCCTGATCATTTTAGCTAATAAGCCAATAGATTGATCTACCCATGCAATCCCTACAAACCCAGCTCTGTGCTCAGCAGGCATTTTGCAGAGGATATTGCATCTTTTTTACTGCAGCTTGAAGTAGATTCAAAAAAATTCAACCTCAGCAGAGGCACAACCAACAGCTGCTGCTCCCTAGCACAGAAAAAAGCCATTGGAGTGCTTTTCAAAGCTAACCTTCTCAAGCTTGTGCCTGTGACCTGCTCCCCTCTCCATTCTGACCTCACCCAGGAAGCTTGCCTTCCTTGTAGCACATTCATTTTGTCTCTTTTGCATGGGTTGTACAGGCTGCTGTGTTTTCTTTTCCATCCACATCTTCACCCTCATCCTTCCCCCTACCTTTTTTTTTACTTCTTTTTTTATACTGTGCAGGCAAGCTGCCAGCATTAACACTTTGGTTAAGGACTAAGCTCAATCATTGGCCTGTTTCAATACAAATCCCTGAGCTGCTCTCCTGGGGGAAACAGGTTCTTCACTCCCCACTCCTCATTCAGTTTTCCCTCAGGAAACACCCGGCAGGGAACAGGCAGGGACTGGCACTGTACCCCGGAAGGACAGAGGAATAACTGGCTCAGACACTGCCCTCAGACCCAATGCACCTTCGTTCAGTGAGAAATAAGGTAAGCAAATAAAAAAGCAGGGGAGAAGTTTCTCACCGCTTGCCCTACTCTGCTTTTGGGACATGCATCCAAATAGCTCAGAACTGTTCATACAAACACCTCATAGTGTGCACATCTCCATTAAATCAACACAGAAGCTTTTCCAGATAAATCTTCTCTGGAGAACAAACTTGGAAAACATGTGATTCTATTTCCTCACCTCATTAATTAATGTGGGAGCGTTGTCTGACTCCCACATCCCGATCTGCTGCTGAACTGGTCTCTCTGGGCTGCTCTGCACATTGAGGCTCTTCTCACACATTACCACATGCCTCCTGCTCATCGAGATTCAAGTGCAAAACTCACACATCTATTTTTTTGTCTGTTTACCGATCAAGACGAAGGTATCCTAAATTGACCTTTTCAGGAATTGCTGTCTTTAATACAGTTACTCCTCTAAGAAGCCCAGCCCTACACAACCCTATCAGAGTAGAGAAACAAAACAAAAAAGGGAGAGTGGTGCCCAAGGTTCATGTTCTCCTCCACCTGCATACAAACCATTCTCACTGGATTCTGTCCTTGAAGCAGCTTTTACGCCAGCCTGCAGCCCGCTGTCTCTTGGGCAGAGTGCTTGTACTTCCAAACACAAACACCTTCCAGCAGGAGAGCAATTCTCAGCAGTTCTCCTCTACTCTTGTTGTCTCAAGCATAGCAACCTTGTTTAGTACGACTGAATATTAAGACAGTCTTAAAAACATGTTCTTATCTTCCTCCTTGCCCCACAATTGCTTCTAACTAATGTCTTCACTGATGTAGCAAAGTTATAAGCAATTAGTAAGTTCTAAATAAGGTGATTTGGCTTGCTGCAGGTTTTTGTTCTGAATTTAAAACTTAAGCATTTTTTCAGTGCCAGCCCGTTGCCTCCAACAGTCAAGACAAACAACCAAGGAGCGAGTTTTAGGACTGAGTCTCCCCTCACCTTAAGAATTCTAATCCACACCTTTTCACAGCACCCAGGTATACCTTGCCAGTGCCTGATTATTCCAGGTTACTCAAACCCTAGTTAGTGTGCGCACAACTCACCAAGGCAGACTGCTGGCTTCTTGCCCCCTCAAATCATCTTCCCAGCTCCAAGGCAGTCACAGGACACACTCAAGATGTGTTTCATGAATAAACTTGTTTGGAGTCACAATGCCCAAACAGGTCACAGAATTAGTCCAAGAAATAAACTGATGTGGGGTAGAGGGAGTGACGTCTTCTTTTTCACCCAGGTCATCTCAAGAGTCAGCTTTCCAGCACAGACCTGCAAACTGCAGCACAAGGCACCTGAACCACATGCCAGCTTTCTCCCTGAGGAAAATAGATAGCAGAGCCAATCCGACTCCTTCAGAGAAGAGCAGCTAGTCAGACAGAAGGAGAGAAGGGACTACTAAAAGCTGAGCCAATCCAGCAATAGGAAGCCAAGTCAAATCCATAAAGATATGTCCTTGGTTTTGGATTTTGGCTTGTTTTAAGGATTTTTCTCGGTGGTGTTCATGTTTGGTGAACTTTTTGTTGTTGTTGTTCTTGTGTTTTGTTTTTTAAAGATAGTGTTCTTGAAGAGTTAAACTCACTCAAGTTCATTTTACAATGAAATCGGAATGTTTTAGATGGAAACAACCTCTTATAAGTGTAATCCTATATTCCTAATAAGCAGAATTAACAGTTCTAGGACCATTGTTCTCTCACACACTGTAATGGAGAGCATTATACCAGCAATGGACCATCTGGAACAACAGGCAGGGAGAGCCTTGGAGGATCAGAATGGATAACCATTTGCAGACTACATGGTTTTGGGGGAGTGAGACTTTAATAGCAGAGTGCAAGCATCTGTTTTCCCAGATACATGATCTGATTTGAACCATGACTCTTTGATACTGGTACCTACTGTTTTACTAGAGCCAAGTGGCTCTAAACAATGTCTATTCAGTTACTGCTAGAGAGAAATAAACAAGTTAACAAGCTTATTTTCAATAAAGTTTAGAATTGGAAGAAGAATCTACTTATGTTGTGTAAATCTCCAGCTAGAAATTAAAATATCTGGACTTGGCTAAATTACATTTTGAATGTGGCCCCCAATAGGACTCTGTAACCTTTAGGGTTTAATAACTTCAGCTCATTTAATGTCCTTTCATTACATTACTGTAGCAATCCAAGAGTAAGGTTTGAAAACTAAAACTCTGTGCTTCCTCCTGGGCTTTCCCATATGTTCACCATCTTTAGCTTAGACTCCCAGGATACTCACGCCAAGTCTTACAAAATTGCCTTAGCAGAACAGAAAAATATCTTCTTTCACTTTATTCTATATACTTATTCTTTGTAGAGGAAGGAAAGGGGAAAAAAAGTTTGCCAAGCAATGCTCTGCTGAGTACCTACAGAAGATCCTGCCTAACTTCATGGAGAAAATCCAGGCAGCTCTCCTCATCCAGCCCCAGGAATAGGTCAGATAGCAAGGTACAGGCCCAAGACTGGCTGCTATGTTATGACCTGTTAAAAGACAGATTGCCCGACTTAAAACCTGCCACTAATAACCATGAATTTGAAAAACTCTGGATGAAGAGTCATAGAATTAACCAGACTGGAAGAGGCTTTTGGAGGTTGCATAATCCAACCATGCTCAAAACAGGGCTAACTTGCCCTAGTTGTAACAGCAAAGGACCCATTTGACAAAGTCTCCTACAGCACCTCCACTTCTCTCCTATGCATTATGTCAAATGAAGTGTTTTAGAATGTGGTTCTTGTGCTGACAGGCAGAATTAAAACATCTGGAGACTACATTTTCACATCTATGAACTCTAATGTCAAGGCAAAAATCATACTGGTGTGCAGGAAAGCAGAACCACAGAAATGCAGAGCGGGAGGCCAGTAGATGGGAAGCACCTCACTGCAGGAACCACTCTGTGCTGACACCACAGGTGGGATGCACATCACTGAGCTTCAGAGCTGATGACTGTGATACAAACATCTACTCTCCCTCCATAATCAGTGGAAAGAAATAAACCTCTCAGGCACAATTAATCTGACCTATTTAAGTGTTGCTTTAAGATAGCAGGAATTGCACTCGAGAATCTACTGACTGTCCTGATGTGATCTCCACTGACTCTAAAGAGACATAGTTGTAAGGAGATGAATCCTACCCAGTGATTGCTTTTACTCACAGCAAACCTTAAAATAGAAATAATGTGCATATGTGAACAAAGCAGGGGTGGAATATACCTTTCAAAGCCAATACCACTCAATGGAGACTGTAAAAGGATAGCGTTTCTCTTACAGTGAATAGATACAAATCTGTACAAAAGACTATAAAAATACATAGACATACACTTATAAGTGTTTCTCAGAGTTCCTTTCAACTACAATTTCTGCATCTCCAGGCAGCTGTCCCCCTTCATTAACAAGTGCGAATACATATCGAGATGCCTCTGACTCCACAAACAAACTGAATTCATGCTTTTACTTTACAGGGTGCTTTAAGAAAAAATATATATGTGTATATATATATATATATTTTTTTTAATGACACTTCATTAATTTTTTTTCCTAAATCCTGTTCATAATAAACTAATTTCTCATGGCCCAATAACAGTGTGGATAGGAGGATGTTCTCTCCATGGATTAACATCAGGACTGTAAGTCCCAGTGCCACAATTTGGCCATGCCCACACAGACAAGTACTCTTCCCTCATTTGCCACTAAGGAAAGTTTAGGACATCGTTTAATTTCTAGACTGTTCTAAATCCAGAACTGCTAGAAACAGAAAAGACCAAGATTCTTTTGATTCAGAGCTACTAGATATTGGAAAACACTGTGAAATTAATGCAACAGCCCAGAAAGGGAATGCAGTACATGGAGTGCTAACGCACAGATATAGAGTCTGCTGGCATATTTTTTCTTGTCTAAAAGCAGCCATAAGGAAGAGGAGCTCTTCAAAGCTCAAAGCCCAAGAGGACATAGCAGTTGCAATGCTCCACTACGAAATGAGAAATGCATGCAGGACATTTCAGCCCTATTGTGAACCTATTTCCTAAGAGAAGGTCAACTCAGAGAGGCACGGAGGGTATTCAAAAGGCAAAAGCTTTTGACCCACAGGAGCTGTTGCTATGCCTGATATGGCTCTGAACAAAGACAACTGTTAAATCCAGGTATTATACACATATAGAGCACTTATACTTGAGTGCATAAAATAGCCACTAGGGCAATTACCATTTAAAACCATAAAGGCAATGTTATAACAGAAGTCTAGTGTTGAACATCCTCTAAATATTATGGTTAAGGTTTTAAGCCTGATACCTACTCCACTACAAAATGAACGTGAAAACTGCAGCACCAGACTATAATCCGACGTAGGTTTAATCAAGACTGAAATTTGTCACTACAGACCTACATTTAATTTAACAAATACATAGGTGAAACATCTGTGAATCTACCACGGCAAGTTTCAACTTGATGTTATGCGCCCCATGTTTAACACAGGCCAAAAAGACAAAGCTCTGATGATGGAAAGCCTCAAATCAGGAACAAACAGCTCCAGATTTGTATGGCTTTGTACTGCTGCCACAGCACCCATATATGTCATTTATGTATACAAATCCACTCATACACACTGCTGAGCTATTACCAAATCTTGAAAGGAATTTCCCAGCTGCACAAAAATGAACTACCACTTGGGCTAGCAAATGAATTTGTATGTGCAGCAATAACATCTGATTGATGTCACTGTCACATTCTCTTTAGTTTCAGAGAATTTGATAACCCCATCAGATACTGCTGCTGTGAGGAGAATCCCTATTTGTTAATCCAAATGGCATCTGTTACTGGAAAAAAGTAGAGACATCATTCCTCAAAGATGCAGTTCATATACTGTTGTTCATATATTCCCAGCTAGACATGATTTCAAGTACTCTGAAGATTAAAGAGGAGCTGTTTTGTGTTTCAATTAAGAAACAATTTGAATCAAACAATCAGCTTGCCTGCTCCTAAGGAATTATATTCTCGGTACATATATTTATGCCTACACAAATTACCTTTTGTGCATTCTCCTGAGTGTGTGTGGCATGTAGCTGTGTGTTGAGCTGCCCAGTGGGTGCTGGCAGACACCATACCTCTGTACTCATATTTGGGAGGAAGACGTACCAGCAACTGCCCCTAAGAAGTGTATTTATTGATGCTTGTACGCAAGTATGTCATGATGACCCATCGCTTCAGTTTTTCCTTCTGATCTCTTCCCCTCCCCTGCAAATCTCTGCTGAAGGCATAACAGTCCTTGAAGTATAGTTTTAAAGCAGATAAATGATTTCATTTAGGACTCGCCATAGATCCCTTTTTGTACCCAAGCTATCAAGACCAGACACTATCCTCTTCAATTCTGCTAAAAGAGCAGAATGATACAAGTACAAGAACAGAGGTAAAAGTTGAATATGACAAGATTCATGTTATAGTCAGACATCAATTATATTACAAAAGAATTTTCATTTGTGTCTCTAACAGCTCTAGAAATAAACAAAAGGAAGG
The DNA here is from genome assembly GCF_054131305.1 of Coturnix japonica. Classification (NCBI taxonomy): domain Eukaryota; kingdom Metazoa; phylum Chordata; class Aves; order Galliformes; family Phasianidae; genus Coturnix; species Coturnix japonica. The sequence continues at coordinate 785,807 of NW_028188942.1, read as the reverse complement.
CACATATGATTTAAAAGTTACATCCGATTTTTAAAAGCCTGCTTTAAAAGTTCTGATTCCTATAACATATGTAAGAGCATTGAAAGTGGAAGAAGCACATGACTCTAAATAAGTACACAAAGGTTTAATGCAATACAGGGTAGGCAGTGTAACTGCCACTAGTGAAGTTGCAAGAGCAATTGACCTTATAGGACAATGATATTTTAAGTGTCTATAAACTGGTAGTAAAGATGTTTCAACATTAAGTGCCCATATAAGACTTCAATAATGTTTGCGGGGTTTTTTTTGAGTACTTCATGTTTTACTACACTGCATTTCTGGTAATAACAGAGCAAGTAAAACACAGCTTAAGATTTATAGCTTAAGATGGTCAAGAAATAAAGTCAAAGTTTTCTTTAAACGTAAATTATTTCTGCTCTCAAAAAATAACCTTAAATATCCATTGTTCACTATGCTCTCAATAAAGCAGTCTTTAATGAGACACTAAAATTTGTTTGTGGAGACTTGTTTTGTAACAGCACTGAGGACAAATCTATTCTAGCGTCATGTACAACCGTAACAGTGTTCCCTTTAACTTATCATCTTACACTACATTTTTAAATTAGAAAGACCAGATTATCTTTAACTAGCTAGTCAGCTGCAGCTGATGCGCTGAGGACCCCACAACTTCAGGTTTCTCACTCATATTGTGAGAATGGCTCTTCCTTACAGTTTCAAGCACCCAGGACTGACGAATGAAAACCTAACATGATGCACTCTGCCACAGCTACTGAATGAAATCTTGAGTGTGCAAAGCATCTGACCCAAAGCCCAGATGTAGACATGAGAGGCATGCAAAGCGTTTCCATTCAGAAATGAGCATAACAAAGCAACTTTGATTTCCCATGAATCTGACGTCCAGGATGATCAGAAGGGTGAGCGAGCACAGTGATTTTCAACCTGAGATCCATCATCCAGAGACACTGAGCCTGTTGGCCCAAGCCCCATCATCAACTAATGCAATGTGGGACTCTTAGAGATGCCATGAATTCTGCAGGTTTCATTAAATGCCAGCAACTGACCAAAACATTCATAGGACTGCTCGTAAGTGTGGAATTTTGAAAGGCACAAGTTTCCCAGCCAATCAGACTAGTTTTCATATCTCCTGAGCATTATGTACCAGCATTTCCTATTTCCCTCTGATATTTTTATAATAGAAATTTATTACAAGAATTTAAATTAGCATCAACAAGATTAGTTAAGAGGTTTGTGACTTTACTAGTTTCTAGAGCATCCCCCTCATGTGATTTGACACGTGGCTGAAATTGGTTAAATTAAGTCAATGAAAAAGGGCTTGCATTACATATTTTGTTCAATTGCATCTATGCAGATTCACAAATTCTTCTTGCTTATAAAATGAAAGAGTCTGAAGTTAAATTGGATTTTATGTCATTTCCTTTAGGTTCTGCCCATACGTTAGTACAGTGAGGTTACAAGAGTGTTCATGAAGAGCAAAACTGCTTTCCAGTTATGATTCTATGAGACTGGGCTCTTCCTACCTCCTCTCTTCACAGCAACAATGTGAAATTTAATTTAATCTATTTCAGAACTGCAAAGACAAGTACTTTTTTAGCAAAGCATAAGAGGGTTATCACTTTGAAGAACCACATTAGGCACTATAGTTCAGTCTTACACAAGAGATTAATTGACATGTGCTGTAGATTAATCAGAATAAGGCTTTTCATTACGAGTGGCCAAACATAACCAAATCACTTTGGAAGCAAATTACTGACTTGCCTAGAAATATATATGCAACAATTGCAAGTTTATTATTGCTGCTTGAGCAAATGAAACAGCCTTTCAAAAACATTTACCTTGATTCTACATGAACCTCCTCTCACCTGCAGAATGCCTACATTAAAACTAAAACTAATCAAAAGCTACTCCACACTCAACAGAGTACTAAGTTGTCAAGCACAACTGGCATTCTCCTCTCAACAGCAGTGCTTGAGTCAAATTTCTGGCTGAAAAGGCTGCATCCTTTCATATACATCCAGTTGATAAACTATGTTCTACAAAGAGAAGTTTAATGAACAGGAAGAAAAGAAATGGAAATAGGAAAAAGAAACCACAGTTCTCCTTTTGTAGTATAGCCTTGTAACAAATAGTGCAGCGAAGAATATAGAAATTCTGATCTTTTGTCACCTGTCAAGGAATCCAAAGGAGGCAATACATGTTGTTGACACTGTGAAACCCAAACTTTTTCGTCTGACTCTCACACCCACTTTGCCCATTTTCCATTTGTTTTTAAATAAGGTCTGGAAAAAGCCCATAGAGCTACCACAGACTAAGAGCACAATTTAGGGCTGTAACACAACAGAAAGCACAACTACAACAGCAGAGGAGCAAGATCACAGGCTGCAACAAGTGAGGATTTGCTCAAACACAGCAGACACAGAAATAAAGAAAAGTAGCTACTTACTTTGAGAAGGCCTCAGGTATACAGGAATCTCCAACAAGATATCCTCACCTTCACCACCAACCCTCAAATGAGGTGTTGGAAAGGGTAGATCTTGGCTCCAGCCCTTCCAATCACTCAGACACATTACATGCACTTAAGCTCCCCTGGGTAGGCCCTGCCTTCCCACCAGGAGCTCCGTCACTGGTGCAGGCTGTGACTCAGCAGTTCTGCTTCAAGAGTATCTATGGGGAATGAAATAGAGAGAAACTTACCAACCACTGCACCGTGAAATTCCACAACATGAAGAGTATTTTCCTGAGTGCCACACCACAAAAGAAAAACCTTCATACACGTTGTGATAAAATGTTTGCTCATTAAGACCGGGATGTGGTAGCATTGTGGTGGAGTGCTTGTTCATTAGGACCGGGATGTGATGGTGGAATATGGAGGCCACAAGGGTTGCAGAACACTCTAATTTTATGGGTAGATTGTGTACTCTGCATAGTTACAGGCAAAGCGCGCCCCGATGGATACAAAGTTTCACGGAAGGACCAACCAAGGAACGACACACCAAGTGGCACGATCACGACCGACCAATTAAAGGACAATACACTCGGGATGGACCTTACAAAAGAAGTTGCAAGGGACGGGAAGGTGCGGCAGTTGGAGGAACGATGATTCCCCTGTCGCCCAGTGCTGAATTGCCTTTTTGTTTTACCCGCTACAATTAATAAAAGTTTCTAATTGGAACATTATCGGCTCATTGCTTATAAATTGATGACAATTTGGCGCCGTGACTCGGACGGGAATACTGGCGTGGGTACGAGCCTGAGGGGGCGCCCCGCCTAAATAGGTGGCCTCGGCTCCTATCCTCCCGCCCTACTCCCGCCGACGATCCGAAATTTAAAACACAAAGGCAAGGAAAAACCGGTTAACCCTTTAAATTTCGTGCACGAAAGTCCGGACGAAGACGCAGGACAGGTGAGTATAGTCCGGTCTGGGTTGGGAATCCGGCGTGTGGCGAGTGTTGTGTGCTTGTGAAGGGGGGCCGGCAGCCGGCACTAACCCGAGCGAGTGTGGACCCCACAGTAGTGCGGTTCCCATTGCCTGCGAGGGCGTGGGCCACGACCTGGGGGAAGCGAGTGAATGCAACACTGAGTGAGGGCACGCCGAAGGGTGGGTACAGGGTATAAGCGGGACCCTTTCACCACCACAACCCCTAGGGCTACGGGCTCTATGGAGGGTTATTCTTTGGTATTCCCCTAGAGCTACGGGCTCTATGGAGGGTTATTCTTTGGTATTCCCCTAGAGCTACGGGCTCTATGGAGGGTTATTCTTTGGTGTTCCCCTAGAGCTACGGGCACTAGGGATGATTACTATTAGGTGTTCCCCTAGAGCTACGGGCTCTAGGGAGGATTATTATTTAGGTGTACCCCTAGAGCTATGGGCACTAGGGATGATTACTATTAGGTGTTCCCCTAGAGCTACGGGCTCTAGGGAGGATTATTATTTAGGTGTACCCCTAGAGCTATGGGCACTAGGGAGGAGGATTACTATTAGGTGTACCCCTAGAGCTACGGGCTCTAGGGAAGGATATTATAAGATCGCATCCTAGAGCTACGGGCACTAGGGGGAGCTACAGACGTTGAATAAAACAAGAGAGCAAGAAGTAAAGAACGAGATGGGGCAGTGTAAAACTAAACCATCCGCCCCTTCTAAACGACCATCCATTCCTAAGGACTCACCTCTAGGGTTCATGCTAAGTGTCTGGACGCACTATCCAGGAACAAGAAATAAAGATAAGGCAAAGATGATTTATTATTGTGTAGAAATTTGGAGCGGACAACAAATTGGCCCGGCAGTATGGTGGCCTAAGTATGGTTCTAATGAAGATTGGGTACAACAGCAATTAAATTTTTGGGTAAACTCCAAAACCCCTTTCAATCAAGAAGAAAGTGACTATGCAGCAGTATGGGTCACTCGCCCAGAGGGTTTAGGAGTCCCCATTTTTAATTTGACACGAACAGAAAAAGATGTCGAAAAACGTAAGCCTCGAAGGGAAGAGGAGGCCTTAGTGGGACCCCCACCATATGCTTTACCACCAGCAATTCCCCTACCTTCTCCTCCTCAGTTGGATCATGGGCAGATGGATTCGAGAGAGGGAGAAGTACAAAAGATAGAAGGGGGAGGGCCTGTGACACGGGCAAAGGCACGACAAAATAACCTCTACCCTTTAAGAGAAATGCCCATGGGAGGTCCACAACCTCAGATGGGGTTTATATCAGTGCCCTTAAATTCAGGGGATGTTAGAGATTTTAAGAAGGAAATGGGTAATATACTAGAAGATCCCCTGGGGGTGGCAGACAGAGTAGATCAGTTCTTAGGGCCAAATGTTTATACCTGGGAGGAACTACAATCTATTCTAAGTATACTGTTCACAGCAGAAGAGAGAGGTATGATTAGGCGTGCAGGGATGCGCATTTGGGATGCTCAACATGCCCACGGGCCCGCTGCGGATATTAAATGGCCCTTACAGAATCCGCAATGGGACCATCAAAATCAACATCATAGGACTCACAGGCAGGACCTGCGAACTATCATTATCCAGGGCATTAGGGAGGCAGTCCCAAGAGGTCAGAATATAAATAAAGCTTTTAATGAAAGACAAAAGAAGGAGGAAACACCCACTGAATGGCTAGAAAGGTTACGCAAGAATTTACAACTATATTCAGGATTGGATCCCGATACACCGATAGGCCAGGCTCTGCTCAAAACACAGTTCGTAGCTAAGGCTTGGGAAGATATCCGCAAGAAACTAGAAAAGATAGAAAATTGGCAGGATCGGGGGCTTGATGAACTTTTGAGGGAAGCTCAGAAGGTATATGTAAGAAGGGAGGAAGAAAGACATAATAGGCAGGTTAGGATGATGGTAACAGCGGTCAGAGAAAGTAGGGAATTGGAAAGGAAAATGGGGGGATGGACGCAAAATCGAATTCCAGGACAGCAAAAATTTAGGAAGCCTGAAAACAGGGAGGAGGAGAGAATATGCTATTATTGCAGGAAAAAGGGACACCTGAAGAGGGACTGCAGGGTTAGAATGAGAGACGAAAAGTCCTTCCAAGAAGACTAGGGGTGTCAGGGGCTCTATATATTGGGGACCCAGAAACAACAGGAGCCCTTGATAAAATTGAAAATTGGTCCCCAGGCTGAGGAGGTAGAGTTTCTAGTAGATTCAGGAGCAGAAAGGTCTACTATACAACAGATCCCCCTCGGATGCAAACCTTCCCGGGAAACTACCAAAGTAATAGGAGCAAAGGGAGAACCCTTTACAGTAGGAATAGTTAAAAATGTAATGATAGAAGCAGAGTCCAAAGTGGGGTTGGGTGATTTCTTGATACTGCCTGAAGCGGAGTTCAATTTGTTAGGACGGGATCTGATTATTGCATTAGGCATAGGACTAGAAGTAGAGAATAAAGAATTGAGAAATCATCCCTAGGTATGGGGTAACAGAAGTAATAGATTCAGATCAAGGACCACACTTTACATCAAGAATCACTAGAAATATAGCTGAAGCCTTGGGAATAAAATGGGAAGAACATACTCCCTGGCACCCACAGAGTTCAGGGCGAGTAGAGAGAATGAATGGGGAACTAAAAAAGCAATTGGCCAAATTAACACTAGAAACTAAGCTCTCATGGATAAAATGCATTCCCCTTGCCCTCTTAAACCTTAGGGCCCAGCCCCGGGCTGACATAGGAATATGCCATATGATGCGGGAACCCCTAAAGATCACCCGGGGGTGTTAGATAAGAACATTCAAGCTTATATCACGGAATTAATGAAGTATAAACAGGAATTGTGGAAAAAGGGACAATTGACTCAAAGACCCCCTCTTGACATTACCCTCCATCAGATAAAGCCTGGAGATTGGGTTCTGATAAAGACCTGGAGAGAAACCACACTGCAGCCTCGCTGGGAAGGTCCCTATCTGGTATTATTGACTACCAATACTGCCATCAGAACTGCTGAAAAAGGATGGACACATGCTAGTCGTGTTAAGGGTCCAGTACAAAATCACGAAAGGAGAGTCACTAGTCCAGCGGGTGATTTGAAAGTAAAACTGTCACGAAACCCTCCGTCAAGGAAAATGAGAACATGAATTAACAATGATTGTATAAACGTATCAGTATAGAATTTAATGTAGAAGGGAATATTTTGACTATTGTGAATGCAACTGTTGGGATATGTTTTAGAAAGGTAGTGGACCCACTGCGAAGACAGGGATACACAAATTGGTTATTAGCCTTCAGAGTGGCCGTGGAAATTTTAATAGAAGGGGGTAAACCTGGGGGTGAATTTGGATCCTTACCAGCATCACTTAAGTGTATAACCAGTGGGAAAAAGAATAGGGTGCAGTACCCCAAAGACCCACTTAAAAGGGAAGCAAAACCAGCCCCTCCTGAAGAATACTCTTGCTGCCGAGAAGATTATACACCCCATGGCTCGAGGCAACCGAGTCGATGGGCGAGGCAGAGGAGATAAAACATGTGGAGGGGTCTGCTCCATTATGAATGAATCCAAAGATTTAGGATCCAGAAGATACCCCAAGACTGGAAATAACTCCCCCGAGCAATTAAAGACTCACTACTGCAGTGGGAAAACTGCCTATCTAAAACTAGCTCAATTGATAATAATATTAAGTCTCATTAATGAGGGTTGGGGTACAGAGGTACAGACACATGAGCCATTTAAGTGGTCCCTAATCAGATGGGAAGATCAGAAGGTGATAAGCACAGACGTGACCCCAGGCGCTCCCATCCTTAAAAGTCAAGTATGTGACTTAGTACCAACACAACCATGCCTGAATCGCAAGGCAATCTATGCTTGCCCAGCATCAAATCCAGGGAAAAGTTATTGTAATTACCCAGGGGAATATTATTGTGCATACTGGGGTTGTGAAACGGTTTCACTGGGATTTCTGCCAGGGGGGGGACAAGATGAATATATAACAATTAGTTGGGGTCCCTCAGGTTGTACACCTCCGACTTATGGGACTCACTCTGGTGAAGGAACATGCCAACATTTAGAGATAAAAATCCTTAAAACAGAAAACACAGTGTGGTGGATAGGAAAGACTTGGGGGGTACGAATGTGGGAGCCTGGAAGAGACCGAGGGGGCCATTTCCTTATTAAAAAAGAAAGAGTTCCGCCAGACCCCCCAATAGGTATAGGACCTAACGTAGTAATAAATAACAATCAGAATAAGACAGAAGCTGTTACTGTAGGCCCGACCGAAGCAAGCCCTTATATTACCGAATATGGCACCCTTTGGAAAATAATTCAGTCTAGTTTCAAGGTGTTAAACAACACCCACCCAGAATTAACTAAGGAGTGTTGGCTATGCTATGATATAAGACCCCCTTTTTATGAAGCAATAGGGTCTGTAGCGAAGATTAGGAGAAGAAATGGGACTAACCCAGCAGAGTGCCTATGGAAAAAGGGAAGGCCTAATGTTCCAGGGATAACTCTAGCACATGTTACTGGAAATGGTGTGTGTGTGGGAACTGTACCTCTAGAAAAACGACATCTATGTAATAAAACTATAGAAGTACAAAGTCAGGAGAAACCCTCAGACTGGCTCCTACCCGCAGACAATGCTAAATGGATATGTGCCAAATTAGGGGTCACTACATGCTTATCGACTAAGATATTTAATCAAACCACCAATTACTGTGTACAAGTAATTATAGTTCCACGAATCATATATCACCCTAAAGATTATGTGATCAGTCAACAAGAAACCTCTGAACATCACCTGATTAAAAGGGAGCCATTCACAGCCCTAACCGTTGCAATGCTATTAACTATAGGAGGGGCCGGGCTGGGGACTGGAGTAGCATCTTTAATAAACCAGCCACAGGGACTGAAAACCCTTAGACAATCTGTGGATGAAGATCTACAGAAAATAGATGAAGCCATCAATGCGCTTACAAAATCGGTACGGTCTTTATCAGAAGTAGTGTTACAAAATAGAAGGGGGTTGGATCTTCTCCTATTGCAGCAAGGGGGATTATGTGTGGCTCTTAAAGAACAATGTTGCACCTACGTTGATCAAACGGGGGTAGCAATAGATACAATGGCTGAACTAAGAAAACAGTTAGAACAAAGAAAAAGAGCCCAGGAGTCTCAAAGAAGTTGGTATGAGAGTTGGTTTAATGGTTCCTCCTGGTTCACTACATTATTATCCACAATAATGGGACCAGTTATTATGATAATATTAGGTTTGACCTTTGGACCCTGTATTTTAAATAGACTAATCGTTATCGTTAAGAACAGGCTAGAGGCAGCCCACCTAATGGTAATTAGAGAAAGATATGAACCCCTTGATGGGGAACCAGAAGAGGATGCTCTAGAATGGAGTCGACAAGAACTAAAACGGTTTAATGAGCAAAACAAAATAGTACAATAAAAGAAAAGGGGGGACTGTGATAAAATGTTTGCTCATTAAGACCGGGATGTGGTAGCATTGTGGTGGAGTGCTTGTTCATTAGGACCGGGATGTGATGGTGGAATATGGAGGCCACAAGGGTTGCAGAACACTCTAATTTTATGGGTAGATTGTGTACTCTGCATAGTTACAGGCAAAGCGCGCCCCGATGGATACAAAGTTTCACGGAAGGACCAACCAAGGAACGACACACCAAGTGGCACGATCACGACCGACCAATTAAAGGACAATACACTCGGGATGGACCTTACAAAAGAAGTTGCAAGGGACGGGAAGGTGCGGCAGTTGGAGGAACGAGGATTCCCCTGTCGCCCAGCGCTGAATTGCCTTTTTGTTTTACCCGCTACAATTAATAAAAGTTTCTAATTGGAACATTATCGGCTCATTGCTTATAAATTGATGACACACGTGTCCCATTTTTTCATAGGCTATTACTTTTGTTACATGCTTCACCCACCAGAAGGCAAGTTCTAGTTCAAATTCATTTTGATTCAAGCTAATTAGCATCCTTTTCATGGAAAATTATCCTGTGTAACTGCTGACATGTCAGTGCATCACATACTTGTTGATCTTTGTTTGGAAGCGGAGAAAATACATTTTTATGGCATTTCAAAAGAAAAGTACATCCACGTGGAAAAAAAAAAAATCACACACTTGACTATAAAACACAAAAGAACTTCACGTGTACCAAAGCAGCAGCATCTGTACACTCAGCCCAGAAAATAATGTTTCTTTCCTGTGTAAAGTGCAAGTTTCTAGCACAAATTTACTTGGTGCAATTTTGTTCTGGAAAAAAAAAAAAAAAATGTTAAAAACTGTTTGGATACACAGTGAAATCAGATGCAGTACATCTTTATTTTTAATGGAATAATAATTGTACCCAAATTTCATATTCAGCCTTTGAAACATTTACCAGGGAAAAAAAAAAAACAAAGGTGTGCTGTGAAGGTTTTTTCAGCATGACTCATATTGCTGTCATAAGAGTAAAAAAGTTTGAATTGATTTTGGTTGTATTGTTTCTTTATCTATAGCAATTGTCTGTCCTCTACTATCTATCTGGCCACCTACTACTTGTGTCAAACGAAGAGATCATCTAGCAAGTGACCCCTGACTTTGATTAGGACACTGATTGCACTATTACCTGATTGCATATTTGTATTCCTTGTAAAAGAGTCTGAACTACAAGAAGAAAGTATCTAAGCTCAATTTTGAATGAAATATTTTTGTTTTGTTTTGCAATAGATTCACCTCTCCTAGCACCTATATCACACCATCTTCTAGAAGTAAACAAGTGTAAGCCTTAAGTGAGATCTAATTTTGTCACTTATCATCTAGACACAAATGGACACAGAGCAGTCTTGTAAATAAACTTACAGATAAACAGGTAAAGGGCAAAGACCAAAGATTTCAAAACAAGGTTTATATGAATAACGTGTCCTCTCTATGAACTCTGTTTGACAGTGGATTGTGCACATATGGGTTTTCCAGGGCATAGGACAGGATATGTCAGTCAGAATAAGGTCATGAGCCCAAATGCTGACAACTACATTGCATGTGGAACACAGAGCTCAAATGCCAAGACTGGGACTCACCTTCTGGCATAAACCACCCACGAATCCCAGAGCCAGCAACTACCAGCAACTCATGAGAAATGAAGCTTGCCAGCACGGGTACAACCTGGAAAACAAATCAAGGACTGATTGGCCAGAAATTTATTCCCACGTAAGGAGTATGTTATTTGATTTCCATGCCATTGTTCTTCTTTTCAGAGGAGAAGCTGAGTTATTCAAGCTCAGTTTCTCTTTGTACTTATTCAGTTCATTAGTTAATGAAGGCTTCCTTATATTAGTTAAATTCAGCCACCATTCATCTACCTGTTCCAGAGTTCACAACAGATGCCCTCTGGCACTTCACAAAGACCAGAATCTGCCTCAAAACAGGAATAATATATCTTATGAAAATGGAGATGCTATTGTTCATATGCTTTACCCCTGACCTATTTCCTCTGCACTCACAGGGCTGACCTGTTCTCTATAATTTTATACTGACTAAAGCAGTAAAAGGCTGAAGTTTATTGTAATATTCCATCAGTCTTTGTTTAGCCAGAAAGGAGGAAACTGCATTCAATCTGTTTGGGTTCTTACTGAATAGTGAAGAGCTCTGTACTCATCCAAAAGCTGCAGGTTCCTCTTCCTCACTAGCAAACACTGATAGTCAGTTCCCTTCCTCAGGTCTTTTAATCCCTATTCTGCTACTACACACACCAGCTTCATTTATACCCCTACAGGTCACCTTCAGCTCTTCTCTTTCAGTCTTAATTAAAGCAAGTGGGTGCTGCCTACCTGTAAATCTTTCCCAGACTCAAAGCTGCTTCTTCTTCTCTTATTTTAGAGATGCTGATGCACACATTTTCATACTCCCAAACTGACTATCCTTGCTGGCAATCCTAACTCATTGTTTAACAGTTTGTACGGAGCAAACTCTGAATAACGCACTGATGTGTCAATTATGTGGGGTGGCCACAAACTGCTTGCTGACATTCTTGGCAGTGCCAACACACTGCCTGCCTCTTAGCTAACTTAAGTGCTGCTGATTGTTAAAAACTCCACACTGACACCATGAAATGTGGGAAAAGGTACAGAGCTGTGGACACCCCCTCACTGTGGGAGCAAAGGGGAGCCCTGCTGCTGGAGTCTTACTGATATTCAATCCCCACAAAAAAACAGAGCTTATTCCTACTCAGAATGTAACTGATCCAAGGCTTTGCAAACTTCCTACTTAAAGATTAGAGACTGCCTGACTCTAACATGGGCCATCCCAACCGTCTCATTGAATAATGGTGCTGATTATGGATCAAAGTCTGGTAACTCAGCTTTTCCATCAGCAAACCCACAGAGGGCTGCTTTCAGTCACCTTTCTGACCAGGGTGTAGGATTGCGCACCAGAAAGTTACCACGTCACTCACTTTCCGTGCTTGAATGTGAACTTCAGGATTCTGCCTTAAATATCCCCAGCTTAGGTATAACCCACTGCTCACTTGTTTTGAGAGCTTCTCTCCTGATTTGCTCAACACAGCAGACATAGTTATTTCCTAATTGCAGACAAGCTCCAGATGTAGGTCAGGGAGTATTTAGCTAGAGGAGGCTAATAAAACAAGTCCCCAAGTGATGGGCTTGTCTTTGTTTCCCTGACATTGCTTACTTTTGAACATCAGAGACTACGAGACTGTTTTGGTACAGGAAGTATGTTATGGCTGATGTAGCATAACAAATACTAGCTCTACATCCTTCTATTTAGGCTTCAATAATGTCAGAGGGCAGAAGTGACAATCAATGTATTTTGCATTCAGCAGAGATGACAGGCAGCTAAGAGCAATGGACAGACACAACATGGCAGAACAGAAGGTACTCACCTGGAATAAATATTGTCTTTGCTCCAGGCCTTCAAGAAATAACATTGCCGGTTTAGATTAATTCGTAATGCACAATGTATGATTGCAGACCTTGCTTTTGTACACAGACCTGGCCTTAAACATTGTTTGAACTGGTGCTGTCAGTCCTTTCTTGATCATTAAATTTATTTCCTAAAACTTAAGAAGCGTAAATGAAAGGCAGCTTCTGAAAAACAGTATTCAACATTTTTATGGAAAGTAGGTTTCTGGCTCTGCTCTTACTAATGCACCCTTCAATCATAAATAATAAAACTGGTGAGTTCTATCTCTTTTTCAGAAAAGTTAGACGGAACTATCACCCAGTGTATACAAAATAGGGCTTCAAAGACACCCGCTCTGCAACATAATAGAAGAAATGGTACTGAATGATGGATGGGAATCAGTTAAACTGATTTCTGGGACACGTTGTGCATTAATAAATCAGAGGCTGTGTGTTCACTGAAAGAAGCGTAGGAGGCACATTAAGAACTTTTACGGGAGTAAAGAAAAAAAAATGTTAACACTGTATTTCAAAGGAACCTACAGGAGGATTAGTACTAAAATCTTTTTATGAGCACTAATTCTGAGCACTTACATGAATATCAAGAAAATAGTCAGCTCCACAGGAAATCCTGGAAGTTAATTTTTTTAGAAGACACTGCCACATTTCACTGCATTTAATGACAACCACGCGCTATTTCTGAAGCGCTCTTGCCCAGCTCACAGCAAAGGTATTAGTTCCAACACTGATTGCTAATTCTAACACTACAAAAACACCTTCCTGCTTAGCAAGAACACAGCTTCAGAAACCAAGAGAAAAGCACTGAAACTAGAATCAAATATACACCATCATGGATCCCAAGAAGTGCCCGCTGCAACACTATATTGTGAGCAGAGAGAGAAGCCTACAAGTCCTCGTGACTTGAGTCTGCAGACAACCTCAGTGCTATCTTATCTTCACCTTCCAAGTGGCTGGCTGAACTACATTTAAAAAGGAGGAAGAAAAAAAAAGAAATAAAACTCCTCCCAACCTGAACCAAAGATTGACTCCTTGCAGCTCCCAGGGACACAGAACTTGTGTAGGCAGAGAAATTTCACCGGAAAAAGGAAAAAAAACAGATATTTTGTCTTATTCATTTACAGAACGACCCTGCTGCTAATAGCACATTGAGGGTGCTGTTAGAGGCTACAGAGCAAAATGATTAAGACAACCATAGAACAGCTATATGCTAGGGAAACAACATTTCAGTTAATAAGACAAGATGGTGCAGAAGTCTGTGAACACAGAACCACTCTTCTGTCAATAAACTCTTACCCTGTTTTCCTACTTTATTCAATTACAGACTCTTAGAATAGATGTACCACCATATAGTGGGCTTATATACCATTCAGTTAAGGTAACCTAACCATAAATACTTCCATGATTTCAGTAAATTGGAAAAAAAAACACGGTAAGTGAATACAAGATATGTCCTTCATTTACTGTCATTGTAATATAGTCGAGCTACAACACAATCTTCATTTAGGCAGCTCTAGGTACTAGACCACTTTCAGCAATGGACATGTTATAGCACAAAGAAACACGGGTTTCTTGAAAGCACTCCTGCATCAAAAGCTTAGCATTGTTATGGTGTGTGCATTTTAATGGAGTGGATTGTGTTGTGTATTCATCCTACAGCTCATAGGAGACACATTTTCTAGAAAGCTAGAGGTTAGACAGCATTCTTAAGATGAAGAACAGGCTGTTATGAGAAAACATAAAAACATGATTTGAGACAACTAAACTAGAAATTTAGAAATATATTGTAAGGCTTATAAATAATTGAAAAGAGAATGTTCCAAAGTTTTGATGTGTCATAAAAGCTTAGTTTAGAAGGTGATGAAATTATTTCAATTAAACAGAACAAATGTCAGCCGTGAATGCCTAAGCATTTTAATGTATTCATCCTGTAAAAGTACGGTGCATGCTGAGGCACGGAGGTGGTAGGGGCTCGCACAAAGGCAAGTTATTTGTGAATATAATTTGGACTGTACAAGAAATACGTTCCCAGACTGAGGAAGAGTTTCTCAATACAAAATCTGTAAAAGCTCCAGTGTTGCAGTAGAAACACTGACTTCAGAATGACAATATACAAAGATGAGGATGCAAATGGTCCAAAGCTACCGAAACAGTTTGGTCATAGCAACAGAAAAAAAAAACTTCTTTAACTTGATCCTAATGCATATAAAACAGTTTTGGAACAGACTGATTCCATCGTCTTAAATGGTAGCACTCCCCACCCTGTAAAGGATACAATATTTTGTCTAACATAGGAGAAATATCTAAGTACCTAGTCAGTCCAAAGACAACATTCCCCTCAAGCAAAAACATGAACAAGGCAAAGAAGCTACGCACAAACAAATACAGTGGGTAAACCTGGTACTCAGATTATTTCCCTTTAAGAAAAAGTGACCAGAGAAAGAAAATAATCAGAAGGCAACAAGCTTTAAAGTAAACAAAAACAACCTGCTGCTTGGGCACTTCAGAAACTATCAACTGTAGGACCCCAAAAGCACTTCAGAATACAGCTGGTTTTGATACCATTTCTTCTTCTTTGAGCCTGATTCTCTCAACCAACCATATCATTGAACTTGATACCAGATTTATCATATTTGCTAAATAGTGAGCATACATTACATACAGGTGAGTAAACAACCTGTGATGGTGCCCAATACTCCAGCCTGTGGAATCCAGAGATCCCAAGCTACAGACTGTGTCATATGCATGTATTCAGTATGCTGATGTACAATGTGCATTGTTAGTTATGATACATTTTCAATTTGGCTGCATCTAACAGCAGCACCATGGACTCAGCTGATGTTATATTACCTGTAGATGAAGGTCTTAGGAAGGTGGCTTTGTCACATTGTAGAGTGAGAACCAAAACCAGTACTTCAGGAAAGGTCTCTTTCAGGCAACTTCGTATTCTTACACATCTTCCTGTAGGAGAGCAAATAAATGGATGATACTTGTAGCTGCTCACAGCAGTTCCTAAACACCTAAGAACAAATGGATTTGAGTTATGACAATCATATCAAACAGACAAACATACAGAAAAATATAATACAAGCTCAAAGCACTAAAGAAGAGTGTTTATTACTGGTATTTAGCTTCTCCCAGTATCTTCCAGTCATTCTATCCAGCCAAAAACCAAAGCTTTCAGATCATACAAATAAAACCTGATTCCTTTGCTCCACAGTAATAATAATGTACTGGACTATATTTCATAGAACTTATTTGTGTCCTGCGAAACAGACTTTTCCATGACTGCCTGTTGTTAATAACCTCTCATGGGCTCACGGGAAACCTCAGTTTATGGCACAGTGGGAGAAATGTCTCCAAATAATAGTTTCATTTTAAACTTCTTTGGCAATCCAGCCAGGTGCACCAACCTCACTAAGGAACAGGGATAGAGTTCCATCTAAGAGACTGTCAGATGAGTGGTAACTCACAAAGCCAAGGAAAATGGGTATTTGGTAGGTAAAATCAGGCCTGTTGGAGACTTCACATGGGACAACTGGAAATATCAAAGGCTTGCTGAAGTGCAAGACTGAGCACAGCAAACTGAGAACAGACTACAGTAATAGCACTTAGGGAATGGTGGAAGCTGTTACACAATCATTACAAACAGAAAGAAGGCAAAACACTGCAGGTATTCAGCAATTTGTAAGAAACAGCAGCCTCTGACAGGGTGTGAGCTATGTAGACAAAGAATGATTATGGATCTTCAGGCTACAAATGAAATTCATTCCTAGGATTCAAGTGGAGAGCAAGCCAAACTTTTGTGAAGAAAACTAGGAGGAGGTCTCTTCATCACACAGAGAGAGGAACAAATTGTGATACTTAAAAAAAAAAAAAAAAAAGTCATGAGAAGCATAGAAAAGGGGGGAAAAAATCTTTCAATAATAATAGATGAGTCCAGAATAATCAAATGAAACACTTGGAAAATTTAGATATATGCAGCCATAAGCATAAAGCATAAGCATAAAACTACTTAAATCTGCTTTTAATTTCTATTGTAATTTTTATCTGCCCAAAATGGCTATTAGAGTTTGCTGAACAGCACAGTCATTGATATGTTGATACATGATTACACAAGGCACAATGTCACATTTGGCAATCCAAATCCTAATTAATGAACAGTCCTTGAAATAATACTAACTCGAATGATCAAAATTTAAAGTGATGAGCTTGCAGAAGGAAGCAGCATCCCATGATTTCTTTTCCACTGAACCATGAGATCTACAGGAACAAAATAGAAAATGAAAAATAAGGTTTTATGCAATCAAATTAAAGACAAAAGCAGAGAAGAAGAAAAACAATAACAGTTTCTTTATCATCCCGAGCACTGGTAGTAAGAGTAACTTATTCCTCATAGCCTGGAATGTCATGGCTGAAGCTGGAATCGAGAAATCAACAAGTCACAATCAGCATCTGTTTGATGGCCAGAAGGATGCTCAACATGTATTCCGGTATTAAAGACAATCTACAAGCAGATAATAGCGTTGCAGCTTGCCTTGCCTAATGGTGTCCAGTGAATCCATATTTCACATCCCAGCCACACTTCTTGCACAGCCATCCTTTACATGAGGATTTCATACATTACAGAGGTAGTTAATCCGATACCAGCAGAAAGCAC